>NC_091831.1:183233704-183882767 GCF_037783145.1 Equus przewalskii
GCAGAGAGGAGAAAACACGTTTGAGAAATACTTGAATGGCATTTTGCAAAGTATGTTCTGTGGAAAACTGATCCTAGAAGATAATCCTCGGAAAAAAGTCTTCCAAGCTATTTGGGAAATGCTTATATTACATCAGTACGTGGGATGCATGAGATGCATTAGCAGTAGATGGAAGGTTCTTCGAAGTCCTGCTTTAACCCAGCATTTCCCAAACTCATTTGATCACGGAACTCTAATATATATTTCTTAAAACAAATACCCATCACTATCCTATGGAACAAGAGTTCCAAGGACTATAGTTTTGGAAACCCTATTTTAGATGCAGAATCACCAAGTTTTGGCCAACTGAATGAGAGGGAACAAGAGGAAAAGTCGGCTTGAGTGACTGCTAATGAAGATTACATTTATAAAGGTATAAGAGAAAAGAAAAGATTTGCAAAGTGAGGTTTAGTACTTTCCATCGGTTTAAGGGGAAGAGAGAGATTACACGCCCAGTTTTGACAGCAAGTTTTAGGTGCCTATGGCATGGACATCTTTACGGAGATATCCAGTAGATAGGACAAGAGACATCTAGTCTACAGATAGAGGTTTAGGAGTTAGCTTGTAAATGGCTTGTGAAACCATAGATGCTAGTGAGATTTCCTGGGAGTGAGAAGAATAAAGGGCAGGGATGGAATACCTCCCTGGGGAACAGCAAAGTTTACGGGGTGGGTAGAATGAGAGGTGTTAACAGAGAAGACTGAGAAGAAATGGAGAGAATATCAATGATGTCGTATCCCATAGGGAGCACAAGAAGGTTGAAACCCCAAATGAAATCTTTAGAATTGACATTGGCAAGTCATTGGGATCTTCCTTAAGTTTGAGTGAAGTGGTCAGAAATGAGTTTGCAATGAAAGACACAGGAGGCAGAAGAGAAGCTGCTCACAGAAGCATTCCAAAAAGCTGGAGACGAAGGCGTGATAGATGTTAAGGGTCTGAAAGTTGGAGGGAGATGCATGTGAACGTTTATCAAGATACTTTAATATAAGAGGGTCATTTAATTTTCAGGACATTGTTCAGATAAGTATTGTGGGTGTTGATTGTGGTCGGTGGAGTGGGGAATGAGGAACGGGCTCCCTACCACCAGATTCCCAGAGGTAAAGGAAAATTGAAAAAAAGAACCCATTGGAAAAATGTTAATCTTAATTCCTTTAAGCTGCTCTTTTTGCATAGTTAGGGCTCTCCTCTTGGAAATGCCTATGATGACCATGCCAGAGTAATTCTAGTCCTACTGTAATTACAGGTGTAGATGTGCATCCCCATCTCGCAAATGGAGAAAGTGTGACTTGTCCAGTAAATCACAGCAGTTAGTGGCAGAGCTGAGACTAGACTCAGACTTTCTTTGTATTTATCAGTCACCATAGTCATGGAGTGAAATTTAAGAGAATTTCTAATATCTAGGCATCATGCTAATTAACTTAATCCCTATTTAACTAAAATAGAGAGTTAACAATTTACCATGAAACTTCTCTTAAGATTTGCAAACTGAGGTTTCATACTCTCTGTCAACATCAGTTTTGAACTTTAGGATATTTTCTTCCACAGTGATTTGAGAGTAAAAGGGGAAAAGTCTTTCAGATGACAAAATGGAGTACAGAACTAAATAATAGTACACGTTATTGAATAATTATTGGGTGGCTGCTAGTGTGCTACGGGCTTTACATGTAATCCTCATAACAGAGTAGGAAAATAGGTGATATTACCTCCCATTTTACAGATAAGAAACAATGGGCAAAAATTTAAGTAATTTGTCCATGGGACCACAGCCCTTAAATGGGACAGCCCATATTCAAACCCAAGTCTTGTTGACTCCAAAGCAATAGCCTTTAGAGAGCAAGGGTTCTAACAAACTGCAATGTGTGTGTGTGTGTGTGTGTATATATAAATGCGTTTTTAACATCAAATCCAGTAAGACATGGTGGCTGCGATCCAGCAGATCTGTCTGTCATCAATCTGATTTATCAGGTGCTGGTGTGTGCTCTTGGAGACAAAGTAACATTTCGGAGGGGCAGGGACTTATTTGAAATGTGTGAAGAAGGTGCTTCACCTCCAATGACGCAAAAGAGCTGGTGATTTTAAAGAACTCCCAAGCATTCTTCTTTCCGTACCCACGAGCGCCTGAGGGCCTGGGTGAGACAGGCTCTGGGGTGGGGTGGGGCACGTGGTGAGGTGGAGGAGGGCTTCCTCTCTCCTATCCCATGTTAGATAAGTGCCATCAGGTTAGTTTGAACCTTACCTCTGGGTGAGGGGATGGTTTGCAAGTTGCCCTTTGTCAACAGCAGCATGAGTACACATGATTTCTGGACTCCTGATAGCTGGCTAGATCTTGTCTTGCCCTCGCTTGGAGAGGAGGAGCCAGCTGTATTCTGTTTCTGTTGTGCATTTGGCCAGGAGTTAATGGGCGTGTGTAGACGTGCCTTTGGCATATTCGCGTTTATTTCCCTTCTTGTGTCTTCATGGGTCTCAACTTTGTATTAGGTAAACTCATGAACTTATTCTTAAGGAACTCAACATTTGGGGTATGTAAGTATTTAAAGAATACGAGGGAAAACAAGATGAAGCACAGACTTATTTTCATAAGTTTGTGCAGGGTGGCAGAAAAATACACATTTTAATGAAATCATCTTTGTACCAGTGACAGTCTGACTGTTCATTTTTAAGAGGTGGAAAAAAAAAATCCCTGAATTTTTTCAATAACTTTTAGAAAAATCCATGTAGCATGGATTCAGTTTGATCTGCTGTTAATTGAATTACATAATAGGACTTCAATACCAAAAGTGTATAGAAACTAGTAGAAAGACATAGTTTATTTAAAAGATTATGATGTGGTAGCACAGGAAATCTAGCTCTCTAGTACCAGAGGCTTATTTCCCCCTGTACTGAATTAAAATTGGAAGGGGGAGGGGAGGGCAAGGCAGTGTCGAAGCCAGGAGGTTGAATCATCTAAGGAAATGAGTCAGTGCCTATGAACCATAACTTTCCTTTTTCTGAGGCCTTAACTTTGAGAGCTTAATGTTGAATTATTTTAAAAATCTTCTTGCTTTCAATCAGTAAATTAAAAATAGAAGTGTTTGTTTTTAGTTTTGTTTTAGAAATCTTTTAATATTCATATTTGGGATTCTTCATTCTTTGGAAAATATTTAGAAGAATTACAGGGATATTAAAAGCAGTAGTTATATATTTCAAACTAGGAAAATATGTAGTGATTTGGTAATATGGCTATACGTCAGTATCTTTGTATGTATATTTAGCTCTAGGTAACCAATAGTGATTCTTAACCAGGTTTTAACACAAGATTTTTGAGGTTAATAAGTGATGACTCATTTATGGACTTAAGAGGACAAACCTGGGACGCTGGTAGCTATTGTCACATCGTATTTCTTTCTATTGATACCCTTAAGTTTACTCCCAAGCCACGAATTGCTTCTTAGGAACCTTGAGCCCATAACTGAAATGAACACATTGCATTATGGCTTATTTTTGAAACTCTACAAGAAGGTCAAAATAGGTACGTATCTTAAAGTAAACACTGGTACTATTACATGAAAAATTCTTAGCCTTCTGTGCTTGATTGCTTATCTTTATGATTCGAACCTTTTTTTTTTTGAGGAAGATCAGCCCTGAGCTAACATCTGCTGCCAATCCTCCTCTTTTGCTGAGGAAGACTGGCCCTGAGCTATCATCCGTGCCCGTCTTCCTCTACTTTATATGTGGGACAACTGACACAGCATGGCTTGCCAAGCGGTGCCATGTCTGCACCCAGGATCCAAACTGGGAAACCCTGGGCCGCCAAAGTGGAACGTGTGAACTTAACCACTGTGCCACCAGGCCGGCTCCAGAACTTTTTAAATAAAATTGGATTGCATTTTTAATTCTCTTCAATTCATGAACAATAGTTTATTTAAGATAGTGAATGTATTTCACACAAGAACCTAGTATTTAGAAACCTGCTTGAGGATTCTCAAGTCCTATCATTGTCATCAAGGCAAACTTGAATTATAGAAGGAAATATTAAATTTTTGTTTTCATTCTTTTTTACTTATGTAATAATAAAGTAGTGGCAGGTTGGAGAAAATATTTTAAATAAGTGCTAATAGATACTCTTATTGTTCATAGACTATATCATTGAATAGAGTATAGATTTTAGACTAGTCTGATGAAATTTCTAAATTACAGTTACCTGGGTAACTGGTCTTCTCCTTAGTATTGTTGGCAGGGCTGTTGGTTCCATGTGCTTAGATGTGTTAATTTGTCTTCTTTCACACCTATGGTGATTTCTAGGCGTTTTCTTTTTCTTGCTGCGTGTCCCATCCTACTAAAATCTGAAGTATATTGCCTCTTGGTACACCTCTGAGTCCATGTTGCTTTGCTGGGCATCAAAATAGTGATTTAGGAAACTGTGATTTTGGGTTCTGGATTACAGTGTCAGAAATACTCGAGGAATTAGATCTGGAGACCGCCTGTGTACGATGCTCTGAATGCCGTTCATAGCATGGAGGGAGGACTGAATGGAAGAGATCTCCCTTTTTTCAAAGAAGTCATATAAGACACTTCCTATCTTTTCACAGACATTTTTAGTTCCCTGCCTGACAGGATTAATTTGGGTAAGAGCGTAAGGTTTTGAGTCAGAAAGCCCTAGCTTTGAATCCCCGTCCTGCTACTCAATTGCTAAGTACATTGGAAAGTTTATCTCTTCATCTGTTTTATTTACTAAAAACAGGAATGGTAATGTTCATCCAGCAGGGTTTCATCACTAAAAGTAGTAACTTTTGAGAAAGTCCCTAGCATAATATCTGGCATGGTAAGCACTCAGTAAAAGTTCTATTTTCCTTCTTCCTCTAGTTCAATAATTTTAAAAAAATTAAAGCAGAAATAAAATACAACATTTATGATAGCATCATTGAAATATTTAAAGATGAAATTATATGACTAGGATTTGTATTAAAATAATCTGGGCGTAGGGAGTGGAGTTATAGATGAAACAATATTGACCATGGGTTGGTAATTGTTGAGTTAATGGATGCATGAGTGTTCATTATTTGTGTTTGAAATTGTCCATAATAAAATTTTTTTAAAAATTATGCCATACATAAAAAAATAGTGAACAAAGTCTTTCTCAACGTGATAGGGAACCAAAGTGCTGATGTATTGTGCCTCTTTAAAGATGTCCAAGCAGGCATTGTTAGTTTAAGAATGGTGGTAGTTTTTTTGCTTCAACTACACAAAATGTGTAGTCACCAATTCTTTGAGTAAGAGGAAGGAATTTCAAGAGGGAAGCCTGAAAAAATCCTGAAGAGGTTTAAATGCTTTTGTCTAATTATCTGAGTCACTGCTCAGGGTGGAGGTTCTGTGGCATGGCTCCCAGCCAACATCACTTTCAGCTGGAAAAAGAGAGCAGTTGGTCCGGGAAACATAGTAGCTAAAATGACTACTGTGACGCTGGAGGCAGCTTCACACCCAGACATCTTCTCTGTTGTCTCAGGACAGTGATGAAGATGTACTGATGTTTCCTCTTCTGAACCATATTAATTTTCCAAGAATGAATGTGTACTGAGTTACAAACATAATTGAAAAATTCCGGAGAATGAGCAAAAGTGGACCGCGTATTACTAGGGATGTGGTTGCTCTATATGGCATTGAGATGCAGAGGAAAAAAAATGTATGACTTCTTGTGTTTAATGATTGAAGGCACATTGATTACTGCAGAAAGCTAAAAACTTACTTTTTAAGAATCCCCGCAAATCCTGTTGGGATGAATTCTAGAAACAAACGTATTTGAGAAACGTTCTTAGAAAAAAGAATTGCCAGTATATATTTAAACAATTGGCATTCATAACATAGGATCATAATTAGATTAATATGCTTAGTACTTGAATCAAGCTTGATGTCCTTGATCATTAGCTAAGGGCTTATTTTTAAATAACAAAATTAGAAGTCAAGTGTTAATTTAGAGAGAACAGGAACTTTCACTTTCCAGTTTGGCATTTATAAAGTAATTGTTTATTTCTTTAAAGCTTTCTCCAAGGATGTTGGTATCCTTACCAGAATTTGGTTATAGTAAGTTGATATTTAAATAACTTTTCATTGAAGTCTCAATTCAAGAATTACCATCATTCAACAATGACATCCACCTGTAGAAAATTACTATGAAAGAGGCATAAGCCAAGGGCTGTGGGCACCCAGAGGGTTGATTTAATTCTGCTGGGGTTGGGGGTAGTGAGGGAAGGAAGAGACCCAGAAGGGAACTAACATAGATTCAAAATTTACTATTGTGGGCACCAGCTCCTTTCATGTACTTTGTTTGTTTTGCTACAACTGCTTGAAGTTACTTGAAATTAGTCGTTCCAGAGTCAGCCTGCCTGGTTCTCATCTGGACACATAATGGCGTATACTACCATGAGACCTAGGGCAAAGATTGCATGGAACGTAATTATACTAAATAATTGTTTTTTAATCTGAAATTTAAATTTAACTGAGTGTCCTTTATTTTATCTGGCCACTCTACCACTGGGGCTTAAATTAGTAAAATCTTAGAAATTACCTAGAACAGGGCTGGTGCTTGTAAGTGCTCAAAAAATGTTAGTCACTATTTTTGGAATTATCTCATTTTATAAATGATACAAACTCAGGTTAAATAATCCCCATTTGTTTCCATAGATAAAAAGTAGTTTATCTAGATTGTAAAATCCTGCAGCCACTTTAGAAAAACAGTTTGACAGTTCCTCAAACTGGTAAGTGTAGTGTTGCCGGATGACCAGGCAACTAGATCCAGCGGCACTCTAGAGGAGCGGATGGAACCGGGGTGCAAATGCCCAGAGGCGGGGGCCCTGGAGCCGTGTTAGATGGTGTCTACCACAGCGTGGAACCGTTCTCTGGCCGCATCAGCACACAGGCTCCTTCAGCACTCTCCTCTGAGGGGCTGCCCATCTCTTTCTAGAGGGAAAGCAAAAGGTTAATATATAACAATTTGAGAACTTAAAACTCTTTTTAGTTGCGGTAGAGGAAAACTAAATGCTTCTAGAATAACAAACATATTGCTATTGAAGAACTGAAACTCTCCCTTTAAGTAATACAAGCTGTGTTTTAATTAATGATTCTTCTAGACTCTGTGACCTTCAGAGAGAGTAGCTGCTGCAAAAAGCCATAATTGTCGAATAAAAGTTTGTCTAGACATCACAGCTGGCTTTTTATTAGATACGTGTTTGACCTCTCAAGTGAATGTTAATTTTTGTGCATAAAGACTCATGAATTAATTGGCTATAAGAGTATGTTATTGTTTGAAAATATATAATGTGAGCATGCCCATGTAGATCAATTTAGAATTTTTTCTGAAGCAAAAAACAACAAACAAACAAGACAGGAAATTGCTGTGTAAACAATTGGGGGCTTATCTTCTCACATAGTTTTAAGTCCAGACGTCATCAGTCCTGGCTTTGTGTAGCTAAGGGATGTAATCAAGGACCCAGCAATCTGGGTTTTATCACGCTGCCAGCCTCAGGTGCTGACTTTTTGATTTAGGACCCCCTGATGGCTGCTCAGCTGTAGGTACCTGTGCCCATTTTTAAGGCAGGAAGCCAGAGGAAGCGGCACCATTGGCCAGAACTGTGTCACGTGGTCTCTCCTAGTTCCAGAGGAGTCTCAGGAAACAAGCACTGAACTTTTCCAGCCTCTCTAGTGGAAAAGGACAACGATGAAAGGGGTTGAGAACGGCTTTTGAGTTAGCTTTATCAAAGGGAATCATGGTCAAAAAGTTGAGAAATATTGCTTTAAACATTCAATAGGATTTGGATAAACTGAGAGAAGGAAATTACAGATTAGGGGTATAACATGAACCAAGGAGGGGATGCACACTGTGGGTTGATTCACAGGACACTGAGGAGCCTGGCCCTGTTGAGAAGTGATGGAGATTGAGTGTGGGGCTTAGCTTGGCTGTAGTAATTGGTAGGGCACCTCTAAAAAGTTTTAGGTAGGGAAACCATGTATGAAGAAAGGGATGAGAAATATTTGGCAATATGAATTATAGGAGGTGAGCTGGGAGGTAAGGAAGCCACAAAATTGCTGTGATAATGCAGTTGTGAAATGCCAGTTATTGAGGTTGAACCATATGTAATTCCAATATCCAACCACTTTTGACCTACAATATGATTAGATTCATTCATGTTTGAGGCAATGGTAGGACGTCCAAATGGAAAAGTCTGGTAAGTGAGTGAAGACAGAGGACTCAGATTTTCTGAGAGTAGAGTATAGGAGAAAAATGTGAATATCTAGATAAAAGTAGATACTTTCCATCCTATATTTCCTGGATGATTTCATTTCCTTTCAATGCTGAAGCTGTCACTTGCTGGTGGTTTTAACCCTCACATTTATTTCTAAGCTCCACACACTTATATTCAACTGGTCACAGGACATCTGCCCTCAGATATCTCAGTGGACTCTTCCAACTCACCATTTCAGGACAGGGATCATTTTTCTTCCTTCCCTTTGCCTCATCTCTCTCATACTTGTCTCATATTCTTTATCTCGTTTAGTGATATCAACATCCAACTAGCTGACTATGCTAAACATTTTGAACTTGCCTTTGATTGATGCCTCTCCTTACCCCCTACCTCCTTTTGCTCATAGATCTGGTCAGTTCTGCCTCTGGGATCCATCCTCCTCTCCATCTCCACTGCCGCTCTCTTAGCTTAGGCTCCATCACTTCTCACCTAGATTACTGAAATGCCTTTTGCCTGCTTAGGTCTTAGCAGTGAAACATCCAAACTGCTACCAAAGGGATCATTTCAACCACAAATGTGACCTCATCTCTTTCTTGCTTAACCCTTTTTAATGACTTTGAGTACATAACGAACAAAGTTAAAACTCATCACCAGGGTTTAGGAGAACTCTCCGCAGCACTCACTTTGTCCCCAGCCTCACCCCTTATACCTCTTTGAGCTCCCCTAATTCCTCCACACCAAACTCCTTGTCCTTTTCCAGATATGCCATGCCGTGCTGTAATTCCATGCCTCTGCGTTATTGTCCCCTTAGCCTGAAATTGTCATGTCCACATTTGAACATTTTGGTTATCTTTCAGCAATATCTCCTGTGGAGACTTCTCAGATGTGAGTCACGCCCTTGTTTCTGCTCCCAAGGTAATTCACTCAACCATCAGTGGCGCACTTATCACATTATATTGTCATTACTCAAGTGTTTTTCTCTGCCTCAAGGACAATGTGTTCTTGCTGCGTCGTGGTGTCCAGTGCAGTGGCTGGGTCATAGTTGGTGCTCAATATATATTTGTTCAGTGCATCACCATGAGTGTGGATAAGTTGCCCTCAGAAGAAAGACTGGGACAGGGGAGCAAAGACTGCTCTGAAGGGAGTGCTCATAATTAAAGGATGGAGAAAACAACAACAAACAGAAGATCAATCAGTGAGATTAGGCAAGAATCATTCATTTACCATGTCACGGAGCACCGTTCTGGGTGTGAGAAAGTGTGCTGGTGTGTTAAGCTAATGATAGGTTTGATTTGTCTTAGCTTTATCTCCAGGTACATCCAGGCCAGATACTTAAAGCAGAACTTTTCCCTGTTACTTTGATTTGTAGTTTCACAACAACTCCTGTAAGTACTGTCATACTTTTTTGTTTTTGTTGAGGAGGATTGTCCCTGAGCTAGCATCTGTGCCAATCTTCCTCTATTTTTTATGTGGGACGCTGCCACAGCATGGCCACCGACGAGTGGTGTAGGTCTGCACCTGGGATCCGGAGACGAGAACCCAGGCCACTGAAGCAGAGTGTGCCAAACTTAACCACTACACCATGGGGCCGGCCCCATGTCATACTTTCTTAAAGGTTCTCAACCTATAGGCTTTTGTACTGAAGTACAAATTAATTTTAATTTGGTGAGGAGACATATGGAGGGAAATGTCTGAATCCCCAAATCCCAGGAGTAAGTTCCTTTCTAGGCCCTGGCCAAGACGACACAGTCCTTTCGTCGTGTTTTGAAATCATACACACTTTCTGGGATGTCATTGCCCACACTCAGCGTTGGTCTCCTTAGTATACTCAGCTCCCAAAGAGTGAAAGTGAGCATGGTGTTCCATCCCTTCTTGGGCCACCAACCACAGAAGGGACATTATCATGTAAAATCCAATTAGAGGCAAAACTAACAACAATTGTGCTCCAAATATCAATCTCCAATTGTTTATAACCTAGTGCTTTACTCCACTATATGTGAAAAAAAAAACCTGGAGTTTTTCGTGTGTGGTTTTGTCGTCTACTGATTGACTCAACATGCAAACTACAGCAACACCTGCATAGAGTGTTTGCGTTAGCCTTCCCATTCCGCCTGCTGTTCAGGTGATCACTGTGTTTATATATCCCGTTCCATGTTTCAGTTTTTACTTCCTGTTGGCCTTGACTCCCGGGACGCTATAAACTCTGTTCCTCTTGGGTTTGTGCCGTATATGTTCGATTATTTCCTAATCCAGTTTTCCAAGTCATGGCCTCACCAGACTGCTTCTCCCTTTGCTAGCCTATCTTACTGCCAACATCTGCTCTTGATCAAGCCCCAAGCTACTCACAATAGATCCTGGCTTGTTTAGCCTACCCAAAGTCATCCTCTTGAATTTTTTTTTTCTTAATTTTTTTCATTCTTTTGAATTTTCCTCTTTGAATTTTAGTTTCTCTAGTCTGTCATCAAGGTTTCAAAGTTGTGAAAGTAAGCCATGATCTTTATGAAAAGTTTGGAAAATACAAAAAACAAATGGGAGGGGAGAGGAAAATAATCTCTAATTCCACCACCCAAAGAAAACTACTAACATAGATATTTCTATTCTTTTTCAATTTTCTCTTAGCATAAAAATATATTTCCCCATGTTCTAAACTCTTAAACATAACTTGTAATGGTACCACAAGTTCCAGCCAGCCTCAGTGGTCTAATAGTTAAGATCTGGTGCTGTCACCATTGTGGCCTGGGTTTACTTCCCAGTCAGGGAACCGTACCACTGTCTGTTGGTTGTCACACTGTGGCAGCTGTGTGTGGCTGTGATGCTGAAAGCTCTGCCACCAGGATTTCAAATGCCAGCAGGGTCACCCATGGTGGGCAGGTTTCAGTGGAGCTTCCAGACTAAGGCAGTCTGAGAAGAAAGACCTGGCTACCCACCTCCAAAAGAGTTGGCGGTGAAAACCCTGTGAATAGCAGTGGAGCATTGTCTGATATAGCGCTGGAAGGTGAGAGGATGGCACAAAAAGACAAGGAAGGGTTCCACACTGCTGTCCACAGGGGCACCAGGAGTTGGGATCCACTCCATGGCACTAACAACAAACTACACGTTCCACTTTTAAGATTACAATGTCATAATTTTCTGTTAGAATATTGACTTAAAAATGACACAATACCAAATTGCTTTCTAAGAGGATTAAACCAATGTATGTCCCCAACCGTAGTACGCGGGTGCCAATCTCTCTGCATTTTTTCACTATTGAATATTATTACGCTAATTTGATAGGCAAAATTTTCTCTTTAAAGATTATGAAGAACCCTGAAAAATACCACCAATGAACTCTTAAAGCTTGTAGAGCCAGAATTTTGGAGTCAAAGGGAGCTCATCAATAATCCTGGCGTCCACACGGAGTTCATCATCTATTTGCTCTCTTTTCACTTAACTAGCTTGGAATTCAATAGACTGATAGACCAAGAGTGTGGGTTCTGGAACATCTTTATCCCAGAAAAGGCCAAGTTAAGTCAGAACCATTCTAGTTTGTTCCCTCTCTGTGGTTTTGTGCTGATTTGGCACACAATGACCACCAAGGTTGGCAAGCAGAGGAAGATGAGTCTGAGAGATGGCTGAGGTGCCTATTGACTGAGGGTGGAGAAGAGAAACCAGCTGATGATGGTGTAAGGCAGACTCTTTTCCGAATCAAATTTAAACTTCTGTTATGGCTACTTCCAAGAAGAAGAAAAGTAGCTGATGAAAATCACATGCTTCAAAGCAGGTGGTCTTAGCCAAAAAAAGAAACCCTTGAGTGATGGAGATGCAATGCTTAATAAAGAAATGCTTTAAGTTGCAGATATTGCATTGTCTGGTTTTAAATATAAAAAGAAAACCTCACAAACCACAAGTATTTTATTTTTCATAAATGAGCCTTTGTGTTTCTCACCACTAGCCTATGCTTTGGGTTTAGTATTCCAGAAGGATATTGTTTCTCTCTCTCTCCCCTCTATTGAGTGCCTACTGTAATATAGTGGTGCCCAAAGAGACCAAATCCTGCTCATCTGGAGTTCATAATTTAATGAGGGCAGACAGTGAATAAGGAAAAGAACAAATGGATATTTTGGAAGAGTGAATGCTTCCATTAAATGGTCATGGGAGGCCTTTCAGAGGAGGCGCCATTTGAACTGAGACCTAAACATGGAGAAGGAATGAGCCTTGGGGAGATCTGGGAGCAAAGTGTTTAACGAGGACACGGCAAGTGTAAAGACTGTGAGTTGGGAGAAGGGCCAGCACGTCCCCACTATGCAGGAGTTTAGCTTTGGGACTGGGAGAGAGGTCATTTTTTTCACATAAGGAAGTATCCATTTATTCCTGTTTTCGTTGAGAGTTTTTAATCAAGAGGTGTTGTGGCATTTTTATCAAATCATTTTACAGCATTATAGGGATGATCTTATATGATTTTTCTTCCTGGATCTATTAATATGATGAGTTATATTAATAGACTTTCTAATATTAAACCAAATCTTCATTCCTAGAAGGAAACCCATTTGGTGTACTATTTTTTTAATGTGCTGCTGGATTCTGTTTTGCTGACACTCAATTTAGGCTTTTTGGCATTGATAATCATTAGTGATGTTGGTCTGTAGTTTGTTTTTTTGGACGTGCTTTGTCATATTTTGGTGTCACTATTATATTCATTGATATTATTATAAAGTAATAGTTAATAATGACATTATTATAAATTAATTATTAATTATATTTAATAGAAACAATTAATTATTATAAATTAATATACAAAGTAATACTATTAATAGTAATATTACAAAGCAATAATTTACTTTGTAAATTATTAATAGTTAAAAATTTCCTTTATTTTTCTATGCAGGGGAGCAGTTTAAATGGCATCATCAATGTCTTTAACAATTTGACATTGTGGTTCTCAACCTGGGCTGCATATTGGAATCACCTGGGGAGTTTAAAAACGACTGATATAGGGGCCGGCCTGTGGCCGAGTGGTTAAGTTCCAGCACTCCACTTCGGCGGCCCAGGGTTTCGGTGGTTTGGATCCTGGGTGCGGACACAGCACTGCTCATCAGGCCACATTGAGGTGGTGTCCCACATGCCACAACTAGAAGGACCCACAACTAAAATATACAACTATGTACTGGGGGGATTTGGGGAGAAAAAGCAGGGAAAAAAAAGATGACAACAGTTGTTAGCTCAGGTGCCAGTCTTTTAAAACAAAAACCAAAAAACTGCTGATACGGCCCAGAGATGCTGATTTAATTGCTCTGGGTCACAGCCTGGGCTCCTAGGTGGTTCAAAACCTTCTCAGGTGATTGTAATAAGTAGCCAAAGTTGAGAACCCTTGGTTTGGTCGAATTCCCCTGTGAATCTATCTGGGCCGTGTGCTTTTTGAGTGGGAGACCTGTTTGCCCACTTTCTCTGCTTCTCTATAGTTGGTCTGTTTAGATTTTCTGTCTCTTCTTGGGAAGTTTAGTTAAATTACACTGTCTTAGATAAGTATTCATATCATCAAGATTTTCAAATTTACTTGAAAGGTTGAGCAAAGTCAACTTTCACAAATGTTTTAATTTCTTCAGTATCTGTGACTAATTTTCCTTACTTTTCATCTATTTTGTGTATTCAAGATTTCTCTCTTTTCTCCCCCTTGATTTGTTAGATGAGGTTATATTTGCATTTTTTGTTTTTAAAGCACCGGCCCTTGGGATTTATTTCTACGTTTCTCTGTTTTTTAATTCATTAATCTCCACTTTTATCTTTATTGCTTTACTCTGTTTTCCTTAGAAAAGAAACAAACAAGAATAAATAAACCTTGGGGCCGGCCCGGTGGTGCAGCAGTTAAGTGCACACGTTCCGCTTCTCGGCAGCCCAGGGTTCATCCGTTCGGATCTTGGGTGCGGACATGGTACTGCTTGGCACGCCATGCTGCGGCAGGCGTCCCACATATAAAGCAGAGGAAGATGGGCACGATGTTAGCTCAGGGGCAGGCTTCCTCAGCAAAAAGAGGAGGATTGGCAGCAGTTAGCTCAGGGCTAATCTTCCTCAAAAAAAAAAAAAAAAAGAATAAATAAACCTAACATTGAGTTGTCAGAGCTTAAAGTTTTCCTTTTTTCTTTCCTTGTTCTTTGGACACAACTCTCATCTAAGGCTGTAAGATTCCCTGAGACCACTGCTTTTGTTGTACCCCTCAGCTCTGATTTGTGATGTTTTCATTGCTGCTCTATTTCAGATATTCTGGCGTGTCCATTTTTATTTCCTCTTTGATCCAAGAGTTGTCTATTAAGGAAAGTTGACACTATCTTTAATCCTCTATTTCTTCAGCCCATATCTGTTAATTCTCTACTATGAACAACGATGAGATTATGAAGTTTCCTCTTTATCTGCCTTCCCTTCCTTTTACCATCTAATTTCAGTTTATTATCTATTATCTATATTATATTATTATGCAAAAGATTACATTATCTTTTTTGGTAACTGTAAATTACGCCTATATTCTCATAACTGACTTAAAGAAATCTTTTGGCGACAGCTATAAAAAAAACAGAGGCATCAGTCTCTTTCACTACTTCCTACCTTTTCCCCGTTCCCCTCTCAACTTCTTAGTCAAATTGTTTCCACCTTGTCAGAGTTTGTAGCATTTGCATTTGGTTCTGTGGATATATTGCCCGCTTTTGTTTTAGTTCTAGTCCCAGGATTAAATAGATTTAATGCTCACATGCAGTTCTGTGCTGAAGTTTTTCCATCTACGTCTTGGGTGACTGAAATTTGTCCTCTGAAAGATTCTTCAGAAAAAACTCGTGGGAACAATATTTCCTGAGTGTTTGCATGTTCAAAATTGTCTGTTGCTTTAAAGTGAATGATAGGTTGGAATATACACTTTCCTTCTGGGATAATTTTCCAGATGTTGCTGTGCTCTCTGATATTGAACATTATGGAGAAATCTGAAGCTAATCTTATTTTCTCCTTTATAAATGTCTTCATTCCTCCCCTCCGCCCGCCTCTTCCACAGTGGCTGCTCAAAGACTTTCTTTGTTTTAAAATAATCTTTCATCTTCAAAGTCTGGAAAACTTACTATGACCATTCTGAGTCAAGATCTGTGGGACACAGTGTGCAATTTCAATTTGTAAATTCAAGTCTTCTTTTATTCCAGTAAAGTTTTCTTGAAATATATCTTTAAGGGTTTGTTCTCTTCCATTATTCACGTTATCTTATTTTCAGGTCCTCTTATTTTGTGAGTTGCATTGCCTACTCCTACTTTCATATTTATAAGCTTCTCTCTGACGTTGTTTCCTTCATCATGTTTTGCACCTTTTTCTCGTCTCTGACTCCTCTGTTCCATGCTGGAGCTTCTTACTGTGCCTTGCCTCCAGTTTCATGCACATCTCTACCATGGTTTTAGTTTCTTTTTCATTCACCTCTTTCCTGAGCTCTGTCAGCTGTTTCGTCTCCTGTAGTCATCTCTCTCACCCCTCTCTGAGTTGTTGTTTCTTTGTTTCATGCTTGTTTTCTAGAAACAACTGCTTCATTATATTTTTTAAAAAATTAAGGCAAAATACATGTTCAAAATTTTCGTCTGCTCTGAGGTGGCGTTTTCATGTTGACTATTCATCTGCTTTGTTTTTCTGTTCCATTTTCATTTCTTTCCTTATACCTTTCTTGGTTCCTTTTATTATTCCTCATCTTTGAATGAGGAGCATTTTCAAAGGTTGACTATTTATTTACAGGAGGTTTGTGTTTTGAAGGGGCCAACGACGCCTTCTACATCAGAGAGAATTTTTCTTTGGACCCGGGGTTTTGCGGATGAGATGTTTGAGCCCTTTCTTCTCCGCAGCCAGTGAAGACAGGCAGCTGCCGAGCTGCTTGCACTGTAGTCTCTTTCCTCTCCTCATAAACATACGAGTTCTTGTGAATGTTATAGTTTAGTCCCACCTTCTCTCTACTCAAAACCACGCCAGATCCAGGGAAACTCATGCCACCAGCCTACCCATCTGTCTTAGAAGCTAGGGCTGCCATAACAAAGTACCACAAGCTGGGTGGCTTAAACCAGCCGAAATATATTCCCTCATGCTTCTGGAGGCTGGAAGTCCAAAATCAAGGTATTGGCAGGGTTGGTTCCTTCTAGATGCTCTGAGAGAGAATCCGTTCCATGCTTCCATCCTAGCTCCTGATGGCTGCTGGCAACCCTCGGTTTCTAGGCTGGTAAATTCATCACTCCGATCTCTGCCTCCACCTTCATGTGGTGTTCTCCTCTCTGGTATCTCTGCATCCAAATTGGTCTTGTTACAAAGACATCAGTCGTTGGATTAGGGCCCACCCTAAGCCAGCATGATCTAATTTTGCCTTGATTACATCTGCACACTCTATTTCCAAATAAGGTCACATTCACAGGTACCAGGGATCAGGACTTCCACATATCTTTTGGAGAGACACAGTTCGGCCCATATTACCACCGTATTCCCCTTGACGGACAAATGGAGGCACTGATTTCTCACCTCAGTGTACGCATCTTTCGGTTGAACTGTCAGGCGCTTTCTGACACCTGCAGACTTGGATCCCTCCCTCGGCTCCTTTTCATGCCTTTCTCAAACTCCACTGCTTTTGGCACCCCTTCCACCT
Organism: Equus przewalskii; assembly: GCF_037783145.1. Taxonomy (NCBI): domain Eukaryota; kingdom Metazoa; phylum Chordata; class Mammalia; order Perissodactyla; family Equidae; genus Equus; species Equus przewalskii. The sequence goes on from NC_091831.1 coordinate 183,250,580, forward strand.
ATTTTGCGGTTAGGAGCCTCCACTGTTTTAAATTCTTAATTGAAGGTGGGGTTTTTATTCCTGTCTCTGGTTTCCTTTGTTTTTTGCTGGGTGGTGTCTGAGAGATGACGGAAATGTCAATTTTATTTGACATCTTCAAACTGGAAATGCCTTGGGTCATTCTTTAGGGGTCACTGACACACTGAATTGAGCCAGAAAGGAATGTACACTATTTTTAACACTTACGTCAGTAAAATAGTCTCCTAGTTTCCTAGCCTCAGTCAGTCATGCCAGTTCCACCAACCCTGTCTTGACGGTAGGAAATAATAGAATTTACTTATGTGGGGACTTTCCTAAGGATCATATTGAGCTGATGTGCAGTTGTAGTTATTTTTTACTTTTATATGACAATCAGTGGCACACTTCTTTGAGTATATGATAATTAGAAAGTTAATATTGATTTTTCTCAGGATACAACAAGTCTATTTGTGTTGTATCTTTAGAACTATGTAGTGCTGAAAAATTTTTTTTAAGCTTTAAGTTATTTTTGCTCTAGTTGAACCTTTCTAAAAATGTTCATTTAAAGAAATTTAAAACTATTCTGTCAACTTAAGACATTCATTCCAGGAATAACCATCACTTCTTATATACAGAATACCTTAAAAATTCTTAGCCCCTAAGATGTTCCTGGCATCTGCTGATTTATTGAGATTTACTTATAATACATTCTATTATAGTCTACTAAATAATTGATTCCATTAAATGCTAATAACAGCCTGACTTTTCAAGTCTCTCCACACTGATCGGTTTTGAATTATTACCGCTTCAGCTGCAGAGTGATGCTCGTGAATGGCGGAGTCAGCGGTTCCGTTCTGCTCAGTAGTGGATGCACTTGACATACAGAACTGCTCAGAATTACAGAACACACGAAGCAGCCGGTTTAATGATTTCTTTGCTCGGGACTATGAGAGGTAAAATGTAGTTACATAAATGGTATTTGTCAAGGTTGACATTTGGGGGAAACATTAGTCTGCTTTTTGAATAGCAACACTCCTGGGCTACCATTAACCTCATCCTGCAAGGGCCAGTGTATACAGCACAGTGTTCGAGAATGCGGACCTGGAGCCCAGCCGCCTGGGTTCAGATCATGGCTCTACAAGCTGTGTGCGCCTGGGCGATTTCTTAAATTCTCTGCGCCTCAGGTTCTTCTTCTGTAGAAGAAGGGCTGGTCTTGGAGTAAATGGGTTAACGAATGTAAGGCACTTTGAACTGTGCCTGGCCTGCCTTAAGCTCTGGGTGAGCGTTAGTTATTTTCTTCATTTACTCCCTGGACCTGCAGGCAAACCAGCAGAGTAGCAGCTACTGACTACTTACTAGCCTGGTGATAGGTTGGTGTCCAGAAACAACTAGCGAAATAAGTCACTGCCTGGAGAAGTTGCGTGTGAAGGATAGGCGCCAAGCTCAATATCTGCCAGACAGGAAGTTGCGTTCAAGAGATAAAGTGCCTCCGATCTCCAAGAACAGTGTCTGGCGTGGGGGTGCTCTGCGGCTGTCTGTGGGATCTGAGCAGTTAATGACACTGGGTCAGAATGGGGACATTTAAACCCCTCATTCCAGCAACAGAGAAGGAAGTGTAAGGTACCGAACACCAAGGAAAAGATAGTTTCTAATGGGAAGAAATCAACCTGTGACTCTGTAAGCAAATAAAAATTGCTGGCCCAGGAAATAAGCATCTGAAAAAATGAAAGAGATTAAGTTACTGTAACTGGTCTGTTCTGTGACTATATTAACTCTTCTGAGTAAAACTTTCCCCTCCCTTTTCAGGAAGCACTTATGAATTTTTAACAATTAGAAGTTCTCGGCAGGGGGCTGGCCTGGTGGTGTAGTGGTTAAACTCATGTACTCTGCTTCGGATCCCAGGCTCGGACCTACACACCACTCACCAAGCCATGCTGTGGTGGCATCCAACATATAAAATAGAGGAAGATGGGCACAGATGTTAGCTCAGGGCCAATCTTCCTAAAGAAAAAAAAGTTCTGGGCAAGGTGTGTGGCTTCTACTTCTATCTGTGGAAAAGGCTGAGATATGGCACTGGGATTATCCACCCTCTCTCTCTGACCCCAGCACCACCCTCCTCCCTTCTCCCCCAGACCTCAACTCCCTGCTCCTCCTGAGCTGTGTCGCTTCCTTATGAGAGGACAAAGACCTGTGAAGCTGTTTTGGTGCAGGAAACAGGAGGCCTGGGGATCAGATGGAAAGTGAGAGCCCTGTCTAATGGGGTGGGTGGTGCTATGAAAAGCACAAAGGCTTGGAGCTGTGGATGAGCTGCCAGTGGAGGCCCAGAACCCACAAGCTGGGTGATCTTAGGCGTGTTACTTAACTCCTTTGAACCACGAGTTCCTTATCTGTAAAATGGGGTTACTATCACCTTCTGAGGCTGTTGAAAGGATTAAAGATAATCTATGTAAAATGCTAGGTACAAAGTAGGCCCTGAACTAATAGTTTTTCTCATTATTAGCTGAAGACAGAAGCATCTGACCTGATTCTATTTAAATCAGCTTGGTATTTCCTGTCTCCAGCAGTGAGGTGAAAACTAGAATTTTTTTTTTTAATATACATACAGAGTCTGTTCAATATAGAATAATGGAGGATCTAAATTTTTAGAAAATCATCTATATATCAAATGATCAGAACAACGTGGCCACTTGCTCACAATGAAACAAATGAGTTCTGGTGTTGGCTGAATAGTGGTCTAAAGTAAGATTTAGACTCTACGGGCGGAAACTCTCTTCTTCAGGATTCCCGGAAACAGCTGCTCTGGTGTGGTATACACAGGAAGTGCTGAGAAATGCTTGTTAAGTATTTCACTAAAGTGCACTTTATACGTATTTATACACACGTACATTTTTATAACTCATTTCTGTACCTTTGAGAATGAATCTTAAAAGAAAAAAAGTAGCGTAGCAAAGCTTTTGCTAGGGTAGTCAAGGCCGGGCTTGACATTGATCCATCTTTCGCCATTTATCCAGAACTCCTAGTGCTGCGCAGAAGGAGCAGCCTGGGTGGGCAAAAAGACGGCAAGGGTCTCAATAGGTTCTGTTAGAACTTGAACTTCAAGCAGTTTTTTTCTACCCATATTGTAATTTTCTTCAATGAACGTATTGCTTTTATACTTTTAAACCCTGATCTTTTCTCTCCAATTAGGGACACACAAGCATGTATGTATCCTCCCCCTACCCCGCCCCGTCCCCAATACACACACACACTTTTACAGATGCATCCTTGGCTAGGCTGAAGCTAAAATAAATCATTAAAGATGAGACTGAAGGCCTGAATGAAGGGTTCTCGTTTCATCATTCTCTTGGGGTTTAAGTACTGATGTGTCAGAACAACGTCTACGGAGGGTTGATTTTCATGTATACAAGCTGACCTTATGACCCATTGTTTCATCCATAGTCTTGAATTTTGATATTGGTTAAGGATTCCAGAAAATAAATGAAAATATTATCATAGAACAGATTTGGATTTTTAAAATAAAGTTACCTGAGCATATAGTGTAGAGTTAAATTGTTTTTGTGTTGGTTATCTATTGCTGTATAACAAATTACTCTAAAATTCAATGGCTTAAAACAATGATAAACATTGATTATCTCATAGTCTGTGGGCCAAGAATTTGGGACAAGCTTAGTTGGGTGATTCTGGGGTCTCTCAGGGTCTTCCAGAGCTGCAGTCAAGAGGTTGGCCGGTGCTGCAGACAGCAGAAGACTTGACTGGGGCCAGAGCATCCGCTTGTGAAGTGGCTCATTCTCATCATCGGCAAGTTGGTGCCGGACGTTGGCAGGAGGCCTCAGTTCCTCACCGCGTGGTACACAGGGCTGCCGTGTGTCTTCATGGCACGACCGCTGGCCTCCCTCAGATCCACTGGTCCTAGAGAGACAGCGTGGCAGCCACGCTGTCCTTTATGACCTAGCCTCAAAAGTCACGTCCCGTCGTTTGCACAGTACGCGGTTGGTTACTCAGGTCAGGCCTGTTCATTGTGGGAGAGGACTACACAAGAGTGTGAATCACTGGGGTCACCTTGGAGGCTGGCTACCAAAGTTCTACAGAGTTTGGTACAAAAAATATCACTCACATGTGTGGAGTAGAGATAGTGGTGGGGTGTCTGGGGGAGATTTCCTTCTCTCCTGAGATAACCATTTTCCATTTTTAGCCAACTCTTTGGTAGGCTCACTTTTCGTATAGACTTCCTCTCTCCTTGACTTTCTCTCCCCACTCGCCCCATCAGTGTGTCTGTTTCTACGATGCTCTCCCCGCTCTTCTCATTCACATTCTAGTCTACTTGAATTTGTGGAAAGGAAAAGTGTGGGGTGCTGATGAAGGGACTGTGGTGCCCTTCTCTGAGTAAGACGCTCAAGTCTCAGGGGACAATTTCTCTGGAGTGGTATCTAAAATAAAACATTTACAAATTTAGACAGTGTTTAAAATAGGGATGTACAACTGGTTCATCGCAGAAAGAAAGAGGATTTATTATCTGTGTAATAAGGACATTTGGGCATCGAGCACTAATGTGACCCATTACGAAGTCGGATTTATCAGCGATTCCTGGCCTCAAAACTACCACCTAGGGAAGAATCAAGATGCATTTAGAAATTTGTAGAGGTAGTTTGATGATTGCGTGTTGTAAAAGAATAGCTACGTAATCCCCATGTGAGCTTCTTAATAGGTTCACGTTTGCCAACTCTACAGGGCTAGCGGCTGCCACCAGTGCCCGGGAGGACCCACTTCCTGTGATGGTGCTGTCCTTGAGAGCCCACAGGACGGCTCCTTGCTCTGAGGGCTGTCTGTGAATCAGGCAAGGAAGAGCCATGGAAGGGCGGACTCTGGGCACATCTAGAGCTCCTGTGTCTTCCTGTAGCAGTGTTTCAGGCTCCTCCTGACTCTACAGCCATCTATCACTGTTGCTGGGGTCAACCTCCACCTCACAGTCACTTCCAAGTTTTCATTCCTTTAGAATTGCTGTGGACCAGGAAGCAAAATTACCAAACATATTTCACTTAAGTCTAAAAAAAGATATTAACACTGTTAATAAAACAAATCATTTAGTGATGCTCAGCAGTATTAAATGAACGCAGCCGCTGGGACCACCTGGGGTCTGGCTGCAGGTTGGAGGGAGTCTGCGGCTGGGTAGGTCTCGTAGAAGAGTTGTGAGTTAACCCAGGTAAGATGCTGACCCGCTGGTACCGAGCTACTTATGCAGAGTGACTCCAACCGAAGCCTCACTGGGGCGTTCCAAGAAGGCAGATGCCCAGTCCCTGGTGTGCGAGTGGGGCTCGGGGATGGTAAGAAGGGCCCCGGATTCAGTCAGTCTAGCTCCTCCAGCTTACCCGCTATGTGACCTTGAACAGATTATTCAAGGTCTTGAAGCTTATTCTTTAAAGTGGGAGATGAAAGTATCCAGCACGTAATTTTGTTGTAAGGATTAACGAAAAGTGTAAGGTGCTCAGCACACTGCCTGGCTCACAATAAGCTTTCGAATATTAGCATTTATTAAAAACACACACACACACACACACTGGATCCTCACTGCATTTCACCATGGGAGCCCATTTTTAATAAGTAGGACACTTTAAAATGAGAATCCTCTTATTTTTTCCAGCAATTAAAACTTCTCGGTTAAGGAACAGTTTTACAGCAAGGATGGGTCTCATGGAATAGCACTTGGGATATGATTATGGGATGGAATGTATCCATGTATACATGCATTGAGGCGTACAATAAGACTTTGGGAGATGTGGGTTAACATAGGAAGCGTTTCTTTAAAGGTTAGATTTTGACCCGAGTTTATTTTTTTTAATTTAATTAATTAATTAATTTATTTTTGAGGAAGATTAGCCCTGAGCTAACTACTGCCAATCCTCCTCTTCTTGTTGAGGAAGACTGGCCCTGAGCTAACATCCATGCCCATCTTCCTCTACTTTATACATGGGACGCCTACCACAGCATGGCTTTTGCCAAGCGGTGCCATGTCCGCACCCAGGATCTGAACCAGTGAACCCCAGGCCGGCAAGAAGTGGAGTGTGCGAACTTAACTGCTGTGCCACCGGGCCAGCCCCATTGACCCGAGTTTAAAGGGCTAGAGGGGAGGATATCAAGAATTTTGGGCAAACATCACAAGAGGAAGGAAATAATCATCTACATAAGCTAGGCAGAAGCTGGAGAGGGGTGAGGTTAGGTGTTTATTGGTCAGGAAGCTGTCAGGGAAAGAACCACATCCCATGTACCTTGAGCAAAAACAGGACTTGATTAGCTCCTGGAAGTGAAGGCCAAGCTCATTTTGACTCCAGGCAGGGCTGGATCCAGGGCTCCAGTGGTGTGGTACGGGCAGGCCCCCACCTCCACCCGGTAGACAGATTCTGTCCAAGTGGTGGGCAAGACTCGTATTCTTTTAGCTCAGTGACCAGGGAGAAAGCCTTTTCTGAGAACCTGAATTTCAAAGAGTTCTCTGGCCTGACCTGGGTCACAGGTCCAACTTTCTCCCAGTCCTTGTGTCCTTGGAGGAATTGGAGTGTGCTGGGGGAGGGTCAGCTGATGGAACCAGATGGATGGTTCACTACCACCAAGAGGAGTTCTGTCCCAGCAGACAGGGCAAAGGATGCTGGACAGGCAGGGGAACGTGTCCACAGCAGGTAGTGCTGTGCCTAACCTCCCCACACCATCTGCCAAAACCCGAGCGGTATTCTTACCTTTTGTTTCGGCTTGACAACAGCCCCCTGAACCACAGGGCCCCCTGAGGTGATTGTGGAGTCACGTGACCGCATGAGTTCCTGGAAACCCCATCTTATAGCAGATGTCAAGAGGACTAAGTGTAGACAGTTCCTTTGTTCCAAGGGATTTGGAGCCGTGACAGAGTTCATTGAATACAATGTCGGCAGAGCAATAAGAGTGAGGGTACTGCTCTGCAGTGTTAAACGAATGCAGCCTCTGGGACCACCAGGGACGGCTGCAGGTTGGAGGGAGTCCAGCGCTGCGTAGGTCACCACAGAAGAGTTGTGAGTTAACCCAGGAAAAACGCTGACCTGCTAGTAATGAGTTACTTGTGCAGCTTCATTTCCAGTGTCTTTCCCATGTGCCATATGTGGTCTTCAGGTCAATGGAATATTATTCTTTATCCCTAGTAGAATAATCTCATGAACACTTTTAGAGAATTGTTTATTTACAGTAAAAATTAGCACATGTCCTGTGCTTGATGTGCATGCTTCAAAGAGTTCTGGGTGAGGAGGCACGTGGGGCTGGGGCATGGACCGGTGGAGAGAATGAGCACAGATTACTAGAATGCTTTAGAAATCCTTTTCTGCTTCAGATAAGTGGCTAATTAAATTTGGGGTTGGCTACTGGAAAAGCGCCAATTATGGAAACGAGCATCTGTTGATCACACTTTCCTTCGGATGCTTGGCTCCTTACGAGAGCCGGTTGGAAAGAGAGCAGGAGCCACTGCTAGCGCCACGACAAGCGGGCCTGGCAGGAGGCGTGATTCATCATGTTTACTTTCAGGCTTTCATCCTATAACAAGACTAATTCAGTAGAACTCAACTTCCAGGGAAAAATGGACCATTTATTGTTTTAGATTCGGGCTCAGGCACAGCAGGTGGATTTTCCAAATTGCCTCATCTGACATTTCCTAGAAATGTAAGCTAATGTTATTCTATTTTTTGGCAACTGTAAAGTTATATTTGAACATTCTACAAGTCAGTTGGCAGGACTGAGAATTTCAAACACTTAACTATCTCTCTGGAGCTTCAGCTTGATTTTGTTGAGTGATTTTTAACTGTGAGACAGTCAATTTTTAGATCTGAAAATCATCTCAGAATATTTAAGTCATTTGCCAAAGGTCACTGAATAATATACACATTAGAGCTGGGAACTGATGAATATTGATTGGAATCCAGTTCTTTTATATCTCAGAGTCACTTGTACAAAGCGACTGTGATTTGCCATGTGTGTAACTTTGTTTGGCACATGGAATAAGTGAAGATTTTTGACATCCATCTTCTCCTTATGGTTTTTCCCCCTGGTGCTTCCAGGGCTTGCTTACCATGGTGTCTGCTCACCCTAAGTGAGCATGGAAAGCTGCAAACCACATTTACTCTTTTTCTAGAAGCAAACTTTCCTGCTGTGTGGGGCAGATCCAACAGGCAAATCCACTTTGCCAACAGTGATGCCATAGTGCAGGTAATGATATCCTTTGATCTTTTCAGTTGGAAATGGTAGGCCTAAGCAAATTAAATCCAAGCGAGTGCCATCAGTTAATGACTTCTTAATTGTTAGACATGCCTGATCTCCACCAGTTGTCTCTAAGACATTACTTTAATTCACTATTTTAATAAATTTTTCTGTGTTCCTTTGGGGTTTCTCTATTCAATGATACTTTAGGCTATTTTTCAGTGTTTTTGCTTGCTTATTTTATGGGTGTCACAGATTTCCCCTGTACGACTCTGTATCTTTGGGGTTATATGCTATAACTGTAGTCTTTTATTGTTTATAGAATTTCTGATATTTAAAATAACTCTTAGGTTGACAAAAGGCAGGCATTTTCGGGGGGGGGAGGTGGTTCAGGTTTGAGTCGATGAGTTTGGGTTTAGACTTGTTTATTCAGTGCCTCTCGTACCTCACGCACTCAGAAATGGTTTGGAACTCAGAAGAGACCTCAGGGCTAGAGACAGTTCTTTGAAATGATTGGTTTATAAGTAATATGTGAAACCATGAGAATAGATGTGAACATCCAAAGGAGAAGGCACAAGCTGACAAAAAGCTAGTATCAAGGGCAGTTGGGTGAGGTCTTATGACTGGCGGAGAGAGAGGAGGACAGTGCATTCGAGGAGGTTGGCAGCGAGAAGTAGAACTGAGAGGTTTTTTCAGGGCAGAGAGCATTGACTGTGTTTCTTGGGGAGCAGAGGAAAAGGGGAGTTAGTGGCGATGGATACACTGAAGAAGAGAACGGGGCCTGTGAGTGGCCTGAGGTTTCAGGGTGGTGGAGATGGCATCAGGTGGGTCTGGGAGGAAGGAGGTGAGTGAAAAGACAAGTTAGGAGGTAGAGAGGAGAGAAGTTGAGGGAGCCTTTGGTCCTGATGCTCTCTCCCTTCTCAGTGAAGCAGGAGGCTGGGCCATCTGCTGAGCACAAAAGCAACACTGGTGGAGTTTAGGAGCATCTTTATACATTAAAATATATGGTGCACCTAGATTTTGTGGAACTCACATATTACATTTCCATTTTGGAATCTAAATCATTTTTCACTTTCTTCTGAAGGCTAAAGTATCATGATCAAGAGCCAACGACTTATACCAAAAGCCATGGAAGTGTGAGGGTCTCGTCACTGCTTGTAAAACTCATCCTGGGAACTTCTGAGCAGCGGAAGGCTTCCCTTCAGATGTACAACTTGGTCTAACATTGCAAATCTATGCAGATCTGATGGCCGGTAAAGAGCGATGGCCGAGGAATTTACGCTTTAACCAACCTGATAAATTGACTCACTCTTTGAGAATGCTATCTTCTCTGGAGATAGAGTAAAAACTCCATGGGGGAGGGAGGTCCCTTGAGAAATGTTAGTGTTCCTGAAGTAATAATAGACCAGAAAGCCTCTTATTATGGGATGAGTGTGACAGCTAAGAAACGGAAAGAAATACATGTGAGTCATATAAAAGCCTCATTCCACGACCGTCAGCCGTTGTCAGTCATATTTGGGAAGACGTTGTGAGGAACTTCAATAGTTTATATCTTGTATGATGCTTATAAACACTCTACTTTAGCTTCGCCTCTGATGAAACAGGAGACAAATACGTAGCTTTACTTTCCTCCTCAGTTTTGACAAACTTGCTGCTCTGTGAGGCAGACACGCCTTTAGCAGCGTGATGGGCAGTGAGGAAGGGACGGGGAGGGACGCAGGCTTCTGTGTCTCAGCGGAGCCCTTAGAATTTTAAAATTTGCTGTTTTCCTTTGGGCTTCTCACCTCCGCCCCAGGTTTCCCATTTCGGGGCCTAACTGGGAGTGAGCCCAGAGCAGGCTCGCCCCACGCAGCCACGGAGCTCAGCAGGAGTTTGCCTGTTCTTGTCCAGGCTTCACACCGCACCCTGGGGTTGGGTACAGTGGCTTTCAAAACCTCAGGTACAGCCGGCTGGAACCTGTTTCTTCTTGGCCAGTGGCCAACTTTGAGGCCACGGTGCTGTGACTCTCCAGGTCCTGCTAATTGGCACCTTCAGTTACACATGGGTTAGGGATGCTGGAGGGTGGCACAGCATAGGGGGCACTTCATCTTTCCTTAGGACAACCTAACACCGTAAGACCCTTAAAGATACAGTGAATGAAGTGAACAAATTAAGGAAAATTAGAACAAGAAGAATTGGGAAGATTTTGCCTCTGTGTAAAATTTCCCAACTTGTTCTTCTTGAAAGAAAGTAGCTAGGAAGCGTTTATTAAGCGTTGGTCATTTATGGCTCATAAGCTCTTTCTGAGACTCTGTACCCTCTCTGGCGCACAGCTGTGGGTGTGACGTGCCCTCAGACTGCATCTAGTTTTCCTTTTCCAGAGCACATGTCTCTGTCAGCTCCTGGATCCTGATGAACCTCTAGAAAAAGGAGACTCTTTGGTCGGACACGGACCCTGAGGCTGTTTCCCTCAGTGCTGCCAGAGGTGCGAGAAGACTCTTTTCCTACCTGAAAGGAGCACAGCTGTCTGCTCAGTGGGTCCATCGTCCATTGCTCGAAGCTGGAGAAGCAGCAGGAGCATCCCAGATGGGCTGAAACGCCCCGGCATCGTCGTGAGGCCCTCGGCAGCTTCCTCCTGTGCGCGTGAACGGATCTGGAGATAGTCTGTGAGCGTCTCCTTTCCTGTTTTTATCAAGTGTTCTCTGTTTTCTACGGAATCTTCAAACACAGCTTGTGTCTTATTTACTGTTGGATGTATTAAGGACAGCGTTTTCCCACTTCTGAAGAGCTTAAAAAACAGGCCATATTCCTATTTTTCTGAGAATTTAGTTCTGCCTATAAGTAAGAAGACAAAAATAGCCTCCTAAATCTACGGTCCTTAAGTTGACCTTCCTCCTAGCTTTATTAGGAAACCAACAGGACAGTGTGCATCAGGGTGGGGTCAGGGGTGAGAGAGGAGGTGAAAGGTTGCTCTGACTTAGGTGCCTGGCAAGGCTTTCAGCCCCTGAGCCTGAGGACTTGCCGCAGTAATCTAACATCAACAGAAGAAGCATTCCAGGACCAGAGAGCAGGGCCAAGTACATGCATGAATCAGGGCCATGGGTTACAAATTGATCTGGAAGTGAAACGATGAGCCTGCACTAAGCTTTTACAGCGCTGGATTCCAGGAAATAAGGTGAATGCATCTCCAACGTAGTTAATTTCAAGCTGGAGCTTTCAGAACTTTGACCCCCTTTCTTCTCCCTAAGGGGTTGGGAACATGGTGGACGTTTGTCTGGTTCGTTCAATCTCTGCTCAGCATCCCTTGCCATCTGGAGGGACTTCCCTGTGTGAGTTGTGTTGGGGAGATCAGTGCTCTACACTGTCAAGGGCGGGCGGTCCCCGCTCCTGCCCCAGACATCCAGGGGCGGTGCAGGAGCCAGGCCCAGCCAATCAGACCCTCCTCTCCGGGACTCTGAATATCAGGGAGTGAAGCAAGATTCAAAGATAATTCAGAAGCCACTTGTGGTGATGGCGTCATCCTGTGGGCAGCAGTGGGTCACCAGCAGGGACACGGCCTCGGCTAGGTCCTCATGCCCATCCTTTCTGGGTTTCCAGGGCATTTCCTAAGCCCTGTTCTCCAGTCCTCCCATCCATCCTGGGGACTATTCGATGACCTTCCAATGCGTTCCAGCTTAGAAAGCGTTAGCTGGGGCTGACCTCTGTTGCTTGCAACCAAGAATTAAATGTGGCATCTGATGTTTCTGTGCTCAAACCTAAAGAAGTGTTTCCAGTGCTGGAAGCAGGCAGGGTATGCCCCTCCACAGAAAAGCAGCTGTACTTAAGAGATTTTAAGACAAATCTAGAGTCAAGGGTTTCTGGCACATTCCAAAAGTGGACACAACTAACTTCAAGTAGAGAGAAATTTCACTGAGTATGGGCTCTAAATAGTCAATATTCGCAGGTGTGAATCACAGGCCACAGACCTAGGTGGCAAGAGATACTGCATTTTTTCATGTATTTAAATCAATGTAATTTCAACTTCACCTTTTCCTACATAGCAAGAAGGGAATGGATCCCCAGGCACACTGGACTGCCCCAGAGCCCCCTGACCCCAAGGGTCATTTGGAAGCCCAGGGTCTCTTAGTGCCAGGATGTGGGGGAGGCTCTCTGGTCATCAGTCACTGGACTGCATTGGTGACTGGTGAGATACCCATTGTCCTGGCAAGTGCAGTCCCATAGGACCTGCTGGCTCTGTTTTTCCCTGTGGCACTTTAAGCATGGAGATCTTTGGCAAGGCGGATGCCTAGAGTCCCGTCTTCCCAGACACACCAAAAGGTAAACCTTTGAAGATTTGGTCGCCTCCGTAGGGCACTCCTATGGATGTGGCTCTGGTTCCTGATGCTGAGGAACCCACAGACCTCTGTCCCTCCCTCCTATCTCCAGGAATCTTTTAGTCTGACGGACATCCCACTGTCTTCAAATTTCCCTTACAGGACCTCCCCCAGCACAACCACCAAATACACACACACAGACACACACACCAATAAACTAATGAATGGCATAAGCTTTTGAAAATCAAAGTCAAGAAGGAAAATATCTCACAGGCAATTGATGCTTTCTGCTCTGTCACAAACCTGCTCTCTGCTCCAAGGAGAGAAGGGAGGGGGTCGCTACATGCGGTGGGAGGGGAATAAAAACAAATTAATAGATTTTTCAAAGTCTTGTCAATAACGTTTAAAATGAACGAGGGGAGAAATAAAATAGAATCCTGAAAAGCTATCAGCTGCCAAATAGAAGGGTTAATTGGATTTGTATTTGGTGTCACTATCTTCTGTGACTCCTTAAAGTTTCCTAAGAGACACAATCTATTCTGGTGTGAACAGTGTCACTCCCTCCTTTCTGACCCTAACTTTTTAGAGTCAGGAATGAGGAGTGTTTCTTGTCTACATTCTGTGAACCAAGTCAGCAATTCTATCTGTAATTAATATGGGACTTCTACTCCAACTGGAAACACATATTTGTGTTACAAATTAAATATCATATCATCTACAATCAAGCTTCTTACTGAGTCCCAGGTTCCAAGTGCTTCTTTGAATAGAGTCCGTTTACTATTGACTTTCCAATTTAGGGTAGCAAGGCGACTTGGGTGAGGTATCTCTGCCAGCATGTGAGCCTAATAATTCACTGGTACGTTCAAAGTAAGCATATGCCAAAATTTTTTACTCATTATAGGTGCTGATTCCAAAAAGCAAAGGATCCACATTTGGGGAATTTACACGTCTAGTTCATTCCACACATATAAGGCTGGATCCTGGTGAAATTGGTGAATCACTAGGAGGGAGGGTCAGATCTGCATAAAACTGTAACCACTATTGAGTCACAGAAACTCTGATTGCGAATGGGCTTAAACAATAGTGAGACTTATTGTTCCACTAACAAGGCCAGACTTAGGCTGGGTCTAAGATTGGCTAATCCAGGAGCTCACTGACATCATGGAAGACCCAGATCCTGTCTCTTGTTCCTCTCTGCCACCCTCTGTGCATTGGCTCCTCCACTTGTCCCAAGACAGCTCAGGCACTTCCAAGCATCTAATTGCAGCAAGATTTCTAGAGTCAGAGGAGGGGAATGGTTTCTTCCTACTTATCTCTTCTTAATAGCAAGAGAATTTCTCCCAGAACTACACCCCGACCCCAGCAGATTTCTTCTCATGTCTCCTTAGCTAAAACTGAATCAAGACCATTCCTTCAAGGCTTGACCCAGGGTACCCTTTTCATGGCACGAGGCCATGGAGACCAAATCTGGGCTTTCCCAAGGAAGGAAGGGGTAGAGTAAACAAGCAACCAGTAGTGTAGATCCGCCAACTTATCCCCCAAGAGCTTACAAATGGCTTGTAAATGTGTTTTGTACATTTCCGCTCCTGTGTTTCTTGAGCTCCTCTCCATTCCCTGGGCTCCAGGGGTTACCTCAACAGCCGCCATCCCTCCCCTTACAGCCTCAAGTGTCTTTTCTCTCCAACCTGCCCCTGCCCCCCATCACGTATGCCCCCTGCATGTCCCAGCAGCCTTCTAATTCCCTATGTAAGGAAGTGGAGAGAATCCCTTCTTCCACTGACAAGGCTAGAAGAGAGCTCAGAATTCTGTTCTTCATTCATTCACTTAACATGTATGTGTTGAGCATCTCCCATATGTCAGCCTGGCGGGATGCTAGGTGCTGAGGATACAAAGGTAATTAAAGCATATCTTCTGCCCTAAAGGAGCTTGTAGAGGAGACAAGTAACTGGGCAAACCATCCAGTAGGGTGGTTGTCATAGAAACCACATTACGATAAGTTGAGGCTTAGGGAATTATTGATAATGTGGTTCAGGGACACTGTGGGACAAATATGCATTTGCAAGGTGGACTGGGAACCAAGCCACATTGCTGGTGTTTCCAAATTACTGGCTTAAAAAGCGAATTTTGAAGAATAATCAATTCACAAATTAGAGGCAATATAAAGTGTTCCATATTGAGAGGAAAGCATGGGAGGAGGGGTTTAGATTCTTCAGCTTTCAAAGTTTTCGTGACTTTGTTATTTAATAAGATTATATTAGAAATATCTCTTTTTGGAGTTTAATTAGAAGTAAATATATGATGTTAAAATATTCTCTATGAACTGCTGAAAGTTTCATTTGAACTTTCATCAACTTTCAGAAGAAACAAAATATTTCAGAATGAGCCCCTTAATGATCTGGTCTCTCTTACTCGCGAGTCCCATCACTTATTTCTGAGGGTTGTCTAAGGAGCCAGGGAGACGTTGCATGATTCAGAGGCCACTATCTGAAAACCATCCTGGATCCGAAGATGCTTCCCCAGCTCCTCTTCAGACTCATCCAGTCACCGTCTCCCCATCTTGTCCTTTGCTCTTTTCGATTCTCTGTGCACATCCTCCTCTGGAGAGGGCATCTACTTAGGTGATGCTCCTGTCATGACCAGGTGCATTATGCCCAGATTTACATTTTGGCTCTGTCTCTCTTCCAAGTGCTAATCTCACATTTCCGTATGACTGACGGATATTTCCAATTGGGTGTATGACTAGTAATTCAAAGTCAGTCCTCTCAAAGTCATTACGCCCTCCCTCACCGGCTCCTTTTATTGCTATTATTTATCCAAGGCCAACCAGCTCAAATCCCGTCTTCCCTGTGAAGCATCTTCTGATTACCTTTCATTCAATAAATAAATATGTATCAAGTGCCACTTAGGGGACTCGACCTATTCTAGACGAGCGTATACAGCGGTTCCTGTGGGAGCTATATCGGACAACGAGAGACGAATCATCTCAGCTAAAACTGATCTCTCGTCTCTGATCTTCTACAACTTTCATTGTCTATATAATAAAGACACAGCACTAACAATGGCTCCCCTTGAAGAGAATTTGCTGGGGCTGGGCCTGTTGTAAGCGCTCAACACATAATAACTCGTTTAATCTTCACACCATCCCTGTGAGGTCGCACTTACAGAAGAGGAAACTAAGACACAGAAGTTGAGGAGCTCATCCAGGATTACAAAGCTGGTAAGTGATGAGTTTGCTTTCAGAGACGTATAATTGTAACAAATTCTGTTTGGGGTAAAAATAAAATATTTAAGCTTAAAATAATGGGAGTTTTAATACATCTACTTTTCAGTTTTCGCTACTTTCTCAACTACGTTAACGTCCCGGAAAAAAATTAACCGTCAAAAATACACTGAAACATGTATATAGGATCGCACTCTCTTCCTTTTGCCTGAGGCTTCAACGTGACGGCACAGCATCGTTGCAGCCTGCCTTTATTTAAACTTCTGCTATTTTGTGCGTCGTGAATTCTTTGCATTAATTTTGATTTTTTAAACTGTTATTTATTGTGATTCCAAGGTTGATTTGGGCACCCTCTCAAACTGTGTGCTGAGGTGAGCATCTTGCTCCAGTCCTGGCCTGGAGTGGTCGAGCTGGCATTCTCCGGAGGCAATCTGGCTCCAGGTCTGCACTCTTGACCATCACAATACTCACGTCCTAGAACTGTTGATTTTTGTATCTCTGTCTACATATCACTGCTCTTTCCAATCAAACTAAGAATGCCCTGAGGGCACAGGCCATGTTCTACACTGCCTCCTTGTACTCCCCACGCATCTGGCATGGTGTTCGGCACATAAGGGTACTTGATAAAGGCTGGCTGGAGGGGAATCAAAAGAGACTTTTCCAATTTGCTGAAATTTACCACCATCACAGCTACTTTTACCACAATCTGTAGTTTTGCTTGCTTTATTGCAGTTTCCCTCTTACATATTGCCTTTTAATTTTATAAAAGTAATTAACTGAGTAATCTATCTCATTAAACATGATGAAGGAACACCTGTTAATAAAAACTTTATGAAAATAAAATTCTTTCTCCACTCCAAGGTTTCCTTTTTAGTGAAACTTTTTCAGAAGTATATGGCCTTTGGGAAAAAAACCTAGAAGTTTTAGTTTTGTAAGCGAACAGATCAGTGCAGTAAAGAGAGAGTAGAATGTTCATTGACATAATTATCAGCTCTTTGCTTACAATGTGGTAGCTTCTGAAGAACAGCAGTTCTGTGATTCATGCTTCCCGGCAAACCTGGAGCCCCACTCACCACCTCCCACAGCCTGCCGTGAAATCCTCCCCAGCTGTGGGTGCGCCCAGCTCAGTGCAGCGATGCCACGCCTGGTGGGTTATGTTTGCTCCAGCACTCCTCTTGGAGTGACAGGAGGGGGTGCGTAATTTCTCTCCTGCCACCGAACTACTAGAAATGTGGCTCATTTTCAGAAGGTGGGGTCACGATGAGTGCAGCAATGTCTTCAGGGCGCATTCTATGCAGCCCTTGAGAGCTCTCCTCAGGGTGGGAGTCTTGAAGACAAAATAAAGGAAATGCATGGCACCGGGGAGCAGTCATCGCAGGTGACTTCAGGAGAGCTCCTCCTGCCAGCATTGTCTTCGCCAAAGGGCCCTACACCCTTCTTGCTGTTCCACTCCTTGCTGGATTGAAAAATATTCAAACCACCTTGACTTGTTTGTCTGTATGTTAAAATCCTCTGAGCAGGTTTTAGAGTATTCCATACTTACCTGTCTGTTTACTGATTTTACAGAATAAACCGTGACCTCCTTGAAATTTGGGGATCGCATGGATGCCCCCTTATGACCACGGGTTCTGTGAGGAATAAAATGCTGCACCCAGGCGGACTTGGAAATCACGCTGTGATAACGATACCAGACGAAAGATCCTGTGATCACCAAAACTCTGCAGCTATTAAAATCTGCCTAAGGCTTGTCCTGCTTTGAGGAAACGAGGTAAGGAGGACTGGATAGGATTGTTCGTCTGCTCTACAGACAGTTTTGTTGAACCTCATCCTTCCCATCAGATTCGTGCCCTGAAAATCCCGCTCTATCCCTGGTGCAAACACAACCTCATGTATTTTGGGGAAAGAAGAAATATTCCTGGAGAGCATATGGATTTCCCAGTGCAGCCCTTAGCTACCCCGGGGGCACCTCCATCTTCATCCCATGGACCAACGTAGACTGTAATGGATGGCAAAAACTTAAAGCTTAACCAAGACTCAAGTCCACCATCACTTCTATTTTAATAATCTGAGCAGGGAAAATAGTTTAGCAGGTTATCTGAGTTAAACTGGCTAGAGACGGTATCCAAAGATGCAAGTAGCAGAAGAGTTGGCACCAAGTGAAAAGGAGGGTTGCCAAGGTGGACGATGGCAGGGCCAGGGCCCAAGTCCTGGAGCCACGTTACCTGTCTCAGTCCTCAGGGAAGGGAGGAACGTTCTGAAAACAAGGCCGGGCAGCCTGAACTTCATCTGAGCAAGCCAAGCTCAGACGAGGGCACAGCAGAAGTCAACAAGCATCCTCTCTACTCCTTCTGTATCAAGGCTAGTTCTTTTTTTTTTAAAGATTGGCACCTGAGCTGACAACTGTTGCCAATCTTCTTCTTCTTCTTTTTTTTTTCCCTCCCTAAATCCCCCCAGTACATAATTGTATATTTTAGTTGTGGGTCTTTCCGGTTGTGGCATGTGGGACGCCACCTGAACATGGCCTAATGAGCGGTGCCATGTCCACGCCCAGGATCCGAACCCTGGGCCGCCGAAGCGGAGTGCACAAACTTAACCACTAGGCCACGGGGCCAGCCCCTCAAGGCTAGTTCTATACACAATGGCAGGGGTCTTGAAAGTTAGAGACCTGAAGGTTTGATGTTGACTTCTAGTCTTAGATTTAGATGTCAAAAGGTCAAGAACGTAACAGATGGGGAAGTCTGGAAGGATGTGAGTCAAGGAACACAAACTGAAAGCCCATCATAGGGCCAGGGGCTGGCCCGGGGTGGAGACACAGACACGACTGGATACAGTGCTGCCCTCCCAGGGCTACGATCTGACCAGTTCGGTGTCTCTTACATTCCAGCCAGCTCAGCTGTCCAGGACTGAACGGTGTCAGATAATTGCAAGTACGCTCTGAGAACCACGTGCTGAGATGTATGGAAATTGTCACTGGCAAGGTCTGCAGTGACAGGACTCTCTTGTCTTCAACTTCAACTGTCTTCCAAACATCTTTGTGTCACGCATCTTCCATGCGGTGTTTCTTCAATACCTGCCATGACTTTTCTCCTGCTGAGTTGGCTCTACCACACATTTGTCTCCCCAGAGAGCTAATGATCAGCCTCTATTTTAGTGCCTATTTACAACGAAAGCTTGTGTCAAGAGCAGCATGCATCTATATAGATATTGCCAAGAGTGTAATTCTGGAAAGCGAGGAAGCAGCACTCTTGGATATGTTCTTCATCCAACAACGATTCAGGGGAGTTGACGTGGGTCTGGTCAGGTCAGTGCTGGCCAAGTGGACAGCTAATAAGCGTTTATGGACAATAACCATCATAATAATGATGAAATGACCTAGTACAAATTTGTCTGGACATTCTCTATTTATATAAAGAGGCAGAGGATGCTCCGTGCTCGTCATGACGAGAGCTCGGGCTGCAGCAGCCTCGTAGGTAAATTCGTTCCTTGACAGACCCATGAGGGTTTCACTAGCCCCTCTCCATCTTGAGGAATGAGGTTCCTGTTGGAGCAGTGGCTCAGATTATTTGAGCATTAGGTCTTAAGTTTTGAACTTTTAGTCACAGGCTTCCTCGCTGATGTTACGATCTCTTTTAGGCCTTGGTCTCTGAGGCAGTTCTGGATTTCTGGGATGCTGTTATCACTTTTTCTTCTCCATCTCAGGGGCAGGAGGTGGAAGGGGAAAAAGAGAAATAGTAACATTACAAGTGTTTGTGTATTTACTACGTCTTGGATTTTGAAGAAGAAACTCAGATCTTCCAAATGGCCTTTTCTCATCGATTCAAGGTCACCAGCTCTATAGAAATGCTCCTCCTGGAAGACAAAACAAACGAAGACTCTGTGTTCAGAGCTTCCGTGCCCTTCTGTGTTTATAGATGGAAATATCTGTGGGATTCTGTGACACCGCGTCTTGCTGCAAACCCTCCTTCTGCCCTCCTTCCGTCTTGAAGCAGGTTGAGCATTTATCTCACTGACGGAGGGGAAGGTTGAACCTGCTTGACTTGTTCTGACTACTTGATTCAGGTTTCAGTAAAACGTGTCTACACCCTGCTGGGTGTGGGAGGCGGTGACTCACCGGGAGAGAGGATGTGGCTCCATGTTCTTTGTCTAGGGGTTGCAGGATGATTGAGGAACTTTTCATCCAGGCTTGGTGCCATTTCTTCCTTTTCTTGTCTTGTCTTGGATATTTACTTGGCTACTTGCTCCCAAGGAGAACCAGTCAGCTGAGTCTTCAAATATTAAATTAATTCCTCTTTCTGCACAAGTGACCCAGCAAGTTTTTACTGGAAACACAGATTAGTGCCTGAAGAAGGATGGGGGTGGGGAGAAGAGAGGCTGAGTTGAAAAGGCAAAGGAACCTGTGGAAAACAGCTTTTCTGTTTAATTACAAGTTTTATGACGCTTTTCCATCGTCCGTGATCTTTCTGCATGAGTAGATGAAGAAAATATTTTAGTGAGAATAGCCTCACATTAATCAATTTGGCCAAGAAGCTTCCTCTTTCCTGCTGCAGCACCATCCGCTCGGCCCATCAGAGCTCTGGCCCTGGCCACCTGACTCCCGTGAGGAGCCCTGTCCATGGAACACCTCCTCCCTTCGCCCTGTTTCAGACTGAGGACTTGCTGGAGTTCTAGTGGCTCCAGACGGAGCCACATGGCGGTATGACTATGGGGAGAATCCGGCTGAGTGGAAGCAGCTGTGGTCAGGTGAAGGGTGGAGCCCTGGCTCCTCGAGGCTGTCAATCAATGCTCTCCTCCTTCTCAGCGCTGGCTCACCCCTGTGTCCTATTTCCAACCTGCAAGCACTTCTAGACCTGGATATCTTGCTTACACTTCTTAACCCAAACTTTTCTTTCTCTTTTTTAAAAGGCAGTATTACTAGTTTATCAAGAGTTATACCCCAGGGTATTCAAATCAGATATTTTGGGTAGTGGGTCCCAAACCCAACTGTATTTCAGAATCATGGGAGCAAGGGGAAGGGGAGAAGTTGGCTTAGAAATACATATTCCAGGACCAGATGGCTTTACTGGTGCATTCTACCAAAAATTTAAAGAAGAATTAACACCATTTCTTCTCAAATTCTTCCCAAAAATGGAAGAAAAAGGATCACTTCTTAGCTCATTCCATGAGGCCAGAGTTACCCTGATGTCAAAGCCAGAAAAAGATACAAAAGGAAAGAAAACTACAGACCAAGACAAAAATACTAGCAAATCAAATTCAGCAACATATTAAAAGGAGTGTATACCATGACCAAATGGAATTTACTCCTGGAAATCAAGGATAGTTTAACATAGGAAGCTCAATGTACTATACCACATTAATAGAATGAAGAAAGAAACCCACATGATCATTTCAACTGATGCTGAAAAAGCATTTGACAAAATTCAACACTTAATGACAATAAACTAGGAATAGAAGGAAATTTCCTCAACATGATAGAGGCCATCTATGAAAAACCCACAGCTAACACCATACTCAACGGTGAAAGACTGAAAGTTTTTCTCCTAAGATCAGGAAAAAACAAGGATGCCCACTTCTACTCAACATAATGTTGGAATGTCTAGCCAATGTGCTTAGATAATAGAAAGAAATAAAAGACGTCCAAATTGGAAAGGAAGAAGTAAAATCATCTCTGTTTACAGGTGATGTGATCTTATACACAGAAAACTGTAAAGATTATACACACACACACACGAAACAGTTACAGCTAATAAATGAACTCAGCAGTTGCAGGATTCAAAATAACATGCAAAAGTCAGTTACATTTCTATACACTAGCAATGAAAAATCTGAAATGGAAATTAAGAAAATGATTCCATTTACCATGATGTCAAAAAGGATACAATACTTAGGAATAAATTTTTAAACAAGGAGGCTAAAAGTTGTACACTGAAAATTCCAAAACATTGCTGAAAGAAATTAAAGAAGACATAAATAAATGGAAAGACATCCTGGGTTCATGTATTGGAAGATTTACCATTTTTAGGATGAAAATACTACCAAATTGCTCTACATATTAAATGCAATCTCTATCGAAATCTCAAGAACATTCTGTTTTGCAGAATAGGAAAACTCATAAAATTCAATAGAATCTCAAAAAACCTGGAATAGTCAAAACAATCTTTGAAAAGAAGAACAAAGTTGGAGGTTTCACACTTCCTGATTTCAAAACTTACTACAAAGCTACAGTAATCAAAGCAGCATGGGTCTGGCATAAAGACAGAGGTGCAGACCAATGGAATGGAATAGAGAGCCCAGAAACAAGCCTTTACTTATATGATCAAATGATTTTTGACAAAGGCACCAAGACCATTCAATTTTTTTCAACAAATGGTGCTGGGAAAACTGGATATCCACATGCAAAAGAATAAATTTGGACCTTTACCTTATACCATATACAAGACTCAACTCAAAATGGACCAAAGACCTAAACTTAATAGCTAAACTATAAAAATCTTAGAAGAAAACACAGGAGAAAGTCTTCATGACATTGGATTTTGTAATAATTTCTCGGATATGATACCAAAAGCACAGGCAAGAAAAGAAAAGCAATAGGCAAATTGGGCTTCAACAAAAATAGAAACTCTAGGACATCAAAGGACACTATCAAGAGAGTGAAAAGACAACTCACAGAATGGGAGAAAATATTTGCAACTCAAATATCTGATAAGGGACTAATATTCAGAATATATTAAAAACTCCTATAATTCAACAACAACAAACCCAAAACAACCTAATTCAAAAATGGGCAAGGGACTTGAATGGGCATTTCTCCAAAGATATACATATGGCCAATAATCCAGTAAGCATGAAAAGACACTCAACATCATTAGTCACTAAGAAAAAGCAAGTCAAAACCATAAAGAGATACCACTTCACACCCTTTAGGATAGCTATTACCAAAAAAACCCCAGAAAATAACAAGTGTTGGCAAAGTTGTAGAGAAATTGGAACTCTTGTGCATTGCTGGAGGGAACGTAAAATGGTGCAGTTTGATGGTTCCTCAAAAAATTAAACATAGAAGTACCATATGATCCAGCAATTCCACTCCTTGATATATACCCAAAAGAACTGAAAGCAGAGACTGAAATAGAAACTTGTACAACAATGTTCACAGCAATATTATTTGCAAAAGCCAAAAGGTAGAAAGAACCCAAATGTTCACCATCAGACGAATGGATAAACAAAATGTGGTATGTACACATAACGGAGTATTATTTAGCCATAAAAAGGAATGAAATTCGAATACACGTTATAACATAAATGAACCTGGAAAACATTATGCTAAGAGAAATAAGACAAACACAAAAGGACAAATATTGTGTGATTCCATTTATATGAAGTACCTAGAAAGCAGGCCAGAGGTTACCAAGGGCTGGGTGGGGTGGGAATGGGGAGTCATGTTGATGGTTACAGAGTTTCTGTTTGGGATGATGAAAAAGTTTTAGGAAATGGGTAGTGGTGATGATGGCACAACATTGTGAATGTACTTAATGCCACTGAATTGTACACTCAGAAATGGCTAAAAAGGTAAATTTTATATTGTGTATATTTTACCACAGTGAAAAAAAATTTTAAATACACATGCCACAGCCCCACTCTTGAAGAGGCTGATGCAGTACACGTGGGATGGGAACCTGGAAGCCATATTTTTTTAATGCCTTCTTGTCTTTTTCTGGCATATTCAGGTTTGAAAACTTGTGGTTTAATCTCTGGCGGCCTTTCCAAGGGGACTGCTCCCAGCCTGTGAGGAAATGGTCACCCTCTGTGTGAAATACGTGTGTATATTTCGTAGAGCTAAGTGTGTATTTTTTGTAGATCTACAAACCTTTGCTCCAGATGCCAATCATTTGAAATATTGTAACAGAGACTGCTCCTGCAATTAATTTTATTTGTCCAGTAAGAAATTGAAAGTTGTATACATTTTTCTGTTGCTCATAGGATCAGTTGAGCAAGAAAAGGCAGAGTTGAAACTGACAGTATTAAGATGTTATCTCTCCCGCTGCCTGTTGCAATATTCTTCCTCAGACTCCGGAGGAAGATGGTGGGAGGGGACAGGCAGAGGTGGGACCAGAAGAGTAGAGAATCGTAAACTCTTCCTGGAGAACATCCTGAGAGAGGAAGTCGTTGCCTTGTCCTGGGTGTGGCCGGCCTCACCTTCCCCGAGTCTGGGGGCTGAGGGAGGGCAGCGGCCAGCAACAGCCATTCCTAGGGATGTTTTTGCATTCCAGAGGAGGGCAGCTGGCAGAGGGAGTGCCCAGTCTGTGGGAGCCAGGCCCGCCCCACCCTTTAGGCGGATTTGTTAATTATTGAAAAGTGCTTCAGAAGCACAAGGTCTGGGAGACTCCGTGTGCCCTTGCTTGGGCCTGTGTGGGAGCTGGCATTTCTGAGATGCTGAGGCTCTTCCGGGAGGCTGCGGAACAACCGCGGCTCCTTCCAGTGAGGGGCAGCCTTTCTGGGTCTGGGGCAGAGACCGTCCCGGAGAATGCTTACACTGTGCATTCTATCTCAAGAGAGAAGTTAACTTTATTCTGTGACAGGATTTGTAAAATATTTAGATAAATGAGCTGCACGAGATTTTCGTTTTGTTTTCTTGTTTCCAAAATTTTTGTGGTTTTTACAGTTTACATTCGGGTCATTTATACATAGACAGCATCATACGACATGTTCTGTTTGGGACTTACTGTTTTTCGCTTAACAGGCTCCTGGAGCTCTTTCCGTGTCAGTACATAGAGGCTCGCCCGTTTCCAGACTGCACAGCCGGATCAGTTTCTTCACCTCCTAGTCTATTGAGGGACGCATGGCTGGTTTTCCATTTTTCACCATTACAAACAGTCCTACAGCAAACATTCTCATAGGCAAGTTTTTTGTGTATACGTATAAATACTTCTGAAGGATGCATTCCCAGAAGTGGAATTTCTGGACCAAAGGGCATGCACATTTGAATTTTTGTTAAATAATACCAAGATTCTCTCCAAAAATTCTGCTCCAGTTTACATAGCCACCATCATACTCATCAACACCGGACATTATTGATTTTTTTAAAAAAATTGCCAGCATCATACACAGAAAAAACTATGCCATTTAAAATTGCATTTCTCTGATTTACCCATTAGGTTGTGCATCTTTTCCTATGCCTATTGACCATTTGGATTTTTTTGAACTTTTTTCTTGAGGTGTATAAATACAGCAAAGATACACAAGTCTTAAGTGTGCTGCTGACTGAATTAACACAAGATGAACTCCTCTCATAAGCGCCACCCAGGTCAAGAAATAGAGTTTTATCAGACCTTTTCCCACCTCCCCTAGAGTAATCCCCATCCTGACATCTAACCCCAGAGATCAGTCCTGCCTGGTTTTGAACTTCATATAAATGGAATCATACCACATGCACTCTTTTGTGTCTGGTTTCCTTCGTTCAACATTATGTTTATGAGTCATTCGTGTTCCTGCCTATAGCTGTAATATATTCATTTACATTGCTCATTATATTCCATTAAGTGAATACACCACAGTTTACTTATTGATTGACATTTGGGTTGTTTCCAACTTTTAGCTATTAGCAAATAATGATGCTATGAATGTTCTTTTGCATGTCTTTTAGAACACATGCGCACACACTTCTGTTGGGTATATATCTAGAAACGAAATTTTGGAGTCATGAGCAATGTTCTGTCAACCTGGCCAATTATATTTGTGAATTTCCTATGAATATTCCTTGTGCATTAATTATTGGGTGGTTTGCATTTTATTATTGATTTGTATGTGTTCTATTTATTCTGGATGTTAATTATGTGTTATGTCTGTTGTAAATATTTTCTCCTAGTCTTTATTTATATTGCCTTTTATTTCACAAAGTTTAAAATTTTTATGCAGTCAAATCTGCGGGTATTTTTCTTTATGGTTTCTGGGTTTTACATCGTGCTTAGCAAGTCCTTCCCTATCTCAGGATTGTCAAATATTCCCTTATGTTTCCTTCTAATACTCATTTTATTTTGATTTTCACATTAGGCTTTTTAATCAGTCTGGAATTTATTTTGTGAGCGTGAGAGACAGAGGCTAACAAGTAGGGGATGAGTAAAATTATACCATTTGCTGCCTAGATTTTTTTAATATTTATTTTTTAAAATCTCAAGACAGGTGATAAAATCGAAGAGCTAAGAAACTGCCAAGAATTAAAAAATTTTTTTGACTTCAGAAGAGTCTTCCCTAAGTAAAGTCTGAGTTAGATTCTGAATGGGGCAAATGTTCTAAATCAGTGGTTACCACCCAAAATGCCATGTGTGTAAATGGCATTGACTATTTATTCGTCGACTACGTACTGTGGAACTGGAAGGTGCGGTTCTCGTGGACTTCTGTGTCTAAGAGGAGGAGGACCGCCTTCTGGATCTCAGGGCAGCCTGACTGCATTCTGGCTCCAGGTTCTTGGGGCAGGAAAACCACAGCTGCTTCCTCCCTCCTGAGGATCCCGCTCCTCCCAATCTGAGAAGATGCCCCAAATGGACTACGAGCACTGAGCTCGTCCCCGGCATGGACTGGGGCCCAGTTGCAAAGCCCCAGGGTCAGCTTTTGGTTTAGACATGACTCCCTCAGGCAAAGCTACCCACCTGAGGGAAACTATCTTTCCAGCTGAGGGGGTACTGGTTGTAGGGTCACACATGGGAGAAGTGTGTTTGACCTCAATTGTGCTCCTCCTGGGTCTGAAATGGAGCACTGGCTTGCCGCGCCTGCACACTGGCTGTGTTCGCGTGCAATCAGTTGAGCGTTCGCAGACTCTCCAGTTGCTCCCAATGTGAAGCTGTTTTGTTCTGCTCGCCCCTCCTCTTTCCTTTGTCCTTACACAGTTTTGGGAAGGCCGATCTCTTGTGATTTAGCTAAGATTTTATAGGACTGGAGCTTGGCTCAGGGCAAGGAGAAACACCCCCCTCAGCTTGGCAAAGAGCTGGGTTGTAGGTTGGTGAGCTGAATGTGCGACTGTGAACTGTCTGAGTTGGTTTGCTGGGAAATGGCTCTGCTGGCCGAGCTCCAGAAATGTAATCAAAAGTGGCCTGAAGTCACAAGTTTTGCTGCCTGCATTCTTCGTTTCACAATTTAAGGGTTTGGCTGGTGCCTGTCCTGAAAGAATGAAATTTTCTACTGCGTGTAGCACATGACACAGTGTGTGTGTGTGTGTGTGTGCACATGCAGTGCACATGGGCTTGTCTGCACAGGCATGTTTTACAAATGAACTGTTTATACCTACTGGTAGGCAGTGATTAAAGAACACAGTGTGTGGAAGATTTTTTCTGATTTCAGGAATCGCATATCTGAATTTGTGGGTTAGTGTCTTTGGAGAAATGTGATGGAGAATCTTGCACAGAAGTGCAGCTGATGCACTAGGTACAGACTCTTGCCTCAGAAATGCATGAGGCTGATTTACTGAGGAGAATTCAGCCTGCTGGCTTTTGGAGGAACAGGTGTGTTTGACCACACACTGGGGAAGTGAAGACCTGAGTTTTGCAGAAGTCAAATCTGAGGCCCTCAGCGGCAGTTATTTATATCAGAATGGTGTGTACTGAAAGCTGAAGCCTTTCGGCCACCGCCGTCCGGGAGCCTGTAGAGAGAGGAAGGGCGTGCACTGAGCCTGGGTAAGCACCTCCTGCCCCAGGAGCGTCTGCTGCGGCTCGGATCGCTGGGAATCCACGCCGGGCTCCACTGTTGGCAAAGGGTGCTCACCAGCTCTGCCTCCAGCCTGCCTTGTGGATGAAACGGCTCGCTTCCGATTGGTTGATAGATGTGACTTGATTCTTGCTTTTGTTCCCAAGATGCCCTCCCCCGTGTGAGGAGCTTGGTGTGTGTTTGGGGGAGAGGGGAAGAACAGTGCATTTTCTCTAAGGTCAAAATAAGGACATCGGACCCTAACGACCACCCCAAGAACACATCAGGGACTCTCGTGTTCACTCTTACCGTAGATGAAGTCTCTCGTGACGAGCTTCCATCTTTATGTCTCTTGAGTTCTAAAGGTCTCCTCCCCCTCACGCTCTTTTGGTTACGGGAAATGAGTGTGTTTGGGGACAAACATGTCAGAATTATGAGGGAGAAACTTGGCAGTGGAACAAACCACATGATATGCTTGACGAGACTCGAGAAACAATACGTCTCAGATTTTCTGACAGTCTTCAATTTTTGGTTCAGGAATGTGACCCAGAAGCCGCAGAAAGGGAGGCACTCCTGCAGCTTCACTAGGATCATTAACAGTCAGTCTTTACGAAGGAGTCAACAGAGGCTATTTCTGCACAGAAAGATGAGGCGTCCGTAGGAGGAGAACTCAGTCCTGCATCCACCACGGGCAGGTGGAGACTGCAAACGGAGGACTTGCGGTTGTTTGCTTTAAATCAGAAGACCAAGGCGTTAGACGTCCAAAGGCAGAGGGCCCAGAACGATGGAGCCGTAGGAGAGCTGGGCGGTGGGAATCACGAGCACATTTGCATAAACACTGAGATTGTTCTGGGCTCACCTAATCCCAGTCCTCGGGAGCTGCCTTTTACGAGGGTAAACACGGTTTAATAGTGAGCAAATATTAGTTCTCATAATGAAACCTGTTGAGCTGAACAGGAAACACTCAAGGGAGCCTGCAGGCCTGCAGCGAGGGTGCTGCAGGAAGGCACGGTGCGTGGCGTCCCCGTGAAGACAGGGGCAGTGGGAAAGTTCTGAGCTTGTCAATAAGCCACTGGCCCTGGGAGAGTGTGAGAGGCGGCTGGGGTGTCGGCATTTTGCTTATTGAAGGGAGGAACGCTCCTCACAACTCTCTCTCTATTCATTCAGGACGTGATATTTGCAAGACTACAGCCATCTTAGGGTTTCAGTCTGTTTTCAGCTTCAGCCCAGGTCTCACCACACATGTTAGAGACAGGCGGTTCCAGCACAACTTAAGAAGGAAAGCCAGCCTGTCTTCTAAAATCCAAGTTTGCGCCATGGGTGCGTTTCTTCCTGGAGGGAGCCATGTGACTTCTCCCGTCACACCATCCCGCCTTCCTCTCATTCCTGCCCGTTCACATCCCTCAACCTCATCCTCAGGCTCTGGTGGGAAATGGGGGGTGTGGCTGCTCTGACTCTGCCTTGAGCTTCTTCCAAACCAGAGTGGAGACAAACGGGTGTGTAAGTCACCACAACCTATGGCAAGAAATGGCACATGCCGCAAGAGAAAAATAAACAAAGTGCTGATGGAAAATTCATTTCATTAGGGAGATATGTTTGTGCTGACGTTTGAAATGAGCCTGAAAAATGAGTAGGATTGTGACAGATGGAAAAAAGTGTCAGTGGCATTATTACGGTATTGACGTTTAATGATGTCTAAAGGAATCTGAATCTGTACAGGACACCAGGAGCTTTTGTGGTCCTGGCCTTGGCTCACTGTTTTGCTGGCAGGAGCCCCCCAACTATCCTTTGGGGGACCACCTGGCTCCCACTCTCAGCCTAAGTGGTTTGAATGGGGCTGACCCTGCCCTCTGGCCCCAGGCTTAGGCATGTGACCCAGACTGGCCAATGAGAGAACCATGTTCCCCTAGGCACAGGGTTTGGTTCAAGGGTGGGCAGGTAACCCAAGCTGGACCAGTCCTGTAGCTTTTTCTGGAACCTTGGGAAAAAGGCATCCTCTTTCTGCTGGGGTTGCTGAGCTGGTGGGTTGTAATTAAGGAGGCTGCAAGGGGCTGTCTTGTTACCACGGAGGGAGAACCCGGGCGATGGCGAGATTCCTGAGCACCTGGATCCGGTCGTGCCTGAAACTCTACTGTTGGATTTTTCAGTCACTCAAGCCAATATGTCCACTTTTTAATAAGCCATTTTGTGCTTTTCCCTTGCAAACAAAAAAAGTTCTAACCAACACAGAAATGTAATATGATCTGCTTTAACAAACAAACAAACAAACAAAAACCTGTGGGGGTCAGAGGTTGCAGATTCACAGAGCAGGTTCCTAGCAAAAAGGAGTCTTCCTGTCGCTAACATTTTCCAGGCCAGCCTCCTGGGCCCCAGTGACTAAGATGTTGGAACCTTTCTTCCTAAACCCCTTGGTCTGAGGCCGCTCACCATCTAGCTGACTCCCGTGTGCTGGATGTTTTTCCATGAATCAGAAATGAAATATGCAGCGCTGTAGCCACAAAGTAACGCAAACGGCTTATTCATCTGTCTCTTCGTTCCCCGCGCCTTGCTTTTTCTGGGTCGCACGTTGTAAGTGAAGAGCCATGATGCTAATCCTGTTTGGCTTTATTGACAGTTGAATGGATTATTGAGAAAAGCCTTTTAATCATCAGAAGC
This sequence comes from Equus przewalskii, assembly GCF_037783145.1. Classification (NCBI taxonomy): domain Eukaryota; kingdom Metazoa; phylum Chordata; class Mammalia; order Perissodactyla; family Equidae; genus Equus; species Equus przewalskii. The sequence continues at coordinate 183,280,616 of NC_091831.1, forward strand.
AGACTCCCTGCAGAAGAATTGCAGAAAGAAGGTGGGACCACTGCCTCGAGTCCACTAACTCTCTGCCCTTCAGGAAAAACGCCGGGCTGTTTCAGTTATGCGCCACAGCTGGAAATGCAGGAAGATAATCTCTTTTCTTCAGTGCTTACTGTGTCCTTTGTACCAAGAACAATAGTTTGCCTACATTCTGTCTTGATTTTGCCAACTAGAGGTATGTCCTCATCCTGTTTTACGGTTGGGGAGTGAGGCAGACACCGCCAGTTGCTACCCAACACCCATTTTCTCCTTGTTTCCTGCACGGAGACAGCCCCAAGCAGATACCGCTTCTAGTTTAAAGTTTAGGCTCTCTGGGCAATTACTGCAGACACTGATCATTTTGCAAACATTTTGTCATTTCTCTCCTGCAGCTATGGATGGCCATGATATGGTTCTGGCCACTGAGACTTGAATAGAAGTCTTCTGGGAAAGTGTTGCTTTCCTGATAGGAGCACTGCCTGGTCCTCCTTGTTCCTTCCTTCTCCCTACCTGGAATGTGAGGACGAGGCTTGTGGCGGAGCAGCCATGTTGTGACCTCGAGGCAACCACAAGGAGGACAGCCATATCTGGAGAGTGGTAGAACGGCAAGATAGAAGGAAAGTGGGATATTCTGACATTGCAAAGCCACTGCTTCTGCCCTGGAAGGCCTACTTTCAGCTTGTTAAGTGAAAAAAATAAACCATTATTTGGTTAACCCAGTGGGATCAGATTTGTGTTACAGACAGCTGAATGCAATCCCTAACTGACCAGGGAAATGGAGCTGAAGGGGTTTAAGGGACTTGCCTGCAGTTCCTTACAAAATGATGCCACAAAGCTGAAGAAGACACAGCACGTACCCTTGAAGAGTTCAAGCCGAGTTTGGGCGTCAGATACATAAGGAAACAATTGCAATATAATGTCATTGGTGCAATGATAGTGACCTGCCTCAGGTGTCATGGGTGTGTAGGAAAAAAACAGAAATGAGACAAAAGGGGAAAGGAAGTTAGCCAGGCAGAGGAGAGAGGTGGGCAAAGAGATTACAGTTTGAAAAAGGTGTTTAGGTGCGCCCAGCACGGCGTGTGCAGAGCCACAAGCTGGCGTGAGTTGTTGGGGCGTGAAGTTGAAGGAGGGCAGTGGTGAGAAATGCAGCCTCATTTAACTCTTGCTGCATCATGAGCCACCCCCAAAACTTAGTGGCTTAAAACGACAACATTTGATCATTCTCCTAATTCTGCCATCTGAGCTGAGTTCAGCTGGGTAGTCCTTCTGTTCATGGACTATCTGCTGGGCTTGGAACACCCAAAAACACTTTTTAACTCCCGTGTTTGATGCCTTGGCTGGGTAAATGGAAGAGCCGGGGCTGGCTGCCGTTTCTCTCTCTCTGTCTCCCTCCTCTCCATGTGGCTATCTCTGGCTTCCTCGGAGCACGGTGATCTCAGGGCAGTTGGGTTCTTACATGGTGGTTGGCTTCCAGTTGAGAGAAGCTGCCAGTGCATGTGAGGTCTGGGCTCAGAAGTACCCGAACCTCACTTGCACGGCACTCTGTTGATCAAAGCAAGTCACAAGGCCGGCCCTGATTTAGCGGGAGGAAGCAGCTTCAGCTTCTTGATGGGAGGAGCAGTGCGCATGTGCAGGGAGAGATGCGTTCACAGTGGTCATCTTTGGAGACTACCTGCCCAGAGGAAAGAAGCATGCAGAAGGACAATCTTGTCTGCTTGTCAGGTAGGTTGACCCAGACCCAGGGGGTTTGCCCTGCTTCCTATTTGGGATCTGAGAGGAGAATGCCTCTCAGACTGCCCCGACCCATCAGAGTAAAACAGTCATGTGATGAGGCACAGCGAGGGCTAGAATTTGGCTTCTCTGAACCCCCTTCAGTTTCTGTGGGGCGTGGACTGGACTCAGAAGTCCCATATGTCATAGGAGATGGCTGACTTGAGAGTCAGAGGGTCTATCCTGGGTGTGCATGGTGAAAGCCCACGGCAGAGGCTGGAGGGGAGACTGGCGGAGGACCCAGAGTCAGAGGGCAGGGGATGCTGAGCAGGCTGAGTCCAACTGGGAGAATGACTGAGCCCTGGCCCAGCCAAGACCCCAGAGGAGTTCCCAGCCACCCTGTGGCAGAAATCACCCAGGATCTGGAGGACATGCTATGGTTTTAAGCACCTCGTCTTCTACCCTCACAACACCCACCCGTAAGGTCACAAAAGACAGCACCCCTCCCTCCAGTGAATCCCCCAGATGCCATGTCGCATGTGGGAGAGCAGCGTGGGGAGAGGAGACACTGCAGAGCCCAAGAATGTGCCTGAGGGACGACCGTGTCCAGATGACCTCCTCATGGCATTTCCTGGACTGCATCCAAAGTTACCCCGCAAGAGAGGCTCAAAGGAAGAACACTAAGTTACCATGAAATAAAGGAGCCGTGTTACATAAAATTACAGAGAAATCGCAGGAATGATGACAAATGCAGGATAGCAGTTACCTCTGTGGGAGAAGATGGGATGTGCGAGGCCACAGGAAGCTTCGGCTATTCTGGTAAGGTTTTAGGCTTAAATTTCGGGAGTGGGTACCTGTGTGTTGTTATATTCTTTCTGCCTTTTTGAGGGTTTTAAATAGTTCATAATGTAATTTTTTAAAAAAGTACACTTCTGAATAGAACTGTGAGCCCCCAGTGCCTGGGTTAGGTCTTGAATGTGTTACATGGGAATGAGGACATAGAAAGGGGCTCGAAACAGGAGGCAGAGCTACTTGCTAGACAGATGGCCCTGGCTGGACTTGAGGAAGACAAGAGTGGAAGGGGAGGAGGCGGCCACACCGATCCCACGAGAGGTAATGGTGGCCTGACCTCCCAAGTGATGCCCGGGGAATTGACAAGACGGGGTGCGGGGTGGGCGAGGCTTCTGGTTTGAGTGAGTGGGGCTGGGGAGCCCCCATTGACTGAGATAAGCGAATCCCGGTGGACGGTGTGTGTAGATGGAAAAACAAAGAGTTCACTTAGGACAGGGTGGGTTCGGGGTGCCTGTGGGTCGTCCTGGTGGAGATGACTGGCTGGAGCGGGGGTGCATGAGTCTGGACCCCAGAGAAGAAGGTAGGGAGCCCCCAGCACTGACACAAGTTGGATCCGTAGAGGTAGTGACATGCCCAGAGGGGAGCAAGTGGGAGAGCAGAAAAGAGGACCAGGGTAGACCAGGCCCAACGTCTGCTCAGCCAGAGAAAGCGATGCTCCCAGCTCTGCAGACACCCTGTGCCATCTCCTCTGTGAGCAGAAAGACCACTACCCCCACCAGCACCCTCACCAGCACCCCTGCAGCGAGTTGCCCCACCCGGTGGTGGCCCCGTCCCTCCCTGCCGCTGTCCGTTCCACTCTCCACTTCCTGTCCAGGTTTGCCTGCCTGCTTTCCTGGGGCACTGCTTTCCTTTCTCTCCAGGATTATTGAAAGGGGCAGAGAAAGGCTTCCGTCCATAACCAGATATGAATTGAAGTCCTCGCCCGGGAAGTAGAAGGCCCAGCAGCCCGCCTGGGCCTGTCCCCTTCTAGGACAGAGCCTGGCGAGAGCCCGGACCTGGAGCCTCCTCTGAAGGCTGCGGTCTTTCTCTGGGAGAGTCTTTGTTCTGTAGAGAGCAACGAAGAAGGTGACAGGAGGAGAGCCGTGGAGGGGCAGCTTGGAGACCCCGTGTGCCCCAGTCCCCGTCTACTCCCTTGGCTGCTGGCGGCCCGCCCTCCTGTGTGCGCCAGGCCTCTCCTAGCGGACTGCCTCCCGCCCTCAGCTCCAGATAAGCTTCAGGTAGTCTCGTAGCTCCATCAGCGCCCTTGATTTGAATTTCTAAACTCTGGGCTCTGAGGAAACCCTATAGGCCTGACTAGCTGCCACTTGATTGACACTTGATTGATTCGACCCCTCCCTCTCCTGAAGAAAGAATACAACATTACTTCCTTCTAGATGGGTTCGTTGGCAATAACAGGAACACGCACAGGCTGGTCAGGTTAGAGGGAGTGTGCATGAGAGGGGTACAGCCTGGCCGGACCCACCCTTTGGCCTCCCACCTCCCTTTATTTTTTGTTGTAAGAAATACAAGATGGCGTCAGCCTTCCTCTGTCCCTTTGACAACCTAAATGTCTCTCTTCTACCCAGACTCTGGAAATCTCTTCGTTACTTAAAATTTGGATTCTGAGGTGAAGTTTCGATTCTGTGTTGGGCAGGGAACTGCTCTGAGCTCTAGGGAGAAAGTATGTCTGCCCCAAATTGGAATTGAGAGAAATTGGGAAAAGGCAGACAATGAAGTTGCATTTCAGAGGTATCAGCCTCTCAAAGCATTTCTCCGAAAGAGTAGGTTCCAATCACGCAATGAAAAGGTATTGGCGAGAATGTTAGAGGGTTTTGGTTTCCTAAGACGGACCCTATAGTCAAAGGTCATGCAGCTCCGTAATAAGATAAGCAAGAAAGGAAGGTTCTGATGTAGAAAACACGCCAACAGATCATTCCAACGGTTGTGGCACCACCTCTGAGCCCTCGGACTGGCTCTCAGAGTGATGGACTCACCGGCACCCGGGGGCTCGCTCGCACAAACCATAACCTTTTGGTCTTAAATACAGGCTGAGAAGGCGAGGCAGGTGCAAACAAGCATCTCCATGGTCACGAGCTTCCCTTGCACCTGTCATCGCGCTGGCACAGGACTGTGCAGGGGAATCAGGAGGTCCCTCGGTTCCTTCCTCTGCCTCCAGACTTTGAACACGGCCACTTCCGGCAGCAGGGCAGCCCTTCCCTCTCAAGGCTCCTCTGGAAACCTGCCCACTGCTTTGGATTGTGGCATCTTGAGCATCTGACGGTTTTTGATGTGCCTCCTAGCTCTCAGGCCACCCATTGCTACTACTCCTATTCTGGGCTTGCCCTTCTAGGGGTGCAGCCCTGCCCCAGACCTTCCATCTGTCCTTCCTCTGGGCCAGGGGATAACAGCTGGCTATTGGATCAATAACCTGGGACAGGGCGCGTAGCTAGGTCCCTGAGTCAAATGTGGTACTTTTCCCAGGTAATGTATTTGCATTTTAATAGGAGTCCCCTGGGGGGAGGGAGAGTGTTAATTTAAAGGGATTTTTCAGGCACTGGAACAAGCTGGTGTGTGTGTGTGTTATGTGAGGAGAGAGAAGAGGAGGAGGAAGATCATGGCTGCCGTTTATCAACGCAGCAAAAAGGACATAGAGGAAACCCTTTGTCCCTCTCATCCAGCGATGACACTGTTAATATCGTGGTGTATATCCTCCCAGTACCTGGTGTGGTAGAGATGAATGAGCATCCTCATCTCTGGCAGTCAAATTGAGACACTCAATTCTATAAAACTCACAAGCTGCAACACAGTTTCTATGTGTGCCATTTGGTAACACTTACACTCCTTGTTCCAGAAATCCCACCTCTAGGAATTTATTCTAAAGAAAAATCTAGAATAATAATACCATTAGCTACCATGTTCTGAATTTTAATTGTGCACCAAGGGTTTTACACACATTGGTTCATTTGATTCTTGCACCAAGCCTGCAAAGCAATAATGTCACCCCTCACCTGAGGCTAGAGAAGGAAAGGACCTTGTCCAGGGCCCTCTGTAGGAGGTGGGTCAGGAGCTGGGGCCCAGCGTGGACGAAGGGACCCCAGGAAAAGGCATCCTCCACCTGGATCCCCTCAGAGATGAGTGCAGCCATTGTTCCAGAGTCTCCTGTCCCCTCACCTCCCTCCCCAACTCCCCAATCCCCCAACCCCTCCAACCTACCTCCGCATCCCCCCTCTACCCCTCCCCCCCGCCAAATGTGCAAAGGCCCTGAGTGGGAGGAATGTGACCAAAAGTCTTGCCCTCACCCTCAGGGGTGGGGGGCAGCGGGTGACAGTGCCGCGGTGCCTCCCACCTGTCTAGTTTCAGCTCTTCTTTGACAGCTCCTTGTCCAGGAAGCCTTCGCTCCATCTCAGACAGTTCTGTCTCTCCTTTGTTCTCCCGCTGTGGTGGAGCCACCGCACAACAGCTCAGAAGATGCTCTGCGGCCTCGTCACAGTGTTTCGCACATGTTCCTGGGATCCCAGTCAGAATTCTCTGGGGAGCTGTGAAAAGTGCCAATCAACGGAATCTGATTCCCTGGTGCCGAGGCTCAGGACCTGCACCTCACGAGCCTTTCGTGGGCTTGGAGCACACTCGAGTGGGAGAGAAACTGCGTGGCTTACCTGCCTCCTCAGAGCAGGAACTCTGGCGGTGTCCTTTGTGTCCCCTGGCATTGAGCACAGGGATGTGCAGCCGACATAAGTGTGTGTGAATTCAGTGCAGAGACACATTTCTCAGGAAGGAAAGTGGAGTGGGGGCGGCGGACGACGTGGGATAACTGGGGAGAGCGTGAGTGGGAGCCCTTGCAGGAGAGCGAGAGAGGTGGGAAGTCTTAGGCTGATTTGGGATGCCCGCTCTGGGGGTCCTCTGAATGCTGCCAATAGATAGTCAGTGAATGTCTTTTCCCCTCCGTTTTTTCCGCAGACACATACTTTAGTCCCAGAAATTATTTTTGAAACCTGAACTTTCAATGCCAGAACGAGTAATTGCATATAAAGTGGGTCACAAGGAAGTGATAACTAATGCACAGGCTATTTTAACTGCTGAATCAGAAATTTCTAAGCTACATTATGAAATATGCAGGAAGGAAAATAAGCAGATGATAAGAGTGGAAGGAATCCTAAAATAATGTTTTCACAAACAAATTCTGGCCCAACATACGCCTGAGCGGTGGGAGTGGGGGAGCTCCAGTGACACACAATGAGAGTTGAAGAACTGGAATGAAATTGCCAAGCTGGAATTCTTTCTGAACGACGTAGGACCCCTGAGGCACGTGGCCCACACCCCACAAACCCACAGCCTGCAGGACTTTGGCCGTGTCGTGGGGGCACCTCGTCACTGCTTCACAGCACAGGCAGACAGGGCTAAAGAGAGCAAAGACAGACAAAGCCACAAACAAAATGTAGAAATCTGTTCTATTGGCTATTCCTCAAACAAATAAAACCCATCTTTTTGGTTCAATTTATTTCATAGAGTTTTTTTCATTGTGGTAAAATATGCACAACTTAAAAATTACTATTTTAATCATGTTTAAGTGTACAATTCAGTGGCATTAAGTAAAATTCACAGTGTTGTGCAACTGTCACCACTATCTATTTCCAGAACTTTTGCATCATCCCTAGTAGAAACTCTGTGTCCAATAAGGAGTAACTTCCCATCCCCCAGCCCCTAGCCCCTGGTAACCATTGTTTTACTTTCTGTCTCTATGAATTTGCCTATTCACATAAATGGAATAATACAATATTTGTCCTATTTCACTTAGAATAATGTTTTCAAGTTTCATCCATGTTGTTGGATGTATCAGAACTTCATTCCTCTTCGTGGCTGAATAATATCCCACTGTGTGGATATACCACATTTTGTTTATCCATTCATATGCTGATGGACAGTTGGGTGTTACCACCTTTGGCTATTGTCAATAATGCTGCTATGAACATTGCTGTGCCAGTTTCTGGTTCAGTCCCTATTTTCAGTTTTTTGAGTACATACCGAGGAGTAGAACTGGTGTCGTAGGGTAATTCTATGTTTAACTTCTGAGGAACCACAGACTGTTTTGAGTGGCTGTACCATCTTACAGTCTCAATAGCAGCTCACAGAGTTTCTAATTTCTCTATATCGTCATCAACACTTACTATTTTCCATTTTTTTGTTTTTTAAAAATAATAGCCATCCTAATGGGTGTGAAATGGTATCTCACTGTGGTTTTGACAGATTTTTAAACGGAAATCATACTGAGGACACATATTATAGGTAATTTCACGTAGTTTAGGTTTTGAACAGAAACTAAGAATCATAACATACTGAAACTAATACTAAGGATATTTGTAACTCATCGTATTGTGCACAGTCTCTTTTTGTTTATCTTATTTTTGGTGTAAATTTCTAAAATGTCCTCCTATGTTCTTATCTTGTGTATTAGTTAATTTTTCTTCTTGATACAAGTTCCAATTTTTTTTTTTTTGAGGAAGACTGGCCCTGAGCTAACAGCCGTGCCCATCTTCCTCTACTTTATATGTGGGACGCCTACCACAGCATGGCTTGGCAAGCAGTGCCATGTCTGCACCCAGGATCTGAACTGGCGAACCCTGGGCCATCAAAGCGGAATGTGTGCATTTAACCTCTGCGCCATGGGTCTGGCCCCCAAGTTCCAAATTTTAGCCAGTGTTCTAAAAATAACTTTTGTACATGACACTCGAAGATCTTTTAATCTCTGATGACAATTGTTATTACTACTGGCGTCCTATTGAACCAGCCCTTGAGGCTCAGCAGATTCTTTTGATCCCATTGTTAGCTTAAGCAGCATATTGTGGTCATTTGGAACAAAGATGAGATGCTGTTTCTTTGAAGTTGAGTGTAGTCTTTTCTTAAAACACTTACTGTAGTCAAATGGCAGATCTAATGTATTGAAATGCTCTGTTAAATCTTAATTTTCTTTGAGCATAACCAACACAACTGATAGGGACTTTTCATGAATACTTGGTCACTGAATATTTTGACCCATTGTGCTGGGTGCTGGATACACACCGGTGACAAAACAAACCTCATGGCATGTGGTAGAAGTTTGTAGAACGGGATAGTCCTATTCTTTCTGTTGCCTCTTGACTGATAACGTAAAGGATAACTTGTAAAAATTCAGGGAGACACTTGGCCCAGGACCAAATTGTACTCACTGAATTGATTTTTAGACATGTCTTTCCCAAAAGGATTTGAGTTAGCTTATAAGAGATACAGTACATACAATAATGCTCCTATACAGAAAGATAGGATCAGTAAGGAAATAAGGAAAGTGGCAACGTGCTAGAGCCCTAAGTTGCACATGTTTAACACGATTACTGTTATGTAATTACTATGCTACTATGTTTGACACAAACTCCAGGAATGTATTTGCTTGGAAACAATTCATATTGACTTAAACAAATAGAGGCTCATTTATCTCATATGACAGGAAGCCCCATATTTTGCAATCCAGGGCTAATACACAATTCTCTATCAGGGACCCAGGTTCTTCGTCTTTCTGCTGTGCCATCCTTAGCATTGATAAATAAATGAAAAGCAGTAGGATATATTGGAGTATATGGGGAAGTCATTTGGTATAAAACTAATTCGGCCTGATCTTGTTTTTCCAAAAGAGCCTGACGTGGCCTGTTGAGCATGCATTGCACATCTGTTTTAAACATTTACCATGCCCTAAAGACAGGAATGGTGCCCTTAAAGATAGAGATGTAGCTTCCCCCCGTATCGGCATTTCCTTTAGGATAAGCATCTCTTCTTGGAAACTAAGGATTAATTACTGCTGTGCTCATCTTGTGACCGCTGACCTGCTGACCACTGACCTCCTGCGACATCTTGTGACAGTAGCAAAAGAGATGTTCCTGTCATACGTCATGTATGCTCTTTGTTCCCAGATGGTACATAGCCATGCTGCACACCCCATTCTTTGTTGCCCCTCCTCCCTCCCGGGCTACAGTCCTCAGACTAGGCTTATAATAAACTCGCCCCAATTTTGATTTATGGATTGACTGTGGATTATTTGCATCGACAGCATACAGACCTTCATCCTCATGCCGTCACCTTGTAGTCTCCAAATGGTTGCTGCCCCTCAAGGCAGGAAGAAAGGAGACGGGCAAAGGGGAAAGAGCTTTTTCCTACTTTCCTTTTTTATTCTGAAAAGAATATCCTGTCAAGAACTGTGAAGCATCTGAGATTTCATCCTACTTGCAAGCTGAAAAGTTAGCCAAGTTAGCCTGTCGTGGCTCCGTGGAAGCTGGCAGAAGACATGCGACTCCTGGGTCAGAGACAATGGGCTTTATTATAACACGGCAAGTGGCATGAGCATCAGCATATCTGTGGCATTCTCCTTGTCCTCAGGCCCCACAGGCGAAATTCAGAGGCCAATAGGAATGCTTGTATACACAGGGGCTTGCCTTACAGGGAAGGAAGCCTGAGCTTAGGGACCCCAAATCTTATGCAATGGGCAGAGGCAGGCCTACCCTTTGGTCTGGAGTAAACGTTATTTCTGTCTCCCAAGGTTCTAAGCAAGCCTCCCCTTCGCTCTAGAGATAGTACCTCTGTTTTCCAAGGTGTTGCATGCCATTCAAACATTCTTGGGAAGACAGTCTGAAACACAAGACAGCCAGTGTTTCTGCTTGCAAGGTATACATAAATGTGAGAGACCGAGGAGAATTGTCTCCTGGCAATACCCTCTCCAGGGACGTCTGCCCGTGTGTTATTGGCCGGAACCCCATCGCACGGCCACCTCTAACCGCAAGGGAGGCTGTGAAATGGAGTATTTCCTGCTGGGCACATTGCTGCTCCAAATAAAACTGGGGTTCTGTTGGTGAGGAAAGGCAAGCGAGAGATGATGCTCCACAGGAGCAAAGCGAAAACCGTGTCCTCCTGCTTCCGTATGTGACCACTGTCCTTTCCCACTGCATAACACATTTTATCACACTCTATTTACTCAGCTTGCCAGAAATAATTCGTACAACTTAGACAGGAGAAAACTCCCAGTCAATCGCCATTTTACAAATTCCAAATAAGCTATCAGTAGAGCAGTACAGAGTTTTAATGTCACAACTACAGAACATCTAAGTGTACAAGCCCATAATTCCTTAGAATTCTCTCTATTTTAAAAAATCTGTAGTAGTTATTTTTACAGGTCATTTTTGAGGAGGTGAGAAGAACAATTCTTTTAATTTAAGAAAATGTTTGTGTCATGAAATTTCTCCCGATCTTTGAGTATCATCTATAGCCTAAAGTACGTGTTCTCCTTTGCGAACAGATAGGTGTTTGGTAAGAGGTTTATAAATATACCTTTTCTGGCTTCATTTATTTTAGGAGATTTTTGTCACCTCCTGACAGTCATTTGGGGCTGATAACGTTACCGTGGTAACCAGGCTCCAAAATGCTGGTTGCCAGTGATCATTGATCCTCGGCCCCTCAGTACCTTTCACAAGAGTGCTCCCCCCGGACCTGAGGGGGCTTTGCTGGGAGCACATTTAGGTCAAGGAGTCCACATCCAGCTCTGTTAGGGGCTATCAGAGAAATCTCCTGGATTTTCCTCCGAGGAACCAAGAATCCTGGCTCCACCGCGTCACCCTGGCTTACGTTTCCACTGTAACAGACGGGGCAAGTTTCTTTGTTTCCTTTTCAGCTGCATTGTGGGAGCCCAGAAGCTCAGTCAGTGCAACACGTACGGCACTGAGGGAAAATTCCAGATGTGCACGGACTTGTCTCCCCCAGAGGCAAAGAAGTTTGCAAACTACTTTTCAAAGCCCTTACTACATGATTTTGAAATAAAAATCCTTCTCTCCTGAGAGGGAGGGAGAGATTTTAATCTGGGCTGTGCACTGGGAACGTAATGACTGATCCAAATCAGAGTCCAGGGGCATCCTGGGGGCAACGATTGGCAAGGCTGCAGCAGGGCGGTCGCCGAAGGAGCTGGCCCCACTTCTCCACAAACAGGGGAGCCTCTCCCCTCCAGCCAGGTCTTGCGCATGAGAAAGGGGGGGCTTGTTAGAGAGAACAGCTTGGAAACTTTATTCTCCTTGCCAAGAGCTAATGGACTGTCTTCAACGTGCATGAAGATCTGTTCTGCACGGTGGGCAGCGAAGCCAGAAGGAGGCCTCCGCGGACCTAATTTGGCATCAGCCTACCTCGGTGTGAGAGGCCTGGATGCGCTCATTTTACTCTCTGCTGTAACTAAGAAAAACAACAAAAACCCTGTGAAGGTTCATTGAGACAGCAGTCGGTCACAAAAAAGGAATTTGAACCAAGATAACGCTGGTTACATTTTATCCACATGTCCCCAAAGCCTGTGTGCCAACAGTTGAACAAACATGACAAATTAAAACTTAACCAAATCAGCGTAGACTCTGTATGATTCAAAGAAGCCACAGACACACAGACACGCACACACAGATGTCTTTGGATATCCCGAGAATTGAAGGATTCCAGGACCGAGTGAAACGTGTCACTCCGTCCTGTGTCTGAAGAGGCAAGCGTGTGTCTCAGTGACGTGGGGGCCCAGGGAGGAAGTGCAGTGGGAGGAAGTGCCCCCTGTTACCGCCGTTGCAGAGACCGCGGCCCTTGTGGAGCTCGGACCCCGAGCCAGGCGCTGGGCTTCAGTGCTTAAGGAGGGATTGCGCCAGAGGCTCCTTCATAGTCCTCCAAGGTGGAGCCGATCATAATCCCCATTTCACAGCTGTGGCCACTGAGGTGCAGAGAAGTGAAGCGACTTCCCCCACATCTCACAGCTAGCTGTACAGGACCTGAGCCTCTGGTGTAAGATGATGTACGTGGTCCCGCTAGCTTTGTGGCTCACGGTCTTCCGAGCAAAATGCCCCAGCAGGAAGGGGAGAGGAAATTAGGCTGTGGTAACTGCAGGGAAAACCAAAGAGAGGCTCTTAAAGTCACGGTGAGGACAGGGTCGCCAAGGCCAGGGCCGTCTCTCATCAGCCAGCTACTGGTCAATCTCCCCGGCCTCAGAGGCCTGTCCAGGGTTTCTTTGCTGCCAGGGTCATGTTGCTCAGCTCTCTGTGGGGTGCTGTGGCCCTGGAAGGAAGCCGGGCGGCAGAGCCGCCAGGACCTGGCTGGTCTTCTACCCAGAGACAGGGGGGAACGTCATTCCTGGGCAAATTCTCCTTCAGATGACCTTTCGGAGATGAGTCCTGCCTGTTCCAGCGTCTGCCCTCCTCAGTTCATCCTCTCCAGCACCGAAATACACGTCCTCTGACAGCCAGCCAGTCCCCCCTGCCCTTGGGCACTGGTAGCCATGCTCTGAGGCCTCAGAGCCGTCCCTATTGCTGCTTCCCACGGGGATCCTGCCACACTGACCGCGGTGACGCCTGAGTGTGCGTTGGCTTACCAGCCAAACGCACCTCTTTTTAGTTTATGCTGCCTGTTTTCCCTGAGAATAAACTCCACTGAATCCAAATCATGCATGAGAAATGGTTGGAACTGTGATGTTGCCGTTTGGAGTTGGAAACGAAAGAAGCAGGGAGGACACAGGCCCCCACCCTCCTTGGGAATTTCTTTACCTGCCCTCTTGACAGAGTGACAGAGCCTCTTAGATCTCAAACCTTTTCTCCATTTACCATTTGGTCATCAAGATGACAAATGCCACTGGCCCTAAAATATGCATTGTTACAACCATTTGGTTTAAAAATATATGGCTAGCTCTATAAAAGGGATGACCAGATCAATTAACAAACTTTCTAAGTCCAAAGTCGAGCCCTCCAGGTTACACCTGTAGTGTCAGGTCTCAGAGCGTTAGTTTCAAACCAGGGATTTAAGGCATAATTTAGCTGATTCTCTGAAGACTTGAACTTAAAAAAACAGCATCCAGTTGGAGATAATTGTTCACATCTGCCTAATGATGTTCCTATTTGAAAAGACATAATAGAATGTAAATTTTGAGCGACAATAGCTTTCAGTTTGTTATTAAAATCAAAGTGAGAAAATGCAAGTGAAAGTACTAGATACTTCTGGAAGGTCTTCTCGTCTGAGGACTCGGGGTCACGTTTGTCAGCATTATCAGACAAGGATTTCATTCTTACTCTTTGTGCTTTTGTGCAGGTGAGGTGGGAGGAGCAGAGGTTTCACCTCCACGAGACAATACCTCACTTCACTCTCGTGTCTGCCTCCGCCTTCCTTCGTGCGTGGCTCGCTGCTGACGGAGGCCGGCAGTGCGGTCCTCCGCGCCGGGAACGGACAGTGAGGGGTCAGAGGCCTTGGGAGAACTGAGAAAGAAACCATCGCCCTGGCCTCGCCCAGTCACCCGTCCCCAGTCAAAACCACGCCCTGTCACCCACGAAGATTTGGAGACCAGCCCCCACTCTGCTGCTGGGCTGACCACAGCCCTTCTTGCCCAGGCAGAGCCCCCGATCCGCTAATGCCAGGAGGTTAGAAACTGAGTGAAGGGCGGATCTGTGCTGGAAAGAACAGAGTTCTAGGGAAGGACTGAAACAGAAGAAGGGCGCGTGTGAACGGGGCCCAACGGGAGCGCGACACAGAAGTTCAAACGTGCTGTGAGTTCAGTTGAAGCCAAGACTCTAGTGAAAGACTCATGCAGTCTAATGAAGGACAGTGGGACTCAATGACTGCTCCTTAACCGGATGAATCAGAAGATGCTGCTCAGAGGATCCTGGGTGGGGTGGGTAGGGAACCAGCTTGGGACGTTACGGGTCTGTGGAGAGCAAAACTGCAGCTTGAACCAGGGGTCTCCAGGGAGGAACAGGCACCAAGTGGCAGAACTGGACACAGAAGTGGGCTTGTTGTTAAGTAGGGTGTGGTAAACTTGGTAGCTCCTCTCCCCTTTTCCCTTGGTAACACAACCCAGATTTTAATCAAGGCACCCAGATGAAAGACTACATTTGTCAGCCACATTCACAGCTGGGATGGCCATACAGATATAAGCAGAAGTTGCTGGATGGATCTTCTGTGAAGACTCCTTAAAAGGGGCTAGACTACTGACACACTTGTTTTTTTCCCCTTCTCCTTCCCCCGTGCCTTCCTGGAACAAGAAGATTGGTGTGATGGCTGGAGTGCTAGCCACCACATTGGACCATGAAGTGAATTTGAAGATGGAAGCCATATGTTAAAAGATGACAGAACAAAAAAGTAGAGTAAGCCGTGGACTTGATGACTCTGCAGCTCCCTTACCAGGCAGACTTCAGCCTTCTTTTACATGAGAGAGAAATCAGCTTCCGTTTTATTGAAACCACTGTTATTTCCACATTCACCTGGGACATCACAAGCCTAGGGACCTTGGGAAGGCTTTGACTGAAGAGTGAAAAACCAGGGTTTTTATTTGTTTGTTTTTTGGTATGTTTATTTGTTTAAGTTAAATAAACTGTAAGATAAAGGTGATTCAAAATGACAAAATAGAGTCTCTGAGCTCAGTCATAAAAAGGGATCAACAGGTTAAGTATGTTTGTGTTGTATATTTATTCAGCTTAAAAAGAAGCTCTATTTGCTTATGGAATCAAGAAGTCCAAAGGTCAGCTGGGCTTCAGGTCAGGTCCTATATAGCAGCAGGACAAGTCAAGCAAGACCTCATGTCTTTCCATCTCTTCTCTGTCTCCCATGGTACTGGCTTTGTTCTCAGACTGTCTCACTTGATGATCCCGAGATCCCAGAAGCCCTTGGCAGAGTCTCCTTGCATCTGGGCAGGGTGGCCATCCCCAAATCAATCACTGTGGCTAGGGTGGCCAGAAAATGGAGCCCTCTGGATGGCTTAAGCCTACCCAGGTCCACCCAGAGAATGGTGACCAGGTTAATCCCTCCCTGCTGTGTGGCTGGGACGTGGGGGACTCTGCTAGGAAGGGAAGAAAGGGAATGCACATGAGGAGGCCACCATGTTTGTCCTTAGCAGGTAGTATTACTTAAGGGGCTTCTGTTTTTTAAAAAAAGGCAAAGGTCTTTTGTTCCCGCATTCATTTCTACTAGCCTGAAAGCCAATATTAGGCTTATCGGTTTGGGGTGAGGCGTGGGATTTCCAGAGGGCCTTTGCCACTCTTACTTTCACTCATTAACTCAACAGTAAACCTTTCTCAGGTGCTGGTTCTGTGTCACACAGGTGGCAGGTCTCACCTGATAGGTGTTGAGCCATCGGGATTGGTGGCACTGGCACACGGGGGCACACACTCCTTATGAAGGTCAGGAGGCAAGGATGAGGATGGGGGAAACAGGACAGGCAGGTCTCGCTGGTGACAAGGGAGTGGGACTGGGAGGGGGGGCTTGGGTGGTGCTCAGAGACAGTGGAACTGTGTGGGCCCCTCAGCGAGATGGGGGCACATGTGGAGACTTCAAGCTGTGTGGCGGCTTACCAGGGCTGGCTTTGTGCCTAGGGTTCCGGACCCCCCAGTTTAGGAGGTCTCTTGGGGGAGAATGGGTGAGGTCCATGGTTCTTAATTTGGGCAGTGGGAGTGTTTTGGGGGTAAAATGCCAGGAAAGGAGAGTGAAGTCCCTGACTTCTGGGGAGAGCCTCCCCCAACCCAGGTAGCCCACTGCTCTCCTGACCCCGAGCAACTTCTTGGGGTTTTCAGGTTATCATGACACAATTCTTTTTTCCTGCAAGAGTCAGAGAATAAGGGCTTCGTGACCCAAATAGTTCACAGCATGGTATTTGTCTCTATTTAAAATAGTCTCCCGTGGGGTTCCGTTAACAATGTACATGTCGAATTATGTCACATCCATTCCTTGCTCCACTTTGGTCACACTGGGTCAGGCAGTCCCTGAACTGACGGAACTGTTAACCTCCCAGCAGGCAGCATAGCCACAGCCGCACCGTCCTCAGCCCGAGCTGCCTCAGGGTGTAACGTCGGGAGGAAGTAGCAGGCAGCCCTACACGAACAGTCAATCTCATGACGACAGCGGCCTGTCATCAGCGCCCTTTATCAGAGCCTTGTCCCTGGAGACGGGAGCATGTGGGTTTGATTCACGGCTCTGTCACTCCGGCTGTGTCAGCAGTGTGAGTTTGGGCCAGCTCTTTCCCTTTTCCGAGCCTCCCCTTCCACGTCTGTGAAATGGGAGTACTTGTACCCCGCCATTTACAGGCTGCAGCGAGGACTGCGTGTGACCACTCGTGCACAATGCTGGGGAGCATGCCTGGCACTTCTTAACGCCCCAGCTAGTTACCAGTAGTGGTGGTGTTTGACTTTTTGTCCTGTTCAGTCCTTTAAAATTTGGGGTGCTCCCAAGAGCACCCCCAGGAAACACTTCACCAGCTCCCCAGAAACCCAGAGAAGGCAGGCGGCCCCTCCTGGAGGGCACGCAGGGCAGCCTGAGGAGCTGCAGCGGTATCTGGACATCAGGACTGTTAAAGACGCGGCCAGAGGGCCTTGCCTGTAAGAACGTCTCTGTGAGGGTACAGAAAGCTTCTTCCTGCACCCAAGGGTCACAGATGCCTTCGCGGGGCCATTCAATCCACCTGCGGAGCTCCGGAGAAGCAGACATACAGGTACTGGCCGTTCTCTCCATTTTAGAGGTAAACTGAGGCACAGAGACGTCTACACGCACCGGTTGCTTCCTCCTCCTCTCAAAGGACAGTGAGACTGAGGCAATCGCAGAGCTGGGGGCAGACTCTGCTGCCCAGACGAGTGGAAACGAGGCATCTGGGGGTAAGCCGCGTGGAAGCAGGTGATGAGGACACTGTCCGGGGCCCCTTTCCGCGCACAGGGACTCTGCTTCTCACCTCTCCCACCGCCAAATCTCTGGGCGGCCGGCGGCCCCTCTGCGGTACCCGGCGGCGGTGTGGGGCAGGAGAGGCCCTGGGGGTTCGGGAGCCCCTCGGCAGGGCTGGGGCTGTGGCCGCCGGGGGCCAGCCGGGGCGGGACCGGGTCCCGCGTGTTCCGGGAGCCCTGGGGCCGACTGTCCGGGCCGCCGCGGCGCCGGGGCCTCCTGCCTGCATGGCCCGCACTCTCGTCCTCAGGGGCCCTCGCGGGCAAGCCCAGGGGACAGCCGGCGCGCCACCCGGGCAGCCAGTGGCCGAGAGGGGGCGGCCGCGAGGCCCGGGCCCACCTGTCCATGGAGCCTGTGACCTGGGTGCCCTGGTGCCGGGGCCGGGCCGGCTGTGGCCCCAGCGGCCCTGCTCCCGGCCCAGACCCCGCGCCCTCCGTGCTGGGTCTGCAGCCCCCAGGCCCAGCCCGGGGTCCCGAGAAGCCCGCTGTCCCCAGGGCCGCGGCCGCCGAGGCCAGACGTCGTCTTTGTTTCGGCGCCGCGTTGGTCCTGACCTCGTGGGGCCTCAGTGAACCAGGAGGCTGGGGGTCGGCTCCCAGGGCCGCTGACCGGGGCGGGGGGCGTGGGGACCCCGCTGAGTGGCGCAGAGGCCGGGGCAGCTTCGCGGTGGCCCGTCGCGGTGGCCGCGGGCCTGCAAGGGGAGCTGTGACGGCGTGTGGCGCTGCCTGGGCCAGCGCGGGTGGGCCCGGCTCCTGCCCATTGCTGCGCACCAATGACACTGGTGTCACCAACACCTCATTCTTGAAAGAAGTCAGAAATCTCAATTTTGCCTGAATTCTCCCAATTTTAAAATGATGACACATTTAATTTGGAAAATTCCTCAGACCAAGCAAATCACACCTTCGGGCCGCAGTCTGAGACTCAGAGTGGGGGGCCTGGCCTTGAGGACTGGTCTGGGAGTGCTCCCATCTTCTGCTCCCAAATAAGCAGAACCCCCAAAGGCCGTTCTTCAGTCTGAAGAGTTAAACCCACCCCCAACCCCCTTGGCCATTTCCTGTGTTGGAGGGGAGGAAGGCTCCGGTTTTCTGAGGCCCCCATTCTCTCCTGCTGTTGACACCCCAGACCCACAGTCCTCCTCTCCCCTTCCCTGTGTCCGCCCCTTGCTCCCAGTAACCCCCAATACAGAGAGCCCACGCCCTGGACCCCCTCCAGGGTGACACCCCATATACAGACTGTTACACCCTGTCCTTTCCCACACTGCAAAAACATTCAGACCCAAGGAACACGAGAGAACCAATGACACAGATGGCCTTGAGCCATCATTTATTTTTTAAAGGTAAATCACTTATGTACTTTGGTACTCTATCTTATTCAGGACACATGTCACAGTGGGTGAATGATGGCTCCAGAATTTCTATGCAGGAAAATCTTGGGGGTGACATTTTGTTTGGAAGCGAGGAATAGCTAAAGGACTTCTCCTAAAGCTACGCTGTATAGTAAACTCTCTTTATACTTACATTGCACATTTATTTAAAAAACAAAGAAAACCTGCCGAAGCCAAGCCTTGGCCCCACCACTGTGATTGGTCAGGACACAAGATAGAGACCCCGCATTCTCAGTGGGGAGAGGGATGGGAGGGACCAGATCTCAGAACAGCCAGGCCAATGGTAGGCCCCACTGTTAGGAAATATTCAATTTGGAGGTTGAGGGGTTTTTGCCCCATCCCCGAAAGTGTTCTGGACCAAGAGGATCTGTTCTTCCTACTGGGCTGAGTCATTCTAGAGAAAACCAAACCCTCCTTGACCAAGGGCAGGGGTAAAGTCAGGAAAGTCCCAGACCTCTGCTCCAGTGGGCTCCTTCCACCAGGCGGCCGGATGGCTCATTATGGCCAACACGCAGCCCTCCAGGCCCGGTGCTCTGGCTTGTTGGCCACAGATGGCCTGGGGGACAGGAGCCTGCCCTGCTGCCCGGAGTGTCTCCCAGGGGTCCTGCCCACCGGCCCCTTCTTGGGATCAGCAACTCCAGGGACACCAGGGAAGAGTTTCCCTCGAAGCGACTTCTAAACTTTAGAAAAGTAGAATAGAGTGATAGATTTCTTACTTGCCAGGAAGTGGTTGAATTCTTTCTGTCACCAAAATGCTACTATTTGGTATCATTTCAAGTAAGTGATCTGTGTATAACTCAGAGGGTTTTAATATTTAAAAATAAATGAACAGACAAACGACTGACCCTTCTGAAAAGGAATGTGATGTTTCTCTCCAGGAGCAAAGAAATCTGGCAGGACATACACACAGGTATGGACGTACACACAGGTGTGGACCTGCCGTCAGAGTTATACACAATTATTAGTTTTCAGTTGGAGGGTGTGTCTGGGAGACAAGGGACAAGAGAGCGGCTTCTGCTGAGAGGGTAGCTTCCTCTGACCGGCACCTCCCCACCACAGTCAACTCTGGGTGTGCCGAGCTCCACCTGCCTCTCCGAGCTCACCCACAGCGCTTCTTCCAGCTTCCCCGCAGGCCTGGCTGCC
The DNA here is from genome assembly GCF_037783145.1 of Equus przewalskii. Classification (NCBI taxonomy): domain Eukaryota; kingdom Metazoa; phylum Chordata; class Mammalia; order Perissodactyla; family Equidae; genus Equus; species Equus przewalskii. The sequence continues at coordinate 183,300,411 of NC_091831.1, forward strand.
TGGGAAGTCAGCCACAGCAGACGGGCTCTGAGCGGAGCATCTTCAATGGTCCCAAAGCCCAGGGGGATGGTGACATCGAGGGCAGGTCAGAGGCTTGGACTTCACAGCACGAGCATCTTTCTATTTTTCATTCTGGTTTAGGGCTCCATTGGATTTCTTTGTCTCAAATGTCCTCATCGGTCTGCGGGTCTCCTGAAGGTGCACTGGTTTGCTGTGTCTTAGTCTGCTGGACACATGATAAGACGGCGGATGAGACAAGAGGCCTGGTACCTAGTTCCTGGTGATATGAGCTGTAGACAATACCTGCGCACTTCCTCAGTGTGTCTGTGACCTACACACTTGCGCCTGCAGCATCTTGAGAATAGAGAGTGACGTCTTTAAATTTTTTTGAGCAATGATAGTAGTCTAACACACACAGATCGCCTGAGAATTCTCACTATTTTCCGGGCATGATCACGAGACCACAAGATTCAATGTCAGAGCCCCTTTCCTCGAGAGTCTTACAGTTTACTGCAAAGAGATGCTCACTGAAAAGTACAGATCCAGATTGCTCTTGCTTCTCATGTTAGGGTCCTTACATCCAGGGGTGAGCAGCGGCCTGCCAAGGGGGACAGCACAGAGCCATGGCTAAACGTGGTCCACGTCTTCCTGGAATCAAAGGTCCTCAAAGGTTTGGAGGGAACGTTATTTATTTTTTTAATTGAAATAACCACAAACCTATTCTGGAACAAGGAATAGCCCACCCCATGCCCAACTGTAGCCCCTCCCCCAGCCGTGTCTCCTCTGTGGAAAAGGAGGGATGCAAGAGGGACAGAGGCTCGGCGGAGCAGAGGAGTGGGGAGTCTGGAGAGAGGGCAGAGGCACTGAAGGGTGTAAATGGCAGGGAGCATCCTTCCCAGGGCGTGGGGCGTTCCCGTGGAAGCCCCCAGGCCTGGTTGAGAGGGAGACCCACAGAAATGCCTTTGGGGACATTGTCAACTTCAGTGACTCCTCCTTTTGTTCCAGAGATGGGGGAGAGACATTCCCTAAGAGCTTCAGCGTGGGGGAGACTGTCTTTGAAGCAAGCCGGGGTCTTCTGAGCTGTGGCCCCATCTACTCTGATGCCTCATCCGCTCTCCGCAGGAAGTGGGCAGCCTCCAGGGCTGTAGCAGAGATGGCGTCGTGTGGAACAGGAGCAAGGAGGCCGACATGCCCTCCGCAGTCTGCTGGGAGGAAGCTCTGCTGAGCAGCTCTGGTTTTAGTTGGAAACTTTCCGTCATGTCCCTGTCAGGGCGGCGGGGGGACTGTGGTTAGGCTTCCTCCTTCCTGCAGTGGACAGGGACCATGGGGCGGGGTGATGAAGCAACGGACAGTGGAGAAGTGACGGTGACAGGAGGTGGAGGTCACCACAGCGGGTTTTCAATTCACAAAAGCATTTCTGCTGTGGGGAGGACGAGGGCCACCCGCCCAGGGAACAGGCCACTGGGGGTTCCGGAGGAGGACCCGCCCAGGCCTCCTGACTTGTGGCTTTAATTATCCAGTTAGTCATACGTTTACTGTCATCCAAGTTTAATAAGCTTGACTGTGACCTGTGAGCAAAAAAGTTGTCCAGGCTAAAAAACAAAGGGGAAAAAAAGCCATTCTGGGCTGCCTGACGGGCTGCGGCAGGACCCTGGAGCCAGCAGCCCTGGAGCAGTGGGCACTGCATACCTTTCCTTTCCTTGTCTTTCCTGGGAGCTGTGTCTTGAACACAGGGCCTCGGGCACAGGCGGGTCCAGTTACAATGGAAACATTTGGGAGCCGACAGCCTGTAACTGCTCAGAGAGGTTTCACTGGCACAGAGCAGCCTTGGACAGCAGCGCCCAGCTCCAGAAGCCTAGGAGGTGTGGGCGGGTGTGGGGACCCTGACAGTCACCAGGCTGTCACCCGGTTTTTCACAGGAAGCTGCAGATGCTTATCGGCTCTGGCCCCTGTCCCTCACCTTAGGGGGAATGGGTGTGTCTGGGTGGCATCCTCCTGATGGGGAACAGGCAGGTTTTTGTCCCTGGCCTTGGAACAGAGCTTGAAGCTCGGCATGCACAGCTCGGGCTTCCATTCTGAGACACCTGATCCCTAGACGTGAACACTCGGCTCTTTGTGTTTTGCACAACCGGATGGACCTGCTCCTCGCTCAGCTCGGCATCTCCTGGCTGCAGCTTCTCTCCTGAGCACCTGATGGCTGTCGGTTACTGTGACTCCCTGCCGTCATACCTGCCTGGGCTTATATATTGCCAGCATCTCACCCCAGCTGCCAGGACCCAGCTCCCAGCAAGGCCGTCCACTCACAGCTCTGCCGAGCCAGCAGGAGAGGAGACCTCCCATCCCTCTGTCAGCCTCTGAGTGATTTCATCCACACATACTTCTCTTCCAACCACCCGGGCTATTTTCGTTTTCCTGAGCCACAGGAGCCAAAGGCGCCCGTCGTCCGCTCGCTCTCAGGAGCAGGACGCTCTCCTGGAGCACTCAGGAGCCCGCCACACTGGTTTCTTTGTGAGGTCATCTTTGCAGTGGTTTCCGGCCGCTCTGGCCTCCTTCCTGCTAGCCTCGCACATTCTGGTTTCCAGAGTTCTGAGGGTGGCTCAGCTTAGGGACAACCTGAGGCCTTCTGAGCGCTCACCGCTGGGCTTCACCTGTGCAGGACACAAAAGCCAGGGGGTGGATGGGGGTCGAGGGGCAGTGTTGTTGAGAGCTGTCCAAGGTGGTCCCCCCAGAGGGAGTCCCTTCCCGAGAGAAAGAACCCCATCATCGGTTACACTGGGGAATCTTGAAGGGTCACAACACGTGTTTGTGTAGTAAAGGTTCTGAGAAGTCCTATAGCAAAGAAATTCTGTTCCCTACTGTTAACCTGCTATTTCTCAAACCCAGCGTGATAGGGACCATGGATGGGCTCTTTTCATATCATACCTACTTGCATCTCAAAGAACTATTAATGTCCTGGAATATAGTTTAGGAGATGATGTAACAGTGGTTTTCAACTTACGGAGGCACCTCAATCTCTAGAGCATTTGGACGCAGGTGGTGGCAAGTTTGGCTGTCACAAAGACGGGGGTGCTCCTGTCACTTACTGCCCGGGGCTGGCGATGCTCACCCTCCCGCAGGGCAGCCTCGTCCTCGCCAAGCCGGGAGGAGCTGCGCCCCCGCCGAGGCCCCCGGCACTCCGCCCCTGAGACGCGTGGTTAGATCAGCGCTCAGAACGGCTTGAAACCCCTCTGCAGGTTCACACCTCTCACCGCTCCCCTCTGGGCCCCAGGCGCCCCCTCCCCGCCCTCGTGGCCCCTGGGCCCCCGCCCCCTCTCGGGCCGGGCCCCGCCTCCTCGCGTTGGGACGCCTGCGCGGCGCCGCTGGGGTCCCCTTGATGGCCGGGGCTGGTCTGCTCCAGCGGGGGCTGCGCGCTCCTCCGGAGGGGAAGAAGGACGTGCTCGAGGCCCGCGGGGGCGCAGAGGAGGCCGCTCGCCCTCCTGAGCTCGCTCTCCTCGCCTCACTTGGCGCGGGAAGGGTGCCCCGGCTCCGGGCGAACCCCTGGCGCGGAGCCGAGGTCGGGTGACTCGCGAAGGGCGCGTCGCAGCCCGGGGGCGCGCTGACGCTCCGTCCCGCCCTGTCGAACGGGACCCGCCCACGGCAACCGGTGGGGCGGCCCGAAACTGCAGAGGCTGCGGCTCCGGTCCCCCCGGGGCCTCTGGCGCGGGGCCCCCAGGCCGCAGACCCTCCCGGGGCGGCGGACGACCTCTGCGGGCTGCCGGTTCCTGGCCCCCGCCCTGCGGGGATGAGCCCCCCGGACCCCCGCCCTGCGCGCGATCTGGAAACGAGCCCCCGCGGGCCAGATCCCGCCGTTCTCCTCGCCCGCCCCTAGACCTGCAGGATGGGGGATGGTTTCCGGAGCAGGCAAACCATCCCTCCCCACCCCAGCCCGAACGTTTGACATAAACCGCTTCTGCGCCTCTCCCCTTCCTCTTCCTCTCTCAGGATTAGTGTGGGTAAAAAGGAGGGGTGCACCTTTCATTTTGAAAATGACCTTGAGGGCGAGGTCTTGCCAAGTGTGCAGTCCAGTAGGCCCGTTGTGTGGACGAGGACACTGAGGTCTAGGGAGACCAGATTTCAGGTCACGCTGCTGCTGGGCTGCCCAGCCAGGCAGAGAGCCTGGTGCCAGACCCCTTGGCCATTAAGTCAGCACAGGCCCCATTGTTCCCCTTTGTTAACACCCACCGAAGCAAATGCTGTTGGCTTTTCTCTCTGTTAAGAGGAATTACCAAAACCTGATGGGCGGAGGGGAGCTGAGGGCCTGTCCATATTAGATTCGAGCCTGTCTGCATGCGGATCTGGGCCATCTGGCTCTCTAGGGGAAGGTAATTTTGACTCAGTATTTACTATTAATTAGCGTCCAGACGTGCACAACTCGGTAAAATTAGATGATGGCGTGCAGAAGCGGCTCAAATGTAAATGACTTCTGCTCAGTGGAGAAGCAAATGATTTCTGTCTGGTAGAAAAAATACCCCAAAGGTTATGGCTTTGTTGCCTGTGGGACGTTCACCTGTTCTGTCTCTGTGATCTTCCTTCAGCATTCCTTTTTTGTTGTCTGAGTGCGTGAAGTCTTCGTTCCCATATCCTCTTTTAAACCGGCTTTGTCACCCTGCAGATTCTCTCATTAATGAATTAATCAGCTCACTGGTCCGCACGCACCATCTCTTGTCAAGGCTTCATGTTCCTCTTCCTCTGTAGTCCCCGCCAATTCACAGTCAGCTGAGAGGGACGGTAAACACGGAGTGTTGATTCTCTGACCCAAGCGGAGCATACGCATGACATCAGGGGGGCCTAAGGTTATGGTCCCCCCAACTTTGCAGAGTAAAAGAAATCACTATCCCTGTCAGAAGCACACTAGAACCGTCTAAAGTGTACAAACTCGACACATTACTCCAAGCAGTCCGTTCTCCTTGCCTCACACATGTTAATCAGGCCGTGTCCGTGATCAGGGGCTGGGGCACCGGCCCTCAGGACACCTGCTCTGCCCTCGTCCCCATGGAGAACATGTACCATGCACAGAGTCACACCCGTGAGCCCACCCCTGGGCCACGCACCTGTCCCTCAGCTGCCCACTTACTGGTTGGATGGCCACAAGGGCTCAGCCCAGTTGCACTCGTGAGAGGCTCTGTCTCAGCAAACTTGACAAGGCGGCTCAGAGGGAATCTTGTAATAAAGGTGATAGGGACAGGCAGGCAGGCGTTCAGGGTTCTGGAGCGGAGGAAGAGCAGGGGCAGACACCAACACCCAAGCTGCCCTGTGGCAGAGCAGGAAGGTGAGGACGGATAAGCTGTTGCTGAGCGGGTGGGAGACGGGGCGCCTGTGTCTGACCCCGAAAGCCCTCTTGGTCCCTGAACTACGCCTGGGGCTCCGTCAGGCTCCACACAGCTGCTGCTGCTCCTCCCAACAGGCCAAGATGTGTGGCTTGTCCTGGTTGCCATCAGAGCCGTCATTTGTCGATGGTACTGTGTGTGGCCTTAAAATAGACCCCCAATGCTGGAGGGAACCTCGTGGATCTCTGCTCCCTCCAATCCAGAGACTTGGCTCGCCTCTCACCTCCTCTAACAACTTAACGAGTTAAGTAACAATACCAGAGTCTGTATCACCTTTTGTTCAGCCATCTCTTTTCAAAAGTCAAGGCTTTCCCAGGAAAGAGCGAGTTTCCTTGGTTAGAGCTGCCCTCCGCTGGCCTCCATTCATTCGTGTGTGATCATTCATTCATTCTCTCCACAAGCACACCATGGACCCTAAAATCAACAAGGCGACATTCGTGCTTTGAAGGAGCTCACAATCTCGCCAGTACGGGGTTAAGAGAGTGGGGTCAGTGCAGGAGTGAAGGGAGAGCACCCCAAGGTGGGGTGGGAAGGGCAACCTCACGCCCTGTGGCCAGCGTTGGCAGGCTTTCCTCCAGGCTCTCCAGCGAACGCTGGCTCTCGTGCCTCTGGCCTGGAACGGCATGTAACCAAAGCCATGTGCTCAGCTTGGATTAATTTAATGGAGACCTCAGCAAATTTCTGTGTTGCTTCTAATGCTTTTGTGTTATAATAACTTTAATATTTGTCACTGTGTTGTTTGTTACGTGGAACCCTGCGGCTCAGAGTCTATTAGTCTGTAAAGTTTAAATGGTGAGAGACTTCTGGTCTTGATTTTAAAAGAGAAGGATTCCATGAGAAAATATCTTCTCTTCTCCAGGTTGGACCTGAGAGGGTCCACAGCCTGGATCTACCCGGGAGAGGACTGTAATTTTAGCTGATTTTAGGAAATGGTGTAAGAAAAGGCTGTGCTGCAAACACAAAGTCCTGATGCTCCGTTCTTAGCACGAAACTGCGGAAAAAATTGAATTCCCAATCCAGTTTCTAACCGCAGGTGTCCACGCACCCAAGATGGTGGGGCAAGGGGGAGGGAAGAGGAGGCCCCCTTTCCAGGGATGGACGACTCAGGCCGGGCCCTGAGCAGGCGGGTGAGCAGGCAGCCTCCGTGCACCAGCACATGCAGTAGTAAACCCAGCCGTGGACCACAGAGCTTTGCAGGGGCCGTGGTGCCACAGCCCACAAGCACCAGCGCCAGTGCTGGTGACATATGGCAGGTTTGCTCCTTTATACTGGGGCGGTTGTCACAGTGACAAAGGGTCCCCATACCTTGTGCAAATGCCCTGAAGCAGGTCCCGGTCTGGGCTTCCTTCTCTACAGTATGGTGTGTGGGGGGCTGGGCTGGTGGGGTGGAGGGTGTGCTCACTAGTGGTAACTGTGGGGATGACTCGAGGGGAGCAGAAATCACCTGTCCGATCGGCACATCTGTAAATTTGGGCTGGGGCACTTCTGGCTGTGAAGTCGGGGGTTTCCTTGAGGTGGGGCATCTGGGCGTTTCCTCGAGGCCTCCAGTCCCTGGGTGGGTAGGGGGTGGGGCTGGGGTTGGGTGGGTGCTGACAGCTGTGCTCCTCGCCCAGCCAGAGTATGCTGAGATCTACCTGCACATCTTGCTGGGCCGGATCTGCAGAGAGCCGGGGTTCCCCTGGGGCACGCCCAGCACAGGCCCCTCATCCCCGCCCGCCCGCTCTTTACACCCGGCTCTCGTGTCTGGGGAGCTTTGGCCATGATTTCAAATAAGCGATCAGTATTGAGAGGACATGCTTATGCATCGTCCCAAGGCCCCTGTCCCACTGACCGGCAAGTGCCACACCCTTAGCTCCTGCCTTGCCTAACCTGGCCCCTCCCAGCTGTCAGCCTGGAAGAAACTGACCCTCCCTTTGGAGGCTGCATCCTCCCCTCCCCCTTCCAGTTTCCCTCTCTGAGTCTCTCTAAGGAAGAGCACAGAAATGAGGAAGACAGCCTTGCCTGCTGGGCAGGATTCATGAAGACCTGTTGCCCTGCATGTAACAGATTTTAAAACTTTGTCCTGACTTTTCCTGGAGCACTGCCCCTCCCTTACTCTCTGGGGAGGCTGACCCCACCCAGGCTCAGGACTGACACAGACCCAGGCCCGGCCAGTCACAGACAATCCACCTGGCCCATCGGCAAGGCGTTCAGAGATAGGCCCAGGCCCACGTCTCAGAGAAGAGTCAGCCCCAGGGTTTGTGCTGAAGCTGTTGGAAAAGAGGCTCTGGGTTTCCACAGGACTTGCTGAGTGGGAGCAACATGAGTCTAAGGCTCCTGGTGGCGGGAGAGCCAGAGGGAGGAAGGCAAAGCTGAGAGCGAGTCCTGAGCACGCCTCGAGCACCTGCACCCAGCTCTGGGGGCCCCAACTTCCCACCACAGGAGCTGATGCAGCATTGTTGTGCTTAAGTCCATTTGCACTGGAATTATTTCACTTCAATTTAAAGAGGCCTGACAGCTAGCTGGCTGAAGTGTGAATGGATATCCAGCAATCAAAGATGATGTGTTTCTTCAGGAAAGGAGAGAAAAAAGAGGCAGGGGAAAGACTAGCACGGAAGCCTGGGTGGAGGGCTGGAGTCTGGAATGCTGCCTGACGTTCTCTCACGGCTCCTTAAACCCTCCCCCTCCCTCCAAACCAGTCATGTCTCTGCTGTGCTCTTAGCAGCACACACCCTGAAAAGGGGCCGTGGAGAGACTTGCTGTGGATGCCCAGGGTTTTCAGACCGCAGCGAGGTTTCCTCCTGGAGGATGTTCTCCTCGAGAACCCCTCCAGAGCCGGTCTTGAACCCGCAGCCCTGCCCCGAGCTGACGAGGAGCAGTGAGCTGGATCCCCCGCCCAGGACTGGAAACTAGTTCTTGCAGGAAGTGTTCCACCTCCAGAAGTCTTCAAACCCTCAGCGGGAGGAGCAGCCTCATGCCCTCTCCAGGTGCCTGGGAGAATTAGATTCCGCTGTTAACGGCCCCACCCTCCACTCCCAAGTGGTTCAAGTGAGAGAGAAATTGATTTCCTGCTCATGAAAATGAAGTCTAGACTGAGGCTTCATGAAGTTATCAAGAACGCAGCGTCTCTCTATCTTGCCTTCTCACCGTCCTCAGCATCTGGTGTGTGCCTTCCACTGCCCTCTCCCCCTCCCTCCCCAACACCACACACACCACTGTCACTTACATCATCGGATAGAAATGGAGACACTACCAGCAAGGGAGGCTGGGAAGGCATCTAGCCCTGTGTGCCAGCTCAATATTGGGAGGCCATGACCAAGGAAGAAAGGCAAAATAGGTACTTGGGACACTAGGAGTGTAGGGAGCCCCATGACGTGCCACCACAGAACTCCCTGCAGGACCAGCTCCGCTGCTGACAGTGCAACAAGGGCCGCTGGGGAAGAGAGGAATTAACTCCAGGCGCATCAGGACAGACACTGTCCTGTTACAAGTCCTAAGAGGATGGACTGGGACTACCAGGGGAACCCTCCCGTCCTCTGTCCTGACCATTCAGAGGTCACTGCCCTCAAGGACGAGGGCTCAAATCCCACCTTAGTTCCTTAAGGACAGCTGGACTGACAACAGCATCAGAGACGCAGAAACGTCCTAGGAAACTTCCGGGGCACCAGATAGCAGGCAAGGGAGCCGCGTCCCTACCTGACCCCATCTCAGCCGACATCAGACAATAGCAGCTTTCTTCGTTAAAGAATAACGTGGGCTGTGTCTCTTGATATACTTCACTACCGTTTGATATTGAGAGGCCATTCTTGAATGAGTGAACTGTGGAATTCGTATGAGGTCCGTTGATCCCAGAGCTGCTTCTGCGGCTCATTGGCAGGTCACTCAACCGGGCGACAAACCATCTTCAGGGAAGGAACCCACCCTCCCCACTCATTGCTTAGCATTTGTAAAGTGCTGAAAATGCTGGTTGGCCCTTGGTGAGAGCTCAGTAAATATTAGTGGAATATGGGCCTCAGTATTCTGAATGAGAAGAGCACTTCTTATTTTACGAAAGATTTATTCCACATCTACTATATGTATATGTATAGAGGACTCCTCTACCTACCCCAGAGGGTCGCAGAGATGAAAAAGACACCATTCTTCCCCTAAGTAGGTTACTATCAAATAGGGAAAATAAGAATAGTTTCAAAAGACTGCTTATTTCACATCAATTACCAAAACCAAACAGAAAGTAATCAAGAGGAGAAGCTGGGGGTCCTGCTCTCACAGTGGTAATTGTAAGTGTCTTTGCAAAGACTGGTTTCTGCGGCCGCATGTCTGTCTCCAGAAGAGCTGATGAGGGTTCCACGTCGTCCACCCTGCCAGGCTCAGAGAGGTGCAGGCAGAGCACCGTCCTTGGAACAGCAGTGGTGTGCTTTCTGTTTGCTCCTGTCACCTCCCACTCCCTAGCTGAGCCTCTGCTTCAGTTTCCTCATCCCCAAGGTGAGAGCAACTCCATTTGTTTCTTCCCAGCTCCCTCCTTGCTCGTGCTCTGTGTTGTGTTGATGGAAGCCGTGATATCTGTGAATCACGTGGAGCCTCCTGAGAACTGGTTTTACATCAGATCTTTCTCGGGAAGGTAGGAGTGAAACAGCTGGCTTTTCAAAACGGCTGTTTTGTTTTGAATTAATCTTCACACGAGCTCTTCCCAGGAGAAATGATGGAGGAGCAGACAGAGTGAGGATAAAATGCCCAAGGAAGACTTGGGGGATGATTAAAGATTTCCAGAGCCTGAACCTCTGCACCAGACACCTGAGGGCAGCTCTCTGACGTCAGGGCATCCGTGCCCAGAAGACTTTGGCCTGGGTCAGTGGGGGCTTCAAACCGTCCACATTTATGTTTCATTCATTCAGTGACTCATTTATTCATTCTGTATTCATCCAACCTTTATTGAGTACCGGTAGGTACCATCTGGAAATGTTGCCACCAGGAAGGGTGTTTGCATCGACCTTTCTGTACACTCAGTTTCACTTCCCAGGAGTGGTTTTGGACTTGAAAGTAGATGTTACTCAGAACCTTTTCTGAGAGCTGTGTCTCGAGTTTTCAGGGAGGGGCCCACTCCTCCAAAGCCTTACACATCCTCGGCCCGGGTGAGCGCCCATCTCCCTCTGCATCCTCACCGGCGTTCAAAACCAGCAGCATCTCTGCACAGTCCCGGGTTGTCCCCAAGGAAGTCAGAGGCGCCTGGCTGAACTAACAAAGACTCTTTGTGTCAATGGGGCTGAGTCACCTGACAGGTCTGAAATGTAACTTCCTCTTGTGGGGCCAGGAGAACTGAATCTGAAAGACTAGAAGGATGGGTCAAAATGAAGATAAAATTTAAAGGAATAAAGGTAGAGTTTCATACTTAGTGATTAAAAGAGATAAAAAAAGATGAAAGAGGAAGGAATCCCATCCTGATGGTGGTGTGTGTGAAATGGATTTAGAGATTTTGGTTGACGGTAAGCTCCGTGTGAACCAGGAGCTGATCTGGCAGCTGGAAACCCAAACATCCTTTGACAGTGTTAGCAGAGTTGCAAGTGCCTGGAGAGGGAGCTGGGAGCCCCCTGGGCTTGTCACAGGCCGGGCCATACCTGAAATGTTTAGGCTTAGTTTTGGGTCCACATTTTAAGAGACACTTTAACGTTCTTGAAGGAATCTTAGGAGGATGGTATGGGTGTAGAAATTATGCCACACGAGAAACCACTGATGTTTAGTCTATAAAAGCAATTTATATTTCTGCAGATATTTGACACGTCAGGTGGAAATGGGAGCCTGGAGAGTGAAGGTTGAAAGGGCTACCTTATTCTCAGACTATGGACTTCCACAACTTCCAGCCCCTTCACCTCTAAATTTGATCTGCACCTTCCTCTATCCTTTCGTTTCTTCCTGTCTCAGAACAAGACCATTCCTCCTTCTTTGGGAGGTTAGCCTCACCCTCTCCCATCTCCTTTAGGATGTACCCCTCCATTTACCACCTGCTCCACAATCCTTCACTTTGCCTTCTCCATCGGTTTCTTCTCATGAGCCTGCAAGTATGAGGAAGATCATGATTTGGGTACTTGTTACTATGTGCCAGGTGCCTAGTGATGTAGCTGCCTTATCTTGGTTAATGCTTACACCCCCGATGAAGCAGGAGTACCCTCTCCACTTACAGATGAGAAAATTGAGGCTTTGAAGACTTAGTGACAGTCATTGCCAAGCTCACACAGTTGCCAGGTGGTGAAACCAGGGCCCACTTGGGGTCCATCTGCCTCTAACACTGAACCTCTTGCGTTCAGCTGTTAAACACTCTGCTCCCCCTCCTAGCCCAGTTCCTTTAGGGAGGTCTCTCTTCACGCATCTGCTTCCTCACCTCTCATTCACTCCTTAGCCTGCTGTAGGCTGCTTTCTGCACTCACCCTCTGTGGAAACAGCTCCCGCAAGGGTCATCAGTGACCAGTGGTTCATCCCAACAGCCTTCCTCAGTTCTCATTCCACTGGCCCTTCTGTAGCATCTGACATTGCTGACCTCACACCCCTTCCTCCCTCTCTCCCTCCCTCGTGCATCTGTCAGAGCTCACCCACTCCCACCTTTTCATGATCACCCTTCTATCCTCATCTTAGGTCCCACCTTCCAAGTATCACTAGTCATTTTAAAGGATCTGAGGACTCAGCTGAGGTCGGAAACCAGGAATCTGTGTGTGAGAGTCTACTGGTTTGTGGAGGGGTCAGATAGGGACTGCAAATAGATGAGCACGTAGAGAGCACGGTTCCAGTGATCCGAGTGTCCTCACACCCATCTCGGGTAGAGTTACAGGAGTGGGGAAGAGCTATAGGGCAGACACGAAAGCACCAGGAAAGCGGATTGGTATAGTCCCAAGAAGCAGAGAAAGCTGACAGTGCTTAGGGAGTGAGATGGACGGGACGGTGAACTTCAAGGAGAAAGCAGGCTACGACCTGGGAAAGGCTGACCACGACGAGGAGCAGGTGAACGCTGCTAGAAGCACTCACATCAAGGAATTAAGAGTCTAGACTGCTGGCTGTCTCATTCACCTAAACTCTGAAGTCCCCTAAAGTCATGGCAGGAGGTGGCTTTAACGCCCCTGACTCGTGCCTGCATCCCATGCGGAGCTGTGTCCTCCGCAGCACAAGATTTTGTATCCTGTGGGCCCATCTTCAATTTTCTAGTTTGCCCAGAGCCCAGGATCCTTGCTCCAGTCAAGCAGGGGCCCAAATCCAGTGTATACTGAGGGGGCCAACTCCAGGAGTGCCTTCACATGGAATGTCCACTGGGGCTCCGAATCTACACTAACAGCACAGTGCCTAGTGGAGACGAGCACTTATTGAATGAGCAGGTGAACGAACAAATTCATTTCCTGTGTGTCTTACTCTAGTTCTGTTCAGCAGCATCCTCTGAGCACATACTGATGCCAGGCTCTATGTGAGGGACTGAGACACATCCAGACGATGGAAGAGATCTGAGTAGCACCTGCTGCCACGGGCTCATAGCTGTGCTGATCCTAAATTAGGATGGAACCTTAGAGGGCTCTGGACGCAGTCTTGAGCTCTCTCCTCTGGGCTCGGCACTTGCAAATCTCCTTCAGAACCCCAGAAACTCTTTAGCTTGATCAATGACGGGAAGACATCTTGGAGGGACCATTCAAGAACATCTGGCTGTCTCAGGTGCTGGGCCACTTCCCCCAGAGTCACCAGGCAAAGGAAGTCAAATGCGTCTGCCTTGGACAGAGCCGCTGCTCGTTCTCAAGGGAAAACCCTGGAGGCTGCATGTGGGAGAGCCCCCTGGACCCCTCCTCATGTTCTCCCAACTGGGGGATGGGGAGCATTTCCTACCGATGCCCTTTTCCTCGTCTCTCATTTCATTTTATTCTGAAAGGAGTCTGAGTATCCCTTTTCATTTTCACTTAGAAACAGCCCTGCCTCCAAACCCTCCAAGTATTTCTCAGAGAATTACCTCTGGGCCATTTCCATTTGCACCAACAAGACCTGGAGCATCACAAGAGGCTTCTCCTCCTGATTTCCAGAAGAAGAGTGCAGGAAGAGAGCCTTACCAGGAGAGCCCCAAACCCCTGCTTGCTACGCCCACGTGAAAGTGGCCATCACCCTGCTCTCCTGTGTACGTGGTGATGCTCCCCCAGGGCGGGCTGTAGACTCAGCCAGACAGAAGCAGAGGTCTCAGGTGGCGACCACTGTGGGCCCGCCCTCAGAGACTTCTAGAAGAGCTTCCCTCTCTTTTACTGGTCTGTTCCTACTGCAGCCCCAGGGACCCAGGTTCAAGTTACACAAGCTATAGAAACCCAAGCAAGACTGGAACGCCTAACTGCTGTGGTTCACTCTCGGCTGGCAGGCCTCCTTTGTCAGCACCCAGCCCCACCTCCAACATAGAGAAAACACAGCCCAGGGGAAAGAAGCCAGAGGAAGGAGCTCAGGACCCTGGTGAGGAGGGGACTGATCCCCCAGACAATGGGGGATCCCTTTACACAGAGGCCAGCTCTGATGTGAGGGTGGAGCAGGGGATCCAGAAACCCTGGCAGAGGTGGAACCCAGGCCTGGAGCCCCAAGCCCCTGTTCCCTTTAGACTCCTAGGCTGGTCCCTCCGCAGGGAAACCCTGGGACTGCACCAGCCAGTTGTAATCGGTAACCCTGGAGACACATTTGTCTGCAGACATGTTGCACAATATTGTAAAAGCTGCGATCCACCATTTATAGATTGAGAGAGCCACAGATTTATGGCTTCTTTCGGAGAAAAAACTCAGGAGGTATTGCTAACCTGGGCTCTCCTGGCAAGCTGGACCGTGTGGTCAGACAGAGCGCATGCCTGGCAGTCCACGCTCCCCACTGCCCCCTGAGAGGCCCTCACACGGCCGCCAGGTGCTACTGACCTTGCCCTGCTGTTTTCTTATGGTAGAGAGAGATTTCTCTACGTGCTCTTTGCCATCAAAAATGACTTTTCTGCCCTGGAGCTCCCAGCTCCTTTTGGCGTTTGAATCTGCAACCCCCGGTCTAAGGCACTGGGTTAGCCAAGATTGTTTCAATTGCAAGGGACAGAAGATAATCCCAGCTAATTTAAATAAAAATAAAGAGAGGCTGGCTGGCCCCTGCCGCTGGGCAGCTAAGACAGGGAAGGGACAGCAGGAATCACAGACGATGGCCATTCGACCCTGCCAGGCCCCTCCCGGCTCTCCCCTCTGCTTGTCCCTGCGTCTGTCTGCAGGTTGCTCTCATCCCCCTGCAGCAGAGGCGCCTTCACCGTGTGGTGAGCGTCCCAGCCACTAGAAGCTCAATTTAGAAATCCCGGTAGGAAGAAGAGCTTCCTATCTCTGCTTCCGAAAATCAGTCCCCGGAAAGGATATGGGCCTCACTGGGCCACGCCTCGGAGCTGCAGGCTGTTTTCTTTCAAATTCAACACTTAAGTAGCTGGTCACTGTTCTGAGCAGGTCACGAATATTAATTTATTTAATCCCTATAAAGAAAGCTTTGAGTTAGGTCCTGTTACCACCTCCACTGCAAATGAAGAAACTGAAGCCCAGATAAGTTAAGTGGCTTTCCTAAGACCACACAGCTATTAGTTGGTGGAACTGGAATCTGAACCCAGCAGTCCAGCTCCAGAGCCCAGCTGTGGTGTGCAGGTTTGCACTGCACGGCTCTAGGGGAGTAAACCCTGGACGTGCACAGATTGTGACCTGCACAGGCTGCATGGAGAGGTGGCACTTGACCAGCCCTTGGGTCGGTCACTGTTGTCAGGGTGAAGGGAGACTCACAGGGGCTCATATCTGGTGGGGGAGGGGGTACTGGGACCAACAGTTCCACCTGTACCACACCTACCGGGAGGGGAGTGGTGTCCCAGAGAAAGAACCCAGGCAGATGGGATGACGTATGACCATCTCGGGTCAGCCGTGGGCTGCGGCACCTGCCTGTCCTCCTGCTCCCTAAGGACGTCTGAGCTCTGCAGTGGCTTCTGGGTAGGCTATTCTGGCTCAGGGGCTCTTAAAAAACTATAGGTTTAATCAACCAAACAATAAAAGATGAGAGAGAAATAGCTCAATGTCAATAACACAAAAAAAGCTTAAAAGAAAATCCCAGTCACTCTCTCTGTACCTGTGCTGAGCCTCGTGTAACTCCACCGTCTAGTTGAGAGACCCTCACCTTCTGAATCTCGGGGTCTGCATCTGTAGTGGGGGATGAGGCCTGTGAAGCGGGGCTATGGGGTTTGGTGAGATCAGCACCGTCCAGCATGGCTCCTGGCACATGGAGCCTCTAGAATGTGTTAGCCATTAAAGACCTGGTTTTCACCCCGGCCCTCTCAGGACCCTCTGCTTTCGCTTTCAACCATCTCGAGTGTGTCCCTCTGAAAGTCACACAGACCCCGCCACCTCTGCTCATGTGGCCTCGGTTTCTCGGCGTAAATCACAAGGCCCTTCCCAGTGAAGGTGGCTGCGAAGCACAGAGGGAAGTAGGGGGTGCGGGGGCTGCAGGGAGGCTGGGGCGTCCGACTCGGGGTAAGTGACTGAAGGACACTGAGTGTCCTCAGGATGAAATGCGATGGCAGTAAATGAGGCGATGTGAGGAGACGGAACAGAAAGGGGTGGGGCACAGCTTCAAGATAGGTGAGACTCATGATGGGTCCCAACCATCGCGTTGGAGAGTGAAGGGAACTCAGAGAGGGTCCAGCTGAGTGGTTATGCAGTCCTTCTAAACAAGTCAAATCGCGTGCAGAATCTTACTGCCAGACAGGCAAAGGCAAGCGGCCCTGGATAAAGGGAGGGCAGGGGCTCGGGAAGCAGTTTGTCTGCCCCCTCTGTCCTCCACGCACGGCTCCTAGGAACAGAGTTTGAAACCCAGATCAGAGTCAATCCAGGAAGGAGTTCAACACCACCACAAATATCCATTCTGCTGCATTCCACAGATGAATCCGCTATTTCATTATCCATCCCAGAACTTAGTGTCTTAAGACAACCACCGTTTTATTTGCTCATGACTCTATGGGTCAGTCATCTGGGCTGAGCTCAGCAAGGGGGTTCTGCTGGGGTTACTTGTGCAGCTGCCGTCAGCCAGGCTTGAACAGGGCCGAGAAGCTACGATGGGCTCACTCACACGGCTGGTCGTCAGTGCAGGAGGCTGGCTGGGCTCCCCTCTCTCTCTGTGGCCCCTCATCCTCCAAGAGCTACTCTGAGGCTCTTCACACATAGCGCTGAGTTCCATGAGGGCCGGAATAAAAGCTGAAAGGCCTCTTGAGCTGTGAGCCAGGAAGCCACTTCACGTCACCTTTGCCACATTCTACTGGTCAAAGCAGCTCAGGTTCCAGTTCAAGGGGTAGAAAAATAGTCTCTCAGTGGGAGGAACGTTAAAATCACATTGAGAAGAGTTGTTAGTACATGAATGGGAAGAATTTGGGGCTATTTTTTGCAATCTGCCACATCTCCTCATTGTCTGTAACCTTTTTTCAGTAAACTTGGCATGTGTCTGGGTGCACAAAGATGACACCTGATAGTATGTGTGTGAGCATGTGGCAAACCTGCTGGCGCCCTCTTCACTATTCAGTCTCCGTTTCTTTCTTATTTATAGAACCTCAGTTCTCTTTTCAGGGTGGCAACGTGCCCCGTTACAAATATTCACCTTCCCAGATACCCTCACAGCGGGGGTGACCATGTGACCCAGTTTTGGCCAATGAGTGTCACCAGAAGTCTCCTGGGCAGGGCCTCCAGGAAAGCCGCTGTTTTCTTGACAAAAGGGAACAGGCTCTGTGACACTTGCCTCTGCCATCGTCCTTTCGCCCTTCCTGTCTCATTCCTGCCTGGATCCCAAATGCAACACTTGTGGGGGAGCAGCCATCTTGAAACCATGAGGATGTTGTGAATATGGCAGAACAGAAGCGCAGAAGTCTGCTCTCTGATGGCTCCATGGACCTCTATTCTAGTCCTGGACTCCCGACCTCTGGGCTTCTTGTTGCCTGAAAAAAATAAACCCCACTTGGTTAAGTCACTGTTAGAGCTGTGGTTTCTGCTACTGAAACAGGGAGTAAGGAGACGAACCTAGGAGGGGTGAGGCTGGCCTGAGGGGCTGTGACTGCAGGAGACACCCCACTTGCTATGAAAACTGAAATGAGTTTCTGCCTTTTGTTACACACATGTGTGTCTGTGAATTTGGATGTGAGTCTGGATCTATGTGTGTTTTGGGTGTGGGGGTGAATGTGAGTAAGGAAATGCTATAGTCACTGAAAAATTTAAAATCAAATTGGAGTCCAGATTTTGAAAGGCTGAAATAATTAAGTTGAAAGTGAAAAGAGAAGTTTAATGGTGATGACTATAACCCTGTACTCAGGGTTTTTCAGGATGTCAGGGTGGGAGAGCTGAGTTTCGCGGCCTGGGGTTGGAGTTGACTGCAAAGGCTTAGAATGAGCTCAGAGTGAGCCGGGAGTCCCAGAAGCTCTGGCGCGGCCCCTGACGGCGGTGATGATGATTCGGGAGGCAGAGCACAGACAGCGGAACTCCCTCAGCCTCCACCCAGTCAGAGCACTGGGAGCGAACACTGTGCCACCGCAGGACTGGCGAATGGAGCCCAGCTAGCAGAGGACAAGATGCCTTCCAGAGATCTGAGAAAGTTTAACTTGGTCAAAAGGAGACACGGAGCCTTATATGATAATAAGTGTAGTAAGTCATCTGTCACTGTGTTTAAACCACAACTGAAACGTCGTGTCGTAAACCAACAATAACCACGCATTTGCTCACGGTTCTGCAATGTGAGCTGGAGAGCTTCTCCGCCCCATGTGGTGCAGTAGGCTGGGCTGGGCTGGGCTCACTGGTACATCTGCGGCCAGCTGGCAGCTCAACTGGGGTGGGGAGCCGTGGTTGCTTCACTCTCGTCTGTCGCCTCAGCTGGGATGGTTGGAAAGGCACTGGGCTGGCGGCTCCTCTCTCCTCACAGCGTCCCCCTCTCCATACGGCCTGTCCTCCTCAAGGAGGCTAGCCCAGGCCTCCCGGCTTCTTAGGACAGCAAGACAGTGAAAGCAGACACTGCAAGGCTCCAAATGCCTGGGACTAGAATTTTGTCACATTCTACTGGACCAAGCAAGTCATAAGAGCAGCCCAGATAGGATGTGGAAAGGGAAGACACGAAAGTGTGAATTCAGGTGTGTGATTCATGGGGACTATTTGTGGCAGTCTTTCAAAATAATTAATGTCTATTATTTCTCCAGTCTTTATAGTTCACAGAGAACACTTACTTGTACTGTCTTATTTGATCCTTACAACTAAGTGGAGATGTGGTCAGTGGTGTGCTCTTAAAACAAAAAATAAACCAACAAAAAGCCCTGATTTAGAGCATTTGCCAATTTCCATGGTGAAAATCCTCCCACTGTGGCTCATTTTAAGTGACCAGTGGCGATCACTGAACACACAGGTGAGAGCAGGTGCACTCAACAGCTGGCCTCAGCACGCCTCTGTACAGAGTGGGCGTTGTCTCTACCGGCAGATGAGCTTATGGAGATTTCTCAAAGACACACACACCCAATAGTAGCAGATGTGGGACTCAAACCAGATCCAAACATTGGTTACAACATCACCCTGCCTCATAGCACTATTCTTCAAATATCTGAAGGGCTGCGATGGAGGAGGAGTGACTGGAGTCTAGGTTACCCCAGAAGGCAAAGTAAGAGTCCATGTGAGTAGGTTCCAGAGACGCGGATTCCGTACAAGAAGTCAATATGAAAATGGATCCTGCAGTAACAGAGCCATCCCAAGACAGTGAACGGCTCTGTGCCATAGCATTGTCGCTCTTGTAAAGTGCTGTCAGAGGCCAGACCTTTGAAGACCTCTGAATTAGGGAGAGGTTGAACTAGCTCATCCCTAAGAGCCTATTTGTCTCTTAGATTCTGGTTGTGAAAACATTCTGAAGTCCAAAATCTGGAATCACTTAATGTCCTTTCGAGACCAAAGGAGGCAAGGGAAGGGAAGTGAGAAGGTGAGCCTTAAATCTTGGAAGGAACTGGCCAGAGGAGAGGTCCCGGTCCTGGAGAGCCAGGTGGGAGGAGGTCTTCACTGGGGTAGCCCTGGTCCACGTGCCAGAGCCATGCAGCTCAAGATCCGGCAGCACAACTTGTGTTGAATCCCAAGTCAGTTCAAATGACGGCAGACAGCCCCAGACCTTGTGCCCGAAACGTCAGGATGTTCTCAGTGTGTAGAAGGCAACCACTGGTATTGCCCGACTGTTTAGATAATGGTCTTTCTTTCCAAGTGGGCTTCTTTAATTTTTCTCAGAAGGAAGCGTTGCCGAGGATTTAGCATTTCATCTCTTTGGCTCAACCAGAACCCAACCGCTCCTCCCCTTGGCTGCCTGCCCCAGCTCTGAGGGAGTTTACATGATCTGCTCGAGGGTCTGGCAGTCCTGGGCACTTCCCCCTCAGCCCTGGGGGCAGTTAAGGCTCTAGCTTTATAATGAGAACCACAAAACTGGAAGCTTTCCCGAAGGAACAGCTCAAAACTTGAGGACTAATTCTCAGCATTTGGGAACAAACACCCGGGATGTTTCCTGGGATGACTCAGGCGTCACCGACCACGCCAAGAAATTACACGGGTAATCACGAGGCCTGGGAGCCTCCGGAGAATGCCCAGGACGGTTACCGAAGTAGACAGCTCATCCCTGAGAACAAGCCTTTCAGCTCGAAAATTGCAGAAGTCTGTGCATCTCTGGGTCTGAGGAGTTGCGATTTCTCTGTGCTGAACCCAAAGAAAGGAACACAAGCTCACTGAGCAAGGTCTGGCCCTGCTCTTTCAGCAGACAGCTCCCCCAAGCGGGACCAGCCCCATCAAAGGACTCTTTCCAAGGACACGTTCACATCAAGGTTCCAGGAGCCGGCTAGTGACGTGTCCCCTGAAGTCCAGTGGATTTGTCACCCAAGGGTGGAAGTGTCTGGATTAGCTGGGCAGGATTTGAAATACGAAACGATGATGATTCCAAGAGGCAGTCCCCTGGAGACAGAGGCTGGGGTGTCTG
Organism: Equus przewalskii; assembly: GCF_037783145.1. Classification (NCBI taxonomy): domain Eukaryota; kingdom Metazoa; phylum Chordata; class Mammalia; order Perissodactyla; family Equidae; genus Equus; species Equus przewalskii. The sequence continues at coordinate 183,320,765 of NC_091831.1, forward strand.
TACTGCACTCTGAAAAACGCTCAGACACTCCGGAACCCTCATCACTTTACACACAAGCGGCACCAGCTCTGGAAACAGGGAGCCTCTCCCCAGGCTCAGAGTGCCCTCGGTTCTCTCTGTTTTCTCTTGCACAGAAATAGGTCTGAAAACCTCAGGGAAATGGGGTGTCAGCTATTAAATTAGAGTTCTCGTTCTCATTTCCTCACTCAGCGAATGTTAGGACTTGGACATCTGCCTGGTCCTGGAAGCTGGGCCTGGGGCCTGGAGCCTGGGGCCTGGAGCTCGCTCAGGGATTAGGGCTCAGGGCTCAGACGTCAGGGCTTGGGGCTCCAGGCTCAGGCACCGGGGCTCCTTCGTGAGATCCAATTTCCTTTCTCTCCCTACTCCTTCCCTTCCCTCTCCCCTCACTAACCTCAAAGTGCTAGAATCACAGACCTTAGGGAACTTAAAGATCATGCTGGCTTGAACCTCTGACTTCACAGGAAAGGCCCAGAGATGCTGACTTTTGAAGGACACTCAACTTGTTAACGAGTCCTTCACGAGCCAGTTCACACCATTAACCTTTTCAGGGCATGACCCTCTTCCCCTAAGTCTTCTTCCCACACAGGATGTGGCAGCCAGTTTCCAAGATGTCTCCTAAGACCCCTGCCTCCTCGTATCACCCCCCTGCATAGTCCCCGCTCCAGTTGTATCAAGGTTGGTCTGTATGACCAAGGGGATAAAAGACCCTGGCTTCTGCCTTGGGCTCTCCCTCCTCCTTTCTCTCTTTCTCGTGGATCACACCCTCTGAGGGAAGCCAGCTGCCCCAACATGAGGACACTCAGGCAGCTACGGGAGGCTCACGTTGTGTGCAACTGGAGTCTCTGGCCAACAACCGGTGAGGAGCTAAGGCCTGCTGACAACCTCATGACTGAGCTCGCAAGCAGTTCGTTCCCCAGATGAGCCTTCAGAGGACCACAGCCCCGGCCAACAGCTTCACTGCAACCTGATGAGAGAGCATGAATCACAGCCACCATCCAAGCCACTCCCCGATTCCTAACGCACAGAAACTCTGAGATGATAAATGTTTGTTGTTTTAAGCTGTTACGTTTAAGAGTAATTTGTTACGTAGGAGTAGATAAATACAATGGGGGTTTTCTTGGCTTTTTTTTACTTGGGGGAAAAAGAGAGAGAGAGAGAGAGGAACCAAGGCAAATCCTAGCTTAGCAGTCAACCCGGCCTTGTCATATACCGCTTTAAGAAATGAAACTGTGGCAAATCAGGACAAAAGGAATCTTCTCTGGAAGCCTGGGGCAAGAGCCTCACTGGCACAGGAATGAGTGTCTTTCAAGGGCCTAGGGAAGGAATGCCAGCTGGTGGCTGCTAGAATGCACTGGCTCCCTTCACAGATAAATTGTGAGCACACGGCCGGTGCAAATGCTGACCACAGAAGATGCACAATGTGCAAACCGCACAGAGCTTTAGAAAGGGAGTTCCTTGGTGGCTGCTCTGTAACTTAAGGGTGTTCCCATAAGTTAAAGGTGATTGCCCGTGATTCTGGCTTCCCAGCTGGGATGGAGTTTCTGTGTGATGTTTTCAGAGGCTGCAGCAGAGGCAGAGCCTGCACTCACTGCGTCCTCCCCACGCCACTCACTCCCAGGGTGGACCAGCCCACCCCTGTCTGACACACGCACAACCTCCAGAGAAGAGGCTCTTTGAAAAGTGCCTGAGCACGAAGCACCCCACAAATGCGTCCGTTCAGCAGAGTGTGGTCACAAGCGCTCTTTCTAGAGACTTACTCATTAGTGGGTCCAACCGTAGGGCCCTTCAGCAGCAGGCTGTGTCCTGTGCACTCTGCCCTATGTGCTCAAAGGTGAGCCCTGTCTTGTTTTCTCTCTGGAAAACCTATAGCTGGAATCATAACGGGCTTTCCGGGGCCCAGTATTTGTTTCCTAAAATACAGCTAAAGTAGGTTAATACTTTTTTTTTTTTTTGCCCTTGAAGTGTAGATTCAGAGACTCTGGGAAACTTCCTAGCTTCTTGTTTTAAAGAGCCAACAAAAATACAGCTGTTCCCTTCCCCTCAGGAGGGATTTCAGTTGGACACACTGGCAGCAGACAAGCTGGAGAGGTGGGCCCGGGCTCTCCTGGGCCGTGAGAGACAGCGAGGGCCGGCTGGTGCTCGCTTTGCAGTGCCATGGGGTTCCCCCGTACAGAATGATGCCGGGGTCACTGGGACAGCTGAGGGAGCACTGGAGGCCCTTTCAGGACCTATTGTATGTGAGCCAACAACCTCATGTCTCCAGCTGTTCCTTCGTCTCCTAAAGGAGACCAGGAAGTAGAAAAAAATGAAGAAGTTGGAGCCAGAAGTCAGTTTCCACCACAGGAACAATGGGTGCAATTGTGCTCCTCACACAGCAGCAACGGCTCTCAAGGAGCATTAATAAAACTATGCGCACGCCCTGCCATCATGAGAACCTCACCAGGGGAACTTCCGGATGTGGTCTTCTGGAATCCGAGGGATCTGGGAAGACCATTCCAGTAAAAGGGGCCTTCCATAGAAAAGTCATGGAGTGGCCAGTTCTCGGGTGACCGACCTTTCCCAGTGCGAGAAAATGCAAATATGTGCATTAGGAGCTTCCTCAAAACCAATGCAAATCTGTCTTCATGCAAAAGCCATGCTTTCCCCTTAATATTAAAGATAGTCCTGGTCTTGCTCCTAAGAAGCTTGCAGGGCCAAACTGTGACCAAACTCATAAGAAAGAGAGAGACCCTCAGAGCTGGGAGAGCATCACTTTACGTGGCTTCTTGCCCCTCGCCTTGAACTGTGCTCAGGCCAACATCTGCCACGTCTCTAGACGGGGTCCTGTGTGGGTTGAGATGTTGGTACTTCTTGGAGGGAAGACAGAGGCACATGCTGTGCTGACAGGAGCATATGACGTGTGCCTCGGGCACTTGCTAGCTGCTGACCTCGAGAAAGTTCCTTCACTCCTCCCAGCCTGTTTCATCGGCCTTACAATGGTGGAGCTAATACTTACTTCATTGGTTTTTTGTGTGTTTTTTTAAAGATTTTATTTTTTTCCTTTTTCTCCCCAAAGCCCCCCGGTACATTGTTGTATATTCTTCGTTGTGGGTCCTTCTAGTTGTGGCATGTGGGGTGCTGCCTCAGCGTGGTTCGATGAGCAGTGCCATGTCTGCGTCCAGGATTCGAACCAACGAAACACTGGGCCGCCTGCAGCAGAGCGCGTGAACTTAACCACTCGGCCACGGGGCCAGCCCCCTACTTCATGGGTTTTTTTATGAGACATTGATGAGATGATGTATGGGAATGAGGTTTGAAAACTGAAAAATAATCTCTGGATCCCATTGGATTGTGCCCCATCTACCACATGAATAGTCCAATGACCCCGGGTCAGGAGAGAAGGCCTTGCCAGGTGCCACACACCAGGTGAGACCTCGTCCTGGGCCAGCCCGAGAGCTCTGCTCTACCCGGTGATGAGAAACCTCTGGGAGGCAGGTTTACTTGTCCTGAGAGCTCCCCAAGGCAGGGGCCTGATGCTTCTGGGGGGTCTTCCTTTCAGTCCCTCCTCTTCCTTCTGTCCGTCAGTCTTGCTTTCTCTCTCCCATTTCTCACTGCCTGTTACGTTTACAGATCAACAGACCAGTTTCCAAAAACTCACTGACCCAGCTCCCAGCGCTCTGCTGACGACTCTCGAATCTCTGCCTCCAGCCCGGACCCCAATCCCACGCGGGCTAGATGGCCACCCCACCTTAAATTCAATTTTTTAAAAAGGACATCTTTCTCTCAAAATGGTTCAAACTCCCAACTATGATAAGCTAGTATATAAGGGGTTGGTTATTTATTTATGTATTATTTAACCCTTTATTCTCCTTCATTCCCGATTCCAACCTGCTACCAAAACCTGGTACATCTTCCTTCGAAATGGCTCTTGACATCTCCTGGCTCTTTCCAGGTCTTCTCTTGCTATCCTGGGTCATCTTCCTTCTCCCGCATCTGGATCCCGTCCCTACTTCTCACCTCCTCTTCACCTCCGCCTCTCTCTGCCCTTATCTGAATACAACTTGATGTTCCTGTCAGTCACGATAGGCCGGGCTATGCTACAATAGCAGGAGACTCCAAAATCTCAGTGGCTTCACACAAGAAAGGCTTATTTCTTGTCTACGTTACACACCCACCACGGACTTGCTCTGGCTGTGCTCTCCAGGCTGTCTTCACTCTGGGACCCTCGCTGATGGGGCAGTCCCTGCCGGACAGTGTTATTCTCCAAGCAAAGGGAGAAGACAGCACGGCGAGCCACGCTGCAGTTGTCAAAGCTTTTGCCTAAAAATGACATGTATCCCTTTTACTCAACTTTCAGTGGCAGAAGTGTCACGTGTCCAAGGCTCATGTCACTGGGTGGGGACATACAATCCTACCAGAGGGAGGGGAGCAGGTGTGTGTGAACAGTGCTACAATCTGCCCTGGTATCCACCCCCTGCCCCCGGCACCTCAGCTTTCCCCTTCTCTCCCAGGACACCCACGTCACATGCTGAAACCCCAGCCACCTCACGGCCCTGTAAAGCCTGCTCCCGCTAGCTCAGAGTGACTTCCCCTTGCTACGACCTTTAGCTGACTTTATAATCCATAGTCCCCATGCACAGAGAGAGCAGAGACACTGTGAGAGAGGGGCTGGGCCTTCAGGAGAAAAGTGGAGAGGGCTCGCCAGTCCCCTGAGCTGTCCCAACTCCAGCACCAGCCACATGGACTCTTATGACAAATCCCTGTTTTCTTGAGACAGTTTGAGGGGTCTCTGCCTTCATTATCAGCAAATCCTGAATAAAGCCGCTTTGGGTTTAGGGAAACATCAGTTGTCAACTTGTCTCACCTGAGTTTAGTTTGATCCTCCCAAAATGTGAGGTGCATGGGGTGTTGTCCATGTCTGGCATGGGGGGGCCTCCATACGTACTCTGCCAATGGCTTTCCACTGACTTCCACATACCTGTGCATTATTATCATCATCATCTCCTTTGTAGCCAAATCTAGAAAACCAACCCAAAGCATTATTGTTGAACAAATGAGAAAGGAAATACAAATTTCCTTACCCAGGAAACAGTCTCTATGCTTACTTGGCGAAAACTTCCAGGACCGTCATAACTGATGTGCTGTGGACCACGGGCGCTGAGCGGACTTTTCAGAACTGTGGCCCGGTCTCCAAGCCTCTCCTTCAGGTCCTCTGGGTACATTGCTGGGTAGCAGATTCAGCCTCTTAAAAACGGGGTTAACATCTGGACTTGGTGAGGGGTAGATAGTAGAAATGAGAGCCATTGGCAGAATAAGGAGCAGCACATACCCGGAGAAGCAGCGGGTCCTCACTGCTGAGCCAGCCGCTGTGTGCTCAACGCACCGCAGCCTAGACCAGCGTGACACTGGATGGGTACAGTGGGCAGTCAGGAGGAGCGGCCGGTGGCTTTGGCCCACTGGAGAGCTTTTGGATGTCTTTTGTCCGTCTCCCCATCCCTTCTGCTTTCCAGTCCCCCAAGCAGAGAGCACGTCCTCAAGGAGCCCTCCTGGGTCCCTGTCTGCTTTAACCTCCGCTGTACATTGTGCTTCTCCTTCGAAGCCCTCTGCAGCCTGTCGTGACTGAATATCTGAAATCACCCGTGTAAGGACCGAGTCCTTGTAACCAAGACTACAAGCTCCGAGAGGGCAGGGACTCTGCCTTGCTCACCGCTGTCTCCGTAGCTGACGGAGGGGAGGAAAAACTTCCCTCTGCCCTTCTAGGTGCTGTAGCCGGACCTAAGCACTAAACTGACATGAGACAGATTAACGGGAGAAAAGCACACAAATTTTATTTAATATTTTCACACACACAGTAGTCTTCAAAAGGAGAAGGAAGAGCCGAAGAAGCCATTTGGCCTGAAAGCTTGTGTAACAAAGAACAATCCAGCGTGGGGACGTGACGACACAAAGGACCTTGAGCTGGGGGCAGCAGACTGTGGGCCAGGACCAGACTGTGGGCCAGCGGCCAGGACACAGACGGGAACAATGGAAGATGAGCATTATAGGAGCAGTGTGGTCTGTCTAGGTAGTCTCGGCCCTTCTCCTGGTCCCTGGCGGTAAGGGTGTTCTGCTCTTCCTGGGGCAGGAGGTGCGTTTCTCAGGGGAAATTTGATGACCTGTTTTTAGGTAGAAAGGGGAGGTCAGAGAGCCAGGCCTGCATCCACTGTGTCTCAGCTGCCTTCTGTTGAAAATAAGTAATATGCCAACGCAGCATGTTTTGGGGTGGTGTGTTCATTCATGGACCCTCAATAACTATTTGTTAACTGACTGACTCTGAGTGATTATCATATGTACCAGAGAGGCCCAAGATGCCAGGTCGTGTCCAGTGAGAATTTTCTTTAATTCACTCCTGGGCTGCGAGCAGGGCAGCCCGATTCTGCTGTGCTGTACACGTGCCAGGGTCTGGGCAGCCTGGCGCCCGGGCTGACATCTGGTGGGGATGTGGGCTGGGGAAGTTAGACGGGGAGGGGCGGGGGCAGAAACTGCCACAGTGTGAGGAGTTTAGATCTGACGATGCCACCAGCCCACTACTGCTTTGGGAGGAAAAGTAAGTCCTTGTCCCCAGTCAGTCCGACGTCAGCCCCAGGCTCGAAAGGGGAAGGAGGAGTTGTGTGGTCACTGACGTCACAGGCTCTGGGCAAATCTGGTCACGCTCAGCTTTACGAGGACTACCTGCCCTGCCCTCCTTCTCAAGACTCCCTAAAAATCTGGAAAAGATCAGTTCGGGCTGTTCGGCCTTTAGGTCTTGGATACAGAATCTTCCTGAGACCAGCTTTTCAAACAGAGTCCATTTTAGCACCACCCAAGCCAAAAGGCAGGCCCCAGCATCCCGCACGGCTCCCAGGCCTCCAGTGTAAACTTGGCCGCTAAGGAAGGAGCATTCTTCTCTGTGGCGTGAAATCGCAGGGTTCCAAGGAGCGAGTGAGGAAGAGGCAGAGCGTGCGGGCCCTGGGCGAACGCCCCCTGAGGCTCGGAGCAGCTCTGTGAACAGGGTCTCCTCCAACTTTCCCACCCGGAGAAGTGAGAACAAGATCAAGAAACGAAGACTCAGCTCCCGCTCAGCAGACAGAAAAAATGGCGCCCGCATTCTCTCCCTCCACATCTGCCACAATGATTAGTCACGACAACCAGGCGTCTTCAGCCACTTCTGCTCTGACTGAGAAGCAGCGGTGCTCCCCCTGGGTCTGGTTTGGGGATTTTCTGGGGCGGGGCTGAGAGGAATAGGTGCTGCAGTCATCTCCTCCTGATGTGCAAGAGCTGGTGATTAAATATTCAAGAATTTTGTGAGCCGGTTGTTAAACCATTGGTGACTTGAAATCGGCCATGGTGGGAGGATTTACACGATGGGAATTGGCAGGAGCTACAAATTACGGGATTTTTGCTTTCTTCAGAGGGCTGCTTTACCAGCACACACTGCCTGACTCAGGTGGGGGGAGCTCTGAGGTCGGGGAGAGGACCACAGGGCGAGCCGGCTCGGGTGTCTGCTGCTCCCCGACCCCTCTACCATGGCGTCCTTCTCTGCTCTTGGTCCATTTCCTTGAGGACAGCGATTTCTTGCTGGAAACCCCTATGGATTCCAGTCCTGCTCCCTCAGGGACGTGAAGAAGTTGACGTTCATGCGGCCCTGTGCTAAAGGACTCCAGGAGCGCAACTTCCAAGAGCGGCAGGCCGGTCTTCTTGCAGAGAAGAGGAGAGAAGAAAAGCTCGGGAGGTGCCTTTCATGGTGACAAGTCAACGGAAAAGCAGGTGCGGGCAGCCCCACAATCAAAGGTTGGCTTCCCTCAAATCCTGATAGAATCTGCAAGTCAGGCTCCAACCAAGGCGCAGGGGACATGTCTCACATAGGTGGATCCCCCGCTTCAGGTTTCATCTTCAGAGGTCATAGAAGGTAAAAGGAAACACTGTTTTCATGAGAAGGATAATCGATGAGACCAGGACTGGTACAGAGAAAGCTTCTGAAATGTTGCTCTGCTGGGAACCTGGGCAAGGGGGGTGCTTCCAGAAGCATGGATTTCCAGGACGTTCTCTGGGAAATTTAGATCCTGGAGGTCTGCAGATGGGGCCAAGAACCAGCCTTTTGAGCAGCCCCACTCCCACCCTATCATTCTGTTGCCCGAGGCCTGAGGACGGCACGTTGAGAAACTGGTCTGAAGAGTGCTCTCAGGAGGCGTTTGTCGCTGGTGGACTGACCCTAGGGGCCCCCCCACCCAGCACCCAGGCCCTGCCCCAGCTATGGGTCTCCAGGATTCATCCACTGGGACATGTGGGCCCAGCCTTGTGCTGGGCGCTCTGGGAGCAGCATAAAAACATAGGAGCGCATCCTACTTCTCACCATTGTCAGCGGGCTGGCGCCTGGGAAGGGAGTCCTGAGGGTCTGAGAGGAACAGCTGGGAAGTCCTTGCAGGACCCGCCACCTCTAAGAAGGAGGAGCAGCCGGAGTCGCCACCATCTCTGCCGCCAGCTGCCCTCCAGCCTGGGAGAGCCGGAAAGGGGAGTGTGGGGCAGGCCTGGGCGGTGGCCTCCATCTGTAGGGAGGCCAGTCCTGCCAGCTCCTCCACCCCTGGATCAGCCAGAGCCCCTGGGGCCGCACCCAGGGCAGCCGCGCCTCCCCGTCCTGGCTCCTCGATGTGTTTCTTAGCACATGTGAAAGGAAGCTCGTCCCTGTGGGCTCAGAGGACCCTCCAGAACTAGTGGCAGCTGCCAGCCTCCACTGTTCCTGTCGGCAGCACCTCCTGAGGGTTTAGATGGACAGGGCTGGCAGAACTCACCTCAAATCCACTTGCAAGGACAAGCAGGAAGGGCTGGGACACCCCAGATGGGCTCACTCTGGAGAGGCTCCTGAGCCACAGGGGTCCCCCCTCCTCCACCCTGTATGCCACCCCCAGGAAGACGGCCGGCCCAGCCAGAGGGCAGTGTGGTCACGGGGAGCAAGAAGAGATGCCAAGCGGCCCCTGCCCATTGTGCGCCCTCCTGGCCATGCGCTCTGCATCTCTCAGCCACTTTCCATTTTCATTTCTAGGTCACAAGCCAGGCCTCTAGCTGGTGAGATCCACTCCCCCAGGGACCTGCTGATCTCCCCTCGGAGACACGGCTGCCTCTCAGGGAGGGCTCAGGGGGTGCCCTCGGACGGACGAGGTGTCAGGTTGTTCTCAGGAAAACACATGCGCTCCCAGGCCGTTAGGAAGGCCCGCACCCAGGCCCAGAAGCCCGGCACCCGGGCAGTCTGTGATGCACAAGGGCGCTTCTCTGCTGCGCCGATGCCCAGGACCCCAGTTCCCTGGACCCACTGGACAAGTACACTTTTTGCAAAGACCTCCGTGGAAACCTTGCTTTGCGAGCAGCCAGGCTGCCAGACAATCATCGGGCAACAGCTGTTACTGAGGCCACGTGGACCAGAAGCCATTTGAAAGTGTTATCTTCCAGAAGCTACATTCCAAAACAAGGAGGAAACTGCTGCTCAGCTGTGAGCTGGTGGTTGGCAACCTGGGCTCCCTTGGGGACAGACAAGAACGGACTGCATGATTCCATCGCCTTTCTGTTACGATTCCTAAGCGAATTGTTCGTCCTGACTTCCACTGCTGGTTGTGGTGGGTTATTCTGGGGGAACACTGAGCCCTGAGGACAAGGCACTGGATGGTCAAGGTCAATGTGCCAAGTCAGCACCAAGCTGCTATTTTGGCTCCCAATTCCATTCTCTGAGCTTTTTTTCCTGTGAGACTGTGTTGTAGGCTGAAACACACCTGAGATGGCACAGAAAACGCAGAGCTTCAATCTCTCCCCCGTGACTCCGAGTGAGCTGGGCTGGGATCCCAAATCAGGGATGTGCTGGGGCCAGGGGCTCGGGGCCGGTCCCTGCAAGGGTTCCCCGTGTGCAGACGCCTGCACACCACACCTTCTTCTACATCCGGGAAAGGAAGGGGAGAGGAAAGAACAGGCAGAGAAAGGCACAGACACTCGGGTCAGCCTTGGAGGTAGGGATGAGGGCTGCTGTCCTGAAAGCAGTCAGGAATGCAGAGTCCCGGCCCTCAGAGGGGATGGTCCTCATGGAGGCAAGATCGTCTCCAAAGAGGGGAGCAGGCACTCTGAGCCTAGTGCAGAGAAACAACAACTCCACATGCACATCCCCCGAAAACAGAACACGAAAGATGTCATCCTCTTAACCATTGAGGAGTAAGGAAGTAGGAATTCTCGTATCCTGCTGGTGGGAATATAAACTGCAAAAACTAGGTTGCTGGCCACTTGGTAATGTAAGTTTGGGGCAGAGACAGGGCTCTGTGTTCACCAGACTCCGTGTTTCCCTCCTGGACACGCAGGAAGCCTCCGTTTTCGAGCCTCCCTGGCTGTTAGGAGTGGTTGTCTGACTGAGTTCTGGACAGCTGGGAGGGGGGCAGAGGAAGCGACGGGAGTCACGCCCAAGCCTGGCCCTACAACCACCAGTGCGCTTGTCCAGCTCTGTCCCCTCCCTATGCTACCAGCTGGCATCAGAGGATCTGGTGGAGAACTCCAAGGTTCTCCCATACAAGGGCCAATGAGGAGCCATCATATGAACAAACCCTGGTTCCAGACGCCTGTGCGGAACTCCCTCACCTCCACCAGATGCCCTACGTTGAACTGCAGCACAAGAGAGAAGTAAATCTGGACTGTGTGAACTGCCGGGATTTGTTACAACATTAGCCTCTCCTGACTGAAATAGCAGCAAAGTCCTTAAAAACGTCCGTGACCTTTGACCTAGCAATTACATTCTTTGGGATATATCCTAAGGAGGTAATTAAGAATAGTCGTGACAGTATTAATTATAAGAGCAAAAAAAAAGATAAACAACATTAATCTCCAGTAACAGAAGATTCATTACATAATAATGCAGCTCTGTAAAGAAATATTTGACACTTTATATCACTCTAATGTATTTATTGACACAGAAAACCTTCAAGATATAGCGGCAGGTGAAAAAGAGGGAGTAACAAGATGACATGGAAGCTTTGGGTGATAACCATTTATCTACATACAGATACACATAGAAAAAAGGCTGGAAATCACCAAACGAACAGCGATTTCTGGTAATAGGATTATGGGTGGCTTTTAAAAAAATTATCTCTTTTCTGCCGTTTCACACTTTTTCTACAAGGAGCATACATTTCTTGAATTAAAAAAAATTTGCTTAGTGGCCGGCCTGGTGGCATAGTGGTTAAGTTTGCGTGCTCCACTTCAATGGCCCAGGGTTCAGATCTCAAGCAAAAAGAGGAAGATTGGCTCAGATGTTAGTGCAGGGCCAATCTTCCTTACCCCCCCCAAAAAAAATTTTTTTACTTAAAGCAGCCTGCTGGAAATGGATGGGTGTCCTTTGATGTGAAGACTGGCCTTGTTCCCTCTGGGTATAAGTGAATCCCAGGTCCCTTTGGCACTCTGCTGGTCAGGGGCTGAACTGCACCATTCCTCTGGGGAAAACTCTGATCTCCACTCTGGGAGCAGCTCCCGGGCCCTCCACGTGGCCTCGGGGCTCAGCGCCCCTGCCAAGCTGCCCGGCTTTAAGGAAGGAAGGGCCTTTTCACAACGATGTTTTCCAGCATCTCCTCCGAGAGTCGCCGGGCCTCAGAACTCTCTTCTTTTGGGGTCCCCGTTGGGATGCTTTTGGAGAACTGTGGCTGCAGATCTCCCTGCCCCCAGACGAGCAGGTGATGCAGACCCTGCCCACGCGGCAGAGAGCAGGGCAGGAAATGACGCTCCGACTAAAGGTCTTTTTCCGAAACCAGCAGCCTCCCCACAAAACGAACTTGAGAGCTCTGCAGACTGGCGGCCTGACCTGCGAGATCAGAGGCCCCGGCGGCCTCTCCGCACGGACTTTGAACAGAGTCGTGCTGCTGGCTTGGGTGTTGTCCTTCCAACCACAGGTTCAGGCCAGAATTAAGTTGTAACCCTAACTTTTTTCCTGCCAAATCTACTCTCTGCCCTTTTCAACAGACCCTCAAGGGAGGGAACAAGCCACTGAGGCTTCCTGTGGAGGAGGGTTCTTTGTGTTCCGAGGGGACCTCGTGAACGCAGTCCACGTATATGTTTGCATGTAGTAGGACAAAGCTGTTTCAGTTGAACTCAGCTTCTTTCTGGCAGATGACATGTCCCCCAGGTGAAAACACATAAGGAAGGAACGACTTACTTTTGTGTGACCCCGATGTGCTGCCTTGGGAAGGGGCTTCCCCGGGGCTCATGAAGACCGAAGCCGGGGCCCCAAGGGAGCCCACGAGGAAACCCAAGCCCACAGGGAAATTCTGTCCATTCCTCTCCACCAATCAGACGCTCCCTGCCCTTCAAGGCCCAGCGAGGAAAGTACCACAAAGGACCCCACGGGCAAATCAGCCCCACTGAAGTCTCTGTCTCCAGATGCCTCTCCAGTGGGAGGGCCGTATGGTACGCTGCACAGCCTGAGGGATGTGGCCCTGAGTGAACACCTTTGGGGCCAACGCAGTCAGGTGCCCTTCAGAGCCCAGCTTAGCGTTGCTCAGGGTCCCCGCCCACTCGGGGTCTCAGCCCCTCGCAGATTCCTCTTCCTCTGGGGGTTGGGAACCCAACAGAGAGCAGCAGCTAAGCACATAGGCATCGAAGCTAGAGTGCTGTGTGATCTAGAGGAAGTCACTTGCTTTCTCTGAGTCTCAGTCTCCTCTGCACCTGGTTCCTCATTTGTAAAACGGTCTTAGTGGCTGTTGTGAGAATTAAATGAGAAAAGTCATATCATGCACTGCACACTAAAAAATCTTAGTGTTTCCATTTTTAAAAGTGGCCCCCAAACACTTTGACCCCCTCCCATCTGGGGAGGCTCCCGTGTTGCCTCTCCTTCAATCTGGTCTCTGAAACTGCCTGCCTAAGCGGATAGAGGAAAGAGACGCCACACCAGTGTCCTGTCCGAGCCTCGGGCAGCTGGCAGCCTCCGCATCCCGCCTCACTCCTGGAACCCCGACGCCACATCATGAGGGAGCCTGTCCACACGAGAGGCTTGTCCTCCGGCCAGGAGCCCCAGCCGAGGTGTAAGCCAGCAGGCAGAATAAAAGCAAAGCAGCTTTTGAGGTGACTCCAGCTGCAGCCACCATCTGATTGCAACTCCGGAAATCAGGGATCATAAACCTCGAACGAGAACTGCCCAGCTGGTCCCAGCCAGCCAACCTCCGGAACCACGAGCGACGAGAATAACATGGTTGTTGTTGCTAAAGTCGCTAAGTTCCTCAGCAGTGATATCTGAAGCCCACACTTACTGCTGTAAGGAGACCTCCCCCGGCAGCGAGTGACCTCAGGCCCCCGCCTGCCACCCTCCCTCCCTCCCCTAGCAGCCATGCTGCCTCCCCCGCAGCTTTGCACAGCCAGGCCCGCCCTTCCCCCCTCCCCACCTCCACCTCACACATGCTGGCCGGTATCTGAATCCCACTGGGGACCTGACTCCAGTTTTCTCCCCAGCAGAAAACCCTGAGCTCCCGTGTAAGTCGATGCCTTCCAAGGACTGTTGGGGAGAGAAGTGGTCCTGTCGGAACCACCTCTCACGGTGGTAGGCTGCATTCTGTTCACTACATTTTCCATCTAGGTTAGATCTTGTTTTTCCAAAAAGAATGTAAGTTTCTTGAGGGCAGGCATCCTGTTTTAATTTTATTTTTTGAACGGTTTTATTTTTGAGCAAATTTTAGTTTTTTGAGAAAACAGTGATCTTAGCTCATTGGAGCCAGTTCAGTCTGTGAAAATCCTAAACAAATAGTTGAAGTGTGCCAGTGAAAAATTGCACTACCCAAACTCTCAACAAGAAGGGAAAAAAGAGTATGGTGATAAATCAGTCTATTGTTGAAACAGGATGAAGATGGTTCATATAAATGGAAACTCCAGAGGCTGGAGGGTGAAATTCCTTTGATAGTTTCAATGCTGTCTCCTTACTGCATACTTCAAATCAATACTGTAGTCTGCCCACGATGGAAGAAATATTTCACCTGCTGAGTTGATTGTTGCAAAAATTTTGACACTTAGGTCCCACCCTGGAAGCAGGAATAGTCAGATTTGGAGGATACTGGGGGGCTGGGTTGGGGACTGGGGGACAATGGTACTCCAGGGAGTGTCACGCATGCCACAGGATGGCTCATCCACAGGCCTCTTTCTGGAAGCAGATTCTGTGATTTCTCCTGTCTGCCTGCAGAAGCGTCTCCACAAGTTTCCCTGTTGACTGCCAACCAAGAAGCTTAACATGCTCTGTGACTGTTGACTTCTGTTGGGGGAGCATGTCTCCCCCATTGGGAGCACCTCCCCCCCCTGACCCCCTCCTGGCTGGGTTGCCGTGTCTTCGCTGTGCTCCCGCAGTGTTGGCTGCTTCTTTTTGTGCCAACCCTTCCCCTACCTTGTGAGATCTGTGTACACATCTAACAGACCAGGAGCCTCTGGAGGCCTTGACCCTTATTTGTCTTTCTCTTCCTACTCCCCGGTAGTGGCAGGATCCCCCTTAACAAAGTTTTAAATGAATAAGTGAGTGAGTGAGTGAAACTTCCACCATCTCCTTACAGGTTCAACCAGCATAGACTACTTGCTCTTTCTCAACGTGCCCTGGGTATCCTGTCTCCAAGGGGATGGGTTTCAAGTGTTTCTGGAAGCCTTCCCAGTGCACACAGCAGCGAGGCAGCAGGATCGGCTGCATAATTTGCAGGATCCAGTGAAAAATGGAAATTCAGGGCCCCTAGTTAAAAAATTATTAAGAACTTAAAAACGGTGACAGCAGAGCCTTGCAGCAAGCCTGGGGTCCTGAGCAGCAGGCCCTGTGTAGCAGCTGCCTGTTGTCGGCATCAACCCTGACCCAGTTTCCATTTGGGGACCACCCTTCCCCATTTCCTTAGCTGATGGGACTGCCCTCCCCAGGGTGGGCATGGCATCCTGCTCTGGCCAATGAGAGCCTCGCATTCTCCAAGTTATGACTGACTCAGGGCTGGGCAAGTGACCTGGGCACACACAATGAAAGCCAGACCTCAGAGTGGAATCTTTGCTGGTGCTACCAAGTCAGCGGGAAATAAGCCTAGAGCTCCTAGGGGTCACCATCGGGGAGATCCTGCCTGAGATAAAGCTGGTACTAAAAAACTAGAGCTGAGAAGAGGCGGCCATGGTGGTGGTGGTGGGGGGGTGGGGAACTCTTGCCAGCATCACTGAAGCAGCTGGCAGAGCTGACCCTCTTGACATCTTTTTTCATTTGTATAAACCAATGAATTTCCTTCGTGGCCTCAGCCAGCTTACCTTGAGTTTCAGTCACTTATAATCCAAACAGACCTGACTAATGGGTTGGAGCTTAATAAATGCCTTTCTGTTTGAATAACAGACCAGCAGGGCTTGAAGGAGTCCATTGTTTTGTTCTATCACGGTCCTTTGCTTGGTTCCCTTTGACTTGACAATCAGGGCAAGAAATAGAATAGCCAGAGAGACTGTGCCCGGGTTACTAAGACGAGAGTGTGGTCGTACGTGGAGGATTTCTCGTACTCGCGTTCCTTGTTGTGTGTGTAGAGGGAGACGGGACGAGGGGTGTGGGATGGACGGCCTTTTTGCTCTGCAGATTTGAAAACAGAGTTTTTATGTTAAACATGTTTTACTTGGATAATATGAAAGCATAATAATAAAGTTTATTGTTTTAAGGGATTTGAAAACGTGTGACGCAGGCCAGTTTGTCTGTCCACAGACCGCTAGGGTACCAGTCCCATACAGTTAACTCTGACCAGCACTGCCACCCCTTTGTCTAAAGCTGCGCTTCACCGAGTACACAAGTCTGGGCCAGCTTGCTCTCCCCAGCCCTGGGCTCAGCCTGCTTGCTCCTCCTCGCTCTGCCCAGAGCAGTAGGCCAAGGCCAGCAGACCACTGAGTGTTTACTGACTTGGGCCTGTCCACGCCCCCACCTGCGTCCTTCCACCAGTTTCCCCTGGAATCCTGAGCAAGGGCTCAGATCGCTGCCTCTGCTGCCAACAGCAAACATTTATCCTCTGGATGTGTTGGCAGGAAAATCAAATTTCTATACCTCCAGGCCAGGCAAAATCTGGAGGCCAGTTAACTTCCCGCATGACCTCATCTGAGTCGTCCTTCACTTCTGCCCGGGTGAAAGGCTCATCCGGGCTCCGCTCGACTCAGCCCGGCCTTGCTCTCTGAGGCCCCCACCCTGTTTCCCTCCAACACCCCCTTCCTTTGGGGTGCCCTCCTCGGCTCCCCTGTGAACCATCTCTCTGTCCTGCTCCCTTGGACTCTACCCTGAATCCTTTGTTGAAGCTAGGTCTCTCCAAGTTTCCCACCTTCCCCCATGAGCCTCACAATTCTCAAGTGGAAACTTCTGCAGCCTCTCCCCACTGCTGGTCCTGCCGTCATCCTGGAAAGTTTAATCTTCTTGTGGGCGCCTCAGCCAACAGCCTGGCTCAAGATCCTTCACTTCCTCCACTTCGCTGGCCTTTGTCCCCTCTCCGCTTCAGCCACGTCCATGCCCTGGATGTTCTCCACACTCACAGCTGAAATGTTAGACCCTAACACCCCTAAACCTGTTTAAAAACAAGCATACACACACCTCCAGTATCCTGCTTTCTAATTTCGAGTCCTTGGTTACCAGCATTCATGCTGTCAAACATCCGCCGTCTTGCTTTATTGAGATTTCTGGTCTTAATGGTCAATTCCGTTTTCCCCAAATTCACATATTCAACAAATATCTACTGAGTCTACGTATGTGCCAGGTCCTGCCAGGCACAGCCCATGAAGCTCCATTCCAGTGGAGGATGTTTCAGTTACCCACTGCTGCATAACAAAACTCCAAAACCTAGTGACTTTAAACAGAAGGATTTATTATGTCTCACAATTCTCTGGTCAGGAACTGGGCCAGGACCAAGTTAGGCAGCTCTTCTGCTACTCTGGGCGTTGGCTGGGACCCCTCACTCATCCACACTCAGGCACCACTACCTGTCTGTCACTTCAGTGTCCCCCACGTGGAAGTTTGGGCTTCTACACAGCATGGTCTCAGGCCAGTCAGACCTGTTACATGGCAGCAGCTGCCAAGAGCAGAAGTGGAAGCTGACAAGCCTCTTAAAGTTAGGCCCAGAAACGGTACAACATTCTTTCTCCTGCATTCTGTAGTCAAAGCAAGAAAAAGGAGTCACGTGCCAGTCCAGCGTCGATGGAGGGAGAACCAGACTTCTCCCCTTGATGAGTGGAGCGGCATGTGCGACAGTGAGAGAAGGAGTCGATAGCAAGCATTTGGGGGGACCATCGACTACAGAGGAGGGAGACGATAAATACATAGATAAATAAACAGAAAAATACCGGACGGTAAGGAAAGCTGCTCAGAACTGAAACAGGGTGATTTAAGAGAGAACCACTGAGTAGCTTCTGTAGCCTGAGGGACTTGTTAGGGAAACTCTGTGAGGAAGTGATATTGAAATCACAATGAAAGGCAAGAACTGCCCTCCATGTGAGGACCCAGGCAGGAGGAGAGATAGCATCGGAGCTCTGAAAGGGAACGAGCCGGGCAGGTTCAAGGAAGAGAAAGAAGGACCGAGTGTTAGGCATGTAGACAACGACAGAGAGTATGCCAGACCAACAGGAAGGGCCGAGTCACGGGCGTGGGTGAGGCGGTTGGATTTTGTTCAGAGAGCAGTCAGTGGAAACCCATTGGTGGGATTTAAGCAGAGAAGGGACATATGCGACTGGCATGTTAGAAGGCCACCCGGGCTGCCTTGTGGGGAACAGGCTGTGAGGCGCAAGCACGAAACAGCAAGACCGGACAGGGTCTGCGGGCGCCCAGGCCCCAGGACGTGGTGGCCCGTTTGGCTGCTGGTGTGGGGAGGAGAAGAATGGAGATGTGCTTGGGGGTTGGGCCGTCAGGAAGCGCTGAGGATGGAGCCCATCCTGTCCGAGTTCAAGTCCCCTTTGCGCCTGGGTGATCGTTGCACACGTTCCTCACCAGTGCACGCACACCCAGCTGTCACAGTTAGTGCCCCTCCTGAAATAGCACTGTAGAGTCTTTAGGATTATAAATTCTGCGTCTTTGCATACAGTGCAGCCCTTCCGGTTAGGCTCTGCCGCCTCCCCACGTGGGCTCATTTCCAGGCCCTGTCCCACCCGTGCGCTTTGCTCCAGCCGTGTCTAATTATTCGGTGGTCTCTGACCACGTCCCCGCTCATGATCCTGTGCCTGGCACGTGCTGTTTCTTCTTTCTAGAATGCTTCTTCTCCCCCACTTCCATTCATCATCCACCCAAGACAACCCCAGTTTTCTTTAGATTTCTGAGCACTCAACTCATGGCACCATAGATGTCCAGCCAAGTTTGGAGGACAACCAGATAAAGAAGTCCGTCGGGCACTTGGATTTGAGAGTCTGAAGTTCAGTGCAAGGACCAGGCTCTTTCCTGTGTCTCTTGTCCTCCTAGGCGAGGTCCCACGGCTTCTGCTGCCTCACCCCCATCCCTACCCTCCCTGCACTCCATGGAAGCACTCACCTTTGACCTTCGCCTTACCCTGCCTGCTGCCAGGCACAACCTGTCTGAGTGACTCCTCTTTTCAATGGGGTGGCTCTTGCTCATCCTTTATAACTTTGCTACTCGAAGCCTCAGCATCTCCTGGGAGCTTGTTAGAAATGCAGAATCACAGGCCCCACCCCGGCCCTACTGATTCGGACCCTAGAACATCAGAGAGTATGAAGCACAACTTTACAACTTGGCTGAAGAAGCGCGTCTTCCAGGAAGCCCTCCCAGACTGACACGCCTGTCAAGTATTCCTCCAAAGGAACACTGGGCATCACCACCATGGCTCCTGTGATGTTTCCCAAGGGAGGACCATAGTCCAGTCACAGAGAACTGTCAGATTTAGAGCTTGGCCCGCAGCGGAATTTTAATCCCCAGTATCCCCAAAGTCAGGGAACAGCCTCTCTTTCCCATGGACCCCTCGCTGGCTCGGTAACTCTACCCCTTTTCTTCCCCGTGCACTGCAGCAGCCCCTGATGTGTCCCCACAGGCTGAGCGCTGCTTGCCTGGCCTCTGGGCAGGGCGTCCCGCTGGGTCCTGTCAGCTCGTCTCCTGGGGACCCGGCCTGGTGTGCTCTCCTCTGGCCTCGGGGAGTGGGGCAGGCGGAGTGCCCTCCCCTGGTTCGGAGTCCCAGGCTGCAGGAGAAATGCTGCTTCTGTATCCGCCTCCCCCTCCTCAAACAGCGTGCGTCCTGCTGATCGCTGAACATCCAGCATGCACCTCACAGGGTGGGAAGAGCCATGGCCTGGGAGCCAGGGGCCTGTTCTCACCAGCGGCTCTGCTACCGGCTGTTAACGTGACCCTGCACAGGCCCCGGGCGCTCTGAGACCCGCCAGTTGTGGGTCTGTGAGAGACAAATAATAACACTTGCCTGGGCGGCCTCACTCCTTCCATAAGGTGTTTCTACTGAGCCACGCCTATGCCTGGGTGTGGTCCGCGGGTACACTCACACACACACTCACACACACATACACACTTATGCTCACACTCACAGCCACTCATTCTCTGTGCCATTCATCAGCCCAAACAAAACAGGCAAACCCAGTCCTTCCGTCATCCCTCCGTGGGCCATGATGGTGCGTGGGAGCGTCCTGGCGGATGCTCTCAAGAAGCATCAACAAGGCCGAAGAGGCAAAGGCCAGCCTCCTCCTCGCCGTGCGCCACAGCCACTGCGCGGACGCCGGCTGTGATCATGAAGCGTGGCTACACTGGCCAACGTAACGTCATCGTTGACCACAGAGCTGGGAGGATCTTGTGAAGCTCGTGAGCAGGTTAGACAAGTGTGCAGCCCCAGATTTGACGTGCAACTGAAAGATCTAGAAAAATGGCAGAACGACCTGCTCCCGTCCCTTCAGTTTGGTTTCCTTGTGCTGAGGACCTCATCTGACGTCACGGATGAAACACACAGGAGGGAAGATCCTGGAATTCCTTTTCCAGGGATGTAATACACACATACCAATGCAATGTCCCAGTGGATGAGAGAGAGGGAGCGGAAAGCCCCAGGGCAGCTGTGTGCCAGCTCCTGCTTGGAGTCTCAGCCAGAGCTCTGGACGACGAGGAACTCAACCCCTTGGCACCTACATGAGCATCTAGACTGGACATTGTCCTTCTGGGGCAGGATGGGCCTCTGGTACCTGTGGAAGTTCTCACTGAGTAGTGTCTCGAAGCCACTAGCATGCACAGAGGGACACTAGCCGTGCAGGGAGCTTGAGCCAGCAGGACCCTGAGCTCGCTTTAGCAGAAGAGTGAGGGGCCCAGGAGACCCTTGGGCCAGGGTGCCTGCCCAGGACATCTATGGCATCTTTGGTTTTGCCTGCTGTGTGGAGGGCTTGAGGGGGCGATAAACAGGTATGGGGCCAGACAACACAGGTTTTATTCTTGGAATGGTTAGAACTCTTAGGCAGAAATGAGATTTGAAATTGGACTATTCCTCTCCTCGTCCCCCTACCCCATTTTGTTAACGACGGTTTATGACATACCAACTACGTGCCAGGCATTGTGTTAGTACCTGACTTATGTTGTCTTCGTTAACATGCTCTTTTCATGGAGCCGAAAATGAGGCCCAGGAGCTCACGTGACTTTTAGAACCTAAAGTAGAACCTGCAGCTTCTGACCCCAGCTCCGTGTCCCTCACTCCGTTGACCTTTCTCAGAGCGCTCTCAGTGGAGCACGGTCTGGAGGGACTTTCGTTGGTCAGATCAACCCGGGAATGTCTGCATATTGCATCCTTTTTGGTTTTAGGATGCTCTTAGCCGAAAAACACAGAACACCCATGGCCTGGACAGTGAAGAAACAAACTGAAAGCGTTAATGCAACGGCTGAATGACATCGGGCATGGAGATGAGCTGGCTGTTCTTGGCTTTTCCCTCATGATTTTAATGTGACTGCAGCAGCTCCAAGCTTGTATCTTCACGTGATAATGTCCAAAGACAGGAAGAAGCAAGTCCTCATCTTGTGTTTTGTTTTAAGAGTGAGGAAAACCTTCCTGGAAGTCCCCTGGCCTGACCTGCCTCACATCCCATGGGCGGGGCTGTGTCACATGCCGGTACTTAATGAAGCAACCACTCTCCTCCCCCGTCCTGGGGAGAAGCCCAGGGACCACACAGGTGTCATAACCAAACAAGATCCAGGTTATTGGGCGTAGAAGCGGGCCGGGACGGTGTGGGGTGGATCGGCAGGGTGTTGCCCTCCTCTGTATGGCAAAGAAAGCAGCCCATTTTACTTGTTTGCACCCAATGCTTCCCAAACTTACTTTTTCTTGGAATTCTTATTAACTTCCTGCAGGCAGGTTAAGAAAAGCTGGAGCCCACCATGCATCTGTGCTCAGTTAAATGACTGTCTTGAGAGCTCCGGAGCACAGCCGTGGAGCCAGACAGTGCTCTGTGCGCAGCCCGGGAACCACGACAGTAGCTCCGGAATTCGAAGGACAGAGTTTTCTTTGGTCCAATTAACAGGAAATAAAGGCAGGAGATTTTTCTCTGCAGGCTCCTTTTCTTTTTGGCCATTCTAGATGAATAGCTTTAAGACATTACTTTTAGGTGAACTTCTTTCCATTAACCTTGCCACCAGGGAGAGAAAATGATGGCTTTTCACAATGATTAAACAGGGCCTGCATTTGCTCCCGTCTGCACGTGCACACTCTCCTGGACTCACTGCTTCCCCGCGGCCACCTCCCCAAGCCTGGCCACTGCCAGCAGCTCTCACCAAGCTCTCAGCCCCGCCGACCTCTCCCGTTCTCTCCTCCTCCCTAATCCCCTGTCTTCCCACCCCCACTTCTCTGTGCCTATTCCCTTGTTGGAAATTTCTTACTGGTTTACAAAAAGGAGACTTGAGGTTTCTTCGACATTGATGTTTGAATGAAAATAGAATCCCAGCTGTAACCCTCCACTAGGACAGCCAGGCACCCTTCATCCCCAGAACCGAGTGGAAGAGGAAGGGGTTTGGGCAGTAGGAAGGCCCCATTTTGTATTCAGGTTGATTTCACAGATATAACCACTGTTCTCTCTCCTGTTCATCCTGGGCCCCACTGTGGACTCGGCTTTGTTCCCATTCTCATGTGTGGGTTTTCAGAGGTGAGGCCATCCTGCTGGGTGTCCCTCAGCCTTTGCTGGTGTCCTCAGACGAGTTGTCCTACAAGCTGATAAGCTGGGTCCTCTGGGCTAGTGTCTCGTGGAAAAGATTGGGTGGAGGAGGTACAACCTGCTAGGATGACAGAGGAGGGCTCAGCTCACTCTGCCTGCTCCGTCCAGACATGGGAACAATGCGACCAAGAAGTACCATTTGCAAAACTGAGGTTCCGGGGCCCGGGTTATAGCAGGTCTGTGATGGACCCCGCAGGGGCTTAGCTCTCCATCTTGTGGTCTTCCCCTCCACTCCACAGGATGTGTCTTCCTTCTCCACGACTTCAGCATCTGCCTGGTTGAAACCTCCCTTTCCCTGGACTCTCACTTCCTTGATCTCTTTATCTCCCCTTTCTTTTGCCCCATGTCCAAAAAACGTCTCCCATCCACCTGCTTCCTTCCGTTTCCACGGCCTCCGCCAGAGTTTAAGACATCATCCTCTATTGCCTGGACCGGTCAGCGACATTTCTGCCCTTTCAGGGCCCAATCCACTCTCCACGCCACAACCAGTGTGACTTTAAGACGTCACTCCTCTGCTTGAAACTCTTTGGTGGTTCCCACTGGACAAGGAACAAAATCCAGAACCTTTACAGTGACCCACAGATCCCTGCATTATGTGGCCCCTGTCCGTCATCTGCTTCCCACTGCTCGCTGTGGTCTTCATACTGGCTTCCTCCCAGTTCTGAGCAGGTCAGCGCCCCGGGCCTGCAACCAGTGCAGCTGCACAGGGCCTTGCACTCAGAAGGGCGTCCCTGTGCTTGGGGTTTAATGCTCTGTGGTCGCCATCTTGAATTTCCTTATAATTACCTTTGAATTTGTGTTTTGCCAGTGAAGTCTGATGGGACAATGGAGCATGTGCTTGGAGGCTCGGCTAAGTGCTGATCCAGCTTCCTGCTGCCTCCCTGCCTCCTGGGGCCCCAGGTCCCACTTGGCCTCCCCTTTCCTCCCCCTCTCCAGTTCTTCCTCATGACCACTGCCACCCTCTGCCTGGAGCAGTGACCAGGTACACTGGCAGGGGGAGGCCAGGGTTCTGCTGTCCCCGTTTGCCCCGGGCAGGGGGCTGGGCAGGGTTAGGGAGGGTGGGAGTCAGGTACCCGATGTGACGTCTCAGGGCTGGACACAGCGGCAGCCATCTCCACCCAGGCCAGCAGCCCCACAGTGCAGTTAGCAGGTGACAACAGGGGTCTCTCACCAGTCTGGATCCAAGTATCAAGCACATCCTGGGACACAGATTGCAAGCCTTTGGGGGTCTCCCGTCTGCTGCGGTTGGGGCGGTGAGCCCCTCGTAGGGAGATTGACTTCCCACCCCGGCCGGGGGCCTGTACATTCATTTGCAGGAGGCTTTGCTAGTTGCACAGCCAGTGCTGGCTCTGAGGATCTCTGGGCCTCTGCTCTTTCCAGGGTTGACTCTTTCTCGTCCTTCTGGTCAAGCTCACAGACTCCCTCTCAGATCACTTGCTCTGCTCCTCCGAACCCAAGGAGGTCAAACCTGTTATCCTCACATCATTTAGCATCATGTACAATAATGCGTTTGCTTTATGGCTTGTTTCCTGTCTGCCCAGGAAATGTGATGTCCACGAGGGCAGGCTGCCTGTCTGTCCTGTTCACAGATACAGCCGCATCACTGGCACAACCTTTATAGTACGATGTCTGGCCCAGAGTCTATGCTCAACAAACGCTTCCTGAATAAACAGCAAATGAACAAGTGCGTTTCAGGTGCGCATGGTGAAGGCTGCTCCTACTGAAGGCAAACAGGGCCACCAGACTGCACGGGGCTTCACGAGCGTTTGCAATTTTATTCTCCAAACTCTCCCGTGTGCTTAAAAGGATGACATTTTAAGGCAGTTTTAGAAAGAAAACAAAGTGTTCGCGGGATTTGTATATATGAATCCCGTAGGTACTATTTTTAACTTGCTATTTTCCTCTCAACAGTAAATCTGCGCGGGTCTTTCCAGGCCAGGCCCCGTGGATCGATTCACCAGCCTTAGATTGTGGGATGGTTTGCCACGGTGTGCTGCAGCAGTGACACACTTACTGAGCTGACCACTTGGTTAGGTCAATGCGTTTTTGCTGCGTGAGCAGTGCCTCCCTGTGGGTGCGTGTGAGCGTTTCTCTAATGTGGACGGCAGGACGAGGAGCTGCCTGGTTCGAGGGCTCCTACCTTTTCCAGTGGAACAACTTCAAACCACTCACCTCTGTGGCACAAAAGGGACCTCCTGGGAGGCAAGGCAAAGGAGAAGATGCGTGCGGCTCTGAGCTGCCTGCTGGGCTCCGGCCTCCCCCAGCCTGCCCCCTCTGCCCTGCCTCTCTTGCCCTCTCTGATCCCTCATCGTCCATGTAGGGAAGGCCCTGGCAGGTACTTATCTCAAGGAAAAAACTGATTCCCCTTCTAGGCTTCTGCTCAGAGTCACTTCCTCTTCCCCGTGGGTGGGATGGGAACAGGAAGGACTGGAGAAACGTGTGTCCTTTGTTTAAAAGTAGCAGAGAATTGCCGCTGGGCATTTTTCCTGATTCTTATTTATCAAAAAACCTGACTCTGGGTCCTACTGAGTTTGAGATGGACGATGCAGAGGCTGGGGGCCTCCCTGGGATCCAGCATGCACTGCTTCACAGCACAGGTCTTCACGGAGCATCTCAGGGGCGTGGCCTGGGCTCCAATTAACCACCACGTCACCGGTGCTAACACAGAAACAGCATCCTGGAAGCCCCCTCCGCTGTGAGCCAATGTCTGTTTAGTTGTGTTATGGACTGAAGGTGTGTGTCTTCCTAACCTCCCATGTTGAAGCCCCCCCCAAATCTGGGGGTGTTTGGAGGCGGGGCCTCGGGGAGGTGATTAGGGTTAGACGACGTCATGAGGGTGGGGCCTCAGCTGGGTGGGATTAGTGCCCTTATAGGAAGAGACACCAGAGAGTTCTGCGTGTGCGGGTGTGAGTGTGTGTGTGAGAGTGTGGGTATGTGAGTGTGTGTGTATGTGTGAGAGAGTGTGTGAGTTGTGAGTGTGTGTGAGAGAGGGTGTGAGTGTGAGTGTCGAGTGTGTGAGTGTGTATGTGTGTGTGTACACAACAAGAAGGCAGCCGTCTGCAAGCCAGGGAGATAGCTTTCATCAGGAGCCCCCTCGGGAACAGATTTCCCCAGCACCTTGATGTGAGTCTCCCAGCCTCCAGAACTGTGAGAAAATAGGTTTCTGTTGTTAAAGCCATCCAGTCTGGGGTATTTTGTTATGGCAGTGCAATGACTGAGACTGCGGGGCCTGGGAAGTCCCATGGGGGCATGTGGAAACTTTGGGCAGTGGCCTGTAACCAAGTGGTAAAGAAGTTCAGTATTGTAATGGTTGACACAAATACCCTGTGGTGGGCCAGCGCTGCGCATGGAGTTTACATTGAAGTGAGAGGAGGCAGACAATACACAAAATAAACAAGATAAATAGTCAATGGTGCTACATGCTATGGATAAAACACAGCAGAGAAGAAGATTGCAAAGCACCGTGGAGTAACGAGGCTGCTATTTCATGTTGCAGGAAGGAGGAAAGAGAATCAAAAGGGCGTGTTCCCCATCCTTTAACGGCACTTTCCAGAAGTTGCACACTACACTTAAAGCTGATTGCTCAAAACGTAGGCACATAGCCACACCTTGCTGCAAGAGAAGATGGGAAATGCAGACTGACTTACGAGAAGCCGTGTGCACAGTGGGGAAGAGGGGTTCCACTCCTGAAGATGCAGAGGATGAGCACTGGGGAGCAACCAGCCACGACAGTGGGGTAGCACCACTGGACAGTGTTGTAGAAAGGAAATTTTCGTGGATCTGTGGGGAGACAGCTCTCTGTGGGTCTCGCCCATTGGTGGATGTTCTAGGAGCAGAGACGTGACTGCCTTTGTTCTGGACTATCTTTCCAAGGGTGTTTGTGTAGCAAATAGTCTCGGAAGATGGCCATAGTGTCTCACCAAGGAGCAAAGTGCAGGCAGGCTGAGCATCCAGTATAATGAAGATACTGATGTTTGCTCTGCATAAGAGGAGACTTACGGCCCATTGTACAACACTTGGGTCCCTGCCCCCCCGCTCAGGGCTCCTCCTCCGAACGTAACCCAGCACATGTGCAGGTGTCACCCAGCCGTCTTTGCATTCACCTGTGGGAACTGGGGCTCACGGAAGCAGCATAAGAATATATTTATTTAGTATTTCCCAAGTATCAAAGGAAAACAGTACCTTTATTACAGAGAAATCTGGCAGATCCCACCTGTACAAAGTGATCAAACGCCAGCACCAACCGTGGGACAAATTGCCGTCACGCGCCTCTTCATTTAACGTGCTGAGAAGAACCCAACATCGTCTCTGTTGTAGTCCTATTAAAAATGGATAGAACGATTCTAATCATGAGGCAAAAATAAATCCCAGTTGAGGAATATGCTACAAAAATATTAACTTCATGAAATACAAAAAAGGATGGGGGACCCTTCCAGACTACAGGGGACTGACCAGACAGGACAACTACGTGCACTGTCACCCTTGATTGGATCCTAAATTGTAAAGGAGAAAGCATCTGTAATAATGTTATCTAACATATATGCATATCCTTGACTACGGATATAATTAGGTAATATTGTTGCCATTGTTGAATTTCTTGAATGTGGTCAGGTGTTTAATTACATAGGAAAACGTTCAAGTTCTTAGGAGATACATATTGAAACATTTAGGAGAGAAGTGTCATGATACCAGCAACTTATCTTGGGTGCTTCAGGACAAAAATGTGTACGTGTGTAGAGAGGAAAAGAGAGAACAATGTGGTTAAATTGCTAACAATTGGTGGATCTAGGTGAAGGGTCTGTGGGTGTCCATTGTATTATTCTATAGACTTCTCTGTAGTTTGACTTTTTAAAATGAAAAGTTGGAAGCAATGGTAAAGAATCCTGGTGACCCCGCAGAGGACCCGGGGGTGGGGGTAGGGGGCTGGAGCTGGGCTCAGTGATGGCCGAGTCAGCACCTCCACCCCCTCAGGAATTCTCTCCCCTCACTCATCCCAGCCTCTCCCTACAGCACTGTCTCCTCCGCTCCAGCTGCAGAGGGCCTTTCTCCGGGCCCTGGGGCACTGGCCACAGGCCACTCTGGGTTCCCAGCCTCCCAGCTAGTAACCAGGGAGGAAAGAAGTGTCTAGCTCCTGCTTCAGCTTGAAAAATCCTGGGGAAGGGCTCTGTCCCCCCATGGGTCAGGAAACAGCAAGGGGAGGCAGCCACATGGCCAGGCTGGTCCAGCCTCTGTGCTCCAGGCAGGAGGGGAGGCTGGGGACTGCTCAAAGGCGAAGATGCCAGGAGGGAGAATCAATTAGATGTGACAGGGGGAGGAGGCAGCGGAGGAAGTAAGGATGATTCAATGTTTTCTAACTA
The DNA here is from genome assembly GCF_037783145.1 of Equus przewalskii. Lineage (NCBI taxonomy): Eukaryota > Metazoa > Chordata > Mammalia > Perissodactyla > Equidae > Equus > Equus przewalskii. The sequence continues at coordinate 183,348,289 of NC_091831.1, forward strand.
GAGTGACTAGGGGAAGGTGAGGTCATTAACAGAAAGAGGGGATCCAAGGAGACAAGGTTGGGGTGTTCTGTTTTGAACTTGATGAACTCTGAAGCTTTGAGGGCGTCTAGGAGGAGAACTCTCCAGATTGTTGGAAACACAGTTCTGTAGCTCAGAAAAGCACCCGCAGTCCCAGCTGCTTGATGAAGTCGTATGCGTGTGCGTGTGCGTGTGCGTGTCAGCTTCACCCCAAGAATGTGGAAGGCGCCACCCCGTCCAGCAGCCCTGCAGCAGAGCCTCTCCTGTGCCTGGGCCCCGTGGTGAGAGAGCCCCTGGCTTAGGATGAGGTGGGAGAGGTTGGGGCCGTGAAAAGACATTGCGTCCCCGTGTCCGTTGAACGTCTCGGCGTCTGTGGCTCAGCGGGGACTGCTCCTGCTGCTTGTTCCAAGCCTGCTGCGAGGAGCTGGGCAAGTCTCTGAACAGCGTTTAGGTCCTAGACCTGCGACGGCTGGAGTCCCCCCGGGTGCAGAGCCTCCTGCCCCGTGGAGGCGGCTCTCTCAGCTTCTCCTTTAAACCCAGGGACAGCAGGGGCCGTCCAGCCCTCAGAGCTCCAGTCCAGCCTTCCAGAAACAGCTCCCTGCTAAGAAATGTATCACTAGGGGAAAGAAGCAACAGGAACTGCAGCCGAAGGTGCAGAGTCCTGGCCCTTTCTCCCTCTGTCCCTCCAGGAACAGAGGGCTCTCTTCTCTGCTGTGAGCCTTCTGCCTTCTTCTCTGTTCCAGGGAAGCTGGGTCTGCGGTTAACACCTGAGATCCAGAATGAGTCGGATGTGAGTTTGGATCCTGGTTTCCCCAGATACCAAATGGGAATAACAACACCTCTTCTTCCTGGGAGTCAGTGAAAGTCAGGGAGAGGAGGTCAGGCCCGCGGTTCTGGGTGGGGCTGTGGAGAGGCGGCCTCTCCGGGACTGTGCATGAGCCCAGGCGCCTCCACGCCCCCTGCCTCTCGGCCTCCCCGGGAGGTTTCCGGTCACAGGGCAGAAAAGATGGCCTCAAAACAGATGCCCTAGGATGCTGCAGGGAGGGGGCGGGAGGAGGGTGACTGGGATGTCACTTGTGTGAGCTGCTCACCTAAAACCAGCCCAGGCAGAAGACTCAGGAATTTCCTATCCTCTTCCCCATCAATGCCCTAGTTACAAAGCTGAGTCACTGCAAGCCGTCGCTTCACAGCCAGGCAGCCTGTGGGGACAGGCCACGAGGGGAAACGCGGAGCAGCCCGGCCACACGGCCTCCCCCGCGGGCTGGGGGTGCCCGGGTGGTTCAGGCATCAGTTCCTGGACCAGGCGTACCCTCTCTCATCCTGTTGACCCTTTTTCTGGCTTCTTTGCTCCCAAAACGCCTGCTCTGTTTGGGGATTATCAGTTTACAGGCAAGTCTGGCTTCCTCGGCTCGCTCCCAGGCAGCGCCAGGCTCCTCTCGCGCGATGCCGGGGCTCCAGCAGCTGAGTGGGCTCCGGGTCGTCTGCTTCCCCTTGGGCAGAGCCCCCTGGCCAGTTCCCCCAGGGGAGTTTGCATGCGCTCGGGGCTCCAGGTGTCCTGGGTGCAGAATTCACGGAAGGGGCCAAGGGGAGCAGAGGTCAGCAGGGAACAGCTGCCCCTGGTGTGTCCACTGCTCCCCAAGGCGAGGCCCTGAAGGAGGCAGCAGGGGATACCTCCCAAGTCCTGACTTGACAATCACTCAGCCAGCGACTGAGTCAGGCACGCCAGTCGGGGCTGCTTCCAAGGGCCTCCTGGTCCCACCTCCAGTGGCACTACAGGTGGCAGGCAGCTCTGTTTCCCGACTCCAGGGTGTGCAAAGAAGTTTCCAGACCAAAGCACCTTCATCTTCAGCCGCAGCCACATGTTAGTGATGCCAACAAGGCGCCCTGTGAAGACGCCCTGCACCCCGACCTCCCTCAGCACGCCTCTCTCCAGGACCTGGGAGGGGTCTGCACATCCAGCTCTGACTTGCAGGAGCTCTAGGGGTCTCGCAGGTTCCGACCCTGGGAAGTCTGCAGGCCCCGTGGCTGGGCATTCGGGTGGCAGCAGCACCTGGTGAGCAGAGCAGCCGTGGGGGCCTCTACCAGCTGGTCAGCATGGCTGGTGGTGGGATGGGCTGGGGGCACTCTGCCTGTCTCCGGCTGCTTGAGCTCCCCCGACATGGGGTGACCAGAGAGAGGCCCCCCAGTCTTCTTTGGGGGATAATGCTGGAGGGGGCGGCCCCTGGTCCAGCTGCTCGTCTTGAACTGGAGGCTCAACCATCGACTGTCCCCAGTACTCCCAGGCCGCAGACTGACCCCCACCCCATCAAAGTCCCCCTCGGAGGGTCTTTCCCTTCTCTCCATCTTCTTCCTCCTCTCTACAACCTCCTTCTCTTTGGTGACATCCCCTCCCTGCCGTGTCCCTGTCACTGGAGAACTTTAGGTTCCCTTTCCTCCACCACAGTGTCGGTGGCCTGACTAGCACGTCCCTGAAGCCGAAGAGAACCCCGAGGTCAGCATCGCAGGCCCGGCCCCTCCCTGGGGGGCAGAGGAACCCTTCCCACTCCTTCCTGGTGGGTATCGCCCGCCCCAACCCCCTCACCACAGAAATTAAATGGTGGGGGGAGGGAGTCCTTACTGCAGCAATGGAAAATGAAGTGTCAGTTTAGAAAAAACAAAACACAAACAAATTAGGGCTAATAAGGTTCAGTGAGTTTGCAAGATACAAGGTCAACTAGCAGAAATCAACAAACAGCCTCTCTCCCCACCCACAACAGCTGCTAGAAAATATGACTAAAAAGATAGCGTGCACCAGAGAAATAAGAATCACAAAATATCTAGGTGTTAATCGAGCTTCTACACAAATTTTTAAAATTCCGATAAAGCAAACAGAAAATCTGAATAAATAGAGCACACTCCGTGCTTTTGGACTGGATGACCTCATAGAGCATGACTTATCCTGGATGGATCTATAAAGGCCTAATTAAATTAATGATTAACCTACAAATTCAGTGCAGTCCTAACCAAAATTCCAGTTAGATTTCTTTTTGAGAAACCCAATAAATAAACAATGAACTTTAAAGAAGAGGAATAACAAGGGGAGACGCTCGGTCAGATGCACTGCAGAACCGTAGCAACACAGTAGTAACGCTGTAGCAATACCATAGTAACACAGTAGTAAGGCAGTAGTAATACCGTAGTGACACAGTAGCAACGCTGTAGCAATACCGTAGTAACACAGTAGTAAGGCAGTAGTAATACCGTAGTGACACAGTAGCAACGCTGTAGCAATACCGTAGTAACACAGTAGTAAGGCAGTAGTAATACCGTAGTGACACAGTAGTAAGGCAGTAGTAATACCATAGTAACACAGTAGTAAGGCAGTAGTAATACTGTAGTAACACAGTAGTAACGCTGTAGTAATACAGCACATACTGACTCAATAACACCAGACAGACCCATGGAACGGGACATCAACACGCTCATGCACCGTGTATATGTGTACAGAAACTTTACGTAAAGATACACTTGCTCAGCGGGTTAAGCTACGTGTTAGGGTTTTGTCGGGATATCCTGCTGCACGACCCTCGTTGTAACAGGTCTTCCTAAGGGATGAGGAAACATGTACCTGGAGGTCCCTGAGTGACTCAAAATGACTACAGGCAAGTGGCTCTGTGGGAGACAGCACCTCGTGCTCCGCAGGCCCAGCTCTCAGGAGCCGCCCCTATGGAAACAGAAGCACGCACCTGGGTTCGGGAGGTCAGACGCCGGGCAGAGGCGGCCAAGGACTACGGCGCGCACGGTCACAGGGGCCTGTTCTCCCCAGGGGAAGACCTGGAGCCAGAGGAGAGCAGTGCGGGCTGAGAAAAGAGACACTGAGTCCACAGAGCGGCCTCCTTCTGAGTGCCCAGCCCCTTTCACCCCAACTAAGCCACACAGAAGGGCAGCTCTCCTGGATTCCTAAAAACCGAATTCCATAAAAACTTTAAGAAAAATATGCATAAAAACCAAATCTCGTGAGTTCCGCTTCCGCTCTCTTCACCTACTTGTTGCTCATTCAGTATTTCTACCAAATAACATCCTTTCTCTTGTTTTAAGCAAGAATAGCCTAGCTTGTGCTGCAGTGACAAGTCAGTCCCAAATCACAGAGGTGTCCGTCCTGAGAATGGCTGAAGCCAAGCCATCAGTACAGCAGGTTCGATAGACTATTGTCTCTGCTTTCACATACGTGTGAACATGTCCATGACACAAGTTTTTTTTTAAATCTCTGTGGCTTAAAGCAACAAACATTTGCTTCTTGGAGTCAGCCTGGTCGTGCAGTGGTTGAGTTCATGTGCTCGGGTTTGGCTGCCCCGGGTTTGCAGGTTCGGATCCTGGGTGCGGGCCGACACGCTGCTCATCAAGCCATGCTGTGGAGGCATCCCACGTACAAAATAGAGGAACATGGGCACAGATGTTAGCTCAGCGACCATCTTCCTCAGCAAAAAGAGGAGGCTTGGCAACAGATGTTAGCTTGGGGCCAATCTTCCCCACCAAAGAAAAAAAATTATTTCTTGCTCATACTGTGTGTCCATTGTGGACCAGCAAGGTCTCTGTTCCACCTTGTCCTCTCTCAGAGACATGGGCCGCGAGGTTCCAGCATCTGGAGCATTGCTGGTTACAAGCAGAGGAAAGGAACCACAGGGGAGCTGAGCGATGTTCTCAAGGCTTTTGCCTTGAATGAAATGTATCATGCTGCTGACATTTCACTGGCAGAGCCAGTCACGTGGCCACACTTAACATCAGTGAACATCCCATCCTACTATGTGCTGGGTAGAAGGAGAGCTGGAAATAATTGGTGAACAGCACTGACGATTATCACAGCCCTGAAGCGATGGGAATCTGGGAATTAATTAAAGGCAACGAGGTGCTCGGAGACACCATTGTTTCTCCCAAGGGATTTTACCCCCAATCAAAAAATGCTCGCTCGGCTTTCTCACCTGCGATACAACACTGAAAATCTGGCCAAGACCGGGAATCCCACTGTGTCAGGGACAGTTTACCTGTCTCTACTTCCTGGCACAGAGCCCTGTCTTGTCTTCACCAGGTGCTGAATCCAGATTTGCTGAATGGAGGGGACCCTGGAGGCACGCAGTGTGGATTACCAGGCACCCCCGCCACCCCCAGCGGAGCCACCTCTCATCGTGGTTCCCACATGTGCCAACCTCTGTCTTGCGACACCCCAGGCCAGGCGGGAGGGCCGGGCTGTCCTAGGAGACCGGGCATTGAGGCTGTCCTAGGGGCCAGTCTTTCTCAGCTTGAACTCATCGACGTCAGGGACTCCAGGAGGGAGCCTGGATCATTCTACCCAAAAGCATGAGTGTCACAGGTGAGGAGACTGAACCCCAGAGAACGGAACGACCTCTCTCTGCTTTAAGACTCTGGCCTCCTAAGGCCCTTTGCCTTCGAGTTCTCCAAATGCTTGTGGCTGAACTGACTTTGCACCCTGGGTGTGCGGGACCCCAGTCCAAGGACCTGTCTGTCTGCCACATCGTATCCAGCCATGCTGTAAATTGCCATGTGTGCAGCGAAACTAAAATTAACAGAGAGAGAGTGAGACAGGGCGAGCTATTTCAGTAGTGCGGGCAATTCTGCCCACTATTGCACTCAGCGAAGGGATGCGGATCTGCTGTTCCCCACAGGTCTCGTTTCCCGCCTCCCTTTCGCTGTGCAAGAACCAGCAGGCCTTTGTGTCCTTCTAGCCAGACCCTAGACGCAGGCCAGCTCTCCACCTGCGCTCCACTGAAGAGACCACAGTCTGTTCCAACCCCTGCGGGAAGGCTGGTCCTGTTGGACTTAGTGAGAAACGGTGTCATCGTTTCCAACATGGCAACTTCTGAGAGGGTTTCCAAGGGTCGTTGGACCATCCCACTGTCTTTAAAACCTCAGACGGTTGGATGCGCCCCTGCTGTCATCACCGCCAGTGAGGGGACGGCTGCCAGGAACAGACCCATTCAGAACAGGGCCATGTGTTAGATCACCCTTCACTGAGCTCTCGCTGCAGCATCTTATGGGCAGGGGAGCACACACGGAGAGAATGAGGACTTGAACAAACCTACGCATCACTGGACTACAAAATCGCTAAAATATTGAAGAATTTAAAGACTTAATGACCCAGCAAAGAGGGAAAATATGTTTAAATGAAGATCTCAGTCATTAAAAGCGCCTTTTTGCATGCCACATTTACCTCCCATGAAAATGGGGGGGACATAGATTTAGGGCAAGATTGCCACAGCTCCCCAAGAGGGTTAGGAAGCCAGTGACAGTCCTCACTGAGGGCCCAGTGAGGCAAAGCTTTCCGTGCTCCCACTGGCTTTCTGTCCCCATTTAAGGCTGCAGCCGATTCCCGACTCCAGAGACTTGAGACTGTGCAAGTGCAGGAGCACTTTTCTGGGAGAGACTCCCATAGGGGAAGATGCCAGCGAGAGCCTGGCCAGGCAGAAGCATCAAGAGGTGAGGCAGCTGGAGAAACGCATACGGCGAGGTGCATGGAGAGAAGTACCTCACCAGAGAGCAAATTCCTCCCCTGTTGATGCTTGCTTCTTTTTTCTCGCGAGTCTGTGTCGGTTTGCTGGGGCTACCGCAACAAAGTCCCACAGACTGCGTGGCTTAAACAGGAGAAATTCATTTTCTCACAATTCTGGAGGCTGTAAGTCTGAGACCAAGGTGTGGACAGGGCTGGTTTCTCCGGAGGCCTCTCTCCTCTGCGTGTAGACGGCTGTGTTATCCCTGTGTCTTCACACCATCCTCCCTTTGTGTCTGGCCGTGTGCAAATCCCCTCTTCCTACAAGGACAGCAGTCCTATTGCATTAGGGCCCATCCTGATGACCTCATTTTCATTTCATTGCCATCCCCCGCAGCCTCCTCTGCTGGGCCCCCAGACAGAGCCCTGAGGCCGGGGCTATGAGGGGAGTCAACGCCTCCCCAGGACCCCATTCTGCCTTCCTCCTTCCCCGCTCCTAGAGGAGGACACCAGGCCTGGCTAAAGGGATGGGCTCAAGCCTGGCCAGGGACCCCCAGCCTCCCAGCTTCTCCAGTCTGGCTGGGGAGGGAGGGGCGCCTCTAAGGCCCGGGATTTCCATCTGATTGCATATTAAAACCACCGAAGGAGATTCAAAACCCATGATGCTCCAGAAACAGAGAACGGATGGGTGGTTGTCAGAGGCAGGGGGTGGGTGAAATGGGTGGAGGCGTCAAAGGGTACAAACGTCCAGTTATAAGATAAACAAGTCCTGGGGGTGTGATGTATGGCATGGAGACTGTAGCTAATGACACTGTACTGCATATTTGAAAGTTGCTAAGAGAGTAGATCTTAAAATTCTCATCAGAAGAAAAAGACAATTTCTAACTGTGTGTTGCGACGGATAATTCTGATTAGACTTATCGTGGTGATCATTCCACAATATATACATTGATGAAATCATTATGTTATACACCTGAAACTAATACAGTGTTTTATGTCAACTATATCTCAACTAAAAAAACACTGATGCTTCGGTCCCATCCCCAGAGATTCTGGCTCAATAGGTATGGCCTGCAGCCTGGACATCGGATTTCTAGAAGCTCCCAGGTAATCCTATCGTGCAGCAAAGTTTGACAAGCACTGCTCTGATCTCTTGCTGTTTTCCCACATAGTCAAGTCCAGGACCACGGGCATCACCTGGGAGCTTGTTGGACGTGAGAAATCTCTAGCCCCACCCCAGACCTACGGCATCAGACACTTAGGAGAGGGGGAGTAAAGGGAAGGCAGCCAGCGGTCTGCTTTTTAATGAGTCTCTGCGTGGTTCTGATGCACCCTAACGGTCGGGAGGCTCTGCTCCAAGCAAGAAGCCAGGGGCAGATCATCAGGCACCGTGGTTTGCTTTGTCAACTACCACACAGCTGCAGTGATTGTTACAAAGTAGCATAAATCTGATGGCTCCAGGGACTGAGGCTGCCCCAGGCCTTTCCCCCGAGAACAAAGCACTGAGCCACGTGGCAAGGTGTTTAACCCCGACTTGGAATCGAGTGGAACTCGGTGCAGCTTCTGAGAAGGGGAGCAGCTTTATGAAACCCGATGCTGCTCAGCAGCTGTGTGCCAAAGCTGCATCCACAGGCACGGGGGGATGTGGTCCCCAAGGCCGGAGGGACCAGGTGACAGCCAGGCTGACCGACTGGCTGGCAACCCCTCCTCCCATGGCTTCTCCACCTGCATGGAGGATTGATCCAGGGCTGCCGTGAGCAATTACCACAAACTTTACCACCGAAACAACAGAAATCGATTCTCTCACTGTCCTGGAGGACAGTCTGGAATCAAGGTGTCGGCAGAGTTGGTTCCTTCTGGAAGGTCTGAGGGAGCATCCTTCCCTCTTTCTCCATGTCTTGTGGCCGCTGCAACCCTTGGCATGCCTTGGCTTGTCCACACGTTGCTACAGGCTCTGCCTCTGTCTTCACGTGGCCTCCCTGTGTCTCCAACCTCCCTCCCGTCTCTCATGAGGACAGTCCTGGGTTCAGGGCCCACCCTAATCCAGGTGACCTCATCTCAAGACCCTGTACTTAATCGCACCTGCAAAGATTCTAGTCCAAATAAAGTCCCACCCCACGCGCTGGGGCAGGAATTGGACTTAATCTTTTTGGGGCCACCATTCAACCCTCTCCGGATGGGAAACAAACTTCGCCTCTTACAGCTGCCCCCTGCCGCTGGTCCCAAGCAGAGGGATTCCCTGAGGTGCGCCAGTGTCCCTCAGGGCAAACATGCTGGTCGCTGTCCTCACAGAGTCCTGCAGCATGACAGTTCTCTCCTCTGCGCCCCTTCAGCCTTGCTACGAAGCTGTGATGCTTCCGTGCTGTTGCAGGAAGGGGCAAACTGAGGCTGGGGAGGCCCACACTCACAGAACCAGCAGGGGGTTGTCTCCCCTCAACGTGCTGCGGCTTCAGTTGGGGTCAGCTGCTGTCAGGGGCCACCACTCTCACATGTCTTCAAGGACATGGGGCTTGGAGACTCTTCCTGAGCCCAGCAGTCTGATGGAGGCCCAGCGTCGTGCCAGCCGGGCCAGCCCCAGTGGCTCCTGGGGATGGTCTGGTCACTTCTTCCTCTCAGTTTCCCGTAAGCTCCTTCAACTCCAGTTCTACAAACACACAGCCTTGAACATGCCACGCCCATGGCTTCTGGGAGGAACTCAGTGAACGTTTGTTTTTGGTCCCGGCTCAGCAAGGCATCAGCTTGACAGACACAGTTAAATAAAGAGCACCTGTTCCGGGACACAATGATGCAGGGGCCCAGAGACACACTTCGACAACAGTGAAAGCAGAAGTGGGAGGCTGACACAGGCATCCTTGCTCTGTTACCTCAAAAATGGATGGTGGGGCCGCCCAGTGGCCCAGTGGTTAAGTTCGCACGTTCTGCTTCGGCGGCCCAGGGTTCACGGTTTGGATCCCCGGTGCAGACCTATGCGCTGCTTGTCAAGCCATGCTGTGGCAGGTGTCCCACATATAAAGTAGAGGAAGATGGGCACAGATGTTAGCTCAAGGCCAGTCTTCCTCAGCAAAAAAAAGGAGGATTGGTGGCAGATGTTAGCTCAGGGCTAATCTTCCTTAAAAAAAAAAAGTGGATGGTGATCTGTGACCAAGCAGCCAGGAGAGGCGTGGGTGCTGTCACCTTTGGGGGTGCCTCACTTCCATGGGTGCCATGTGGTCTGGTCAGTGATGCGATGTTGGCTTCATCTTTAGGGTCTTCCTTCCTGAGTCCACAGGTCTCCGGTCTCTTTTCACCTCAGTCACAGCTGCTGCCGCCTCTCATAGGAATTCAGGGACACGTGCGGCTTGAGCCATCCCGGCCTCCAGCCCTCTGCTGCTGGCTCTCAGCCCTGGCGTTTCCAGCCACCAGTGTGGCTGGCTCACCACCACTTCAAACTCTGAATTTCACAAATCAACCCTATCTTCTCCTACGGAATAGTTCCTCTTTCTGACTTTTTCCATCTACCTAATGGCACCACCCAGAAAACAGATGTCACTGTCCGGCCCTCTCCTCCCCACTTTCCTCTAGGTGACCTCTCAGCCTGAGACCCGAGACGGGAGAGGAGCAGCGTCTGGGGACGGGGAGATGAGGAGGAACACTTCTGAGCAGTCGCCAGGACGAGGGAGTCCGTGCGCTGTAGGCTGACTCACTGACCTCAATAACCCGGGGAGGCTTGGGCAGTTACTGCCCTAATCTGACAGGCGAAAACAGAGGCTTGGATGACTCGGGGCCCTGAGGTCAGAACCAGCCGGTGCTCCTTGCGCTCTGCTTTAAGGCTCTGCCCGGCCTGTTCCTCCCTTGGTGACTCCCGAAGGTGCTGCTTCTCTGAGGCCTTTGCTGGCACGACCCTGGTCCCGCCCTGTGCCACCATCTCCTTCCTCCCCCGCAGTCCTCTGCGTCTGCTCCCCTCTGCTCCAGTTCGCTTGTGTCCAACTGCTTTATCTCCTTTCTGTCTCCCACGGTGCCCGGCCCAGGACGGGACGTGGGGCCGACGCTCGGCCCGCTCCGTTAGTGGAAGGATGTGGGCCTGGTGCAGCAGGGAATCTACCGTCTATCACCTGAACGTGATTTTGGATGAGGCTGGGTGTCACCTGCTGGTGGCTTGAGAGGACGTGGTAAAATCCCAGCAGACACACACGAGGTTGGTGATGCGGTTGCCTTGTTACCTCCCTTAGGAAGGAAGGGCGGGGGTGGGACCCACAGGGCGCTCGTAGCTGACCCACAAGCTCCCCGCAGCCCGCGGCTTCCACTCCCCTGACACACCTGCAGCCAGTCCTGCCTCTCCACCTGTTGCTGTGCAGCTTCAGCTGAGACAAGAAGCCCCGGGGCGTCCATTACCTACACACCAAGCCCTCAGCCCAGGTGGGAGTTTGTGGAAGCCACAAGTCAGAGGAATTGCTGGATTCTCAGGTGACTTGGCTGAAGGTCAAGTGAGTTTAGCTTACGCTGACCCAGGAACGCACACCTTCAGATGTCCGTTTCAGAGGGGACGGGGGGTCGGATGGGTGAGTTCCGCACGCTTATCTGACGTAATTAGGAGAGTGAACGTGTTTGAGTCACAGTTATTCTCTGTACCGAGCGGGTGTAGACCAGAAGAGTCTAGCGTCTGGAGGTCCCAGAGAAATATGGTGGGTATCCCGCACGGCCACCACTGCCACGCACCAGACACGAGAGCCACACCCAACTCTTCTCCTTTGTCTCGAGAGTGGCACTGCCACTGTCCACAGGCTCCCTCCCGCTGAGCACTTCAAAGTATTTTGACAAACGCGCCCGTTCCACTTCATATGTGCGTCATCGCCTGACCTGCCTGGCGTGCCACACAGCAAAGCTGTATTTCACATGAAACTCCAGTCAGATAACAAGCAAGTAGACCAGGCATCTGAAACTCCTTCTCACTGAGGTGCAAACTCCTTGTAGGATAATTTGGAAATACCTTTTAAAATGTAAAAGACAAATATCCTTTGACCCAACAGTTCCACTTCAAGGATTTTTTTCCATGGATGATAATGACAACAACAACAAAACAACAAAAATACACACGTATTTATTTCAGCATTATTTGTAAGAGCACAAGATTAGACAAAAAGAAAAGGTTCTTTAACAGATGAGGTTACATAAATTCTGATACATCCAAATGAACTTCTATGAAGTCGTGAGAGAGAATGGGGTAAATCTCTGTGTGATCGTGCTGAATATGGACTGTGCTACAAGGCACGTGAAGTGAAAACAAGGGCGTGGAGGGGTCAGTACGGTGTGTGTGGCGTGCGGTGTGCTTCCTCGCATGTAGGAAGGGTAGCGAAGCATTCACTCATTTATTCCAACTCAGTTCCCGCTAAGTGCCTGTTCTCCACGTATTTACTTGCTACTGAGTTTACTGTAGATTTCTGAAAACTCATTATATAATTTAACTTGTTGTCAGAAGCTGTGGTGTCATCATCTCTGGATCAAAACGAGAAGGAGAAAGGGGATTAAGAGCGAGGTGCCTCGTTAGAACCTCAGGAAAGAATGGAATCGATTTGCTGCCACAGTGTCCTTCCACTGTGCTCCTTACTGAATTACCTGCTCCCTTTATTGGTGGCATTGGTGGGTTCTCGGGGTGGGTTCATGGAATAATCCCTTTAAAAAATCTATAATTCTGAGCCTGGTGCTGGCTCCTTTCACCAAGTGTGGACGAAGAGCAGAGCTGGGTCCTGATTTTCCCAGCAGCACAAAGTGAGGGGTGAGGACCGGAGGTTATAAAATAAAAATCCCACCTATGTGTCCAGGACTTTCCAGCCCGCAGTCTGGTCGGGGCAGCCAGCCGAAGGCATTAGGGACCGTGAGATTCAGCTCCAGACGCTCAGTCTCAGAGCAGTAATGAGAGGAGAAGCAGATGTTCATGAGGAATGTCCAGATGGCTCTTCGTCTCTTGGGTCTGGTACCTTGGCTCTCTCAACGCAGAGAGCAGAGCTGGTAAGAGCTGGACTCTGCAGCCAAACTCCAAGATTTGGTCCTGGTGATGCCATTTATTAGTGATCTGACCTTGAACACATGACTCTCTGTCTTAGTTTTCTCATCTGTAAAATGGGGATAATTCTAGCACCGATTTCCTAAGGTTGTCATGAAGATTAAACAAATAAATACAAATGAAGTACATACCCTGTACGTAACCAACGCCACTACATCCCTCAGAGCTCGTCTGTCTCAGAGAGACAGCCATATTTCTGTCCAGTCAGCTTTAAAAGCTTCAAACCCCTGGTGGCCCTCCCCTCTCCAAGCTCCCTGAGCCTGTGAATGAAAACAGACGTGAGCTTTGTCTCCCAAGTTCAATAGAGCAGTTTTTCCTAAGCAATGTTATCTATTCTAACGCAAATGAGTGTAAACTATTCGTTTTATCTCAAAATCATTTCAGAATCCCACAGGCATTAATTTCAAACCCAGACTTGCCTTTGTGCTTAATTATTAGTTCTCTCAGGAGTCGGGAATGGAGCGCCTTTATTCATTTACAGAAAGTTTAGGTGCCCACTATGGTGGTGGTGGGGGTGGCAGTGGGCGATGGTGGTGGTGGTGGCATCTGAAAGGATCCAGTGGACGCTCGGTTGGTATGTCAGAAGCTCTCTTCTGCTGCTGCCGGAAGGAGGCACCACCGCGGGGCCGTTTCCAGGCTGAAAGCGTGGACTCTCCCTCCTGCATCAGCAGGATATGGGATTCCAGGAAACGAGGGCTGTGGACTCCTGAGAAGCCCTCACCGGTGTGGACCTGAGTTCCATCATCTCTAAAACAAAGGGGTTGAGTTAAATGGTCTGAGGGTCCTTTCCAGACCAAAAGACTCGGAGTAGCTATGAGCCCTGTCTCAGAAGCTGGGCTCCTTTTCCTACTCACAGAAACACTCCCCTCTGACCCCAACATTGCCTCCACCACACACCTAAAAGCACAGCCACAGAGAAAGAGTAGTAACAGTGCCCGTTTTTGAGTGCTGGGGGCCACGTGCTTTACATACATCATTGTACTTGATGCTCACAACAAACCTCTGAGGTGGCTGTTTGTTTTTCGGATCCCCAGAGAGGCCAAGGTGAAGGCCAAACGGGGGCCTGGATCCTTGTCTGTAAAAGAGGAACCTGGACTGGGTTATAACGCCCTTCCAGCTCTGTTTGTTGTCAGTGCCGTGGAGTGGATTCCGACTCCCAGCCACACCGTGCGCAGAACCCTGCCCGGTCTCTTTGCGCCATCCTCTACCTTCCAGTGCTCTGTCAGATGATGCTCCACTGCAATTCACAGGGCTTCCACGGACAATTCTTTTGGAAGTGAGTGGCCAGGTCCTTCTTCCTAGTCTGTCTTAGTCTGGAAGCTCTGCTGACACCTGTCCATCATGGGTGCCCCTGCTGGTATTTGAAATCCTGGTGGCACAGCTTTCAGCTTCACAGCAACACACAGCTGCCACAGTGTGACAGCTGACAGACGGGTGATGTGGGTCCCTGACCAAAAATGAACCCAGGGTGCAGCGGCCGAATCGTAACCACCAAACCACCAGGGCTGGCTCTGAACGGTTCTTTAAATCTGGATCCATAGTATTCTCAAGCCTTCTATGTCTGCCATGCTTGGGTGGGGTTCCAGAACTGGGGATTCCTGTGGGGTTCTTCCAGGCATACAAGGTGTGAAATGGCACGGTCATCCTTGGGCTTCCACTTTTCAAATGTGTTTTGTTTGAGCCAAGCTGGCTTCATGAAGCAGCACCAGGGTTCTCCCAGAACACTCAGAGGCTCCAGGGCAGACAGAGACTCTGTGCAATGATCCCGAATCTCCTCCCTTCCTCTGAGAGCCTCAGCCCCTCACAGCTGGCCTGGGCAGGCTCCGCCCAGGTCTCGTCCTGTGGGTTGCCAGCTTGCATCAGGCCTCCCACGGCTGACCCCAGCACAGAGCTGTGTGACCTCAGGCACGGTGGACCCCAGCGCAGAGCCTTGTGCCTCAGGCATGGCAGACCCCAGGGCAGAGCTTTGTGGCCTCACTTTCGGTGTCCGGTTTCAAGGCACATGCTTAAGTCTCGCTGCTACTGGTGGCACATTTTCTGAGCCTTCCTCTTCCATGCCCATCCTGAGCATTTCAGGCTACCCAGCCAGTCTCTCTCACACACTCACATTGTCAATCCTTCTCTGTCTGAAGATATTTCATGGCTGAAAAGAATTAAGGCCATTGCCTGGGACAAGAAAGCGTCCACAGAGGAAGGGAAAGCCAGAGCCTGGGACCTCCGTCCTGAAGGATGTCTATGGAAGCATCCTCCCCTTTACGGGGCTGACAGGGCAGTAAACAGACTCACCAGAGACTCAGACCATCACAGTAAGACGTGCGCGCGTTCACGACGAGCACCGCATTCGTCTGAGTTCCCGGAGGGCGCAGAGGAGGCTGCTGTTCACTCTCCTCCTGTCCTGGGAAAGGCTGATGCCAACGGCACCCAAAGGCACCCGCCTCCCCGGGCTGTGCGCTCTTCGGCCCGTGGCCACCAGCCCCACTGCCAGGTCTTGAGCGCCCTCCTCTCCTCTGGGCCTCCAGCCGCTCAGAGGGGCGGGCAGTGTGCAAGGCCTTCCCAAGTGCCACCGCCCCCCCCCCCAAGAGCCATCAGGGGCCTCAGTCTGCGGGGGAGGAGAGGGCAGGACCCACAGGGCACCTGCAGCCCCTGGACAGCCCCCTGGGACAGAACCCTGCTATCTGTGCAAGGAAGGCCACTTCACCTGGGCAGGGCTTCCCTCTGGATGGGGTTTACAGATGGAAGCACAGGCCCCGGTTCAACGGGAACTTCAGGTGACAAATAATGCCTCAGTATAGCTACGTCCCAACACTGCAGGGGACACACAGGCTACAACAGGTTTCATTATTTATCTGAGATTCAAGTATAATTGTTGTCCCCTGTACGTCTGGCAGCTACACCCAGCAGTCCGCCCTCCAGCAGAAACCCTTTACTTTCCCATCCCCTGGGATTCCTGGAGAAAAGGCAAAGGTGTCAGGCCACATCTACTGAGTAAATCCCCAGGGCGGGACCCAGAAATACACACTGCATCGAGTTGTTGTCTGGGTAACTCAGATCCATGTCTGCACTAGTTATCCGGTCCGTCGCTTCTGAGCAAATTACCCTAAAACGCAGAGGCCGAAAATAGCAGTTATATCTCACGGTTTGTCCTGTCAGGAATTTGGGACGGGTTTAGCTCTGGGATTCCGGCACAGGATCTCTCATGATGCTGCAGTGATCTCAGGCTGTGCTGGTGCTGGGGAACCCAGGCTGAGCTCCACAAGTGGCCTCAGCAGGCCCGGATCCTTGTCAGCTGGGCACCAGCAGAAAACACCAGCTCCTCAGCACAGGGGCCGCTGGCTTTTCCCAGAGCTGGGGATCCGAGAGAGAGGGGGAGAGGGAGAGAGAGAGGGAGAGCGCCCCCCAAGACAAATCCATCGGCCATGCTCAGGGAAGGGAATTACACAAGAGCAGAACATCGGGGGCCGGCCTCACTGCAGGCCACCTCAGTGGCCACCTCCCGCCAAGTCCAAGTCGGAAAATCGCCACTGCAGATCAGCCCTCAGCATCCTGTAACCAGACCCACATTTTAAAAACAGGAGCCGATGTCTTTCTTTACTTATTTTTCCCTGTTTCCATCCCTCCTCGCCATCCATCCCTTGGGGATTTGAGACAATGAGGAAGTAAGAAGAAATGGGGAGAAAAACTAGCCCAAAGACAATCTTAGGAGAAGAGCAAAATGTTAAATTTCAAATGCCTGCAAATGTTGTTTGCGTAGAGGAAATCATATGCAAATCCCATGCATGTATCGCTGTGTCTTCCTAAAAAATCTAGCACTCAACGTGGCTCTTGAAGAATCTGCTATGAGGACGTCTGGAAACATAATAAGGAGGGTGACGAGTTGTCTCAACGGGCCCAGGACTCCCCCGTGTCCTGGAAAAACCCTCCACTCCCAGACGAGACGAGATGATTGGTTACCTTCTTAGGAAGGAGCCAAGAAGAAATCGCATTGGCCACTCTGCCTCTGTCTGCAGACTGAGCTGGTCCCCCTCGTGATGGCCGGAGAGAGCATGGTCTTTGAGCTAGAAGCCCAGCCCTGTGTGCCCTTAGCTGTGCCCTAAGCTACCTCATCTAGGAGACAGGGACCATCAATCCGCTTTAGTGGAGCTTAAATATACAAGGGAAGTGCCTTGTATCCTGGGGGTGCTCTTTACTGCTCTTTTGAAGAGAAGAGCCACTCCCAGCACAAAAGGTGGGACCAAAAATGTCACCCTTTACAGCTTCTGCAACCAAATCTGACATTTCCTCTTTCAACTGGATTGGCTGGACTGACCTCCTGAAAAAGGAGACAGAGCCCACAAAAGCCACATCACACACCTTTAATTTTCATTATAATTTGCAGTTTAATCCCCAAATCCATTCACACCATTCCCTCCAGAAAATGCTAAACTGCCGAAAAGGACAGTCATTTCCATTGCAGCCTCAGTGACAGGTTTCCCAGAAAATCTGTGCGAAGGAATCTTCACAGAAAAGACAGATTCATTTTTCACAGCTCCCATGGTGTGACCCCCTCCAACCCCCACCCCGGAGAAAACCTGTCTCCCGCCCGGCTCCTCCCATTCCCTCCCCTCCCCTCCCCCACTGCCGTTCCTCAAGGTTTGGGAGATTTTTGGTTGGTGAGAAAGGCAGTGACCTGTCGATTGTGTTAAGAGCTCATCCCCTCTTTCTGTTTCTTTCGCCTTTAACAGTTCGGGGCAGGCCTGCAGCTTTATATGGCGGGGAGTCCCCAACTCAGAACAGACGATGCCCTGTCGAACCGACTCCGTTTTCTCTGAGGCAGGCCAATTAGCAAGAAGGGCCAGGGGTTGCTTTGTGTCCTTCGTTCTCCCCTGCACCCCCTGCGCCCTGGCCGGGAGTCCCAGGCACCCAGCAAGGACGCTGGACTGACTGTGACGCTGAAGGACCCTCTGGGTCTGGTCCCTTCCTGCCTCTTCGCAGCCCTGTAACCTGGAATCTCTCTGAGTCTCAGCAAGAAGGATAGCCAGCCTTCTTGCAGCACCGCGTGGTTTGTAAGATCAAGACAAATCAGATTACTGTAAAGGAAACATCTTTTAGAATCTTAGGGTGCCGTGTAAATATAAGGTGTCTAGTTTTATGAGAGTCCCTCCTGCGCCGTGCTCCAGGGATCTGGCCACTGAGTATTCCTCCAGCACTGGCGTTTGCTTTGTTACGAGGTGGGGATTTCTACTCACTGACCTGAGCAAGCTCCCTGATACTTCTCCTCATCTGCATGCTGCTGCCCAGCTGTGGCCTCATGGTCTCCGTGTTATGACTTTCCCACTAAGAGGCTGGTTTTGCCCCTGCACTTAGAGACCAGCCTCCAAAGTGTGTCCTTTCCCTGACATTCAGGGTGGCGATATTTCAGTTTATGCACAGTTTAGCTTTTAGTTTCATACCATTTCTACACAGACATAGTGTTTTAAAAATCTATTTTTTGAAGTCAGCAGTTCTATTTCAAAAGAATTGATTTTTAAAAAATGAGCAATGCTTCAGCAAACCTTAAACAAATACCATAATTAAAGAGAACATTATAAACACACTTTTCCCATGGTTCATTGTAGTTAATGTATAATTAAAACATTACAATCATATCAGGAGAAATGACAAGCGGAAAAAAATGTTCACCTACAACCGTGCCAGCCTGATACAGCAAGTGAAGTGACCAAAAATGAAGCTGAGGAAGGAGATGGATGGGTGAGCGGGGCTCGAGATCAACCCCACCCGCCCTCTGCCACATTTCCTGGGCGTCAGGGAACGGAACTCAGGGGCAGTGCCATCAGAAGCTCTCTCAGAAGATTCTGGGTGGCGCTGGGCGGAGACACTGTGATGGTTAGCTTTATGTGTCAACCTGGCTGGGCCACGGTGCCCAGATACTTGGTCAAACATTATTCTGGATGTTTCCGTGAGGGTGTTTTTGGATGAGATTACCTTTTAAACTGGTGGACTTGGAGTAAAACAGACGGCCCTCTCCACTGTGGGGTGGACTTCACCAATCAGTTGAAGGCCTGATGGAACAAAAGACTGGGGGGCCCCACCTGACCCCTCGGCTTCTCTCAGCCGTGATTTCCTCATTTGAAAGATGGACAGCACTTGTAAACCCTGCTGTGTAATGTTTGGTGTTATACTTACTTACCATATTTCCTAAATTCATAGTAATAGCTAACATCTGACGACTCTGTACATGCCAGGCTCTGGGTCAAGCACATGTATTATTGCATTTCATCCAACAGCCCCATGTGGTGAAGAGTAATATTGTCCCCACTTTAGGGATGAAGTGGGTATAGAGAAGTTGAGCCACGTGCCCGAGGTCACTCAGCTGGCACACAGCAGAGCTGGGACTCAGATCTGTCAGAACCAGGGAGGGTTCCCCCTCTGATTAGCTCTGTGCCCATGGGAGTTCCTTAACTGCTCTAAGTTCTGATATCCTCGAGTGTGCCCCGGAACATCTGTTTATCTCCTGGGCCTGTTGTGAGAATCAGAGAGTGCATCTAACACTGCTCCTGGTGTGTGTGCAAGGAGTGCAACAAGAATGGCCAGCAGACCCCGTCCTGCCCCGGCAGAGGACAGTCTAACGACACATGCGAGTGGTGGGAGTAGCCAGATTTGCTGGAAATCAGTGGCCAATTTGTCATATTTAGCCAAATCCAGTGTTAAGAAATATCCTTCCTGAAAAGAGTCAATGAATTTGAACAAATTTTTTATGTTGACCTTTTTTTCCCTTTTTTCTGGGAAAGATTTGCTCTGAGCTCATATCTGTTGCCAATCTTCCTCTTTTTCTTTTCCTCCCCAAAGCCCCAGTGCATGGTTGCATATCCTAGTGGTAGGTCATTCCAGCTCTTCTACGTGAGCCGCCACCACAGCAGGGCAACTGACAGATGGGTGGGGTGGTTCTGCGACCGGGAAGTGAACCCAGGCTGCCGAAGCAGTGAGAGCGCTGACCTTTCACCACTAGGCCATCCTGGCTCTATGCCAACTTTAATATGTTACATGAATATCTTCTTCTTGAATATATTTACGAGAAGTCTAAACTACTCTATAACTCCAACCTTTGGCAAATTGAATATTCCTCAAAATACTGATGGACTACTATCTCATAATTAAAAATATAGCTATAAGATCATTGTGTTAGTTTGTGGGGCTGCCATAACAAAGTACCACAGGCTGGGTGGCTTAAACACAGAAATGTATCTTCTCACAGTAACGGAAGCTAGAAGTCCGAGATGAAGGTGGTGCCAAGGCTGGTTCCCCCTGAGGCCTCTCTCCTTGGCTTGCACACGGCCACCTTCTCCCTGTCCTCACATCGTCGTCCTTCTGTGCTTGTCTGTGTCCTGATCTCCTCTTCTTATAAGGACACCAGTCACATGGGGTTAGGTTCCACTCTAAAGACCTCATTTTAACTAAATCACCTATTTAAAGACCCTCTCTCCAAACACAGTCACACTCTGAGTTACTGGGGGTAGGACTGCAACATAGGAATTTTGCAGGGACACAATTCAGCCCACGACAAATACATTTTTATTAACTATATTCACAATAAAAATATATTCCTATTTATTGGACATCTTCAGAATCATTGACTATGCATGAAGAACACATTTATATTCACTGACTATATTTGAGAAAAATACACGCATGAATATATTCATACAGAGAATAGTCCTTGAAACAAGCTTTCGGGAAACTGGTTATTTTGGTAAATGTGATAAGTTGGCCATATGGTGAGTTGATACTGTGTTGAATTGTCTCTCTGAGAATTAACACTTGGGCATACTGATCCAGAGCTGATGTAAAGCCTGTGTGACCCAAAGTCTAATGGGTCCCCCCACACCCACCAAGAATCTCACACGTACCTGAGAGAGAGGGACCCGAACCACATGCACCATGTGAGCCAAGAGCCGAGCCCAGCTGACCATAGCCAGCAAGGGGTGCTCTGAGGGCAGAAGGGGCGCCGGGCAGTCTGGGGACAGCCAAATTGGTGAATGCCCCCCCCCCCAGCCTCGGACCCTAGTACCCGGGGTGAGGATGGGGAGGAGGGAAGGATGACCCTAGAGACACCGCCTATCCCCAACTTTGCATTTCTTCCTCCCCGCCGTTTCCTGGGTGTCCCCCAATCAGGCCACATGGCCATTTCTATGTCACAGATGCCACTTCCAACACCCCAGGGATAGATCCTTAGCAGCATCAGCTCTTTCTGTCCAGGCTCAGGTCCCTCCTTTGTTCCTGGAACAGTGAAGTCCCAAGAAGGTTAGTGGTGAGCCGCCCCACTCCCCCGCCATTCTAGACGTACTGAGGAGGAGACCCTCTTCTTTCCAGAACCTGTCCCTGGCCTGTGCTCTGGAGCTCGCTCCTCCTGCCTGGGCTCTGCCCCTCACCCCAGGGACCCCTCCCCCCTTACCTGCGCCCCTCTCCGCCCTTCAGCCTTTGCTGCCTCTCCTCTTCGCCCTCCCTCCACCTTCCCACCCACGCTCTCGGCCACCGCCTCCTTGTCTCTGACTTCTCATTTCCTGAAGCCCCCCCAGGACTGCCCGCCCCTCGCAGTGCTGGAGGACGCACAGCTGGGTTAGTCACGAACTGGGAAAGAAGGCGCACCCCTGGACCCGCGAGGCTACCCCCGGAGCGGCGAGGGCCGCGCAGCTGGGACACACGACCGGGACAGGGGCGCAAGGAAGTGTCCGCAGGGCCACCCTGAGGGAGCGGAACAGGGACGGAGCCCTGAGATGGGGCGTCGGGGCCAGACTGCCGAGCGCCTTCGCAGGTCTGCGCGCCTCCGACGGGCTCCATCAGGTCGCGAGGGGGTGGGGGGGGATAGCGAGCACCCGGCCACACCGCCACGAGGACGCGTCTACACCCTGGATGAGCGTGGGTAGCGCGTGGGGCCCTCGAAGAGGAGGGCGCGCTGGACAGCGAACCCGCGTGCTGGACAGACTGGAGCGGGGACAGAACGAGGACAGGAGCCGGGACAGGGTGGGGACAGAGCGGGGACAGAAGCAGAGACAGAATAGGGACCGTGTGGGGAAGGAGCAGGGACGGGGGGACGGGGGAGGGACAGAGCGGGGACATGGGCCCGCCCCGGCTCCCCCTGGCGGCACAGCCGCCGCTCTGACCACGTGGCCGCCCGCGGGCAGCAGCCAGCCGAGGTTCAGCCCAAGGAGCCCGGGTTCCTCCCGGATCCGGGGTCGGGCCGCCTGTCTCCACCGCAGGGTCCCCAGGGCGGGGCTGCTTCCATCCGGTTCGGGAGACCCGCGCCCCGAATTCCTCAGGACAATGAAATGAGGCGCGGTGCTGTGCTGAGGACTCTCCTCCAGGATAGACTGGAGGACCAGGCCCTGCGCTCCCTTAATAATAATAATAATAATATAATAATAATGAAGATAATAATAATAAAGTATCTCTAAAATGCTGCGAGTGTCTGGCACTCACTCCTTTAGAAACGGAGGCTCCCAATGCACAGGTGTCCCCAGCACCGCCCCTCGCAAGGCCCTTTTAACACAATCCAGGAGAGATGCTGATTCTCTCCCCAGAGCATTCTGGGAAGAGAAACAGGGTGGCGAGGACTGGTAAGACGTGGCCCAGGAGCTCCCAGCGTCTGAGAGGAAGACAGGGAGAGACAAGGGGAACCGGTCACAACCGCCTCCACCCTATGTGGACCTTGTGCCCAGGAGCAAGCTCACTCAGAGGGGAAGCAGGGCCACAGCTGGCCTGTGGCGGAGAGCCAGCGCTCCGGGGAGCTGATTCTGTTTACCTGGAGTGGAGGCTCAGCTGAGAGGGCAGGAAGGATTCTGGCCTTTGTCACTGTGAGCACCAAACATGGTGACTCACCTCTCTACCCAGCTCTCACGTTGAGCTCTCAGTTTCCCATTTGAGCATCCCAGGATGTCACACCACCACCATCACCCATCTTACTGGTGAAGAACACACTCAGCCCAGGGGCCTGTGAGGACTCGGAGCAGGTCAACAGCAGGGGTGGGAGGTCAGCCTCCACCCTCTGGCTTCTATCTGCCCAGGAAGTTTCCACCACAGGGCTGAGGCACATCCTTAACCAGGAGGGGGACAGGGTGACCTGCGGGGTGGGGGGCCACTCTCTTAATCACGGTCAATACTTGGCATTGACTATTTGGAAAGACGGTGGCAGACCCCCTGGGAACTCACAGGTGGGTCAGAGAGTCCTGGGAACCCTCCAGCGGTTGGAGAAGTGTTTCTGGGGAGATTCACAAGCCGGAGCCCTTTCTCCTCCTCCCGATGGGAGGCTGAGCAGCCAGAGTCCCCCTCTCCTTGCCAGCATCCTCGTGGAAGGACAGCAAACAATGCCATTCTTTTTGCTGCGGAAGAACGGTCACATTTTTCAGGGCTGTTTGGCAAGTTGTGCCCGTGCCCTAGAGACATTGGGACTAGAATTCCCCGAGCCTTTTATCAATTATTACAAATCTGCTTATAGCCTCCACCTCCTAACACACACACACACACACCCATACTCTCTGCTCACATTGCTCAAGTCTGGCAGAGATCGCTAAATGCAAAGCTCTGAATTGCTAAGTGGCAATATTAGCTTGGGTCTTATGTAGCCCTGATCACATTAAGCCAGAGCACAGAAGGTAGCACTTACATCAGTTTTGACAGTCCCAAGCTCATCCATATGTAAACCCCAACACTTGATCTGGTTTCCTATTGGTTGGTAATTGAATTCTCCTACACTCGCAGCCAGTCATCTGTCAATCACCAAACCTGCCTTTAAAATCAAGCCAGGACTCTACTGTGGGAACAGGAAGTGAATAGTTGTCTTATGTCTTTCATAAATTAGCCCTTGTGAGAGTCAGGGATCATTCTAGAAGCTTCTGAAATTCATAGTTTTGTTTTAGGTATTTTTTTCTCATTTTGGTTTCAGGATGCTATAGAGTCGCATTACAACCACCTCAGTGTCCCATACAAGAAATCACAATTAACTTTTAAAACTCCCTTACCAATTATTTGGAATAACCGGATGTGAATGTAAATTGTATCGACAGTTTCAAGTGGGCCTCCCCAGAGGAGGAACGCGGGGCAGCTGTGTTGGTTACAGCGGCCCCTTCGCTCGCTGCCACCACCTGTGGGCTATGCCTGGGTGTCAGACTTTCCTGAAAACTGTGTAACTAAAGGGAATTTCAATAAAAGAGGTACAAAGTTGAAACTCCACACTAAATGTGGGCTTTTCCTGAACCCAGGAGAAAAGCAGCAAGAAGTTTAACCTGTCCCAGATCCTGCCCTCGGGGTCTCTGACCTCGCTGCCCAAGGACCTCTCCTAACACACACGGCAGCCCTCCCTCCACTGTGCGGGCACCACCCGGCCACAGGCGTCAGTCCAGCCCCAGAACCCTCCCGCTCTCCTAAGCAATTCGTGTTCTCCACTCCTGAGATGTTCCCTCTAAATAACGGTCCCATGATGGGGTGGAGAGGTGGACTTGAACATTTTCTGGGTGCAAAGGTGGTGGATTTGCTCTTTTTGTTAACACAGTTAAACCACTCCCATAATGGGTTTTTGTTTCTTTACTTTTTTTTTTTTTTAGTGAGGAAGATTGGCCTGGAACTAACATCCATTGCCAATCTTCCTCTTTTTGCTTGAGGAAGATTGTCACTGAGCTAACGTCTGTGACAGTCTTCCTCTATTTCGTATGTGGGACACCTCCACAATGTGGATTAATGAGCGGTGTGTAGGTTCGCACCCAGGATCTGAACCCGCAAACCCTGGGCCACTAAAGTGCAGCGCACAAACTTAACTGCTTTCTACGCCAGCGGGCCGGCCCCTGTTTCTTCAGTTTTGCTGACTCTTACCTTCGTAGTTTGATAGGATAAGATTGCCACAGTATGCTCAGCAACTAACACTGTCCTAGAAGCTTGTAAATTGATGGCTAAGATGACCTGACTGGTCTTATGGACAAAATGAAGACTTACAGAGCAGACTGCTTCCTAGGAAAAGTAGTGTTTGAAAGCATCTTAAGATAGGAGCCAAGTGTGAAGGGTGGAAAGGTCTGAAAGCTCCCCAGTCAGGGCCTGCAACACGGCAACCCCAAACCAGCAGAACCAAGTTAACTAGGCTATAGAACTGGGGGGCCAGGGGTGCAGCCGGCTTCTGGTATGTCTGGTGTCAGCTGGCTCCAACAGAATCATCAGGAAGGGTCCCGATTTCTCTCTTGGTTTCTAGACTCTGCTCTCCTCGGTGCTGGCTTTTATTTTGGGATAGCTCAAGGCTTATTGCATCCTTAGCTTTAGCTTCCCCAGAAAAGCAAAATTGCCTCTTATCCAGGAGGGCTCTGTGGGGTTAGCCTGGGTCATGTGACACCCACCCTTAAACTGTGGCTGGTGACATGAGGCTGTTGGGCTGGGCTTGGTCATTGGGCAGCAGAGGGGGTCAGTGCAGCGGCTTCTTAGATGAAATTTGGTCTTTGTCAGATGGTTGGCAGAAGGCCTGATGGAGGACAAGTCATAGCTACTATTGTCCGCTACATGGGCAGATGGTGAGCAAACACAGACGCAGCAGAGCATGCTGCATCCAGAAAAGTCCGCTTCCGTAAGAGAGCAGAGGGCGGCCACGGGCGCGTGCAGAGGTGCGTTTCCACTTGGCCGGGCGGGCTCTGGGGAGGCGGACGGTGGACGGTGGACGGTGTGCAGCTCCACATTAGGAGAGTGCTGTGCCACCAGTGTTGGCCCAGCCGTGTGGGCGGGCTCTCAGAGTTGCAATTATTTTTGCATGTGTCTATCATATTACGGGTAAGTGAGCAGCTTAAGTGCACTTTATCAATTTATTTGCCCCTAGTCCCTAACAGAGTACCAGCGTGCATCCCAGACACCTGGCAAACACCTGTTTGCTGACTGAATTGAAAAGTGAATCAATGTGTCGAATTTTGCAGAGAAGTCACAGAGGGGGAAGGGAAGAGAATGTAAAAGTATTGAGGATCTTCTGCACTGGGTTTTGTTCTAGAGACTACATATGGGGCCTCAGCTTTGGGTTAAATGTGGGAAGACTTTCAAAGCAACAACTGTATTTAGTATTTCGTGTGCTGTCCCCTGGGGCGTCTCCAGGATCTCCTCTGCTATGTGGCTGCTGCACTGGGACCTGCGGGCTCTCAAAGGTGGCTCCTTCTCTGCTTTGTTCTGCTGTTACATTCCGCCAAGTCTCTGCCAGGAATGCCTCGCATCTTATTCAGGTCCCACAGGAGTTTTTGGTAGGAGCAGCCTCTCGAGTCTTGTCCAGTGACTTCTCAGCCCTTCCTGTGATGCAGGTGGGGTCTAAGGAGGAGGCGAAGGCAGGGTGGGACGTGAAAGTAGATGATGGGCACGCTGCTCCGCCTGGAATCCCTCCCCTGTGGCGGTGGGGGCTTTTGTCTGCGTGTCCTGGGCCACCTCACCTCCTGTTTACGCAGGACGGCCTCTCGTTTGTGAGGAGTGACTGGTCTGAATTCCCAGAGGAGCAGTTGAGGCCCCTGCTGGGGAGACGGCTTCTTCTCGCCCTCGTGCCCGTGCAGCATCTGGTTCGGCCACCACCACAGGCTGCCCAGTGGGGAGAGTCCTCATTTACAGAAGGGATACTAACATTCAGAGTCGAACTTGCCCAAGGACACACGGCTAGACAGGGGGCGATTCCTTAAGAGAGAAACAGAACGTTGGAGCCCAGTGAGTAGAGGGTGGGCGGTGGATTTAGAGCCGAGCTGGGGTCCCGCAGCGCTGCTCCCGCCGCCCACACGGGCCCCTGCTGCTCCTCCCGCTCCCTGGACCCCCAGGTTAACAGCCAGACGCTTGCTTCAGACAGAGCAACAGACTGACTGCGGAGTCAGACACTTCCTGAGAGTGAAAAGAGAGTTGTCAACAGGAGAATTTTCTTTAAATCCTTCTGACAAGATTTAGAAAGAAGATGGCTATTTTAAAAGCACATGATTGTACCTACATTCACAAATGTCAGTGAAATCCAAAGACGTTCTCTGGTTAAACATTTATTATCTGTGGGAGTGGGGAACTTGTTTTTCCTGTTTTTCCGTTTCAGGAGCCCAGGCCTCTGTTCGAAGTGAACTCGAGGCCATGAAATGATTCCTCGCTCGCTCGCTCGCTCTCTGAACATCAGTGTAGAGGGGCTCGTCTAAGTTTTGGTTTATAAAACGCGCTGTTTGTAGCTGGAGCCCCCAGCACACAGCTGTGCCGTGTGTGCAGCACGAGCGGGCTTCCAGCGCCTCCTGAGGGAAGAGGGCAGGGACTGCACGGGACACACGGCCTGCCTGGTTGTAGACGTCACTCCGGCAGTGATTTCTCAGAGCGGCGCGGAGCCAGCGCGGGCCTGGAACCAGACTGCTCCGTGCTGGACTGCAACAGATTAACGAATCACAATGAAAGTTAACTCTGAAAAGCCACCCGGGTGTCCGGGCGTCCACGAGCACTGGCCACGGAGGGTTTACCAGCCGGCCAGTGGGGCTGCAGCAGAGCGACAACACGAGGCAGTTTGCTGACCGTCCCACAGCGACGCCTCTAAGAGCCACATCTCTTTTTTCAGGGGTCTTAATTTTGTTTTGCGAGGAAGAAATATCATTGTTTTCAACCTTGTGAACAGTAAAAAGTATGAACTTATTCTTCATTAGAGTGAGGATATTATAGGTAAGCAATAAACGTTTCCAAAAATTAAGACCAGCTACTTAGTGTTCATGACAATCTTTTCCATCAGTTGAAAGCAGAAAGGCCTTGAAAGCTTAATATAATGCAGCAAAGCACATGCACCACTTCACAGGGGCAGGGCGGCGCAGACACGAGTCAAGGCTCTGGCTCTCGCCTTGTCTGCGGTACAGACACAGTCAGCCTGAGGGGCCAGCGGAGCCCAGCCCCTGCCTCATGGAAAAGGAGGCAGCTGCCACAGAAGCGTCTGAGTGTCCTCTTGCTCTGTGAGTCAGTACATCTCAACTCTGCACACCGTTGTGTGGACACAGTCCCCGACTGCGGGAAAATGACCTGCTGCTGTACTCTGATCCGCTGCTACCAACCGGCCTCAGCTGAACAGAGGGCAGAACCACAGCAGGAAGCAGCCCAGGAGCTGGGAGGCTACCCTTGGCGCTGCAGCCGGCAGGCCCAGGCGCCTGCACCGTCTGGTGAGGATTTCCTCTCTACCGGCCTTGGAATGCTCATGGAATTTGCTTCAGAACTGTAACAATGAAGCAGGCAAAGGTTTGTCTTCTGCCGTATTGTCTTTTTCTTTCTAAAATTGCTTACTTGTTCAAATACAAGTCCTGCAGAGCCGGGTTCTCAACCTCCTCCCAACCCAGGTGCCATTCCCACCATGACCGGGAGCCGTTTACATGGGTCCGTATTTGCAAAAAGGTACCCAGAATTCACACTGCAACACAGATCAAATCGATTTCATTGCACACACTTCCCCAGGCCCCACATGTCAAGTAATGCCCCCAACGGTCATCACAGCATCTACTGAACGCTGACCACGTCCAGCACCTAAGGGCACTGCATGTGTTAAACTGACTTAATCCCCACAGCAAACCCTGAGGAGATACTATGAGGATCCTCACCTTACATACGAGGAAGCAGAGGTACAGAGAGTTTAAGTAACTTCCTCAAGGTCACACAGCTAGTAAATGCAGAACTGGGACTCAAATCCAGACATCAGGTCTCACGGCCTGTGCTCTGACACTGTTTTCAGAATGCACGTGAGAAAAAATTGTTGTAGAGATTAATTTGCTCTAACATTTTTTTTTTTTATTTTGAGGAAGATTAGCCCTGAGCCAAGGTCTGCCGCCAATCCTCCTCTTTTTGCTGAGGAAGACTGGCCCTGAGCTAACATCCATGCCCATCTTCCTCTACTTTATATGTGGGACGTCTGCCACAGCATGGCTTGCTGAGTGGTGCCATGTCCACGTCCGGGATCTGAACTAGTGAACCCCGGGCCGCCAAAGTGGAACGTGTGCACTTAACCGCTGTGCCACTGGTCCAGCCCTGCTCTAACATATTTTTTTTAAGATTGGCACCTGAGCTAACATCCGTTGCCAGTCTTCTTTTTATTTTCTTCTTTTTCTCCCCAAATCCCCCCAGTACACAGTTGTATATTTTTAGTTGTGGGTCCTTCTAGTTGTGGCATGTGGGACGCCGACTCAAGTGGCCTGATGAGTGGTGCCATGTCCGCGCCCAGGATCAGAAGTGGCGAAAGCCTGACGTAAAAGCCGCATACCACTCTGGTGAGGAAGGCACACTGCTCTGAAAACTAATTAAAGTTAATCAGACGTTTCAAGGGCTCAGATGTAAAATCATGCGTAATATAAAAGGTTCCTTTCAAGGTGAATTTACTTTTCGGAACTTGAACTAATTTAGCCTCTTATACGTCCGTCTCTCTCTCTCAAAGAAGATACCGATAGCAGAGAGATGGTTTATGAGTTACAATTTATGTAGCTTTATGAATGACACTCGAAAATTCCAAAGGTCTATCCGAATGCAATGGACAGAAGGATAAATCAGATACAATTAAAAAGAAACAAAATCCAGCTTCGCTCACACTGTTACGACGGTCTGCAAGCCCGTCTGCTGAGACCCAGTCCCCTAATGTGACCGTACCCGGAGGTGGGGCCTCTTGGGAGGTGAAAGGACATGAGGGTGGAGCTCTGGCAAAGGGGCCGAGTGCCCTGTCAGAGACCCCAGGGAGATCCCGCGCCCCTCCGCCATGGAGTTACATGAGAGACAGCTGCCTGTGAGGACGCGGGCCTTGATCTTGTTCTAACAACCCAGCCTCCAGAACTGGGAGTGGCAAATGTCTGTCGTTCATAAGGTACCTGTCTGCGGTATTTTGTTACAGCGGCCTGAACGGACTAAGATAACCGTGTTATGCTTCGAAAGGAACTCACGATAGGTAGGTTGATTCTGTAAAGTCTCATTTAGTTCATCTTTAAAATGCAAGTGTGATTCCATTTCAAAATATTTTAACAGCTTCCTTGCTATTGACCCTTCAAAGACAAGGTCAGGCAACGCCATCTACAGGGAACCTTTGGGACAACAGTCATAGTTCCATGACCCAAGTCTTCAATGAAAACGCTATCAACAGTCTGAGTTAATATTGTATTTGGCATCATTTAACAAGGACACTTTCAAGGAAAAGGGTAAGAAAAATTAAAAAGGTATGCTGTGTAAAAACCCCACTAACAGTCATTCTGGATTATTAATACTTCTGAAAATAACTAAGAATAACCTAACTCCACTCCCAGGCTCACCAAACGTGACCCGTGGACCCGCGGTTATGACCCGCAGTAGAGGAGACTCCTGTCATGGGGACACGCCTGCGACAGTGCTCTTCCAGCGACTGAATTCCCCTCTCCTTGTTGCATCACCTCTGCCTTCTGGGCAGATTCTCTAAATTTCCAGTATTTCAATAGTTTCTAGAGCCCAGCCCTGTTTATTTTAAAGCCTCCTATTTCGTAGGTTCCACGTGGCTTCACAGCTCTCCCTCCCCTGCAGTGGCGGCCCACTCTCATCGCGGACGGTGCACCTTTCTATTTCTCCTCCCTCTGCTCTCTCCCCTTGGAAGTCGATGTTAGGTTTCCTTATTGCAATGGTTCTCAGTTTAGGCTAAACACAAAGACTGTCTGGAGCTCTTTAACAAAAATACCGTGCTGCTGATTTCACTGGGCTGGGCTGGGGCCTAACAGGGCTTCTGTTTGCATCTGCCTTTCCAGGTGATCCCAGGTGCAGCCCCGGCTGAGAAACACTGACTTACGGAGGGGGCTCCCTAACTGGCTGTAACTGCCTTCCGCTAAGTGGCCTATGGGTTTCACTGTGCACAGTGGCAACCTCCCCTCGCCTGGAGGACAGAAGGCTCGTCCCTCAGCACTGGCAGCCCCTTGAGATTTGAGTTGGCTGTGTTCTGGCTGATCCCCCAGCTGGTGGCATCACACCTTGCTCATCTGTTGCACCTGCCTTTTAACATGCTGCCGGAGTCCTCCAGCCCCCAACTGGCCTATCACCTCTCCGGCTGGCAGGATGCACCTGCAGAGCCTCTGCTGACAGTCCCCAGGTTACCTCTCAGATCCCATTCTCATGCTCTGCAATAAAGCAACAAACGCACTCATCTGCTGGGTACACGCCCCCACCCAGGTGGAAAGAAGCTGGTCTTCCCTTCTTGGAGGCATCCTGAATCTTGAATTATTCCCCTGGCCTCCCTCCTGGGGTCTCTGAGTGCAGATGCAGTTCCCTCCCTCATGAGAGCCCAAAGGACCAAGCCCCACTCCCCAAGATGCTCTCCTCAAGGGAGTCCTTTGCCAGGCCTGCCCAGGCTTGGGGGCGCGGCCAGTGACAGGGCGTGCTGCAAGAACTGGCACCCTCAGCGAGGGCTGCAGTGCTCCCTGTCCTAAAATGGCTCTGTGATCTTGGGACCTGGGGACTGGGCACCTGTTAACTTCTGTTTTGGCTTTATTGCAGAATAGGAAAAAAAAATCCCATTTGACCTTCTCTCATAAATCACTTAACTCTTTAAATTAGTAACTTAGGTCAGTTCCCAGACACAGACAGCAATGAACAAATGCAGGTGACTTAGGAAGGAGGTGATAAGCCGAGTCAGGGAGTGGGGAGTGGACAGGGAAGGGGAGGAAGCACACACAAGCACAGGTGTGATTCTGGTGACGGCACAGAGGCTGACCCCCAGGAGGCTCTGGCGCACCAGTCCGAGGCACAGGAGCCGTATGACATTCGTACAGGGATGTCAAAGGGAGGAGGGTGAAAAGGGGCCTGTGGAATCTGGGTGGACAACTGCAGCTGATCGATGTCAAGCTCACTTTTACAAGTTCCATAAAGTCATGGAACAAGCTAGAAAGTGGTCATTTGTCCTAAGACTTCACTAATAAAAGCTGGTGCTACCTGTAACTAACAAAGGATCATAGATCGAGGCTACACTAACTGCTTAGTAAACTGCTTAATGGAATGCTAAAGGCGTACGAACAAAGCACTTTGAAAAGGAACAGCAAAACAAACTTTAAAGACTGAAGTAAGCCTGAAGGAAAGAACTTTCTCTTGACTTTGATCCTAAATTTCTCTAATTAGGGCTGCTTTTGCTCTTTCTGGAAAGCAGTCACCTGCTTTACATGTTCATTTTCTTCAAAGCTATTTCTGAAACATTCACAAAGTCACAGGATCTCAAAAACGATGTTTATTTTAACACATAAAACGTGCCACCACCATGCACCCGCGCCTGTGAGCACAAGAATTCCGGCCAGGTTCCACTCCTCTTCAGAACCAGCGAGACTCAAGTCCCTGACAGACCAGCCTGTGCGCAGATTATCACACCTAAAACAGACTACACAGAATCCAAATCATTTGGTGAATGTGTACAGAACCACATTTCAGTTATTTAAAAACCTTTCTCTGTTTCACGTAAACCAGTTAACACCAGAGATTTCAGCCCCACTTTCCTGGAAGATATACACGAGGGAAAGTGCATGAGCCACACAAGTGCACGAGCCTGAAACGGGGCTTTTGTTCTCACTCCTTTCTCAAATAAAAATCTTGTAAACCTACCTCGGCCCCCTCCCGATCTCCTGATTTCACTTTCAGTCTTCCCAACGCACCCAGTATCAATGACTCTCTAACTCACAGAGACATGCATGGTGGAGGAAAAGAAAACTGTGGCCAACGTAAGTACACAAAACAATATTTTCAGTATTTCTTAAGTAAAAGAACCCTTAAATATTAAAGCTATCTTAAAAGCAATGAAGTGGAAGATACATATGACAAAACCACCGCATAATTACGTTACAATGAAAACCCCCTTTTAAATGTATCTATCTTGAAGACAAACTAAAATGTACTGGTTTGAGTTTAAACATTGTTACGCAGTAATAGACAACCCTTTAGAGATCGATCAATTTATCTCTAGTTTGCTGAGGAAGCGGCAGGTCAACCCCGCTTCTCCGCTGGCCTCTGGCAGACTTCAGGCTCACCTCAACACCGATTTTATTTGAGGAGGGACTGACATACAGTGCTGCTTTCAGACAGAACTTGATGCCGAGCTAAAAGTAAATGAAGCCGGATTTCAGGCCCGCAGGCATCTTCCTATCACAGCCAGCCCGTGGTGGTCGTCGTCTATATAGCGGGTCTTGAAGGACATGCTGGAAAAAATCTGTGAACGCAATCTTCCCATGCTGTTTTCACATGCTCCATTCACATCTTTAGCTTACCCAGGTTGTTAGAGGCTTGGGTGAGATGATTAAAGTTTTCACGATGGAAATTTCTGCAGGAAGAAAAAAATTGATTTCTTATCAGAAGTTAAGTATTTACCAGGTACTTAATACTAGGTAATAGACCGAGTAATGGCTAAATGCAATCCCAATGAACAATCATGCATAACGCTTAGAGATGGTTTTTTCCACTGATACCTAATGCACAAGCAACCAAAGAAAACACAAAGACACCAGACATCGTCAAAATTAAAACCCCTGTGCTTCAGATGGCTTACTATCAAAAAAATGAGGGGCCGGCCTCCGGGCCGAGTGGGTAGGTTCGCGTACTCTGCTTCGGCGGCCCAGGGTTTGGATCCTGGGTGCGGACATGGCACTGCTTGTCAGGCCATGCTGAGGTGGTGTCCCACATGCCACAACTAGAAGGACCCGCAACTATAATTTACAACTATGTACTGGGGGCATTTGGGGAGATAAAAGCAGGGGGGGAAAAAAAAAAAGATGACAACCCCCAGGATGAGAGGAAGTATTTGGAAGTCATGTGTCTGCTGAGGGTCCAGTATCCACAATACATAAAGAACTCTCACAACTCAACAGTAAAAAGACAACTCAATTTAAAAATGGGCACAGTATGTCTGCAAAGATGTACAAAAGGCCAATAAGCACATGAAAAGATACTCAACATCATTAGTCACTAGGGAAATGAAAATATACCACAATGAGATATCATTTCATACCTACTAAGATGGCTATACTCAAAAAAAGATGGACAATGACAAGTGCTGGTGAGGATATGAAGAAACCGGAACCCTCAGACATCGCTCATAGGAATGTAAAATGGTACAGCAGCTTTGGAACAGTTCGACAATTGCTCAAAAAGTTAAACAGAGTTCCCACATGACCCAGCACTTCTACTCTAGGTATATACCCAGGAGATTTGAAAACATTATGTCACACAAAAATGTGTACAGAAATATGCATAGCAACATTATTTATTACAGCCAAGAAATGGAAACAACCAAAATGTCCACTGACTGGCGAACGGATTGATAAGGTGTGGTGTATCCATACAAAGGAATATCATTTGACTATAAGGAGGAGTGAAGTGCTCCTGCACGATACAACATGGATGAAGCCTGAAAACACTGTGCTGAGGGAAAGGCGCCAGACACAAGAAGCCACGGAGTGTGTGGTTCCATTTATATGAAATGTTCAGAACAGTCAAATCCATAGACACAAAGTAGATCGGTGGTTGCCAGGGACTGGCAACGGGAAGAAAGCAGGAATAGGAAGTAACTGCTAATGAGTATGGGGTTTCTTTCTGGGGTGATGAAAACGTTTGAAGTTAGAGAGTGGAGATGGTCGTGCAACTTCGTGAATGTACTAACCACCACTGAATTGTACACTTTAAAAGGGTGAATTTTATGGTATCTCAAATTTTTTGAAAAAGAAATGATTCTTTGCGGAAAAAAAAAAAGTCCTTATATTTAGGAAACGAAATCTTCATGCCTCAAACAACTTCTACTTTTAAAACTACACAACAGCTTCAGCTAAAACTGGATCCTTTAAGGCATAGGGCATTTTTTACGTGTCTTTCTATCTCCAGCACCACGCCACATAAAAGTCAGCTGACCTGAATTACTATCACACTGCTCTTCTTTCCTTATGGTCCTACACCTAGTCTCGATCCCCAAATTACAGGTTATTTGCTTTTGGCCAGAACTCACATAATCAAGAAACTCCATCACAAACAAATTCAATCAAAGCAAAGATAACAGAAACAAGCGGGACTTCTTATATTCTGCAGCCTTAATTCATAAAATCGACCATATCCCTGCCTTACACAGTCACATACACAAAAGAGGTGCTGGGGACACACAGACAGATGGGACACAATTCTTTCCAGAGGCTCAAACTCTAGGCATCGCAGAGGCAACCTGCATAAAATGCAGCTGTTATAACAGGTACAGAAAGCAACAAAAAGGCGACATACATCAATTCTATCTGAGTGCATTTTTCTTTATTAGATAGATCGGCCTTGTTATATTTTTTACTTTGACTATTAAAAAAATCTGAATGGTTGGGGCTGGCCCCGTGGCCGAGTGGTTGAGTTTGTGTGCTCTGCTGCAGGCGGCCCAGTGTTTCGTTGGTTCGGGTCCTGGGCGCGGATATGGCACTGCTCATCGGGCCACGCTGGGGTGGCGTCCCACATGCCACAACTAGAAGGACCCACAACGAAGAATATACAACAATGTACCGGGGGGCTTTGGGGAGAAAGAGGAAAAAATAAAATCTTAAAAAAAAAAAAAAAAAATCTGAATGGTTGGAGAAAGTTCACAAAGGTCAGAACTGGTATTTTAAAATCTCTGAGAAAACAAAACCTTATAAACAGCTAAAGTATTGTTGGAGGTAATGCCCAATTACAAAGTAATTCACAGCCGGACGGCACCTTTAGAAAAAAGGCGTGCTGTGTTGTAGAGGAAGAACCCGAGGCCAGGAAAGAGATCTTAACAGTGAGAGCTGGTGCTCAAAGCCAGTGTTTACCCACACCAGAATCAACGTCTACACCACACACGGGCTGAGACAGCTGCCGGCTGATGAAATCTCCCAGAGGATGAAAAGCCCAGAATGTACTTACCGATTTTTTCTTTCTGATGTATAAAATATGAATATCTTCGCTTCGATATTCCTCATCATGTTTTTCTAAAGGAATTTTTTCAAAGTCAAAGTCCAGTTGAAGGAGCTATAAATTTAAAAGAGATATACTTCAAGTTCAATCGCAGAAGCTATCCTGAGGGACAGTCAGAAGGGTGATTGCCTCTGGCGGAGCACTGACGGGGAAGGGGCATGTGGAGCCTCTCAGGTCCTACAGACAGAAAACGTTCCCTATCTTTATGTCAGGCAGTGGTTGCTGGGTGTACACATATGGACAACTGAGCCCACCACTTGATATACGTGCATTTTACATGTTTTAACTCAACTGAAACTGTATAACACAACATTTTCAACTATACAGTTTCAAAAGTTAAGATTCTTCATATTCAAGAAAAACACGAAAATAAAAAACCATTTTAGCATATACCTAAGAGAGTCTTATAATTACTTTCTCATTTAACAAAAGCAGTCCTTTCAGTGGATAAAACTGCAGGGCTGTAGAGACGTACCCTCAGGGAGTCACTTGTAACGTGACAGATTTTTGCCCATAAAAAGGGTCTGGGGGACCACTGGGGGCAGATGGGTGAAAGGTACATGGGGCTCTATGTACTACTTTTGCAACTTCCTTTGAGTCTTTATTTCAAAAGAAAAAGAAAAAGAAAAACCCCTGAAAATAAATAGAATATCTTGGTCAAAGCTTTTATAAAGATGTAGAGGAAAACACAGAAGTAAACCATACCACATTATCATGTTTCTATGATATATTCTCCAAAAGTAATACATACATCACTATTATGTTCCCAAAGGCCAGCATCATGTTTAATAAAGAAACACTGGACACTTTCTCAGAAGAGACAAGGTGTCAGCATTATTATTTTACATTGTTCTGCACATACCAGATCAATTAACGAGAAAAGAAAAATAAATAGATGATGAGAAAAGATGAAGGGCAGGCTGTGAAGGAGCCTCTCCTTGGGGTCACAGGAGAGGGTTTCCCACTCAGAATGACCGCAGTGCACTTGCACACATCACAGAGCCCTCCTGAAGCATGGGCACTGCAAGGACAGACCGAGTGCAGAACTCACCTCAAAATATTTTCTCTCGATTTCCGGATTTTTTCCCATCGTTCTTTGTTCATAACAACATATAATACAAGTCTCAGATCCACTGAGATCTTTTAGAGTTTTCAACAATGGCTCCAAAGACTGTTGAAAAAGGAATACGGTTTTTGGGTTTTTTTTGCTTTAAAGATTTTACTTTTCCTTTTTCTCCCCAAAGCCCCCCGGTACATAGTTGTATTTTTCAGTTGTGGGTCCTTCTAGTTGTGGCATGTAGGATGCTGCCTCAGCATGGCCTGATGAGTGGTGCCACGTCCGCGTCCAGGATCCAAACTGGCAAAACCCTGGGCCACCAAAGTGGAGTGCGCGAACTTAACGGTTTTTGTTTATGACTTTAAAAATTTTATATTTTTACTATAAAAAGGGGTAGGGGAGGTGGTGGGGGTAATTATAACTCCCCTACAATTTATCCATCTTTGAATCATCCAACAAAGTACATGCAGTCAAAGCTCTCTAACTAATGATTGGTAAACTCCTCTTAACTAATCAACCATTGTATTGATTTCAGTTTCCAAAGAAAGGATTCAAGTGAATGCATTTTGGAGTTCCCATGGGAAAACAAATGGAATTGACTTCACTCTTAAAAATTTAACTTTATTTAATCTAATTTAATTTGGGATTTAAACAATCAACAATTTACCTACAAGACACGTCTGATCCTAAGGAACATAAGTTGGCTCAAAGCTCATTATTTAGAAAATGGGTGATGTCCACAACGCTATACAAACTGCCGTTTAAAGAAATCATTCTGAGTCTAATAGATCTTGCTATAGAATAATGAATTCTTTACAATGCAATTTAATTCTCAATGTCACAGTTAACATATTCACTAGGAATAGCTAAGTAAAAAAAAAAAGTAGAAATCTTAGCTTTTCATAATAGATCCAGATGGCCAAATCCTTTTTTTTTACAGACGTCTCCAGTAAAAAGCACATGGCACTTTTCTCAACATGCTTCACAGGCCTGCATGTTAATCACGATTAACGTGTGGTCCCTGGGACCTTTACTCTCTCTTTACTGTGTTACCAACTATAGGACAAATACCTCGCGTTCAGAAACGTTGAAATGTGAAGAGATGTGTGCTTCAGAATCCAGGAAACGCGGCAGGTCTTAAGGAAGAGACTGCACTGAGTACTCACCTCCTCGTAGTATATGCAGTCGGCCATCAGTATGTAGTCCGGAGGAGAAGGAAAGTCTTCTGTTTCTTCCCCCCTTAAAAACGTCAACCAAATATTTTACGTGTTGCTTTAATAATGTAAAAGATTCTTGTTTTGTACACAACACCCGGAACGTCTCCTTCGTATTAAGCACGCTGCAGTGAAACGCAATTTCAAGCGGCCTACAAGGGCTATCTGGAAACAAGCGGAAAGGCCATACAAACCATTTCAGTACCTTGGCTTGAACAGAACCGGTGACGAGATGCTTGTTCATGTTAATGTTCCTCTTCAGCAAGTCTTGCAACTCCTCCAGATCGGTGACTACGACGTCCGCCCTGTAAGACGACGCGGTCGGCGGGGAGGCGGGCCCCGGGGTCGCCCGCCCCGGAGTCTTCCGGCCTCGGGGGTCTCCCGCCCCTGGGGTCGCCCCGCCCCGGGGGTCTCCCGCCCCGCGGCTTACCCGAGTGTGGCGGCCATGAGCCCCACGGCCCCCGTGCCCGAGCCCAGCTCCAGCACCGACCGCCGGCTCAGCGCGTGGGCGCCCTCGCCGGAGAACCCGGGCGTCTCCAGGTATTTACAGAGGACGATGGCGGCGTCCCACACCACGCAGCCCACGCCGCCGGAGCCGTACTGCTGGAGGCGCAACTCCGTGCCATCTCGCTTCTCCAGCACCCGCACGAAGTTCTGCAGCAGATCCTCTACCGGGGCCTCCCGGGCGGCCGCCATCCCGCCGGCCCAGCACGCGGCGCGCGCAGTGACGTCATCACCGCGCCCCGCCCGCGGCCCGGCGCTTCCAGGAGGCGCGTGCGCAGAGAGTAGCCCGGAAGGCGGCGTCCTGGGCGGGGCCCGCCGCTGGGCGCCTACTCCCCGACTCTCCCCTGTACGAGCGTGGCTTCGCGAAGGGACAGCGCACGTTACTCTTCCGGGCAAAGCTAGTTCTATAGTCTGCTCTTTA
Organism: Equus przewalskii; assembly: GCF_037783145.1. Lineage (NCBI taxonomy): Eukaryota > Metazoa > Chordata > Mammalia > Perissodactyla > Equidae > Equus > Equus przewalskii. The sequence continues at coordinate 183,386,917 of NC_091831.1, forward strand.
AAAAAGAAAGCCAGCCTCGGAGCGTCTCCACCTGGGTGGAGCCCGACTGACGCAGTCGCCATCGGCCCTAAATCCAGGCGGCTTCCCAGACCCCACCGAGGACGGCTGTAACCTGCTCGTTAAGAGTTTTCTGGAGCGCTCCTGATTGCTCATCCGAATGCACAAAAATGGTGGCTGGAGGCTTGCTGATGGCGTTTAAGAGTTAAGACAGAGTTATGCCTCTAAAATGTACATCACTTAAATTCGCGGGATTATGTAATTTAAGTTGCACAAAATATTGAAAATGTGTGTACATATTTCTACAGAACTCAACAATCTTCCCCCCTCGTTACTTATAATGAAAACACATTTTAAAAGTCTTTTAAAAAGTAAGACTGGGGTGGTTTATTAATCTTGTTAAGAACTCTGATACAAAGCACAGTAAAAGGCCACAGACCAGTCAATAAACCACGTGGCTTGTGGCTGTTTCACAACCGCTGCTATGCACTATCAGCAAAACACGCCCTTCTTCACTTGGAAGGAAGGAGTCCAAATGGCAAAGAAAAGTTTTACTCACTTCTCTGATTAAAAAGTTTAATAAAGCTTTAAGTATCTGCTGGTTTAAATATTACCAATCTAAAAAAAATGTTAAAAAAAAATTTTAACACAACATTTACAGAGAAACTTAGTAAGTTTTGAAGGCAAGGCAGTTGGTTCTTATGCCATAAGAAACTTTTCCTCTGAATTTATGAATTAGTAAAGTAGCAGATTGTATTATAGGCCTCAAGTCACTTAAATTTATATAGGTTACTAGGATTATCTTTAAATATACAATATAAACAAAACTGTACATACACGCGGCATATTAACTTTGTTTTCCAAAACAATAGGCAACTCATTAGCTAAAGACACCATAGTCTGCAAAAACAAAAGGCACATCTGAGTAAGATACATGCCCTTTCTTCCTCTATGATTGGGTTAGGTAGTCTTTGTTTACATTTTGACAAAATAATAAACACAGTGCATTCTATTATTTTCATTCTATGTTTCATTTTTGTCTTCAGCAGCAAATTCTGGCATTTAAGACATGGCATTAAAGAGTTTAAGAACAGTGGGTGTTATTTACAATTGTCCTAGATGTAAAAACTAGAAGAATTAGAAGATGGTCAAAGAAGTTTAAAAATTAGTAACACCATACACCCCCTATATCTGTGTAAATTCACTGCCTTAAAAAGGCAGCTATTACTCAAATTTGAAAAATTCCACAAATGCACTATCCCCTTTCAGTGCAATCAATGTCACCTTAAACCGTATGTTAGCAGAGTCTACAGTGCAAATAGAAATTCTTTATACTGGCCTTTTGGCAGCACTGAGGATCCAAGACAAGGCAATGCTACTGATCACCTGAGGATAATGGTAAAGGACTTTTGTATTTTTATTTTTCCAATTTTTAAAAGCTTATTTGATCAGTAGCATTTTTGTAAGAGCATTATTTGTAAAAAGTACTAAAATACTATACCTTTTTTTGAATAAATTAAAAAAAAACTTTACAAATACCATTCCAGTGTCAATGACTACATATGGCTAAGGTCATTGAGGAGTTTCCGCGTTTTCTAGCAAAGACAGTCTGTACATTGGGGGGTGCGAAAGCTCCCGTTTGTAAGTCTTTGGTGGCAGTTTTGGTAGGTGAGGGCTTGAATTCTGCCTTGGTGGAACAGGGGGAGCTTGAGGATAAGTGAGATTACTGTGACTAGAACTGAGCACACAGCATCGACGTGGCACCCGTGGAGACGGTGTGCTGGGAGGAGTGTTGGGCGAATCTGGTCGTGTGCTAACGTCTCTGAACCAGTCTGGATCTCTGTGAAGATGTCCCAGGGGAGGTGGCTGAAGATTAAACGGACAGTTTATAAAGTGTTCTGGAGGCCGAAGGGGAACCGGTGGAGGCGTGTCAGGAAGAGGCTCTCTGGGCGGCGGTGGAGGTGGGCTGTGCAGAGACCCCTCAAATGCACCAGAAGGAGCGGGAACTCTGGGTTTCACCTTTGGAGGAGGAGGTTGTCTTGGTGGAATAGCAGGAGGGTCATCATCAGATTTCATATTTCCCTCAAAAAAAAAAGTAATTAAATTATACCTCTATTCTTCCTGAAAAGTCTGCAAGAAAAAGTTTTTAAAAGACTGAAAATTCTTAGGTGCCAAGTTAAATCCAGAGGCTTAAAACAGGTTAATCTGGTTTAATGATCAGATTTATGAGTAAATTATTCTCAGTTTAATTCCGGGCCCACTTCAATATTTTTATATATGAGATGTTTTAATTGAAATCTTAGAACATAACGCCTCAGATTATCTTACTTCGGATGTACATTTCATAAACTTATGCATTTTAAATATAATAATAGGCAAGCGAGTGAAAAGAAGACACAGCTTTGCAGACGTGAAAGGACAGGATGTGAAGAGGACTCATGCTGGCTTCTGCTTTCCAGCCATTTACTTCTAGCTTCTCCAGTGAGGCTTAGGGTAGTGCTTCTCCAGGTGGGATCCAGGGACCAGCAGCATGAGCAGGAAACTTGTTAGAATGCAAATTCTTGGGCCCCACCCCAGACCTACTGAATCAGAAACGCTGGCAATCTGGTTTTAACAGCCTTCCAGGTGATTCTGATGCAGCATAAAAGTTTGAAGAATGCTTTGAATACTAAAGTTCTTTCCACCTTTACCAGAAAGAAAATGTACTTCTTCTGAGTTATCTGTGAATCTGCCCAGCCTCTTTAGAAAAAGCGTTATGAGGATTAAACAATTATTTAAAACATTTTTCAAATAAAACAACACAAATATTTAAAAACCATATTTATAAGAACAAGCACTATTCTGAAGATTCACAACTCTGAACAAGTTGAGGCAAACCTAAGTCCCGTTGACTACCTTGGGATTCGAAGCATCGTGATCAAACTTCTTCCGAGGAGGAAGCGGAGGAGGAATCAGGGGCTCGTCACTTAGTTTATGTAAACTACCGCATGAACTGAAGAAGGACTCTGGAGGTAAAGAAGATGAGTTAATCACAATTCACAGTGCAGTCATAAGACAAAACAATTTCAATCTGCTGTAGACTCTGTCAGACTTGGTTTATCTATCCTCTCCATTCAACCGTAAGCCCTCTGAGAGAAGTGTGTATTTGTTTTGTATCCCTAGCACGTAGCACAGTGGTTGTGCCTGGCACATGGTAGGTACTTTAGCTAAAGGAAGACATACTATTTAATTAAGATTAATAATGAGATTCTGCTCCCTGAAAAGCCTTTTTTTCTAATGTAAAACAAACAAAACAGACATATTTGTATAAACTGTAATAACTCCCAGAGAAAGATCTTCCATAAACAGAGACCATGCATCTTGCCAGCAGCTAGTACTGGGTACACTTGTATGCAGGTAATAAAAACTCCATCAAGGAGACCAGACGGTAGGGCTGCGTTACATGACTCTTCCTCTTTGCAAGTCTCTCATTGATAACGGACGTGTTATATAACCACATTAATGGAAATTTACAAAATAATAGGGTACTAGGGGAAAAATTATCCCTAAACATGCTAACGAGACACAGAATAAGAAACTATTTTCATTTATTTCATTTTTCATATGATTAAAAATACCTGTAATTATGGACCAACTCCCTATTTGATCTCTCTCCATACACAGTTATCATAAAGGCAGTGGCCATATCTTGTTTATCATTATACTGAGACTGGGTTCACAGGAGCTAGTTGGGAAAGAAGTTGATGAGTTTAATTTTAAACACACTGAGTGTGAACTGCTTCTGGGACATCCAAGTAAAGATGTCAAACTCATTACTCCATGTCAAAAATTGCTGTCCTGCTCATGACTGCAGTCACCTCAGGGGGTCTTGTTGGCTCAAGGTGCTAATAGCTGAAACAAACAGTATGCCCCTGGGTGCTAGCAGATGGTGTGGGGAGGCTGGAAAGAGCACTCCCGGCTGTGGATGTGTGCCTGTTGCCTGTCCAGCATCCTTGGCCCTGCCTTCGGGAGAACTCCTCTTGGTGATGGTGAATCCATCCCATGTGGTTTAGTCGGCCACGTCTTCCCAGCGCACCCCAATTCCAGTCAAGAAGTGGGCATGGCACTCAGTTTCTCACCTCACCATGATCAGATTTTCAGCAGCCTCTCTTTCGCGCACACAACCAAGTGCTTCACTGACAGCTGACCTTACTCCTGAGCTCCAGAGACAAGGCCTGATTAGACCAATCCGAGTAATGCCACTCCTGCAGCCAGAGGGACTGGCTTAGCCGTGGCACACGACCCAATCCAGACTAGTGAAATTTCAAAGGGGGTTTGTTAGGGGCTACTGAAAAGGAAGTTCCCTGTTCTTCTGGAAAAGCCCTGTGAGTCTGTCTCTGTACCTCTCTCTCCTCCTCACCTGACTGAACAAAGACGCACACACTTTATGGCTCCTGCCACCACTCACAACCACGAGGGCAAACAGTCTCAGATAAAGCCGACAATCTGGGCAAAACAAGGAAGAGTCAAAAAGAAACCTGGTCTTTAGTAACACCACTGAGCCACTGAATAAACCATTCTTAAGGCAGCTTGTCTCTACTTCCAATCATGTGAGTCCGAATGCTTTCTTATGGCTTAAGTCACACTCCGCTAGGTCTTCTGTTCCTCACAGAAGCAAACACACTCCTGGAGGCAGAAAATACCTGAATGATGCTGGGACAGCTGTGAGAGTTTCCGTGTCTTACTCCACAATCACACCACTTAACCACTGTGTCATGCTTCTCCCAGCAAGCACTCAATAACCCTTGCTGAAGCATGAATACCATTTTATTTTCTATCAAGAGCATTTCTCTACAAGATTACAGTTTTTGCGAGCATTTTAAATAACTTCAGTATTCCACACTAGTGACTGTAGGATCATTTACTAAACGATTTCTATAATGTTAGGAGAGAAGAAAATTAGAGGATCAATTCAGGATGTACAGCATGGGAAAGAAGCTCCAAGAAGGGAGTCAGAGAACACTGTGTGGAAGAAATTATTAATACATGATACAAGGAACATCTTCTAGAAATCAAAGACATCAATCTCTAAATTTAAAGGCTCATTAAGTACATGCAAAATGAAAGAAACGAAGGCCCACATCAAAGCGGGTCATCGCTAATGTGCAGACCATTAGGAAAAGAGAGATCTTAAACGTGTCTTGAATATATTGTGGCAGAGACTACTAACTGTCCCCCAGTGTACCCTTCCCTTTGCTCCTTTTACTAATAGGATCCCATGAATTTTAGCAAGACAAAGGCTGCCCAGTTGGAGACAACATTTCTTAGCCTCTCTTGTAGCTGGGTGTGTCCAGGTACTCAGTTTGCGCCAATGGCATGAGAGCAGAAGTGATGTGTGCCACTCCCAGATCACGTTTTTATAACAAAGTTCCTTGCCCTCCACGTTCCTATAGGTGGGAAAATGGTAACAGCTGAAGCAGTTACTCAAGACTCAGAAATGGAAGCCACATTTTGAGAATCCTGAATTGTCCCGCTAGCTTGAAAACCCTGTGGAGCAGAGTTGTCACCTGCTCTGGCTATAGTGAGAAATAAATTTCTATTTCATTTAAGGGACTGCATTTTTGGGTCCCTTGGCTACAGCAAGTATCCTCTGGCTTTAAAAAAAAAAAAAAAAGACTGAGAATGTACAGTTATTGACAGAAGGATTTTTGTCTATTTTGTTCAGTGCCATATCTCTTGCCCCTAAGAACAGAGCTTGCACATATCAGGCATTTAAAAATTATGCATGAATAATTTATAAGTGAATGATACTGGACTTCTAAACAGCAAGTATGAAAGCTAGAAGACAGCGGGAAAATGCTTTCACCATTCTGAGTGAAAATGATGTAAAATTCTAGACCAAGCCAAGTTTAACAATTAAATGTATTACATGTTCAGAAATGCAAGAACTTAAAAACTTTATATCCTATGTATCCTTTCTCAGGTAACTACTGGAGGACGTGCCCCTACTGAAACAGGAGAACATATCAGAAAGGGGATAAGGAATCCAAAAAAAAGGACCCAACGGAGGAGAGAAGTGAAGGGAATTTCCAGGATGACAACAAAACAAAGTTCTAGGATGACAGCTGGGTCAGAGACCGAGACGGCAACCGGTCCAAACTGGAGCAGGACAAAAGGGCACCAGGAAGGTTTCCAAGTTAAAAATCCTGATAGCTTCCTTGAGTGGCCTGACCTTACAGAAAACTGTGCTATGAAAGGCTGCGGGAAGACTGAGCAGCAGATGTTTAAAAACTAACAAACAAAACCTAAGCATTAATGAGCTGTTACTCATTGCAGGAAACAGCTGGACAAGAAGGAGGCACAACCAGAACAGCCACTGCCTGACTGGCAGGGAGCGGTGTTTCCCCAGCCGTGGCAAGTACACTAGGCAGAGGGAAGGGTGAGAGCTGCATCCACCACAACAGAAAGTCAGCAAGCACTGTCGACAACTAACGATCCAAAGAGAGAACAGCACAAAAACGTCATCTCAAAATGTGCACGTGTCACTGGAGAACAGGGAAGGGGTGGGCAGACATGGGGTAGGGACTGTTGTTAATTCCATTTAGGTGTTTTAGCACTATTTGCCTTTTAAACTCTATGAATCTATCACTTTGACAAAAATTTAAAAATTAAAACAAAGTATAGTAATTAAACATTTAAAAGAATAAACCTACTTTCTCAGGAGATGGGATTCTCTTGCTACTATCTAAATTATATACATGTTACCAGGATAGAAGCAGAAGTCCACCAGACTGGGAGAATTACTCCTGAAGCTGCTGTGCCCTTTTTGGGTTATTTTGTTTTAAACAAATGACCATAGAGAGGTGACAGCATTTATGTCATAAATTATGAAACAATTAAGAATGACAGAATGGTGTTTTACTAAAAATAGTGCTGTAATTAACTAAGATCATGTGAAGAAACAAGTGCTTGAGGGCGAGCCTGGGAGCCTGACAAACAGTTAGTAGAGGATCCCCAGGGGAGAGTGACCTGGACGGGTGGGGAGAGGAGAGGCAGCTGACTTGAGGTTACTGCTCATCCTGTGCCAAGCAATGTGCCAGGTGACCTACAGAGGCAGCTCATTTGATCCTTAACAAGTTTGGGGATGCTAAGCAATTTCTTCAAGGTCACACACAGCCCCTAGGACATACATAGGTTGTAAAATTATGAAGACAAACTACAGTAAAGAGCACCCGGTTATAAGTAAATAATTCAATTTATTTATAAGAATTTCAGGGGCTGGCCCCATGGCCGAGTGTTAAGTTCGTGTGCTCTGCTTTGGCTGCCCTGGGCTTCACTGGTTCGGATCCTGGGCGCGGACATGGCACCGCTCATCAGGCCATGCTGAGGTGGCATCCCATATGCCACAACTAGGAGGACCCACAACTAAAAGTGTGCAGCTATGTACTGGGGGGCTTTGGGGAGAAAAAGGAAAAATAAAATCTCAAAAAAAAAAAAGAATTTCATTCCTTAAATTTTTTAAATGTTGCTAAAATCCAAAATACTCATAAACAAATTTAATTAACTCAATTATTATCTTTACAGTCATTTCATTAGAATCAACTCAAATCCTTACTTACTTGAGTGTGGCAAGAGGACTGGAGCAAAGATGCTATTGCTGCCTATTGCAAAGAGAAACATTCATTTGAAAAGGAAGGTAATAGGCATGATTTTATTTTTAAAATATATTTGCATAAAGTCACATATATAATAACACATACAAAGTACTGAATTTCATCATCTTTTGCAATGCTAGTTTTTAAAGAAATGAATCCGGGACTCTTTGTATCTGGAATGTTTCTCCTTTCTTAGCATAAGTAGTTCCCTATCACAGTCTCTTTAAAATTTCCTTCACAGAACTTATCTGCTTGTTTTCTCATTCATTGTTTATCACTCCCCAATGTAGTATAGGGTGCAAAAACCACTAAATAAATCTTTGTTGAAGGAATAAATTAGAAAGTAATATGCATAAACAATGCACAAAAGATGCCTTACTCCCTTCATGTTAATCAATCACTATTTTCACACGTAGATGTCACTTTTCACACCAATAGAGTCTGCAAAGAATTCTACAGTTCCCTAATTAAAATGCGAACAATGATCTGAAATGCAAGGCTCCTTTTCCCCAAATGGTTTACATCAAGCACACACCACAGGAAGCGCTGAGGTCCACGTCTGGGAACACACTGAGGTCTGAAGCAGCAGACGCCGGCGGGGTGGACGGCGTGTTGGGAGAGGTTGGTGCCGACACTGCTGATCCCAGCTCAGCCTCAGCAATCCGACTAAAGCTGATTTTACACGGTTCTCTTTCTAACGGGGTGGGATGACCTCGTAAAGTGCCTGAGGTAGAGCCATGTCTGCCCGTGTTAGGCCTTATTCCAGGAGATTTTAAAGAGAAAGTTGATTTCCTAGGCTGGGAGAAGCAAACATAATTACCATTACTAACTTGCATTTTTATGACTCAGCGCTACCTTACTAATTCTTAGATTATAGCTACAATCTGCAAGGACAGTCAGTAACATTCTACAAGACTTTGAGATTTGACTGGCTTAATTTTAAGATGAACTCCAACAGAAGTAAACCTCTTTTCATACTCAGAAATAAAAATCTTGAAGATCTGTGTGAAAATAACTTTCTGCTCCCCAAACACTTGAACCTAAACTTCTCCTTCAAATCACCAATGTCAATTTTACAAATATTTACTGTGGACACAATCTATGCAACATATTATACCAAAAAAAAGACCTTTTTTTGTTCCTAATAGTAAGTAAGGTTGGTCACTTATTCTACAATGGCATTTTAGTCTTTGGAGAAAACCGCTAGCACTGTCCCCATCCTCAACCTCTGCCCTCTTTTAAAACTCTCACGGTGGTAAGCTAGTGAAAAACATGGATCTCAGACTGAGATAACTTGAGCTGAAATCTCAACTGCCAATATCTAGCTGTCCAGCCTTGAAAAACTCATTTAACTGCTTTGGGCCTCAGATTTTGTGGTAAAATGAGATCATACAACTCTTGTGGAGATGAGATGAAACTACCCAGATTACTGCTTGGCCCAAAGTTGGTGTGTGATAAACGTTTTCACTTCCTCCCACATCTTCCTTCACTTTCAGCTCCTTAGAACTGGTCTTCTACTACTCCTGTCGCCATGCAAACCCCGGGAATAACCAGGAACTGTCGCAGCACATTTTAGTGGGAGAAGTGGGCTCAACCATGGTGCCCTCGTGGCAGGAGTCACGGTCAAGCAGAAAAAGCCGATACACCTGCTTTCTCCTCCTCAGGTCCTTTCGCTTCCTGTTCCAACCAGCTACCTGTCATTTTAGGGTCTCACTTTCTCACAGCTTTTCCCTTTATACTATACTAGGAAGGATCAAAAGAGGACAGAAAAGCAGTACTAAGATAAGGAATAAACCAGATTTTATCAAAAGGCTGACATTTCTAGCCTCCCCCCCGCCCGGGTATATATAATTTTAGAAACAGTATTGTACTGCAAAACAAAACACTCAAAAACAGCTACTGAAGCAGGTTGTTAAACATTGAAGATAATATCGTTTTAAAAAAATGTTTCCAAAATCATAATGGACTTACAAATCGAGGTGGCTGTTTGCAGTTGCGGGGTTCAATTTCTAGTGATTTGTTGAACAAATAATCCGTAAACTCTTTTTCAGAAGAACTTCCCATGGGGTTAAGGTTTTCAAAGAACCGCTGGAATCAAAAATGCATAAGTACATGTTTTAGATCTTATTAAATCATTCATTTCATCAGTTTAATACAAAAAAATTATCAACAAATTAAGAGATCATAATGTCTGAAAAGTCCACAAGGATCGCTGATTCCAATCTCTCTACTTTTGGATAAAACCGTATAATTTCTATGGAAGTTGTATAATCTAGTTTTAAAGTTCTAAGAGGATGAACAGATTTTCACTTATCAACCCATGGTTCAGTATCCCTCAGTTAACATTATTCCTACTCATTATAACAACAAAATGATCATCACCAGTAAGTTATCAAGTGTTTAGAACAGAATTATAGTTATAATACCACAATGAAACTGTGATAATCAGAAAAAAAGCAGAGATAAATCGGATTAAGGTCTAGTCAAAAGTAATTTCAAGAACAATTATAAACTAAAAATCTGTGCTAGTCTCTAGTAAAATCACTTTTTTGTCTTTATCAAAAATTTTTTTCTAAGCTTAAATTTAAGTTTTTACGTAGAAAATGTAGATGATTTAGCAAAGTGCAAAAAGAAAAATCAACAGTAATCTCATTAACCAGAGATCTCGCTGTTAACATTTTACTGTTAGAGTTTCTTTCCAATGTCTAAACTGTGTGTGTGAATATATGCATGTATACCCATATTGCATTTTTTCCTCACAAAATTGGGATCACACCATAGTTATTTTTAACCTTTTTTTTAGTTTACATTCAATTAATTTTCTTCCATGTGGTTTACTTACTTTATAAAAATACACATTTTTTTTTTAAAGATTGGCACCTGAGCTAACAACTGTTGCCAATCTTTTTTTTTTCTGCTTTATCTCCCCAAATCCCCCCTGGTACACAGTTGTATATCTTAGTTGCAGGTCCTTCTAGTTGTGGCATATGGGACACCGCCTCAACGTGGCCTGACGAGCAGTGCCACGTCCACGCCCAGGATCCAAACCAGCAAAACCCTGGGCCGCCACAGCGGAGTGCAAGACCTTAACCACTCGGCCATGGGGCCGGCCCCTAAAATACAAATTTTAACTCTATAATATTTCATCAGATGGATGTTCCAGAATTTATTTCACCAACTGCCACATAGGTAGTTATCCATACAAGTGCTTTCTAATTCTTTGCTATAATAACAATTATTATTATTAACTCCTTGTATATACATTTTTCTGTGCATCTCTGATGATTTCCTTAGAAAAATTCCTTAGAAGCAAATCACTGGATTTAGCTTTATTTAATTTTGAAGTGGTTTAAAAGCACATACAAAAAGAAGTACTGGGTTTTAGCTTGAGAAGTAGGCAAAACGATCTTTAGAATTTCTAGTATAAAATTCTTCCATTTTTCAGGCATTCTGCCCATTTCAAGAAAATCATATTACTCCTTTAACAATTTGTTCTTATATTTAGGTTGTCTAAATTAAATCATACGAACCAATAGTAATTCAAAGACTTTTATAAAGTTATAACAGCAGTATTCTTGACTTTCCTCATCCTTTGCTCTATTTTTTAATACTATTTAGCTTGGTTAACTATGATTTGAAAAGTGAATAGCTACTTTGTTTACATTTTAAACTTACTTTGACTCAAGTTACAAAGAAAGCATTCTCCGCCCCACCCCTTTGCCCCCAAAAGAATGCTTTAAACTGTGAGAGGAAGTCTAGACCAGATCATAAAAACCTATTAGGAGTTACTGAGTGAATGCTAAAAGTACTATTTCAAGCATAGCCAACTACAACATTACGTTATTTCTGTGGGGAAATATATGGTCAACTGTATTCTGGGCTTCACGAACATATTTCTTTATCCTCATGAAGTTCTGCATCACAGAGAGTTGGCCCAATGGTGAGGGAATGGGATGAAACAGATGACCACCAATTGTGTATCACCATTTCTTTCGAGCAGGCATCCATACATTTTCATAATGGTGTACTTTAGGTCATTCTTTGTTAGGCCTTTAAGATACTTTGTTTTCAACTGGGAACAAAGAATAGTCACCATCTTAGAATTTAGGAGGGTGGGAGTGATGATGGTGGCCATTTTCACCCAACATGCCCACCTGCGGGCTACATGTTGAGAGTTTAGCACAATTTTTAATGTGACAGGTGAACTTACTGTGATCAATACTTATATGTTCTGAATTTCAAATAAGTACAATATAATAAAATTCATTTAACATAAACATAATATCATTCACTCTAATTTAGGAGGAATTCCATATCTTATAGTACCACAGAATCAACATTATGAACAATATTGCTCAAAAAAGAACATCAATTAATAGAATGCTTAAACCCAGTTTTCTAATGACGGGATTACTTACTTAATGTTATACTGGCACATGTAAAACATCTAAAATGTCTACAAATCAACGATAGTACTAGTGGTGGATTTTCTTTTTACTGCATGGATATCAGAAAGCTTCTTTCCATTTTTTTCATTCATTTTTTTGAAAGCGTTATCTGAACCAGTTGTGCAAAGAAGCAATACTTTCAAGAAAAAGTATCTAATATTATAATTTAATAACTGCAGATTATAGTACAGAATATCTAATATTTTTACTACTATTTATTAGTTATTAACTCATTATTTTCATAACAAAATAAATAGAATAATGTGTGGTTCTGATATTTCTTACAGATGACAGAGGATTTAACATATTCTCTTTTAAAGATAAGCAAAGAAATATTTACCCTCATCTCTGGTTCTATCCGTAAACAGTAAGGTTGATTCTGATACTGCTGAATTTCTCCAGTAATTTCAGCTACTTTCCTCCTCTTACTGAAATTGATTAAATCTTTCCCTTTCTTTTTTAAAAAATCATTATTCCCTTCTTCAGTCTTCAGAATATTTGTTAAATATATTCCTAGTAAAAAAAAAAGTATTTGAAGAAAAGTTACAAAGTTGGTTACTTAACCATTTTGCTAAACAACTGATCTAGTGAAGTTGAAAGACACCCTATAATCCAGCAATTCTACTCCTAGAACGCTGGTAAGTCTCTGATAGACTTAATAATTAATTCTACAGTAAGAACTTTTTCACAGAGATAATTTAAAATAAAAAGAAAATGAGGATTTAGAAAAAGCTTAATTCACCATTTCTTAGACTAATAGTCTAAAATAAAAGGGAGGATTCATTCACAAAGTATAAATTGTGTTAAATCTATTTTAACCATTTTAATACTTGATTATAAATAATGATTCTAATCAGTAAATTAATTTTAACCCAATTCTGGTTAATAAGACTATAGATTTACAAACTAATTCTGTTTTCTCAAAGCCCATAATTTAGATAGAAAAAGAATTATTCCGGGGCTGGCCCCGTGGCCGAGTGGTTGGGTTCGCGCGCTCCGCTGCAGGTGGCCCAGTGTTTCGTTAGTTCGAGTCCTGGGCGCGGACATGGCACTGCTCATCGGACCACGCTGGGGCGGCGTCCCACATGCCACGGCTAGAAGAACCCACAGCGGAGAATACACAACTATGTACCGAGGGGCTTTGGGGAGAAAAAGGAAAAAATAAAATCTTTAAAAAAAAAAAAAAAAGAAAAAGAATTATTCCTCACTCTGGGGACAGTAAGAAAGTTTTTACTTCCTTTTTCATGCAAAATTACTGACTCATTTAAATCAGTGACTCTCAACTGGGGGCAATTTTGTCTCCCAGGGAATATTTGGGAAATGAAGACATTTTTGGTTATAACCACCAGGGCTGTGTGTGTGTGTGTGTGTGTGTGCTCGCATATGCATGCATGTGCAAGCTATGGTTTGAATGTTCATACATTGAAATCCTAATGCCCAATGTGATGGTATCAAGAGGTGAGGCCTTTGGGAGGTGCTTAACTCATGAGGGTGGAGCCGCATGAATGGGATTAGTGCTCTTATAGATGAGACCCCACAGAGCTCCTTATAATAATTCTATGAGGTGATTCTCATAATCTTCATTTTATAGATCAGAAAATAGAGTTTAAGGTGTTTTTTTGAGGAGGAGGATTAGCCCTGAGCTAACATCTGCCGCCAATCCTCCTTGTTTTGCTGAGGAAGACTGGCCTTGAGCTAACATCTGTGCCCATCTTCCTCTACTTTATATTTGGGACGCTTGCTACATCACGGTTTGACAAGTGGTGCGTAGGTCCGCACTCAGGATCCGAACTGGGGAACCCTGGGCCGAAGCAGAACGTGCGAATTTAACCGCTGCACCACCGGGCCGGTCCCAAGAGAGTTTAAATTTTATTTATCAATATAGACAGCTACTAAAAGCAGATGCGCTCAGATAGAATCAGGACAATCTGCCTATAAAGGCTGGTCTCTTTTGGTTATAACACACTCTCCCTCAAACTATGGATCTATATTTAGTAACTTACCAAAAAAAGGCACACAAGGTGGATTGATTGACTTAAGTTTTACTAGGTATTTTTTAAAGTGATCTTGACTTAATTCCACAGCTTCATCCAAAATTCTCCTTTTTCTTTCCTGCAATGCCTTTAAAATATATAAATTGAGTATAATTTGTATTTACAATTCAATCATATTTTATGCAGAGCTTTGAATTTTATAAAATTTTCCAAATATGTGAAAAACAATTTTTCTACATTTGCCTGAAATGATTTCTCTTATCTGTAAACATAAGACAGTTTTTTCTAACATAATTAGAGGATTAAGCAATAAAAAAATTCTTCCTTAGGACCTTATTGTTAATAATTCTGTATAGCCAGAGTTTCAAGTTACAGCCATAGGAAAGAAATACAATCCCTCAGCAATCAAATATTTTTCAACTGAAAGGTCTTTTGGGACTAAGAGTAAGGTTTTGGTAAGGAGGAGAAGGCTGTGGGAAGGAGAGAAAAATTGAACAAAAATTTAGTAAACCAAGTAAGCAGTCATTTCTTTTATATTTCATTATTACAGTTTCTTATTAAAAATTAATCACTTTATTTTTAACCTGATAAGTACACACATAAATCCACAGCCCACATTATACTTGACAGAGAATCATTCAATGCATTTCCTTTAACTTAAGGAAAAAGTAAAAGTGACTGCATTGTCACCTGTATTCAGTAACACAGAAGTCCCAACTAGCATGGACAAGAAAAATAAACAAAGGTCTAGGGACTGAAAAGAAAAACTGTCAGTATTCACAGAGGATATGACTGTATGTGAAGAAATCCAATAAATCTACATATAGAGTGTTAAGGAGAGAATTTAGCAATGTTGCTGGATATAAAACCAATAGGTAAAAATCGACTGCATTTCTAGACATCACCAATAAAGAAAACAAGATTTTAAAAAATATTCTAATATAAATCTAACAAAAAAGGTGTGAAATTGTTAAGCAAACCACAGAACTTTATTAAATGAATAAATAAATGGAGAGATATGCCATGTTCATGGTTGGGAAGACTCATTATTGTAAAAATGCTGGTTCCTCACTAACTGATTTATGGAGCCAATGCAATTCCTACCCAAATCCCAAACTTTTAAAGACATTAAACTGATTCTAAAATTTATATAGAAGAGCAAAGGGTCAAAAGGAAGTCACTCTTGAACAAGATTAAGTTTGGTGGGCACTTGCCCTACTATACTTTATCAAGAACTAGTATAAAGTTATGGTAATTTAGACATGTGGCATTGGCACATAAATAATCAAATATATCAAAGGAACACAGAGACCAGAAATAGGCCTACACACTTATGGACACTCAGTTTATGACACAGCTGGAACTATAGATCAATGGGGAAAGGATGAACTTTCAATAAATGTGTGAGACTAACTGACTAGCTGTATGGAACAAAAAATGAAATTAAGACTCCAACCTCACCCCATACTCAAAACTCACTTCCAGCTGGATTAAGGACTTAATGTGAAAGACAAAACATTAAGATAACACAGGAGGATCTGTTAAACAAGACACCAAAAAGCACAAATTACAAAGAAAAAAAATAAGTAAATTTGACTCCATTAAAAACACTGTTCATCAAAAGAAATCATAAAAAAAAGGTGAAAAGGGAAACTTCAATCTGGGAAAAGATATTTACAACACACATAAATGATGAAGGATTAAAATCCAGTATATAAGAGAACTCATACAAATTCATAAGAAAAACAACAAAAAAAAGGTCAAACATTTCCAAAGAAGAAATACAAGGAACCAATAAATATTTAAAAAGAAGTTCAAACTCATTAGAAATCAGGGAATTATAAACCAAATCACAAGGCTGGAAAAATTAAAAGAACTGACAATATCAAATATTGGTGAGAATGTGGAACAACTAGAACTCATACATTTCTGGTGGGAATATAAAATGGTACAATTACTTGGAAAAGCAACTTAGCATTATCTGGTAAATCTGAAGATATCTACATCCTATCATCCAGTAATTCTACTTCTATGTATATAACTTACAGAAATTTGTGCATGTATGCACCAGGATATATAGGCAGGAAAATGTCTATAACAATATTACTGCTAATAGGCCCACAATGGAAACAATTCAAAGACTATTAGAGCTAATGAATAAATAAATAAATTTTGGTAAATTTATTCCTATAATATGATACAGTTATGAAAGAGAATGAACTATAGCTACAAGAAACAACATGGATGAACTTCAGGAATATAATGTTGAATAAAAGAAGTCTTTGAAGAATTATATTCACATGTAATTAAGAAACACAAAATGAAACAATACATTGTTTAGAGATACAAATAATAAAACTATAGGAAAAAGCAAGAGAAAGATAAGCACAAAATTCAGAATAGTGGTTGGCTCTGAAGGGGCAGGGAAGAAGACAGACTTGGGAGGGGTTTTTAAATCAGATGCCAGGTATACAGGTGTTCTTTGTATTTTTATTCTTTATACCTTATACATACTTTCATAAATATTGTTCTGCACTCAATATTTTAAGAAATTAAAGTTTAACTTCTCAAAACAAATATACTACCTCACCTCAGAGTTTTTCAGAATCAGAACTGAAATTATTAATCTATTAAGTAGATTAATATTGGCAATATTTGACTGCTAATACCTTTATAAAAAGTTAATACAAATCAATAAAATACAAACATCCAAAGAGAAAAATACATACATGAAAGCAGTTCACCCTCCACTCCCCTCTAATTACAACCCACTGAAAGAACCAACATTAAGAGAAGACCATGTGTCCTTCCATACTCTTCTCAATGCTCGTGCAACTCTGCTTACATGCTTAGGGTTTGTTCTGCTTTGTTGTATCAAAATGAAATCACGTTACACTCATTATTTTAAAGTTTCTTAAGACATTCCCCCTAAAACATCACAGATATTCTTCTAAGACAATACACATAGATCCTATTCCCTTTTTTTCTATAGCCACACAATATACTACGTGGTAGGTGAAGGATAACGTACTCAATCATTCTCCTATTGATAGACACACAGGTTGTTCCCAGTTTTCTGCTACTTCAGTTAATGCTGCAGAAACTACATCTTTGTACACTAACTTTGTAGTCTGGTGTTTTTATTCTGTGTCCAAGAGCATGTATATTTTAAATTTTAACATATATTGCCAGATTACTTCCCAGAAAGACTGTAAAAATGCACATTCCCAAAGGCAATAATATATTTGTATGGCTAAGTCTCTTTTTATCCTTCACTTAGGCATGAAAAAAAGACTTCCCAGGGGCCGGCCTGGTGGTGCAGCTATTAAGTTCCCACATTCCGATTCGGCGGCCTGGGGTTTGCCGGTTTGGATCCTGGGTGTGGACCTACAAACCGCTTGTCAAGCCATGTTGTGGCAGGTGTTCCACATATAAAGTAGAGGAAGATGGGCATGGATGTTAGCTCAGGGCCAGTATTCCTCAGCAAAAAGAGAAGGATTGGCAGCAGATGTTAGCTCAGGGCTAATCTTCCTCAAAACAACAACAACAACAAAAGACTCTCCAGGTACAAAAGCAAAAGACGAATTTGTAAATGACGATGTTGATATGTTTAACTTTCATATATAAAAATTTTAAAATAAAAAAAGTAGATAAAGACAAATAGAAACCAGAGAAAATATGGGCAGTATCTAAGTGTTACTATCTTTAATATATAAAAGTTCATAAAAATCAATAAGATGCAAACACTCAAATAGAAAAATAAGAGACAATATGAATAGATTAATTATACAGCAGAAATTAAAATGGCTAATAAATTTTTTAAAACCTCACTAGTTATTTATAAAAATACAAAGAAAAAAAGAGGAGGTGCTTTTTTACTTTTGGCCCATGAAATCTGTAAATAACTTTTCAATATGATATTACCCAGAGGGATTTATCATATCTTGCTTTAGCACCTTGGCAATAGTATCAAAGGTCTTAAAATACATAAAAACTCTGACCCAGGAATTCCACCTCCAGAAATTCATTTAGGGAAATAATCAAGTCTTACAAAGATTTCTGCATATGGATGTTCCATGTTAAATTTATCCCAGCAAAAAATCAGAAATAACTGTCCCACAACAAAGTGATAAAGGAAACTATGGTTTATCCATGGGATACAAAACTATGCAGCCATTAAAAATTTGTTTTGGGGGGCCAGCCCGGTGGCGCAGCGGTTAAGTGTGCACGTTCTGCATCGGAGGCCCAGGGTTCGCTGGTTTAGATCCCTGGTGCGAATATGGCACCGCTTGGCACGCCATGCTGTGGCAGGCGTCCCACATATAAAGTAGAGGAAGATGGGCATGAATGTTAGCTCAGGGCCAGTCTTCCTGAGCAAAAAGAGGAGGATTGGCAGCAGTTAGCTCAGGGCTAATCTTCCTCAAAAAAAAAAAAAAAAAAAATTTGTTTTTGGGGGGCTGGCCCTGTGACAAAGTGGCTGAGTTTGGCATGCTCTGCTTTGGCGGCCCAGGTTCATGGGTTTGGACCTACACCACTCATCAGCCATGCTATGGTGGCAACCCACATAAAAAGCAGAAGAAAACTGGCACAGACATTAGTTCAGGGCTAATCTTCCTCAAGCAAAAAAGGAGGAAGAGTCGCAACAGATGTTAGCTCAGGGCTAATCTTCCTCAGCAAATAAATAAATAAAATAAAAATTTGTTTTTGAAAATAAGCTCATAAAACAGGAAAATGTTTATGATAAAAAGATACAGGCCATAAAAATCTATGTACAATATGATCTCAATTTTGTTATCAAAAATATATACAAAATTTCCTTCTATACTTTCTGTATCTTCTGTCTTTTCCATAATAAACACTAAATATATAATATTTTATAATTAAAAAAAAAATTTAAGTTTTAGAAAGGGTTCTCTCCATGTTACTCTTTCTTTGAGTATATACTAAAGGTGATTAAAGTAATTTGTATATATATTTAAAATCCTTTATCATTTATTTGAAATTATCAATCAATGTGCTGCCAAAAAAAATCCATCTGGAACTTCATTACAGTTAGGTAAGCATATTAAACAAAGTCACAAATCCCATATTCTGTGATGAATCCTAGGCTTCCTAGGGTATATTGATGTATCTACTAATATCTTGACATCACTGTATTTAAGGGAATAAGATGGATTTACTCAAAAAGACCAGTAGTAGAAGGACTCTCTTTTATGTTAATTTTATCTCATCCCGAAAGGATGAAATATTTAAGCTTAAAACTTACCTCGAAGGTATGGTCTAGTCTGTACACTGACACTGAATTCACTGCACTGACTATCTCCAGTACGCCATTGAAATTATTCAAATCTTGAAAAACTTGCAGAATTTCTATAACTCTACTTAGTACTGCCACTCGTTCCTCAAAGTTTTCTGCTTCCACAATGCACCTAACCAAAAAAAAAAAATTCATGGCTTAGAAAGCAATTTCCTCACCTAGTGTAGAAGAGAATAAATATATTTTCAGCCAGAATTTTGGCTTATATATGACTTAAAATTATGATTCTTAAGAATAAGACAGAGTAAGTAAAACTTACTTTTCAAACCAGAGGGTGAGATTTGTGGTGTGGCGAATCATTTTTAATAAATTTGGAGAATTTATTTCTTTATCTTCTTTGGTCCACACACTCCCTACAAGTTCAGAAGGCTGGACTTTCCTGTGGAACCAAAAATCAGTGTAACTTAACTCACAAACGACTGGAATCAAAATTATTTAAACCCCTCCTAAAACTTAACAGAAAAGACAATTAACCCAAAAGATAAATGGATAAACAGCCAAATAGGCAATTCACTGAGGAACAGACCCAAATAGCCACAAACATGAAAAAATACTTTCTCTCTTATTCAGGGAAAAGAACACTAAACCACAATCAGATTCCATTTTATTCCTGTCAGACTAACAAAAGTCTGATAATAACCAATGGGTAAAAAGGTGAAAAAACAGGAACTCTCCAACACTGACGTGCAAGTAAAAACTGATACAACCCTTTGTAAAGCGATGTGGCCAGATCTCCTAGTACTGACGATATCCGTCCCAGATCACCTAGCAGTTCTCCACCCAGGAAGGCGCTGTCCAGGCACCGGGTTCTAAGAAGGTGCAGCGAAGCAGTGTTGGCAGGAGTGAAAACTCTCAGACAACCTAGAGACTCATCAAGAGACTGGACAAATTCTGCAGTGTCCACACAACGGAAGAGCACACCACAACTAAAACAAGCAAACTAGAGCTAGATTCATCAACTTGAACAAATGCCAGAAACAACTTCAGTAAAAAACAAGTTGCAGAATGACACATAAATATAAACAGTTTTAAAATGCGTAAAACAGTACTATATATTTTTTAGGAGTGTATGTGTGTGTAAATCTTATGACACGTAGGAATATAAACACCAAATACAGGATAGTGGTTATTCCTTGGGAGAAAAGAATGGGATTGGGGAGAATTACATAAGAGATCTCAATTTTATTTGTAACGCTTTTGCTGTTCACGAGCCCTCATTGTATTATTTTCTACATTTTTTGGAATAGCTGAAATAAATAAAAAATCAGACAGAAGAGCAGATTAAATCATTGTATACAGAGAGTCAGGATTACATAATTTAAAAAGTTGACCAGGGTCCAGTCCGGTGGCATAGCGGTTAAGTGTGCACATTCTGCCTCAGCAGCCCAGGGTTCACTGGTTCGGATCCTGGGTGCAGACATAGCACCACTTGGCAGGCCATGCTGTGGTGGGCGTCCCATGTATAAAGTAGAGGAAGATGGGCATGGATACTGCCTCAGGGCCAGTCTTCCTCAGCAAAAAAGAGGAGGATTGGTAGCAGATGTTAGCTCAGGGCTAATCTTTCTCAAAAAAAAAAAAAAAAAAAAGTTGACCACTGGCATTGTCATCAATGTCCTACAGACTTAGCTATTAATTTAAAAAAAAAGTTTTTAATCAGTAGATTTCACTACAAATGGGTACTTACTAACAGTTTTTGAAATAAGTTTTCTGAAGTGGTTCTATTATTTCACCAAAAATTTAGCTTACAAAGTGCCAATGTTTTACATATGTTGCCCTTCTTCCATAATACACAAATCACTTAACAATGGGATTTCTATGTTCTGAAACCAGGTCCACATAGAGCTAAGCACTTTTTTTCTCAGATGTCCATTCATGGAGCAGTCACTCTATGAGGAAACACTTGATTCAGTACTATTTGCTTTGTTATCTCAAGTAACAAGTGCTTTCATTCCTACCTTTCACAAATGCCACAACAGAAACAAAAACCACCCGAACTCCAAATTACTTAAAACATGACGTTCTGAATCAAACAATGACAACCTCTGACGTGTGTGCTAAATTCTGAACAGCAAAGCCAGCGACACCAGAGGCCCAGTTCTAAAGAAAGCAAAGTTTTATCTCTGGTGCCTTCCTACATTTTTAATTAGCAGTAAACTATATATTCTTGCTTTTCTATTATAATCCCTGTAAAAAAAAAATGGCTGCTAATCAGGATAACCTCATAAGAGTCTTTACTTTAAAAAGGGCTCCTGAAGGCAGAAAGGTTTCTGATGGAACAACAGTGGTGGGGGGTTATTTTTTGACCAGGGGCAAGGGTTCCTGCAAGTCCTTCCCAGGAGCCTGCATTGTAAATGAAAGAAGAAACCTTAAATTAGGAGGGAGGAGAGGACAGAGGGGGCTAATGCATGGGGCAAAGATAGTGGTTTAAAAAGACAGGAAGCTGATAAAGTAAGCTGAAAGGAGAGAAGACTGTAGTTACGAAGGAATGAGATGCTTCCATTAGTAATTTTGGAATAAGAATGGTTTGCAGTGATGACAAGATTCAGAATATGACCACAGGAGGTGTCTGACTGGGAGTAGAGAACAACATTGGAAGTGATGAAGCCATGAAACTAAAAGGTTAGGTTGAGAATGGGTGATGTGTGTGGATATAAGGCGACGGCAGGAAACGCTTTATACATAAAGACAGATGATGGGATAGAGTTAAAAACAAACAGCCAAGCGCACATCTAGTAATCTTTATAAAGGAAAGAAAATGGCTCACAAGGTTTAAGTATGGTTCGTCATCACACTACCTCACAAATAACTTTCTTTAACATTTTAATACTGACTTCAAATAGCTACAGTATCTGACACTCCTTAAAAGAAGTTAAGAAATCTTTATTCTTCTAAGAATTTTGTTATTCATTTGCCCAACAAACCTAACCCAGTCAAGCCACAAATTAAAATTTTGATTTGTAGAATGCAATAAAAAGAAGAAAGCCTGTCTCACTCAGGAGTCTATTTGCCAAGAGCCTCACACCCATGCTGACCGCCTCAGCTGAGCCAGCTCCAGCTGAAGAGATCTGGGAGAGGCCGAAGGGGGCTGGGTGCCTGCCACCCTGGTCCTCTCCCTGCCATCCTCTTGTGAGGGACTGCTGGCGCCCAACCCAGGCCTGAGGAGCAACATGCTATACGACTTTTACCTGCAGAAGACACTGAACTTAAAAACTGCTATGAGCTTTCCTCCAAGCCCAAAGAACAGCAGAGGTATTTTTAAGCACTCATGAATAATTTGCAAAATGTTCTGAAACTACAGGTATGTTCAAAGTTCTTGAAAACAGAGCATCAAATTATCACTGATTGCCTACCTATAGAGATCAGATTCCAAAAGCGTCAGCTGGCGTGCAATTTCTATTGGATGAAGTGTCATGAGATCAAAGGTCTCGAACTGCCCGGGTCTGCTGATGTGCCATTCAATCGGGGGGGGTGGGCTTTCAAAGGTGATATTATGGCTTATTCCGTTTGCCTGAGTCTGTTTCTTCCTCTTGATGATCTTAGCAATTGACTCTACCCATTTCTTCATAGCTTTCCCTAGAAAAAGATCATAAACAAAAATGCCTTTTACTTGACAGACACAACTGCAAATCTCTGTATAATCTTTAACCTTCACCCAGCTTCAACAATTATCAACTCATGGCCACTTGTTCTTTCATCTAACCCCATTCACGCCCTCCCTCCTCTCCCTACATCCTTTCAAAACAAATCTAAGACATCATATCACTTCATTCATACTTAAGTATGTACCCAAAAGTTAAAGGCTTTTAAAACTAACCACAATACCATTATCACATATAAAAAAATGACAATAACTTCTTCATATCATTAAATATCTAGTTACTGTTAAAATTTCCGTGTCTCATAAACACTTTCTTACAGCTGGTTTGTTCAAAATAGGATCTGAACACACTGCACATTGCACTGAGTCAATATATCTCAAGTCTCCTTTAATCTACAGGTTCCCCCTCATCTCTCATTTTTGTTTGCAACTTATTTGTTGAAATTGAATCATTAGCCCTGTGGCGTTTCCCAAGTCTGAATTTTGCCAAAACATTGGCCATGTTTCTCTTTCCCCTGTGTTTTCTGTAAAATCAGACACAGAGACTAGATCTGATTCAGGATCAATTTTTTTTTTTTCAGTGAGGAAGATTGCCCCTGAGCTAACATCTGTTGCCAATCTTCCACTTTTTGCTTGAGAAAGATTGTCCCTGAGCTAACATGTGTGCCAATCTTACTTTATTTTTTGTATATGGGACGCTGCCTCAGCATGGCTTTATGAGGAGTGCATAGGTCTGTGCCTAGGATCCGAACCTGCGAACCCTGGGCCACTGAAGCAGAGTGCGTGAACTCAACTAGTACATTACCAGATTGGCTGACAGGAGGCATATAATATCCTGCTACTTCTTCTTGTGATGTTACCAGGAGTTGAGAGATGGTAATATTCTATCATTCCTTCTTCACTTATTACTTACAATATTATAAAAAGAAACTTTTCCTCATCAACTATTTGATTATCCTGAGGTATAACTTACATAGGAAAGGCCTTTAGACATTAACTATAGATACTAACTTAACCATTTACTAGCTTTATTCTAATATGTGTATTTCAGAAGCTTCTTAGATTACATTTAATCTATTGTCCTCATTAAGAATATTATTTAAAAATTAATTTTGTACTGTAAACAGTTTTAAGCCACACATGAAAAAAGACATCTCAAACATCTTAAAATTGAAACAAAGAATCACATTCTCTCTTTTAATGAAAGTAAAATTCCCCTTAGAGAACAAGTAGGAGATGAGACAAGCTAGGCTTAGCTATGGTATTCTTAATTAATGCCTTATACTGTCAGATAAAATGTAAATGTTCTTGATTCAATAACATACATTTGATGATACATTTGTTTACATATTCATGACCTAGAATTTCATTTCACAGGCTGTATTCTGAAATTTCAGGTAGGCAACTGCTGTCTTCCAGGTGCTAAAAATATACCAAAAACTATTCCAGGGGAAGTAAGTATTATTTAAAAAGCCATAAGCCATTAACCATTCAAAACTAAAGAATAAGATTAAGGAGAATAAGAAAACAGATAAAATCAAACAAATATTTAATTAATTGAAGGAATGTAAACCTTGAGATGAGATAAAATTAAGCCTTAAATTTATTAAAGAGGACTTTTGACTTCTTTAAAAGAATGATCCTCCTTCTCGAAAAAGCAAGGTTGAAAAGACTTGAACAGGCAGGGTTCTAAGACTTCAGGTGGTTCTGTACATAGGAGAGCTTCTCAGAGTTGATAAAAATCATTCCAAATGTTATTTCAGCTTTTTAAAAATGAGAAATAGTTCAGTTTCTTAAATTAAAAGTCACACAAATTTAAAAATAAACTTAGGGGGCTGGCCTGGTGGCGTGGTGGTTAAGTTTGTGCACTCCACTTTGGCAGCATGGGGTTCACAAGTTCAGATCCCAGGTGCAGACCTACATTTCGCTCATCAAGCCATGCTGTGGTGGCATCCCACATACAAAATGGAGGAAGACCAGCACAGATGTTGGCTCAGCAACAATCTTCCTCAAGCAAAAAAGAAGAAGATTGGCAACAGGTGGCAGCTCAGGGCTAATTTTTCTCACCAAATAAAATAAAATAAAATAAAATAAAAAATACAAATAAACTCATGTGCAACACAAGATCCAATCAAACCTTTAAATAATATACCTCTTACACTTGAAATGAAGGATTCTAGCCGTTCAAGCAACTCCAAATCTCTTTCAAAATCATAAAAATGGTGTTCAACCCAGTGCCGAAACACATTTAAGATCCTGATAAAGTGAAAAGAAGAGCTAAATTTTAGTGACACATAAGCATTCAATTATACTGCTTTCACTTCTCCACGCCATGGTGATACCTTTATATATAAGGGTGTTATATATACAATATAACACTCAAAGAGTCTCTAATTTGTATTTAATTAATACCTTAAATGCTTCAATGACACGAAGACAGTAGGTCTCCAGACTGTTTCTTTAAAAATTATACTTTCAAAAAAATTTATAAGCATAAAACGTAGGGTTTCTGTACTTAATTAGCCATTCATTTTATGTTCAGAAAAAGTACCTTTTCATTACTGATATGTAGAAAATTCATACTCTATATAGTACAAAATCTATTTTTAAGTCTTTAAGTTGAAAGGATTTTTTTAAGATCTAAATTTTGATCTATTTTTCACATAAAATGGAAAATCAACTGAGATTTAGTGTATCTGGTTTTACATTCAAAAACTATTGTCAAATTTCTATGTAACTTACATATGTGCCCACATTTCTACCAGAAGACAAAAATATTTCTGACAGACAGCTATTTTGTTTTGTAGTACCACAAAAATAATCACTTACAATCTTGCGAATAGAGATTTAATCAATCTATATAAATATAACATTCGATTCTCCACCTCAGAGATTTATAGATAGTGTAAATACATTACATTATCATTTTTTCCTTCATTATTTCAGTGACTTTCTAGGTTAGCCACCCCCACCTCACCCCACCAACTGAGAGACAATAGTTTTTCTCCCAGACTAAGAAAATACTTTAAATTCCCAATTTCTGTTATCCTATCTGTAATAAAACAACCTTAAGTCACTGTACGCCTGGTTAGCTTAGCAGCTTGAAGAATATTTCAAGTGATCACAAAATTGTTAGCTTCTAAGTTTACACTTAGGTCAATTCAAGTAACTCTCCTTCCATTTTCTTTTCTTCCTAGTTTCTATAGCATCCAATGTAATTTAAAAATTACTTCCATGTAAAAGAAAAAATAACTCATAATTAGATTTTATCACAATTAAAGACTTGAACTTATCAAAAGACATGATTAAGAAAAGTAATAGGCAAGCCACAGACTGGCTGGAAGAAAATAACTGCAAAACTATCTGACAAAAGACTGCGTCCAATCCTATTCATCACACTACTACACCAGAATAAAAAGACTACTCAATAAAAAAGGCACAAGAGCTGAAGATTCTTCACAAAGTAAGTAGGAGTAGCCAATGAGAGACAATAAAAAGTTCTCAATGTCACCAGTCATCAGAAAAATACAAATTAAAACCACAAACAGATACCACTATTCCCCACCAGTTTGGCCAAGGTAAAAAGAATGACATCACTTAATGCTGGCGAGGCTGGGGAGCACCTGGAGTTCTCACACATCGCTGGGAGGGGGTAATCAGGACAAGCGCTGTGGGATATATAAAAATATATTCACCAAAGACTTCTAAAATAAACTTCATAGCAGCTTTATTTGTAATAATCAAAAACTGAAAAGAAGCCAGGTGCCTTTCAGTGGGAAAATGAATAAACACACTGTGGTAGATTCAAATAAGAGAATACCACCTCAGCAACCAAACAGAACTAACCCCTCAGACAAGAGCAACACGTCCAAAAGCATGCTGAGTAATGATGACAGACATAAGAGTATATAAGAATCCATTCATACGAAATTCTAAAACAGTAAAACTAATCTACGGAGGAAGATGAATACTGCTTTGGGCAATGAGAAAAAAATTGACTAGAATGGGCATGAGAGAACTTTCTGGGGTGATGGTAACATTTTACATTCTTGAAAGCAGTTTGGATTATAGAGATGTATGTATTTGTTGAAATTCAGTCACAGTATATGTAAGACCTGTGTGTTTCATTGTATACACATTTTAGAAAAAAAGAACAATAAACAAATACTGAACTGTTAATGATAAACAAGTTGAAGTCTTTAAGGAGAAGTGTACCTTGAAATACATCCCCCAAATTAAGACAATGGACCAATAGAAGAATGACAAATTAATAGATATGGGATAAAATAACTACAGTAAAATGTTAACAGTAGATCTAGGTGGTGGGTTTATGGGTGTTCACTGTAGAATTCTTTCAACTTTTCTTTATGTTAAAAATTTTGTAATACAATGTTGGAAAAAGTTACTATCACTATAAAAATTACTGTCATGGCTAAAAATCTTTCAATGCTTACAGACAAGTTTAACAAACTGGCTTCGATTTCAAGGCCATCTTCAACTCTACCCCATTCCATACAGTTAATCTTATCTACTACTACCTGCAATACAATGTCTTCATTTCTCTTGAACCAATTTCCTTAACTATTTCCTTTGCACACCATTCTCATTTCTGCCTTCTTGCCTTTGTTCATTTCCCAGGACCCTGAATACCTACAATCACCTTCCTGTCTGTCTAAATCCTAGACATCCTTTAAGGACAATTGCAGATTTTATCTCTTCCAAGATGCCTTTCCTAATTACTCCAGCCTAATCTTAGCTATTCCTGAAATTTTATACGGATGTATTTTTCTAAGCCACTTAAATACTTAAAGTAGAATATTACATCACTGTTTCATGTATCATTTTTCTCCAATAAAATCATAATATCATGATGGCAAAGACGATATTCTATGTTATTTCTGTACTCACCATAGTTACAAGTACAGGACTGAGAACACAGAAAATGCTTAGAAATAAATATTTAAAGAATGTGTATAACTGAGAGTCGAGGACTATATTCTGCCCCTAGACAGCAGCCTCATAAATGTGTGCCTCATGTCAAAGGGCTGAATTTGAGTGTGTATTAACACAAATACATCACAGCTAGTAGAAAAAAATTAATTACTTCTTTATTGTTGATGGGTAAATAATCTCATCTTCTTATACAAAGAATGACATATTAAAAGTTTTGGCCGAGAAACATACAGTTGAGAGTACCATAATTTCTCTAAAACTGCATTTATCCGTGGCAATTATCTTGGAAAATAATTACTATATTCAGTTAACATTGCATCAATAATTATAAAACTGTATCAATCATAGGGGTCGGCTTGGAGTGTAATGGTTAAGTTCGCACACTAGGCTTCAGCAGCCCAGGGTTTGAGGGTTCAGATCCCAGGCATGGACCTAGCACCGCTTATCAAGCCATGCTGCGGCAGGCGTCCCACATATAAAGTAGAGGAAGATGGGCACAGATGTTAGCTCAGGGCCAGTCTTCCTCAACAAAAAGAGGAGGATTGGCAATGGATGTTAGCTCAGGGCTAATCTTCCTCCAAAAAGAAAAAATTGTATCAATGATGAAAAATTTTATCAATAAATAAAGTCAATAAATTTCAATTTATTGATTGACAGTAATTGAGGAACCGTCACATTTACAGAGAAAAGAATATTCAGACTGCATGCAATTGGTACGGTGTCTCAGTTTTCCCACAGAGGGGCAGGCAGCACTTTGATTTTCACTTGGACCGTAAAGAAAGCTCTTCAAAGGAGCCGCCCATTTTCAACACTCAGTGCTAAAACGCACTCCGGGGTAGGAAGTCAGGAAGGGGTTGGTTTGAATCCTGTTGGGCCACCCCTTTATAGGGACTCTCTCAAATACTTTATCCACTAAGTTTCAATTTCCTCTGATATACAGGGGAAATAGTAATTGCATTGAGAAGATGAGATGAAAAAGCACTTGGGCACACAGTAAGTACCTAACAAGCGGCAGCTGCTTTTATCAAATAAATTTTTAGAAATTACTGAAATGATTTCTCAGATAAAGTAATGAATGTCTATATACTTTGTGGGAGAAGGGTGGGGAAAGAACTAGAACTTTCGTAAATATTGTAAACTGTAAAAAAGCCCAGGATTACTAGATGATCACAATGGGACACGAAGAAAACAAAAGGGAGAGGCTGACAGCAGGCCACTTATATGAAACTTTGTAATTGTTACTCAGTAGGTCTCCTGGTCTGTAAGCATAACCTATCACACGCCAGAGATGTCTGATGCAAGGAACACACTCTCTTTTAACAATCAAGCTTCTTCAGAGTATTTAAGAGTAGCTTTAATAGAAAGAACTTTGGAAGTTTAACTTAACTGCTACGAAGTTAACAGCACCTATATCTGAATTCAGAGGTAAGAACTTTTGTGCTAACGATACATTGAAAATTGAACGGCACACAAAAAATACAATATTCAGGCCAAACCTAAGTTGTACTGGTTGGACGTATTCCTTGCGAAACCTTTTAAGGTCTGCACTGATGGGCTGCTCGCCTTTCTCTACTGCCAATTTATCTGCTTCAGTAGGTTCTGGCTCTGGAATTTCAAATCTAAGAAGAAAAGCAAAATGAGAGAAATTTTTGTTGTTCATACATAAATGAAAAGGATTTCAAATACAACAGGAAAAGTATTCTAACTAAGCAACCTTCTTTCCTACCATTTACGTGAAAAGTGCAATCACTGATAAACTTCCCTTAAAGTATTACATGCTACAAAAAAATGCCCTTTGGCTATACAGTACTAAGGTTTTTTATTCTTACTTTTATCAAAAAAAGTTTATTAACTAGTACTGATCAACAGGTCAATGGAAAAGAGCCAAGAAAAGAATCTGTAAGGAGTATAACCTTTTTAAAGAACCTAACAGAGATGGCTTATATAATAATCTGTTCTTAATATTTACTTTATTAAAATGAAAGCAGACGTAAGTTTCCTTAAATGAATGAATATAAATCCAAAGAGATGGTCCAAACTGAATTTTTTTTTTGAGGAAGATTAGCCCTGAACTAACTGCTGCCAATCCTCCTCTTTTTGCTGAGGAAGACTGGCCCTGAGCTAACATCTGTGCCCACCTTCCTCTACTTTATATGTGGGACGCCTTCCACAGCATGGCTTTTGCCAAGCGGTGTCATGCCCGTACCTGGGATCTGAACTGGCGAACCTCGGGCCGCCGAGAAGCAGAATGTGTGCACTTAACCTAAGCTGCACCACCAGGCCGGCCCCCCAACTGAATTTTAAAAAATATTTAAGAACACACCTTAAGTGGATAAGGTAAAAAAGTTAAAAAAAAAATCTTGCCCAATCATAGGAAATACACCTAAACTCTAAGGTGTGCTTTCCTTTTTTTGGACATGGAAATACAACTACGTAAATCTTCACAGCAAATCCCACTGACTCAGTCTGGTAATTTCAGAGAACAACATAAAGATACAAGTTAAGATAAAATTCTGGTAAGTTTTTAAATGTGAATCAACATTATTTTAGATTCCAGATACTATATTTTAACCTATAAAGCATTTAAAGTGCCACTAATATACTCAGTGAAAAAGAAAAATTTTAATCCAAAACTTAATTTTTTAAAATTAATGATAATAAAGGAAATGTTAATTTTTTTAGGTCTAATAATGATACTGTGGTTATATTTTTAATAAGAGTACTTATCTTTTAGAAAAACAAATGGAAATATTTACGGATGAAATATGCTATCCAGGATCTATACATGCTTCAAAGTAATCCTGGGGTTAGTGTTGAAGTGGGCAGGGAAACAGATGAAACACAAGTTGATAATTACTGAAGATGGATGATTGATAAATACGGTTTATTATATTTTTCTACTTACTCTTATAGATGTTTTGAAATTTTCCTTAATAAAAAGTTTGTTTTAAAAGTGAAAAGTAAAAATGTCTTTTTTAAGCAAGTATTGCTTCATTGCACAGAAAAAAATTCAGTAAAATACATAGTTTTATTCTTTTCTAAAACCAGGCTTTCTGATTACCACTATAAATATTACTAAGATCTGCAAAGACTTGTTATAAACGGATTTCAGTAAGCACACTGTTTGAAGAGAACAATGATACTGATAATTTAATGCCAAATAAATTATATTCAAAAACATACTAGCAGCACATCCTAGATATCCAGCACTCTGCAAGGATAGTTAACTTTTACAAAATGTTAATATAAGTGAAATAAGTATTTTTCTTACCGTTCAATTAGTAAGCTTAGCAATTCCTGTGGTTTACAAAATGAACGATATGTAGTAAGAAAAGTACGAACAAAATTGGGATCTGAAAAGGCAGAGCATAAAACAGGTTGCATGAGTTCCATTTACTCAGTTTAATTAATTCAAAGTAGCACATTTTGGAGGCCTTCCTTCCTTTTCCTTTTTATTCTGGCCCCTCCCACTGTGGTTCTTCCTGCCAATAGTGGTATTTCTTGATAAATGAGGACTGTTTCCCAATTTAAGATACACGAATATACAATTTTTATAAATATTTAATAATTAATGAAGTTAACACTATTATATTTTAGAGACATTTAATTAGTTATTCTTTTTGATTCTGCAGTATTCTTTTCTTTCTTTTTTTTTTTTTTTTGGTGAGGAAAATTGGCCCTGAGCTAACATCTGTTGCCAATCTTCCTCCTTTGTCTCTGGAAGATTGGCCCTCAGCTAACATTTGTGGCCATCTTCCTCTATTTTGTATGTGGGATGCCGCCACAGCATGGGTCAATGAGTGGTGTGTAGGTCTGCACCCAGGATCCAAAGCCACAAACCCCAGGCCATGGAAGTAGAGTGTGTAAACGTAACCACTACACCACTGGGCGGGCCCCTGCAGTCTTCTCTTTATATTTTAGAGGCAATCTATTTTTTTTTCCCAAGCCTCAAGCATTTTTGAACATTCCTGAAAAGCTTTTAGCTCCTTGGCCCTAGATAAGCTCTTGCAACGAGTTTCACATACCTGCATACATATGATATGTCAACCTTTCAATTAATTTCACCACAGTTCCTCCTTTAATAATGGGGATTCCACTTCTACTTTGCAAGCTGTCTTCAAAAACTATGTTTTCCTCAGAGTCTTTCACCACGAAACGATACATCTCAGGACTTGGTAACCTCAGTGGCTGCTCATTTTCTTCCTTCAGTAACACTGAGTCCAGCATTCGGTCCAGTGTGCTACGGTAATGAAGAGAAATGAGTGCTGCCATCCAGTTATTCTTCTCTTCGGCAGACTTGGCAGCAAATGTGATGCTGTTTTCATCTTTGGAGACTAATTCAAAAGCATGTCTGCACTCGCAAGTGTCTTCTTTATCACATATTTGTATTTTCCTCATGACAAACTTCTCTTTCAGTCTGTATTCTGCACTACTGTACCCTGGAAGCCGCGACTGGCTATGATTGGGTTTGCAGCTAATCATTAAGCCATCAAAGAGAAAAATATGCCGTTCATGTTTAGCACCAATTTTTGTCAAAGGACCTTCCATAATGAATTCATTACAACACTGTCCGATGTCTTTGCCTTCCCATCCATCTATGTTTTTCTGAATTTCATTCATTTTTTTAATAGCCAGGTGCTTGCTTCTTAATTGACGATTATAAAAAGGGCAAACAGGATCCCTAAAAAAAATACCAAGATAAATTTAGCCTATTCAATGGCTACACAATCCAAATGGTTTTAACTGTAAACCAACTCAAATCAATTGACAAAAATATTAAATAACCAAATACTAAGTTTTGCACACAGCATTAACTTTCTGCTACTAACTTAGCCACTAAACAATACCTCTCAATTTCATTATTGTAAAAGAGAAGCACTTGAAGCTCTATATTTCATTTCTACTGCAATAAGAATTAAAGTGACAAATAATCCTAAATTTCTTATATAAATTACAAAAAATTATTAATCTGTCTTTTAAAATTTTATTAAATATATTTTAACAACATGACAATGCCAATTTTAAAAGACTAAAAGCCAAAAGAAAGATGTATAACTTTCAAGTATAACTTGCAAGAATGCAATGATCACTATTAAGTAACACTTCTTGAGAAAACCAGGCATCAGATGTAATCAAGTATGCAGAAGCATGCATATTTTCAACAGTGTGGAATTACCCAGGTCGACGTCTAGGCGAATACTGCTTATAAATTCGGTCCATACTACCCTGGAGATTCATGAGAGCAGTAATAGCTTGGTTCAAACATTCTCTGTCTTCTTGTTCTTCACTACATGCTTTCAATTGCTAAGAAAAACCAAAAAGAAAAATTAAACCTGCATTGTTCAGTTCTCTTTCTTCTAATTAGAGGAAGCAGCAACAATATTACCCACTCTAAACGAATTTTAAATATACTTAACAAAAACACTGCTAATATGAAAATAATTTTATATGTTTGCCTCCTTATCCCTCAACCCAACCCTGTCTCTACATATGTAAATAGAATACAGATATAAAGTACTATTACCATAGAATCAGATAAAAAGCAATTGTGATAATCACCTAGACATTTTCCAGATATATAAAAATACTTTAAATACGCAAAACATGAAGCTTACAAGTTACTTTTGTTAGTAACTATGAATGGAGAAAATAACATAGAAACGCAAGTTATTTTATATTCTCTAATGATTAAATTCTTTTTTTTTTTTTAAGATTTTTTATTTTATTCCTTTTTCTCCCCAAAGCCCCCTGGTACACAGTTGTATATTCTTCATTGCAGGTCCTTCTAGTTGTGGCATGTGGGACGCTGCCTCAGCATGGTTTGATGAGCAGTGCCATGTCCGCACCCAGGATTCGAACCAACGAAACGCTGGGCCACCTGCAGCGGAGCGTGCGAACTTAACCATTCGGCCACGAGGCCAGCCCCTAAATTCTTAAATTTTAGTGATTTCTAAAAGCTTGCATATCTTTGTTATACAACACAATCAAGTATGCTAACTTTAGCACTTCAATCATAAACCTTTCTGCAAACAGCATCTCACAAAGGATTCAACTGATATTTTTTTACAACATAAAATTCAACTGTTCTATTAAATATCAAGAAATCATGAAGGTTAATATTCTATCTTATTAACCCTTAGAAATAAGACTTATAAATTGCATTATTAATCCTAACAACTCTGGCTTTCTTTTTTTTTATTTTTTATTTTTTATTTTTAAAGATTTTATTTTTTTTCCTTTTTCTCCCCAAAGCCCCCCGGTACATAGTTGTGTATTCTTCGTTGTGGGTTCTTCTAGTTGTGGCATGTGGGACGCTGCCTCAGCGTGGTCTGATGAGCCGTGCCATGTCCGCGCCCAGGATTCGAACTAACGAAACACTGGACCGCCTGCAGTGGAGCGCGTGAACTTAACCACTCGGCCACGGGGCCAGCCCCTGGCTTTATTTCTTTATCCAAAGATTTCTCTTGTATCTCAGTCTTGAAATGGAAGAAAATTTACTTTATAATTCAGATTGGATGATGCCCCAATGTTTTAATTTGTTTGACAGAAGAATTCAAAATGGAGCATTATATAGACGTCATATGGAGATTTACAGATGCAAATATAGATTTATGCAAGAATATGGAAAAATTACAATCGCTTTTCAGAAAATTTCTAAAAATTTAAATTTATTTCATGATCTTAAACTACCTTACTAGAAATTTTGCAACAAATTTTCCTTACATTCTAAGAATAACCTGAAAACCATTCAGCAGTGGCTCCCACTCTTCATGAAGGAATTGAATGGATATTATTTGAGTACTCAGTCCATTACCTTTCATTTATATGTCCTAGAAATTATTCTCCATCTGGAGCACAGAGTCATCTGATACTTTTCAAGATACATGTAGAAGTGTTGATATCAAAAGATTTGTAATATAATTTAAGTGAGTATCAGTAGAAGTAAAACCTTAATCCCTAGATTAAGAAATGAAATGAAAAGATGAAGGGAAGAGACAAAATACCAAAGGAAGTTTGAAAAAGGATCAGTACTTAACCATTCTGACTTCTAAAGGTGAAAATTATTTATTTTCCTGTTTTAAAGATTTCTTACAAAAAGATTCTTCTCAGCTCCACTCTAAAATATTTTCTTAGTAAATACGGATACTGATGATATAAAAAGATTAATTATAGGCTTTTCATTATTGCTTTTGTTGATCCAAATTTCCAAATTATCACTAATAACAAGACTTTACCAAAATGAAAACTACTTTTCAATTTAGGTATATGAAGATGCTAAATTCTTACTATCTACTTGGTCTTAAGGCTGCTCAGACTCTTCCACATAAATGGCCATGTCATTTCTAAATATCCATGTGATAATTACAGGCTGTCAAGGAGAAATAAAACCTCAGGATACTTAAGGCACAGGATTTCCTGGTGACAGAAGGATAGAAAACAGTGCCTCTGTTTGCCATAACATTAGTCCAATAATTCGCGTAATATTTCTTGAATTTTGGGCAGCGAGGTTTAATAAACAACAGATTAATGGAAATCCAAGCTAATTCTCTATAGACAATTCAAAGAATGTATCCTAAACATCTTACACTGACACAGAAATTATCACGCTGAACTACTTGCAGACAAGTCACACTCTTTCACGCCCCAGGGGGCTTTCTACATTTCTGCCCCTGCCCCTTCTCATCCACCTGCTGAACTCAGCCTCTGTGATTCAGGGGAAATGCCTCCTCCCTCTGAAGCTCGTCCCCCCTCTCTCCTTTAAATTTTTTCTTTTGAAATAATATCAAATTTACAGAAAATTCATAAAAATAATACAAATAACTCCTGCATACTGAGTCACCAATTTTTAACATTTTGCCACATATGCTTCACCATTCTGCGTGTAGGTGTACACCATTCTTCCCCGAACCACCTGAGAGCAGTTTGTGATATCATCCTTTCAGTTCCTTGCTGAGAAAGGCAGGCCACTGTGGAATGGTTCTGAGATTGTCTTTGGAATATTAGGAAAACACAAATGTATCACAAATTTCTCTCAAGTAGGATCATTCCCCATTCTTCCTTTAGTATTTCAGCAGTAGGTCTTAGACCAAAGATATTCTTTTATATTCTTTTATAGTATAGCAGTCAATTTCAGGAAATTTAACATTGGTCAAGTTCTATTATCTAACTTACAGTGCATATCCAATTTTGTCACGGTCCCAGTCAGGCCCTTCAGGGTAATTTCCCCCCAATCAGGATCCAGTCAGTGCTGCACTTAGCTGTCATGTTTCTATTGTCTCTCTCAACCTGCAATAGTTCCTCAACCTTTATCATTCATGGCTCCCCGAAATAAATAATACACATACACGCTCGAACATGAGGATAAACCTCTACGGATGCAATGCCTATATGAATTTTTTTCTAACTTCCCTAGACAGACTTAGTTACTCCTGTATCACTGATCCCACAGTACTACTTCTATATTGCACTTATTTTGTAATTATTTATTTGATGCACATCTTTTCCACTAAACCATGGACTCCTTAAGGCTTGAGGCTATGTTTTATTCATTTTTGGTACAGTACTTGCATATGGTAGGTACCCAGTAAGGTAACTAGAATGAGTGACTGTTGTATAAATGCTTACAATTTTAAGTGTTCAGACAAATAACAACAATGAACACGTACTGAGCTCTTGTTCTGTGCAAGCTCTTTTACTTATGAGCTTACTTAATCTGTGCTACAACTCTCTAAGATAGGGACTGTTAGTACACACGTTACAGAAGAAGAAACTGAGGCATACAGAGGTTATGTAATTCACCCAAGATGAGTGGCAGAGTCTGTATTCAAGCCCAGGGCCCATGCTTTTTGCCACACTACTATACTGCCTTTCTACACTGACACCAAACACAATTATGCAGAACCTTGGTCTCTGCCTAAACCCGCTGACCACAAGTGGAAGGGGTCCCCATCTATGTTAAAAACAAACTGGATAATCACACAGTTTAAGAAATAAAATGACATAAGTGTGCTTTGGAAAAGTGGTCAAAGAGAATAAACGCCTTAACTAAGGAATAAAGCGGAAGTGATCTTTCATTAATGTGTAGTATCTTATGAACCTGACTGAAGAATAGATTTCTTGCTTACCTGATGATCATTATTCTCCTTAGTTGTCTACACGTGTATCCTGTCCAAGATTTTACACTTCATGTAAGTTTTTCTTAACTCTATGAGACTTCAATGAAGTACCATGCTTCTCTTGAATTCCTATAAAGTGCTGTGTCTATTATAGATATCTCTGTGCCTAAAGCAAGGGGAATTACAATAAATTAAGAATTTGCCTCTAAATCATCATACTGGGAGTTCAGTCTAGACGTGAAATAACATACGTGATCAATTCTTTTCTAGTAATAAACTTCTCTCTAGATTTTCATAAACATAGAATTTTAATAATTTGGTGGGAAATTCAACTCATTAAAACCTATCACTTTTCTTTATGCGCTTTTTAAAACAAAATGCATTATCTTCCTTCAGACGTCCTTGAGTGATGTGTCAGTGCTGGAAGAGTAAATATTATGTAGTAAACTATTCCTGATAGTCTTTTTCAAGAGTCAGAGCATTTCCTTCTTTAGACACTATCTCAGGCTCTTGATGTTATGAACACAGGAACACACACTCACACTCACACAGGAACACAAAAACAGTGACAAAGCAAATGTTACAAAATGTTAATCAGTGAATTTAGGTGAAGGGAGCTCACTAGACTATTTTTGTAACTTTTTTCTATGTTTTTCAAAGTAAAAGGTTAAAAAGTATTACCTAAAGAAACTGAACTTTCTCATATTGGACTATTGGCTTATCTTTCCCAATGAACTTCATTAAAATTATTAATAACAGGTCTTCCTGTTAAGCTTTAATTAAATTAAGATGGATTAAGGTCTCTTAAGAGGGGAATTTTCATTCTTTCCATTACTGGATTTCTAGGAAATGGCCAGAGAGTTAGGGAGCAAAAGAATGTTACCTAGCTTTGAATAAAAGAATGTTACCTAGCTTTGATGCGAGAGAGTAGACGTTTTTAGAAACAGAAGGATAAACAGATTCTTTTCTTAGAATGTAAGTATATGGTAGTAGAAAGTTACTTATGAATCAGAAAATGAACTGTTTTTTCCTCTTCCTCTTTACATAAGGATTGAAATATATTTTAAGAAAACATCTAAAATTTATCTGGAAAAAAAAAGGAAATGAAAATAGTTTGTGATTAACCCCAGAGGGGTTTAAATGTAAAAAGACATAATATACCCTATAAAATGAACTTTAAAGTATTGCTACAAATAACAATAATCCAACAATGTACTCTGAAATAATTTCAGGCAAACTACATATGATAACCTATTATTTCTCATTAGGTAGTTTTTCTTCTATCTTGCTTATTGTAAATCCTGATTCTGGAAATAAAACTTGAACAATATTTAAATGCTATGTCCACAAATAAATCTCCCTTGGTATATGACTGAAGCAGATACTTCAAGTTAAAACTGCTCCAGGATTGTTTCTACTCCCAAAGGAACGTGATAGCCTTAAGTCACTCTGTTCGTCTTCTTTCTCATGGTTCTCACCCCAAAGTAAGCTTATCATGAAAAGAAATTTCTTCTGGATGAGTACTTGAGCCCAAACAGTATCACATAAAGGCAATCTACAGAATGGGAGAAAATATTTGCAAATGATATAGCTGATAAGGTATTAATATCCAAAATATATGAAGAACTCCTATGACATAACTACAAAAATATAAACAAATGGAATAAAAAATGGACAAAGGACTTGAATAGACATTTCTCCAAAGAAGATATACAAATGGCCAACAAGCACATGAAAAGATGCTCACCACCACTAATCATTAGGGAAATGCAAATCAAAACCACAATGAAGGGCCGGCCCGGTGGTGCAGTGGTTAAGTTCACACGTTCCACCTTGGCGGCCGAGGGTTGACCGGTTCGGCTCCTGGGTGTGGACATGGCACAGCCTATGAAGCCATGCTGAGGCAGGCGTTCCACACATAAAGTAGAGGAAGATGGGCACGGATGTTAGCTCAGGGCCAGTCTTCCTCAGCAAAAAGAGGAAGATTGGCAGCGGATGTTAACTTAGGGCTAATCTTCCTCCAAAAAGAAAAAGAAAAAAAAAAACCAACAAAAAAACCCACAATGAGATCCCACCTCACATCCATAGGATAGCCACTAACAAAAAACAAAAAGTGGGGCCAGCCCAGTGGCATAGTGGTTAAGTTCATGTGCTCTGCTTTGGTGGCCTGGGGTTCACAGGTTCCAATCCTGGGTGCAGACCTAGGCACCGCTCATCAAGCTACACTGTGGTGGTGACCTATATACAAAATAGAGGAAGACTGGCACAAGTTTAGCTCAGGAACAATCTTCCTCAAGCTAAAAGAGGAGGACTGGCAACAGATGTTAGCTCAGGGCCAGTCTTCCTCATCAAAATAAATAAATAAATAAGTAAAAATAAACTAACAAGCGTTGGCAAAGATGTGGAGAAACTGAAACCTTTGTGTACTGTTGGTAGGGATGTAAATGATATAGCTGCTAAGAAATATAGTACAGTATTTCCTCAAAAAATTAAAAATAGAATTACCCTATGATTCAGCAATTCCACTTCTGAGTATATCTCCAAAAGAACTGAGAGTAGAAACTCGAGGAGTATCTGTACACCAGTATTCAGCAGCATTATTTACAATAACCAAAAAGTAGGAGAACCCAAGTGTCCCACCACACTGGTTGTATAACAACATACTTAACACCACTGAACTGCACACTTCAAATGGTTAAGATGATAAATTGATGTGATGTATATTTTACCACGATTAAAAATAAACAAACTGTTTTAAAAAACCAACACTATCACAGCACAGATATGAAAGTAAAAAGTAGTTTCTCATCTGCCCATGTGATAACCCCTCTAGCTGGTGCCTAGAATTAGTCCTTATTTCAGTGTTTTTCAAAGTGTATGTGATAATCTATTAGATTAGATCAATATCATTTTTTCTTAAAAGAAACAGAATAGAATACAGTCATGTGCCACATAACCATGTTTCGGTCAACAACGGACCATATACGTGATGGTGGTCCCCTAAGATTAGTACCATATAGCCTAGGTGTGTAGGAGGCTGTACCATCTAGGTTTGTGTAAGTGCACTCTGTGAAGTTCGCACAATGATGAAATCATCTAACGACACATTTCTCAGAACATATCCCTGTCATTAAGTGTATAATAGAGAACACTGCATGAAATGCTCAGCAGCATTTCATGAAACTCTGTTTCATGTGTGCGTATGCACAGAGTCATGATGTTCAATGCATTCCTTACTGTGGATCATTCGCACTGCATAACATACAGACTGATGCCCACGGGACAATAAATGCTATAAATAAGTAGGCCACTTTCTAGATATCTAGGCCCTTCTGATCCCACTAACAGAGTCATATGCTTACCAAGAATCAATAGCATATGCTTCCAAATATGTTTTTGCCAGTTGTGTTGATGCTGTAATTATGTAATTACACATTACATAAGTCAAAGAAATATGAGTATAAAAAAGGATATTTATATGACAACTCAATCAAATGATTTTAAAGGCAAGTCCCTTTAAAAAGGTATAGATAGGAAAGATAACTGTAAAAGATTTGGAAAAATCATAAAAATCTAGGTTTCTGCTCTCAGACTGCTTTACAAGCATTTCAAGTTCATGTAGCATCTAAAAATAAATGCAAATTAGAAATCATAGAAGATAATTTTTGTGACTTAAGGAAGAAATGTTCATTTGTAGGGGTTCTGTATGTGTACATTTATTAAACTAAAATGTATACAATATTTCTTTTTATGATTATTTAAATTAACTGACCAACTACCAGTCCCAATCACAATGGCCAAGAGGACCTGAGGTCCAGTGATCAACTGATGGCAAAAGTAGCCATGGCCTCAGGATGAGTCAGGCCATCACAGTCAGCATGCTGATTTTAGATGCAGACCTCAGGGATTTTTAAAACCCACTCATCCAGACAGGGAAAAAATAAGCTTCAATTACAGAATCAAACCAGGATTTTTAAATGTTGGCAAATATTAGAAGGCAAGTATAAGGCTAATGATAGAACTTCCAATTAGACATGAACATTATCTAAAAAATTTTATGAATCCAAATATACATCTGGGGCTGCCAATGTAGTATTCATATGAAGCCTGAAATCCTTTGCATGAGTTCTTTGTGGATCCAGTAGTCTCCATGGGGATATACACAATCAAGTTGTTTACCTATTTGTGCACAAAAGCTGGTGAGCTCCAGCCAGCATCACACATTATGGGCTGAAAAACTCCATGAAAAAGAATTCTTGAGGTAGGTATTCATTAGAAATCATAAAATAAATTCCTTGCCTAGAAGCCTACAAAATATAGAGTTATTCTGACTTTTATTTTAATATTATTAATAATGACTTAGAAGGAAAAAGTCAGAATAGGTTGTCTAAACCTAAAGGAGAGGTACAAAATGCTCAAGGAGAAAGATGCTTTGCTTCTAAAAAGCAATAAAAATATTGGGGAAAAAAATTTTACTGAGCAAGATATGTTGAAATTACAATTGAAAAAGAAAAATAATCTGAAAGTAGACAAAAGTCCTCAGATGTTAGCTGGAGTCAATGCAGATCAGTAGCTATGACGCACAGAAATGAGAATGGATGGTCCCCAGAAAATCTCCATCTCTCCATATGCCCATTTGGTAACAGTCTTAAAGATCAAAGGAAGGTGCATATGGAACCTGAAGTGGAAAAAGAAACACTCATTGACAACTCTGATGCCTGTCCAAAGACAGCAGATAAGTCTTTTATAACTAGGCAGTTGTACTTTAAGGCTTCAAAGAATGAATAATAAAGTGAAACCACTCACATCTCATCAGTGAAACTATAACCTTTACAATAAGTATGGAATATACTCAGTTTTAATTAATGCACAGCAACAGGAACAAATAGAAATGTGGAATGCAAAGACAAGACACAGAAGAGAAGAAATTTAAAATGGCAAACGAC
Organism: Equus przewalskii; assembly: GCF_037783145.1. NCBI lineage: Eukaryota > Metazoa > Chordata > Mammalia > Perissodactyla > Equidae > Equus > Equus przewalskii. The sequence continues at coordinate 183,428,920 of NC_091831.1, forward strand.
TTGAATAACTCCACAGAAAGGCTATCCAAAAGGCCAATAAACATATACCCAAGTTGATTAATAATCAAGCAAATACAAATTAAAACCACCAGATACCATTATAAATATACCAGATGACAAATTTAAAAGTGTGAAAATATGCATAAAGAGCAACATCTTATAGTTCTGGTAGGAGTACAAAGCGTACACCCATTTTGGAAAATTGTTTGGCATTATCTCTTAAATGTGAAAATATACACACCCGATGACCAAGCAATTCCATCCGAGTATATACTCTAGAGAAATAAAATGCATGCATATGTATACTAAGAGATATGCGCAAGAATGTCTATGGCAGGTGTTATACCTTAGAACCTTTAATAGCAAGACACTGTTCATCAACCAGAAAAGGATAAATAAATCATGGTTTATTCAAACAACAGAAGAAAATTAACTAGAACAACATAAAAAAAAAAATCAAAGAATCTTACAAATATAACTGGGAGAAGATACAAAACACAAAATAATACATACAGTTTGATCTAATTTATTTAACGTTTAGAAACAGGCTATACATATTTTAGGTGAGATATATACAGCTAGTTAGACTAAAGAAAAGCTACAAAGTAACTGCCATTGAAGTCAGAGTAGGGGTTTACCGCCAGTGTGTTTACACATCACCTTTATTATATAACACGTTTATGTTTTATACTTTTCTCTAAGTATGTACTACATCATAATAAAGTTTATACTATATATTAGAACCTTTAAAAATTCAACATATTTTTATGTTTACTGATCTTTCAAAAGAGTTCAAGTTTTACCATAATTTGTTTTTAATATGTTGCTTAGGTCCTAGCTAAGAGAGGAAGAACATGACACTGCATGGAAAAAAATGTCAACTTTAAAAGTGCTTTTCTTAATAAGTTAAAACAAGATGGAAATTTAGATCAATGTTATGCATAAAAGTTACTAATTATTCATATAAAGTTAAACCACGGTTGCTGTGTACCTCCAAAAATCAATGAAAAAAAATACCTTCTTTTCCATAATGTTAGTACTTTGAGATTCTCTATTATGAAATGACAGGTAAAGATAAATTTTCCTCTATCTACCACTTGGAAATGATATAAAGATAAGAAGAAATACAGGCTTTTCTCCATGGCCCATGGAAATGTAAACATTTAAGGTAACTTATTTTTATGTATATAAAGAATAATATGATCGGATCAAAAACTAGTTTTTAAGCTTCATAAATGCAAGTACTTTTGGCTAAGGAAGCTTTCATCTTACCTTTAATAATTCGAAGTAGTGCCAACAATGATACACTGGCACAAGCATCAGGCGTGGAAGGACATAACGAACCGCCTCTCTGAACCCATCAGCAATGGACTGCAGAGCAAAAAGATGCAACAGTTTATCTGTGATGCGAAGGAGCCATAAAAGCAGCACCTAACAGAAATAGCTTTAGGAACGCCAAGGTACAGACTTACCAAAACTATAATGGAAAGTATGTTCTATATTGAAATTGAAGTGCTGTAAAGCAAGTTCTTTCTCCTTTCCCTCCTTTAAGTTATTAGATAGATAAATACATATATTTCTTCATCTCGCACATGGGTAAAATAACTTTCACAATAGTCCTCTCAGCTTTTCTTCAGAAGTTTTGGCTTCCACCTACCCTAAAGGAATTTTGAAAAGCTATGTACCCTCTCACACATTTTTAGGTCATCATTGAAATGGTTTAAGTTTAAACAGGATGCATCTTTTGGGATGTTGCACATTTTAGATGTGATTTAAAGATATTCCACCAAACAATGATTAAATAAATTTCAGATCTGATTTCTGCAGAAAGTCTGACTTCGTTCTTAAATTCCAACACACATGTTAATGTCACAGTCTTAAGTACAAGAAGCCTCTGGAAGAGCCAGTAACTGCTTCTCACAGAGGACATCCAGGTTTGAGTTGACATGACATGTCGGCTGCCAAGAGTTTTAACACCATCACGGCCCTTCTTTGGAACTCTTCTGCTTTGCGATCAAGGAACTCTCCTTCAGGAGCAATACATTTTAGCTCCTGGCTGGTGCCCTGGAGGTTTTTACACCTTAGATCCAAGTATAACGCAAAATTGAATATGGCAATAAGCAATGTGTAAGAGAAACGGGAAAAGAGAATGCAAAAACACAAACAAGGTGACAGATAGACTAGAAACTGATCTCCTTAGAGCTCCCTGTGACCCTGAATCACTGAAAGACCCTACTGCACAGCTAGGGCTAGGTATATCCCAGTTTTGAAAGCTAACAGGCTGTAGAATAACTGATGTTTTAAAAATTTATAAAGGATTTAAAAGTCACTCATATTGATTTCAAATGTCATTAAGGTTGACTTATTTAAACTGGTATTTCTCCTCATCAGGTAAATACAGACAACAGCAATATATATTATGAAGAAAGAATCTGATATGCTGCTTTTAAAATATATCCTCATGGGTGAATATTCCCATAATTCTCATATGTTGTTAACCGAAGTTAAATTATAATTTGTCCCATAAAATTGTTACCAGGATAGGCACAGAGTCAACTTATTTTCCTAAAGATTAATTTATTTTATCATGTAATTAATTACAATAGTGATATGAATTACTCTGGATATATTTTTATACATAGTGCTTTATCTGGACCCAAGATGAAACTTTAAAATTAGTCTACAAAGATCACTTGTAACAGCTACTAAAGTGCATTCTAAAATATTAATGCAACATGTATTTATAGTGTAAGCAGTCCTCTAACAACAACCCAGGCTAGCGTTTGAGTGCGTAATATGTGCCAATGTGCTTAGTGTATTCCCTCTCAACTTTCATGACCACAAGACGTATACATTACCATCACCACTTTACAAAGGAGCAAACTGAGTCTCAGCGATTAAGTGACTAGCTCAAGGTAAGACAACTATTAATTGGCACAAAGCCAAAGTTCGGACATGAAAGCTCATACTCTTAAAGTATGCTATACATCTTCTAAAGTCTTATCGTTTTCTTACACAATGAAGTTAATACAGTACAAGTGAGTTTGGCCTGAAAAAGTGTTTTATCTAACTCTTTCAATTTCACTGCATATTTGCAGAAATAGCTTAAATAACTGGGTCCTAAACATTCAAATCCCACAGAAAGAATTACTAATAAAATAGGAAGGAAACAAGAAATATTGTTGTGAGTGCTTTTAATGAGTATGCAAAGATCTTATAGGCAGATAGTCCCATTTTAACGTTTACTTTATGGTTTACATGAATATATAACATTTAACTTAAAAAAGTTATTCCTTCAACTGAAGTAAATTTTGAGAATTAGGTGTCATTTTTATTTCAAGTTCACAAGTTTCTGAGTAGAGTAGAAGTAGAAGGTAATAATGGGAATTCACAGTAAAAAAGGCAGACAGAAGAGGTAAGAGCAGTTTTGAACATTTACATTTAAAGTGCTTGTGGGATATCCAAGTGAATCAGTTCAAAGGGCAGCTGGTTATATGAAAGTGTACACACACTCACACACACCCAGTACTCAGAAGAGAGTCGTGGCTTGAAAATACAAACAGGAAGTCACCAGTATATGGGCAGTAACAAAAGCAAAGGGCAAACATAAAGGCACGCAAGGAGAGCATAGAGGAGAGGAAAGCAGGGGCTGATGACAGAAGCTGGATAACAGCTGCAGTGAAGAAGCCTGGGAAGAAGAAATCAGAGAAGATGGAAATTAGGAGAAAGTAACATCCCGGGGGCCAAAGGACAAGAGGGGGACTAACAAATACTATAGACATAAATATGAGAACAAGTAGCCACTGGATTTGGTGGTTACGTTCACTGTCAAGAGCAGTTTTTAGTGTTAGATCCTGACTAGAACACAGATGATAGCAGTTTGATGAAGAATGGAGGAAAGTAACATGAAGACAACTGGCTACAGAGGGAAAAAAATGACAGGGGTTTGGGGGCTGGAGTGACAAAAGGTTTATTTATTTGCGTGTTTTAGGACAGTAAGGATTTGACCATATTCCTACACTGTGGGAGAAGAGCCAGTCCAGACGCAGGAGGTCTCTACAGCAATAAGCAGTCAAGGACCATCAAGGCCGACGCAACCTTTGTTAAGTGCTGAGAGAGTAAAAAACATAACTTTGTCTCTCTTCACTTACTTTCACTTTATCTAACAGTATTACTGAACCAATTAACTTGCATACTGCCTACTCCCCATTAATATATTTATCTCCTTTAAATTCTAGGCCTGATAGAGAAATTAGTATGATTACACCTGAGGATATTCTCCACTCTATGATTTCAGTTCTATCTCCTGTAGGAAATAAAATCTGAAATAGCTCTCCATATTCATCTCTACATCCCACATCCAGAATGTTCCAGATTTTTCTGGTCAATCAATATTTGTGATGGTATTTTATAGAAGATTCCTACATTAAGAACAGATTGAAAGAACTCAAGACAGAAAACAGAACAATCTAGGCTTAGAATTAACATTTTGAAGGATTGGCGAAATATGTCCTCACTTGCTTTATGAAAAGATTCTAGAATTATAAATATTTAAAAGCCAAGAGGTGAAATACTTCTTTAGATGCTTTATTAAAAAACATTCAATTCAAGTTTACCTGAAAGTGTAGAGCCACTGCAGGTCTGGCCATCAACTTACTGAAATGTTCATTGAATTTTGGTGAAAGGATGTCCTGTGATAATGTTTCATAAGGATCAAAAGCCTGCTCCTATTTTTGAAAAAGAAAAACATATTAGGTTTAAAAAAACATCTTTTCTACTAATATAGCACAGATTACTCAAGGGCAAATTTTCATTCAAGTCCTCAACTAGGTTTCTGAACATTCTGCTCTCCACTTTTCAGGGAAAAACAATGATTATGGCCGCAACTGGGAAATTTTTTAAAAATGTAAGTCACAACTGTGCAAGGGATGACAAGAAGCTATTGGTCCTAAAATACATCACTGACTTTATGGTCACAAGCATTAAACTATGAAAATGCTTATGTACATCTACTCCCAGTAAACGAAAGGTGTAGTGATTAGTAAAAGAAGGCCAGGATTGGACATTTCAGTTAGGTTGGAATGAGTTTACACTCAGGATACTTTCAAATGAAGCAGAAAGTGATACTGCTATTTTATCCACTCTACAGTCTTCAACATTAGAAAAAGAAGCAGAGAGTAACGTACAGTAAAATAACAAAGCAGAAACTGCCTATTATTTTGTCCAGTGTTTATATTTAAATAAATTCTTATTGGTTGATAATAATCAATATCCCCAATGTTTAGTTAGAACTAAGAGATTTGTTTCATTTTTGTATTTTAGAAATACAGTACATTTTTCAGAAAATAACAAGTATTGGTGAAAATGCAGAGAAACTGGAACCCTCATCCACTGCCCATGGGAATGTGCAATGGTGCAGCCTCTGTGGAAAACAGTTTGGTGGTTCCTCAAAAAGCGAACCAACTAACTACCAAACAACCCAGTAATTCTACTCCTAGGTATATACCCAAAAGAAATGGAAACAGGAACTCAGATAGATACTTGTATGCCAATGCTCATTGCAGCATTATTCACAATAGCAAAAAGGTGGAAAAAACACAAGTGTCCATCAAAAAATAAATGAATAAACAAAGTGTGATATATACATACAATGAAATATTATTCAGCCATAGAAAAGGATGGAGTTCTGATACATGCTCTGACATGGATGAACCTTGAAAACATTACGCTAAGTGAAATAAGCAGACACGAAAGAATAAATATTGCATGATACTACTTACATCAAATATCTAGAATCAGCAAGTTCACAGAAACAGAAAGTAGACTGGAGGTTACCAGGGGTTGGGGAGGGAAGAGGGAGTTACTGCTTAATGAGTAGAGTTTCTGTTTAGGGTGATGAAAAGTTTTGGAAATAGAGAGTGGTAACTATTGTATAATACTGTGGATTTAATTAATGCCACTGAATTGTACACTTAAAAGTGATTAAAATGGAAAATTTTGTTACATGTATTTTACCACAATAAAAAACAAAATAAAAATTAGAGAATATATTATGTTTTTGAACCATGGTATCTTTAAAAATACAGCAAGCAACGAGACTACAAATTAATATGCTAAGATATCACAATATAAGACTTTCTAATAAGAACCAGGGCTGAATATTTTGGGTAGGTATCAGTAACTGAATATTTCTATACTATCAGTTTCATTGTCTACAAAATGGATGTAGTAAAAGTGATCCATATTTTCAGAAAAATATAGGCAGAGATTATAAAATTAGGAAATTTACATGAAATCTAAAGAAAGCACTTTTAAAAGAAAAAATGGCTGAGTATGAAAAGATTTTCAACTTTATTAGTTAAAAAAAAAGCAAAATTAAAAGAACAATGAGATGCTGTTTTCTTGTCATTAGACGGGCAAAAATGAATGGGATAAAACTCAGAGTTAGTGAAGGTGTGAGAAGAAAGAGGGCCTGCACTTACTGGAACTTATCTGGAAGTAAATTTGGCAAAGTGTTCCAAAGTTCTAACGTTGTACTTAGTCTTTAGTGAAGCAATTCCACCTCTAGGGATATATCCTAAAATAATTATTAGACTACGAAGGCACAAATATGTTTGTCGCGCAGCACTATTTACAATAACAAAATAATGAAAACAACCCACATGCTTAAGGATAACATAGAGTTAAAAGTATGTAATGGTGTCACCATAAAACATAGTACTTACTCAGACTTTAAAAATTGTGAAGTAAATTTATTTATTTATTTTTATTATTTTTTTAAATAACATGCATTGCGATTGTGCATTGTGTCATGTGTCCAGGAAGGAAATGTAATGTGCAGTATTTCCCATTTTGCCAAGCTTATTTGGTCACAAGAAGACCCCTTCCTCCAGGAAATACCCGCAGACATTTTTTTTTTTGAGGAAGATTAGCCCTGAGCTAACTACTGCCAATCCTCCTCTTTTTGCTGAGGAAGACTGGCCCTGAGCTAACATCCATGCCCATCTTCCTCTACTTTATATGTGGGACGCCTACCACAGCATGACTTTTGCCAAGCGGTGCCATGTCCGCACCTGGGATCCGAACCAGCAAACTCCGAGTCGCCAAGAAGCGGAACATGCGAACTTAACCACTGCGCCACAGGGCCAGCCCCGTAAATTTATTAACATTGAAAATGTTCGTGATGTTTTAAATGAAAAATGCAAGTTACAAAATAGTAAGATCTTATTTTTGTAAATACACATAGGTTTGAATGTATGTACAGAAAAATATTTCTAAGAATAATGAATGTTATAAGGTAAACTTATCTCTGGGTGTTGCAAAAGGAAGTGACTTTTTAATTTATATTTGTCTCTATTTTTCTGAATATTTTTACACTGAGCTACATTATTTTTATAATCATTTAAAAGACAACACAATGATTTTCACTCTGAGAAAAAGATTAAAATATAAACTTCCTGGGGCCAGCCCGCGGCAGAGTGGTTGGGTTCGCACGCTCCGCTTTGGCAGCCCAGGGTTTCGCTGGTTAGGATCCTGGGGACAGACATAGCACTGCTCATCGAGCCATCGTGAGGTGGCATCCCACATGCCACAACTAGAACGACCCACAACTAAAAACATACAACTATGTACCAGGGGACTTTGGGGAGAAAAAGGAAAAATAAAATCTTTAAAAATATATATATACATAAACTTCCTTTTCAATTTTTCAAAATTAAAATCCACAAAAGCTAAACAGCTATGGCCAATAAAATTGCTATTCTTTCACCTTAAATGGACTTGCTATTAAAAAAAATCTTAAACATTACTCCTCTATTTACTTTCACTATAAACATTACACTACAAAGTAAGTGTCACTACAAACACAGAGAATGTCATTTTAGTTTGCTATTGATTAAATCCTAAGTATTTTTTACAGTAGCCAGCAGTGTCTTCTACTTTTCACAAAAAATATTTTACTAAATTTCTTAATACAGCATTTAGGACCTAAATGAGACTATAAAGTAGTTTTGTGATCTTACTTCTGCCAAATCTTCGAAACAGCTGCCAGCTAAGGGATGAGGACTGCTTTCATCAGTCATCTCAACTGTGTCCTCAATCAAACCTAGAAGTTTCACAGTCAATTCATGTATATCTAAAATGTTACTGAAAATCTTCTCAATATCCTGAAAAAGAAAAAAAAGAAAGGTTAAGATATGAGGTTGAGAATTTTGTTTAAAAAGTACTAAATATAACATAAGCAATATAATTGTTAAGAGTGTATTTTCACCCAACTACATACTAATATATTCTAAGACATATATTATAAAACATAGCAAAAGTCAATCATGAATAAGGAAGGGAAATAAAAAAACCTCTTAGATTACACACAATAAATTTACTGGAAAATACAGATTCCAGATAGTTCTGTTCAACAGTTCTAAAATCTCATATTGTGGGTGATCCAAGCAACTCTTTACATAAAGAATCCTGGCATCTGAATATTTTAAAATTGGCTAACAGTCTTGATCCAGTTCTTACAGAGCTGGTTAATGACAAGAGCTGGGATCAAAATGAAGGTGTGACTCAATCCAGATACAATCTGGTTTCACTATTTGTGGCCTGTCTCCTGGATTTGAGGAGGAATTAAGGATTTCATTTAAGCTCCTATGTGTGAATTATATCTGGGTTAAGACATGTGAAGTCCCCTGGACACAGACAGACCATATGACTGATTATCCACGTTACGGCCAACTATTATTCACTCTGGCATCTTGTAATGGAAACATCAGGGGCTATCGAACTGACAGATCTGATCTTGGATCCTGGCCCCACCACTTGCTAGATGAACGCCCCTGGATTAGGAGGATAATGACAATAACAGCAGCTAAGATTTCCTGGTCACTCATTATGTTCCAGGCACTATTTTAAGTACTTGACATGTAATTTTGTAACAGCTTTATTAGATAGATACTATCATCATCCTCATTTTACAAATGAGAAAACAGAGGCACAGAGCGGTTAAGTAATTTGCCCAGGGTTGCATAGCTGGTACACTAATACCTACCTCATAAAGTTCTTAGGAGGATTAAATCAGGTGATTTCTACAAAAGCTCCTGGCATATATGAGACCCTCCACAAATGCTGAGCTTTTGAAGACACAAGAGTAGGGCCCAAAGGAGTAAATTAAGATCACTCTTAAAAGTCATTCATTCCTTTATCAAATATTTGCTGAGTACTATGTTTTGATCTCAGATGGTCTTTATCTCAAAAGTTTACAGTCTAGGGGCCGGCCCCACAGCATAGTGGTTAAGTTCAACACTCTTTACTTTGGCAGCCTCGGTTCATGGGTTTGGATCCTGGGTGCAGACGTCCACCACTTGTCAGCCATGCTGTGGCAGTGACCCCCATACAACATAGAGGAAGACTGGTACAGATGTTAGCTTAGGACTAATTTTCCTCAAGCAAAAAAAGAGGAAGAGTGGCAATAGATGTTATTAGCTCAGGGTGAATCTTCCTCAGCAAAAAAAAAAAAAAAAGAAAAAAGTTTACAGTCCAGTCTATGCTAAAAAACTATGGTAGATATAGAGAAAAAAGGAATTCTCCTTCTCTTGACCCTTCAGTATTATAATGGAAATTTTCTATCAAACCAGCACTAATTCAGTGAAAAGAACCGTAAAAATTAACTCCTGAGGAATGAAAACTGATGGACACAGAAAAGGCAAATAAGACAATATTAGCTACCAGCATTTGTTAGATTTTTATTCTTCATACCACTACAGATGAAACTCAATTATACTGTAGTATAAAGGAACCCAAATTCAAGTTCAACCTCTATAACTTATCAAGTCATCACTATTTTGTGTCAATTCCCCCCCTAGCAGGGCAGAGATGGTAACACCTGCCCTACCAACCTCAGAGGACTGTTAGAAGGGTCACGTAAAATAGGATAGTACTCTAAAAAGCAGAAAATGCCGGCTACTTAAGGCAATGTGTCCAGTGGGAGTTATCATCAACGTTAAACACACGTACAAAAGAAAAAGGATAGAAGCCAATGAAAACACCTTAAATTATCACTGAAACTCATTCTTTTGGAAAAGCATGAAAAAAGCTAAACCAGTTCCCAATCTTAAGCACTAAGCCAGCACTCCTATTCACTCGTGATAGTTATTTGGGGAAGTCAGGAGGTAGAAGAAAGGCTGAGTATTTACAGCGAAGGACGGACACACAGACATCTAAGAAAAAACAAATCATGATAAGAGAAGGAAAGAAAAAGAAAATCTGTTTTTCCAAGACAGTATTTGTCTAGCTGGGTTCCTGGGAGCTGACTTTAGAAGCTAAAGAGGTAAGAAAGAGACGCAGGCCCCGTTGGATGCCATCCCACCACCCGCTCCCACCCTGTCTTCCAACACGGCAGCTCTGTCTCTGTTTATGTGACATTCTGCATAAACTTTTATTTTGGAAGAGTTCCACTGTTAAAACTTTCACCAACTGCCTTAAAGTACTTACCAAAGGACAAGAAAAGCCTAAGTCTTTCTTTTCTAGACCGTACACCTTTTTCACCATCTTCAAATGAATGACTATAAATCTCAGATACTGCAGAGCAGAAAAAGATTTCATTCTGGTGCAATCACCCTTTCTAATTTTGTGTCTAATTTTCACTGTCACCACACTTATTACATTAATATAACAATTCATACATTTTAAAAACCCACAAATACTACATAAAAGAACATTTTTGTTTTATATACTCATGATGTATATAAAGTTACTATTTGTGATTTTAAGCTACTATTTGACTTCCGGGGTAGAATTTCAAACGCAAAAAGTACTTACAGAAGGTTTAAACAGCTTTCTGTCAGAAAGAAAGGCTTCTCGAAATACTTTTATGATCATATTTAGTTCCCGGAGATACTGTCTTTCTTCTGCAATTTCAGTTCTGACAAGGTCATAGTAATTCAATTCACCTGAAGAACTCGGCTCATCTTCACAGAGAGAAACCAAACCTATGTCATCCTGATCAAACATGTCCATCAAAACCTGAGAAATATAAACCAGTAACGTATAAATCTGCTTTCCTTACTTCTACAAAACCACCTCAAAGTACTTGGAATTAAAACATTAAACAATGACAGTTGTGTATATTTACAGCCTAATTTAGATGAGAAAATTCAAAATAAGAGAAATACACAAAGTTGAAGGGGAAAAATGAAACTGGATATGGAAAAGTGAATATTTCTGGAAATAAGATAAATGCAATAGTGAAATATATATATAAGTGCATGTGTGTGTATGCATATATACGTAATACACAGATACACACACACACAAATACACATATACAATAGCAAAAAGAGCACACCTTTGGAGAACAACAATCTGAGCCAAAATCCCAGTTCAACCACTTACTTACCTATGATTACAGACAAGTTATTTATTCTTTTGAAAGTCAGACTCCATATATAGATATAAAATGCAACTGATGAAAGAATTCAATGAGGTAATGTATATAAATGCACACTACTAATACAGTAAGCATTCAAAAAGGTAGTTCCTTGTCCCACGTTAAGGATGGCTGAATGCACTTGGGTAGAGTTCAAAGGAGAAAATGAAATGACACTATTGCAGAGGCACATGACAGACTAACAGTGTGATGCTTTTCTGATGCATATTTACTACATCAACAACTCATATTAAGTTCATTTGTTAAAACCAACCATCGCACAGATGCCTTAAACTACTGTGGTGACAATTTCCCCTTTCAGAAAATAGTAAAGATAGCTGCTATGGGCTTCCTAAGTCAACCAATAGGCAAGAACTAGCTGTAAATCAAAAGCAATAGGAAAAGGTGACCATACTTTTTAGAATTAAAAATAATCCAAAAAGAAAAGAAAAACTGGATCTACTTAATTATATACTCAAGACTGACTAAAAATTTCTTAGAGTTCAGGAAAAGAGAAAGGCACAATCCCAAACAGGAAGCTTAGAAAAGTAAAACAGCTTCAAGGGGATGACAGGAAATTCTGACAACACATGTGAGATAATCATGCATTTATGCACTCTGAAAAACATCTATTGACCACCAGAAATTGTGCCAGGTGTTGCTAAAACACAGCAGTGAAGGGAACGAACACGAACCCTGCCCTCCTGATGTTGCTGACTCTGACTCTGCAAGATTTCCTAAACCTGGTCAGTTCTTTCCCCGCTGCATGCTTTCCACTAGTAAGTGTGCACTGTCACTTGCGAGGATACCCACGTCTTGCAACATGCTCTCCCTGCCGCTGGTCTTCCCAACTCCATTTCCAAAATCATGTTCCTAAACCAAATTTGTGTCATACCCTCCATGAAAATGATACTGGTATTTGTTACCTTCATCATAAAATCCTAATTTCGTGAGGATAAGGGCCATTTGCAATCTAACCCAGCCTACTTCCTTAGCCCCATCTCCTGGGGCAAGGGAAACCCCTCTCCTCCTCGCTGCCCACTCAGGCCACTACTCTCCTGCCACTGAGCATCATTACCCCCAGGTCCCACCCACTTTAGACCTTTCAAGAAACCACTGGGGCTGAACAGGGAATGAGCTGACGAAATCTGATCTTAAACAAACATGCAAAAGAACCAAAGGTGTGACAGAACAGTTTTCTCTTCCCCACCGGAGAATGTTTTTAAAGTGGTCCATACTTGCTATGTCTAACATCTTATTCCCGCTCATCTCTCAAGCTCATCACTCTGCTGAAACTGCTCTCACTAATGACCTCCTAGAGCCTTCTTACTTGTTTTCTCCAGTTACTGACACCGCTGACCACTCTCTGCTTCTTAAAACTTTCTCTTCTCTTGGCTGCTGATACACCACTCTGTCAGTGGGGCCTCCTTCTCCACCACCCACCTTCCCCAGCACCCAACGCAGGCTTCTGTTTTTGGAACTGTTTTGGTCACACAACACAACAGGCGTCAGGCAGGTGACATTATGGTAATCTCTAAGAAGTAGTGGGATCGTGGCACACGGAAGGTGCATGCACCTAAAGACAAATGGCAGTGTTCAACACCAGCAATTGTGTGTCAGGCATTTTCATTTTCTTTTTTCAAGAAGAGTCTGGAATCTACACTTTTATGTGAAGTTCTCAGATTTGTAAACACAAATAGATGGCAAGTAATTCAAAATTTTTTTTTTTAAAGATTGGCACCTGAGCTAACAACTGTTGCCAATCTTCTTTTTTTTCTGCTTTCTCTCCCCAAACCCTCCGTACATAGTTATATATCTTAGTTGCAGGTCCTTCTAGTTGTGGGATGTGGGACACCGCCTCAACATGGCCTGACGAGCGGTGCCATGTCTGTGCCCAGGATCCAAACCCTGGGCTGCCGCAGCGGAGCGCGTGAACTTAACCACTCGGCCACGGAGCTGGGCCTCAAAATTTTAAGAAACAAACCTGGAGATTGTATTCACTGTCACCAGCTGGAAATGTCTGCTATACTTTCTCCTGAGTAAGCTCATTTTAGATGACTTCCAATTACTACCTAGATGATAATGACTCCTTAAATATTTGCCTCTAGCCGTGGCATCTTTCTGGACTCTAGACAAGTGTTACAAAAGGCTTGCTAGATATCTCCCTGTCTGACCAAACCTATACATGTATACTTCACCTGAGAATCAGCCATACTATCATCACCGATTTGGTCTTCCTAAATGGAAAACCTGTCATTACCCCAAACTTACCACTTCAACTTCTACATCAAATCAGTCCCCAAATCCTGTTAACTGTAACTCAGGAACATCTCTTAAATCTGGTCAGTTCCTTCCATCCTCCTCTGTCTAGAATGTCTTCTTACTTCCCTTCCCTTCCAACTTTGTATTTATTCATCTGAAAGATCCCCGGCCACTTTCACCGCTTAGCTCAAGTATAATTTTTTGTATAGCTTTTCCTGACTCCCCATCAGAATCTCTTCCACTGGCTTCAGCCCTCCACTAGCAATCTTCTCTCTTTCCTATAGAAGCACCTAACTTGCATTGAAATTTCTAAGAACTACGATTTCACCTTAAAATCCACAGCATCTGACACACAGTAAATGCACAAAAGATATCTGTTTAAAGAACATACATGTGTTGTATATGTTTGTCAACTATAAGACCTGTAAAAAAAGCTAAAGCCCAAATGAGTTAAGTATCAGAAGAAAGGTTAGGATAATAAAAAGCACTTTTTGGTCATGTTCATAACAAGAACCATAAACAAGTTACAGCCAGTTCTTAGAAGAGATGGAATAATATTATCACGAAAGAAAAAAACACAGAACTCTGCTCCTATTACATCGGGGCTGAGAGAAATGAAGTTCTTCAGAGCAGCTCTGTACTCTTGCTCTCTCTTGCTTTTCCTTTTTTTTAAAAATTTTTTATTGAGTTAATGAGAGGTTACAATCTTGTGAAATTTCAGTTGTACATTATTGTCTGTCAGTCGTGTTGTAGGTGCACCCCTTCACCCTTTGTGCCCACCCGCCACCCCCCCTTTCCCCTGGTAGCCACTAATCTGATCTCTTTGTCCACATGTTTAAATTCCTCATATGAGTGGAGTCATACAAAGATTGTCCTTCTCTATCTGGCTTATTTCACTTAACATGATTCCCTCAAGGTCCATCAATGTTGTTGCAAATGGGACGGTTCTGTTCTTTTTTATGGTTGAGTAGTATTCCATTGTAAATATATACCACATTTTTTTTATCCAGTCGTCTTTTGATGGGCAGTTAGGTTGCTTCCACATCTTGGCTATTGCACATAATGCTGCAATGAACATTGGGGTGCATAGGACTTTTGGAATTGCTGACTTCAAGCTCTTTGGATAGATACCCAGTAGTGGGATAGCTGGATCGTATGACAGTTCTAATTTTAATTTTTTGAGGAATCTCCATACTGTTTTCCATAGTGGCTGTACCAGTTTGCATTCCCACCAGCAGTGTATGAGGGTTCCTTTTTCTCCACAACCTCCTCAACATTTGTTACTATTTGTTTTAGTTATTTTTGTCATTCTAATGGGTGTAAGGTGATATCTTAGTGTAGTTTTGATTTGCATTTCCCTGACGATCAGTGATGATGAACATCTTTTCATGTGCCTATTGGCCATCTGTATATCTTCTTTGGAGAAATGTCTGTTCATGTCTCCAGCCCATTTTTTGATTGGGTTGTTTAATTATTTGTTGCTGAGGTGTGAGTTCTTTATATATTATGGATATTAAGCCTTTGTTGGATGTATTACTTGCAAATATTTTTTCCCAGTTAGTGGGTTGTTTTGTTGTTTCAATCCTGTTTTCCCTTGCCTTGAAGAAGCTCTTTAGTCTCATGAAATCCCATTTGTTTATTCTTTCTATTGTTTCCCTTGTCTGAGAAGACATGGTGTCTGAAAAGATCCTTTTAATACTGATGTCAAAGAGTGTACCGCCTACATTTTCTTCTAGAAGCCTTATGGTTTCAGGTCTCAGCTTTAGGTCTTTGATCCATTTTGAGTTTATTTCTGTGAAATATTTTGTGAAAAAGATTAGTCAATTTTCATTCTTTTACATGTGTCTTTCCAGTTTTCCCAGCACCATTTGTTGAAAAAACTTTCTTTTCTCCATTGTATGCCCTCAGCTCCTTTGTCGAAGATAAGCTGTTCATAGATGTGTGGTTTTATTTCTGGGCTTTCAATTCTGTTCCGTTGATCTGTGCACCTGTTTTTGTACCAGTACCATGCTGTTTTGATTACGGTAGCTTTGTAGTATGTTTTGAAGTCAGGGATTGTGATGCCTCCAGCTGTGTTCTTTTTTCTCAGGATCGCTTTAGCAATTTGGGGTCTTTTGTTGCCCCATATGAATTTTAGGATTCTTTGTTCTACTTCTGTAAAGAATGTCATTGGGATTCTGATTGGGATGGCATTGAATCTGTAGATTGCTTTAGGTAGAACGGACATTTTAACTATATTTATTCTTTCAATCCTTGTGCATGGAATGTCTTTGCATCTCTTTATGTTGTCGTCCATTTCTTTCAGAAAAGCCTTGTAATTTTCATTGTATAGGTCTTTCACTTCCTTAGTTAAATTTACCCCGAGGTATTTTATTCTTTTTCTTGTGATTGTGAATGGTATTGTTCTTGAGTTCTTTTTCTGTTAGCTCGTTATTAGAGTATAGAAATGCTACTGATTTATGTAAACTGGTTTTATACCCTGCAACTTTGCCGTAGTTGTTGATTACTTCTAAAAGTTTTCCAACGAATTCTTTGGGGTTTTCTATATATAAGATCATGTCATTTGCAAACAGCGAGAGTTTCACTTCTTCCCTCCCTATTTGGATTCCTTTTTCTTGCCTAATTGCTCTGGCCAAAACCTCCAGTACTATGTTAAATAAGAGTGGTGATAGAGGGCATCCTTGTCTTGTTCCTGTTTTCAGGGGGATGGTGTTCAGTTTTTGCCCACTGAGTATGATGCTGGCTGTGGGTTTGTCATATATGGCCTTTATCGTGTTGAGGTAGTTCCCTTCTACGCCCATTTTGTTCAGAGTTTTAATCACAAATGGCTGTTGGATCTTGTCAAACGCTTTCTCTGCATCTATTGAGATGATCATGTGGTTTTTATTCCTCAGTTTGTTGATGTGGTATATCACATTGGCTGAGTTGCGGATGTTGAACCATCCCTGTATCCCTGGTATGAATCCCACTTGATCATGATGTATGATCCTTTTGATGAATTGCTGTATTTGGGTTGCCAAAATTTTGTTGAGAATTTTTGCATCTATGTTCATCAGCGATACTGGCCTGTAGTTCTCCTTTTTCGTGCTCTCCTTGTCAGGCTTTTGTATCAGTGTGATGTTGGCCTCACAGAATGTGTTAGGAAGTGTTCCATCTTCCCTAATTTTTTGGAATAGCTTGAAAAGGATAGGTATTAAATCCTCTCTGAAAGTTTGGTAGAATTCCCCAGGAAAGCCATCTGGTCCTGGGGTTTAATTCTCTGAGATGCTTTTGATTTCTATTTCAATCTCTTTCCTTGTGATTGGTCTGTTCAAATTGTCTGCTTCTTCTTGAGTGAGCTTTGGGAGATTGCAGGAGTCCAAGAATTTATCCATTTCCTCTAGGTTATCCATTTTGCTGGCATATAGTTTTTCATAGTATTCTCTTACAATCCGTTGTATTTCTGCTGAATCTGTTGTTACTACTCCTCTTTCATTTCTGATTTTATTTGAGCTTTCTCTCTTTTTTTCTTTGTAAGTCTGGCTAGGGGTTTGTCAATTTTATTCATCTTCTCAAAGAACCAGCTCTTTGTTTCACTGATCTTTTCTACTGCCTTTTTTGTTTCAATAGCATTTATTTCTGCTCTGATTTTTATTATTTCTCTCCTTCTGCTGACGTTGGGCTTTGTTTGTTCTTCTTTCTCTAATTCAGTTAGGTGTAGTTTAAGATTGCTGATTTGGGATTTTTCTTGTTTGTTAAGATATGCCTGAATTGTGATGAATTTTCCTCTTAGTACAGCTTTTGCTGCATCCCATATGAGTTGGTATGGCATGTTATCATTTTCATTTGTCTCCAGGTAGTTTTTAATTTCTTCTTTAATTTCTTCACTGATCCACTGCTTGTTCAATAGCATATTGTTTAGTCTCCACATCCTTGTGCCTTTCTCAGCTCTTTTCTTATAATTAATTTCTGGCTTTACAGCATTATGATCAGAGAAGATGATTGTTATTATTTGAATTTTTTTAAATTTGTAGAGGCTTGCCTTGTTTCCCAACATATGGCCTATCCTTGAGAATGTTCCATGCGCACCTGAGAAGAACGTGCATTCAGCTTTTTGGATGAAGTGTTCTATATATGTCGATTAAGTCCAACTGTTTTAACTTTTCGTTTAGCTCCACTGTTTCTTTGTTGATTTTCTGTCTGGATGATCAGTCTATTGATATGAGTTGGATGTTGAGGTCCCCTACTATTATTGTGTTATTTTTGATATCTTCTTTTAGGTTTGTTAATAGTTGCTTTATGAACTTTGGTGCTCTTGTGTTGAGTGCATAGATATTTATAAGCATTATACCTTCTTGATGAAGTGTCCCTTTGATCATTATATATTGTCCCTCTATGTCTCTCTTTACCTGCCTTATCTTGAAGTCTGTTTTGTCTGATATAAGTATTGCGACACCTGCTTTCTTTTGTTTGCTATTAGCTTGGAGTATTGTCTTCCAGCCCTTCACTCTGAGCCTGGGTTTGTCCTTGGAGCTGAGGTGTGTTCCCTGGAGGCAACAAATTGTTGGATCTTGTTCTTTAATCCCTTTTGCCACTCAGTGTCTTTTTATTGGAGAGTTCAGTCCGTTTACGTTGAGGGTGAGTATTGATGCATGAGGGCTTAATGCTGTCATACTGTTGCTCGTTTTCCTGTTTTCCTGTGTTTCCTTTGTTTCTCGTCCTGTGTGTTTTAGCCTACCCATTGACTACTGCAATTTCTCATGCTGGGTTTCTTAGATTTTTCCTTATTTATGTTTTGTGTCTCTGTTCTGTTTTTTAGTTTAGTGGCTACCCTGAAGTTTGTATTCAGAATCTCATGTATAACATAGTCCATTTTCTGGTGGTCTCTTACTTCCTTAGGCTAGACTGTTTCAGTCCCTTTCCTCCTCCCCTCCTAAATTATTATTTTCATCTCTTATTCCAACTTGTGTTGTGAATTTGTGGTTAGAGTGATAAGACTGTCTTTGCTTTGGTGATTTACTTCCCTTTATCCTAATGCTATACTTGAATATTTGCTATCCTATTCAGACTCTATCTGTCTCCCTACTCTGTGTTTTGTGACCACTTCATCCCTTTTTTTCTTTTTTTCAGGTATGAGAGCCTTCTTGAGGATTTCTTGTAGTGGAGGTCTTGTGACTACAAAGTCCCTTAGCTTTTGTTTGTCTGGAAAAGATTTAATTTCTCCCTCATATCTGAAGCATATTTTTGCTGGATAGAGTATTCTTCGCTGAAGATTTTTATCCTTTAAAGTTTTGAATACTCCAATCTCTCCTAACTTGTAAGGTTTCTGTAGAGAAATCTGCTGAAAGTCTGATAGAGGTTCCTTTGTAGGTTATTTTCTTCTGCCTTGCTGCCCTGAGTTTTCTTTCTTTGTCCTTCATTTTTGCCACTTTTACTACTATATGCTTTGCAGTAGGTCTTTTTACATTGACAAATCTAGGAGATCTGAAAACTTCCTCCACATACATTTCTCTCTCAATCCCTAGATTCGGGAAGTTCTCTTCTATTATTTCGTTGAGCACACTTTCTGCTCCATTTTCCTTTTCCACGCCCTCAGGAATTTCGATGACTCTTAAGTTGCATTTTCTCATTGAGTCAGCTATTTCTCTGAGATTTTCTTCAGGTTTTTAAAATTCTTAGTTCTCTTTCTTCCTCTTTCTGGAGCCATTTAGCTTGTCTATCTTCGATTATGCTAATTTTCTCCTCTATGGTGTCTACACGGGCATTCAGAGAATCCGTATTTTGTTTTATCTGATCCATTGTATTTTTCATCGCTGGTATTTCTAATTGATTCTTCTTTATAATTTCAATCTCTTTTGTGAAGTAACTCCAGAACTCATTGACTTGTTTCTCTATATTTCCCTTTACTCATTGAATATTTTCATGATAGCTATTTTGAAGTCATCTTCACTTAGTTTACCTATTTCCAAGTCCTCAGGACCTACTTCTGTATTTTTATTGTTTTCCTTTGGGACTGGAGCTTTTATAAATTGCTGGATGGTAAAGAAGCGGTTTTTGCGCATGATGCTATTATTCAGTTGCAGTTACAGCCTGTCACCACTAGATGGGGGTCAAGAGGCTTGCGTTCTGAGCCCTCCACCTTCAGCCCCGATGGGGGCGTGCAGTGTGGGTTGGGGGAGGAGGGGCACTTTCACTCATGCTGATCTGGACTGGATCAGCTCTCGCTCTCTGGTCTCCTGGGGCCCTGGCTTGCTGGGGTCCCCCACGCGAAAGCTTTCCCCGTTAGCAGGTTTCCACTGCACCGGCGGTGGGAGTCCTGGAAAATCCCTGGATGCGCGGCCCCTCCCCTGCTCCTTCCCGCACCCGCTCCTTCCTGCACCCGCCTCAGTGATCCCAGTCTCTAGGGGAGGGAGTAAAGTTCTCTCCTACCCCGTTCCAGCTCCTCCGAGGGTGGCTCCAGCCTCTCTGCCTTCCATCGTTTGGCTGCTGTGGGTCTCTGCCAATTTCTGTTATTAGGATTTTTTTTTTGGTTGGAAAGCAGTTGCTCTTTTTGGTTGTAATTTGGAGGGGAGAGAGTCCCACGTGAGCTCACACCGCCATGTTGCTGACGTGACCCTTCGTGTCCTTTTTTTTTTTTTTTTGAGGCAGATTAGCCCTGCCTCTTTTTGCTGAGGAAGACTGACCCTGAGCTAACATCCGTGCCCATCTTCCTCTACTTTATATGTGGGATGTCTACCACAGCATGGCTTGCCAAGTGGTGCCACGTCTGCATCAGGGATCCGAACCGGCAAACCCCAGGCTGCCAAAGCAGAACGTGCGCACTTAACTGCTGTGCCACCGAGCCAGCCCCTTTCTTAAACATCAATTTTCCTCTTAAGCACATCTCTTCTATTTTTCCAGCCTGAATATCATTTTCCTTAATAGTGACATGTATAGTACAGGTTGAGTGCCACAATCCTTTCCTGTGATCATCTAACTATCCTCAGCAATCTTTGATGTGTCAGAATACCGCATAATAGTCAAATGTTGCTTTTATTTTTAAATGTAAAGAAAAAAGGTTGATTTCAAGTTCCTGTCTGGAAAATTATACAGATTCCTAGAAATCATTTGTTCAAATAGCTTATTAAACAGATGGTTTGTGAGCTCTTGAAATGGTGATCACTAGAAATCAGTTTAGATTTACTAAGCTCATACCATGTCACACTAATCTCATTATTCCATTCACACGACTAGATCCACAAATAAAGGCACCTGGATTCTAGCTAAGCATACAACAGTCTCTTATGACAAACTTGGGATCACGGTAGAAAAGGATGGGCAAACTTATAGCCCACAGGCCATACTGAATCCATTGCCTGTTTTTGTAAATAAAGTTTTACTGGAACACAGCCCACATTTATTTGTTTACAACTGCCTTCCTGCTACAAGGCAAAGATGACCAGTTGCAAGAGAGACTGTATGGCACACAACCCTAAAATATTAACCCTCTGGTCCTTTACAGAGAGTCTATTAACTTCTGAATTAGACAAGAGGTGAAATAGTAGCTGACTAAAAGACCTTAATGGAAAAAAAGTAGTACTTTATTAACCCAGAAGAACACCTCTAATAACGAATATGAGAAATCTCATACTCTTTTTCAATATTTTTAATAAATAATTCCAACAAAAACAAAGTTTCTCACATTTGCAAACCTATAAAAAGCTAAGTAGGATATCTAAAATGGTGAATGACAAAACTAGATTTTTATAACATCGATATGCTGGAGCATAGTCTCTTGAACAACGGTATGAAATTTTCTAGGTATAAATTTGAGTTCAAACTTACATGAAAAAAAATCAACAGCACAAGTTTTTAGAAATCAAAGATATAACACAATAGTACGTCATGTGAAAAATCCTAGGGAGTTTAGACATCTGCAAACTCACTAAGTAAATAGAATGACATGGATGCCAAATAACTGACGCTCAAATTATAAAAGAATGGCATACAGAACAAGGAAGGTGGGCGTTTCGTTGTACTCAGTGTTGGTCAGACCAAATCCAGACCATTGTATTGAGTTTTAGAAACGGCAGTCTGAGAGCAGGATTAACAATGGGATCTGAAAAGCTTGTCACATGAAGACTGTTTTTTGAAGTCTTGAAAGGTGAAGATTTAGTACATGGAAAAATGCTTCAGATAACTGAAAGACTTATTCTGAAAAACAGTTTGGTCTTATTCAATGTAGTCTAGAAGACAGAATTAGAATGAATGAATGAAAGTTAATAGAGAAGTTATTTTAACCTTGCACAGGAAAGACATTTCACCTAACTAGAATTTTATAAAAATGAATGAACAGTTTTGTGAGAAATGAGTTTCCCAGTGCCCAAACAGAGGCTATGTGATCACTTGTCAGTTCATTGTGAGGATTCAGTCTCTCTTGTTTCTGAAACTGTGTAATTGTTTAGAATTTAATTGCTTTTGCCTTTAAAAAGAGTCATGGAAAAGGTGAACTTCAAATATAGTATAAAATCTCTCCTTCCCACAGTTCCTCAACAATTTTGTTCAAGGCCAGTGGTGGGGGTGAGCCGGAGAGGAACAGGGCAAATAAGGCAGGAGTCCCTACAGGTGGTGGTGGGAAACGCTGTGACGGCCCACCTCAGGGTGACGTAAGGAGGGTGCCTGTAGAGGGGCCAACCTGACACAGGACCCATCGGGGTACTGAGACCGTCCACGAAACGGCACCTTGATGCAGGGTGGTGGAGCCCAAGTGGGTAAGGAGGGCATTTGCATGGGAAGCTGGCCCAGCAGCAGCCCAACACGGGATTGTCAGAACCTGAGTGGGGTAAGGAGAGCGTATACAAAGGGGGGAGAAGGGTTTCTAAGTGAAAATAGGGTTAAGGAGGGTGCCTACACCAGTGGGAGGAGAGAGGCCTGCTGAGAGATTGGTTATATACAGAATAATGATCAAATAAGAAAATACATTAAGAAAAATGGGAGCCAGGTTTTTCGCCATCAGAGAAGGGAGCTACAAATATGAAAAAGGGAAGGCTAAAATGAACCCTGTGGTATTGAATTTGGATTGGAGAGATCTGTGAACTCCTATAAAGACAGATGAGAAATAGACATGTATATATATAATGTATACACACACACACAAATACATATATACAAACACACATATTCCCTAACTCTGGCCTCTAAGAGACGAGAGCAGTGACACTCCAATAGCAATGAGCTCATCTAGCACCCAGATCTTGGTTTCTAAGTATCATTCTCTTCTACCAGGAACCAGAATTTTTAGAAAACAGCTAATTCCAGGCTTGAGCAGCAGGTAAAGAATACGCTGAACCTGGAATGTCTTATGTCAAAAGAGTGTTCAAAGAACAATAAGAACAGAGAAGCCAACTTAAAGGAGCTCCCATTGGACAAATCTGGAACAATCTGAATATCCAAATAAATAAATAATGGGTTATGGCCCATTGAATAAAACAACAATCCATGAGTCCATATTAAAATAAACAAATAAATTTAAAGTGTGATAAGGAACAAGATATTCACACAGTCTCAAAATATTCCACAAAACATTTATTAATTAAAAAAAAGGAAAAGAATACTTCACAGTAGAGAAGCCTGGCACAAAACTCCTTAATCAGATGATCAAAGTGAACATCACCAGTAACATGATGCATCAAAATTGTGTGCCATGTGGGAAAATGCAAGGGGAGAACACAACATCACTTCTATGATATTCCCGCCACAAATCCATAACCTGAATCTAATCAAGAGAAAACATCAGAAAAAACTAAAGTAAAGGGCATTTTAAACAAAAACTGGTGTAATTCTTACAGTGTCAAGGTCCTAAGAGTGAAAGGAAGAATAAGGAACTGTTCCAGACTGAAGCAGGAGAAAAAAGACATGATAACGAAATATTATGATTCTGGACTGGTTCATTTTGCTATAAAAGGACATCATTGGGACAAGTGGCAAAATTTCTATAGGGTCTGAGGATTAGAAGGCATAAGACGTCAACATTAATTTCCTGGATTTTGATTGTCATACCGTGGTTATGGAGGAGTATATTTCTGCTTGTAGGACACACTGCACTATACTGGCAACTTACTCTCAAGCGCAGGACACAGGGCAGTACTTTTATTGTACTTGCAACGTTTCTAAAAGCTTGAGAGAGAAACAAAGTAAAAAAAAATTTAATCGTAATTTTAGAAGTCAAAATAGAAATAACAAGGAATTTCTACTAGAAAATTTCAGTGAAAAATCCTTTCTGAGACTATGGCACGGCATACGGTACAATGGCTATCAATCATAACCGCACATCAGAATCACCTGGGTGCTTTCAAAAAACTTGAAAACACTGAGGCTTGGCGGTCCCACCAGGCTAAGGAGACCAGAATCTCTGCGGGTGGGATGCAGGCATCAGTCTTCTTTAAAAGCTCCTGGTAATTGTGACGTGCAGTCCAGGTAGAGCACCACTGGCACGCGCCAGGTCTTGGGGGTCATTCATGCCTACAGGTCTAGTTTAACCATTTTTTCTGTGAGGTGTTCCTGTTCTCCCCCACGTTATAGTCTCCACTGGACCTCTGATTTATTTGTATAATAGCTTTAATTACATTGTACTCCAACTACTTGTTTACAATATTTCTATTTCCCACTAAAATCAATTCCTTCTAACACAGGGGTTGCTGACTTGCTCACTTGCATCTTCAACGCTCAGGGCAGTGACTAGCACATAAGAGGTACTCAAAAACGTTGATTTAAAAAGTAAGAAAAAAAAGAAGGAAAAGTAGAAAGGGAACAAAAGGAGGAGAGAGGAAAATAAAGAATCAATTTCTTTCCCCAGTAGCTTATAGTCAAGGAAGAAGCAAACCAGTAACAAAAAACTATCAGAAGGAAGAAACTTGGGCATTGCCAAGTCTTTTCCTCTCTCCCTGTGCCCCACTAAACTACTGTGAAATCACAGTATGTTTAACAAAACCACTTCTTATACTTAAAAGTATCTGAATACTCCATATACTTTTTCTTTCTAAAAATATGAAACTCAAATTGCTTTTCTTAAAACTGCTTTGATGGTTGGATGTTTCTTCCTGTAGGTAAAAGATCTGTGATGGGGAAAAAAAGAGATTCTCCCCATCAGATGCTGAAAAACTTGGAAATATCATGGTTAGTCTGTAAAGCCAGCATTTTTCTGTCTTCCAATACCAGGAATTACAAAACCTACTAAAATAATCATTTATAAAAAAAAGGCGAAGGTAGAAGTGACATACAATCATTATTATTCAAGTAAAGGTGAAATATCTTTAACACTTACCTTATCTGCACACATTGACACTTTAATGTCCTGCTGAGATATTTCATAATGTCGAATATTAAAAACATAATTACCAGCCAATTTTAAAATATCAGCTGAGATATACTCCAGTACAGCCACAATATACAGGGACACATGGTAGTCCACTTTGTACCCTAAAACCTCCTGCAGAAAAAATAAACAATTTAATTCCAAAAAATGGCACTGTCAAGTAGTAGTTAAACAATTAAAAAAATATTTTTTTTTAAACATTTTATTTTTCCTTTTTCTCCCCCAAATCCCCTGGTACATAGTTGTGTATTTTTAGTTGTGGGTCCTTCTAGTTGTGGCATGTGGGACGCCACCTCAACGTGGCCTGACGAGCGGAGCCAGGTCCGTGCCCAGGATCCGAACCAGAGAAACCCTGGGCTGCTGAAGCGGAACGTGCGAACCCAACTACTTGGCCACGGGGCCGGCCCTGATACTTAAAAATTTTATTTAACATTCTTGCTTATAAAGAACTTTCTATAAACCATGTCTAAACTTATAGGTGCCACAGGATATAAAATCAGCCACTGGTCCAGCATCAGGGGCTTTTCTTTAGAGAGACATGTGATCTAACAAATCTGCCTTTAGCATCAAAGAGAAGAGAGAGCTGATTCTAATACATAAATCTTGGGTTGGCCTTCACTGAAAACCTCTTAATACCTTGTCCAAAACCCATGTGACAAGTATCTGCTGTCTTCAAGGACCCTGCTTTAACCAGTATCAACAAAGTACAATGGTTTCTATTGGGGGAGGAGGGTCTTGAAATTGCTACCAAGAGGTATTCAAATCTATGTGCACCAAACATTTTCTACAGGCAAAAGAATATTCCCTAGCCTACTTTTCCAATGTACATAAAAATATATGTAATAAATAGATTAATTTAAAAACAGTTCTGAACTGACAGTAGCTTTTGACATTCTGTATTTTCTCAATCAACAAAAGGTTGAAAACCAGTCAGGGCTAGCAGTCATCAGAAGACGCTACAAAGATGCATTAATGCTTATCATTAACTTTTAATATTATTGAAAAGGCAATCTGATTTTATCAAAGCATATTTATTTTTACTTTGTACACCTATTAAGAAATACATGTACGTATATATGTGTATGTACAAGTATACACACATGCAAGTGCACATACACAATAACACAGACCATGCCATATAAACACTATATAAATATATCAACACTATATAAAGTATTTTTTGTTACGAAGAACTTCCTCAATGTTTAAGTTTTTTATTACCTTCAATGAAGGATGGATTTTGTCCACAGGCAGTAAGAGAGGGTGTCTTCGTTTTCGTTTCTCTATGGCGGATTGTGCATCAGCAATAGCCCATTTATCAATTGGATGCGGAAAGGTCTTTTGAACTCGTTCCTGTTCAGATTACAGCAGTATTATTGTTAACAGAAGTGCTCATCAAAGAAAATTCATACAAAATTAAACTTTATCAGCATCCTTAATACTAGCAGATAACAGTGATATAACATGTTCTGATTCCTGTAATAATTTTTCTAATGAACTTTTTTTTAGAAAAAAATACCAATAGGACTATCAAGATTTTTCCACATAATTCCCATGGGTAAAGAAAAAAGTTTAAGTGTAAGCATAATTAAGATGGAACTGGAAACAGTAAAAAGTAATAACTTTAGGAGAGATTAAAGCTAGCACAAAATACTCTATCGGTGGTTTCACAGTAAGGTTTCTAGGGTTAAAATTTACCTGGCAGGAGTTGTTAACTCATTACCAATTATTATCCAGTTACTCTCTTTTTGCTAATCTTAGAGCTTCAAATATAGAGAAGAATTTTTAAAAGAAGAGAGATCATGTACCTCTTAGAGGATCAAGCGGGTACGGAGCTCAGAATGGCTTAAGCAAATACAAGGGCTTGGCAAAAAGAACACAAGCCTTTTAAGTTACTACTATGGTTCATCTAATCTCAAATTTAACCAGTGATTGGCATGAACAATAACTAACAACATCCAATTTACCAGGACTTCCTATTTCTAAAATTATATTCTCAGCTTTGAGTATATTTAAAAATATGCTTTTATTATATTTATTTAATGTCCAACTCTTACAACAGAGAATAGAGAAACAAATGCTTTAACTCCCAGAGTCCCTGAAAATCTTAATAGCTCAATTACTCCAAACTGAGATTTTCCTTCACACTAGTAGTCACTGCCTTATTATAGAAACAATTTTCAAAAGAAAGGTGATATAAAGAGTATAGCAACAAAAGTAATTTTTTAAGATTTTATTTTCCCTTTTTCTCCCCAAAGCCCCCCAGTACATAGTTGTGTATTTTTAGTTGTGGATCCTTCTAGTTGTGGCATGTGGGATGCCGCCTCAGCATGGCTTGATGAGCAGTGCCATGTCCGCGCCCAGGATTCGAACCAGCGAAACCCTGGGCCGCTGAAGCTGAGTGCACAAACTTAACCACTTGGCCACGGGGCCAGCCCCAACAAAAGTAATTTTTGAAAACTGTGATACATATTTCTAAAAATCTAAAAATACTCCCATGTAACCAAGCCAAAACAAGTATTTTCGCATTAATTCACACATAATCTTTTAGAGGTATACATATATGTATTTTCCAACAATGAGTAAATATCCGTAAGATTTATACTAGTCCTTTATTGAGATAACATTTATATGCAGTAAAATGCACAGATCTTAATTGTACAATTCAGTAAGTTTTGAAAAATGCTTATACCTGGGTAACCAGCACCCTAATCAAAATACACAACATGTCTATCATCTCAATCTCTACCCCTCATAGGCAGCCACCATCCTGATTTCTATCACCATTAATTTCAGCTGTTTCTGCACTTCATATAAATGTATCATACAGCATGTACTCTCTGAGATCTGGCTTTTTTTGCTCTATAGAAGGTCTGTGAATTGCACCTGTTATTGGGCCTATCAATAGTTCTTTTCCACAATTTAGAATGATAGAGATTTAGATACAAAATTAATTTGTACAGTGGTTCAGTGGCTTTTTGAAATAACAAAGTAGTTTTTACCTCCACATCTTGAACAGTCCTTGGCTGAGCCATGCATAATTTATTAAGCAGTTGAAAAATCAGCTCTTCAATGTAATAGAGAGATTCTTCATTAGCTGAGAGATTGGGATGTACCTGCTCCTGAACCTTTAAAAAAAAAGTTCTCAGTTAAAGTACAGGCAAAATAATATTTATTGAACAAAAATCAGAGAACCTTATATATAACTAATACTACTTTATTAGAATGGTTACTCAAATATAGACAGAAAACACAAAAAATGAACAAAAAACCCTGTCTTTGTTGGTCTCTATAAACTTTTCTTAACCCACAGTGCAGTGGTTCTCAAACTTCTCTGGACTATGAAATTCTGTTGAAAGCCATAGGTCCCTTCCTCCCTACCACCAGAAAGTACAGACACATAAAAGATTCTACACAATCTCAGTGGACTCACAGACACTTGGAAATTAACCAGCAGATCTACTAGAAGTCCACAGACACTGTCGTGACCCAGCAACAGAGGCTCTCTGAATAACCACACCACTTGACGCGTTACAGAGCTGCTCTGGGAAGTGACCGCTAGTCCGCTTCCCCTCACAATGCTACATGCCCCTTGTTGTCGTCATGTGGCTGTGCTGAGCCTTCTTTGTTGTTAAATTCTTTAAAGTTAGAACCTACTAATCTGTCCTAAAAAATAACCCAGTCGAACTAGATATGAGGAATAAGGAACAAATATGGCCGAGCGCATATGGTAGGTGTCATGCAAAATCTGTTGAATGACTGAACTAAGTATTGCTCTAACTTTTTATTCCATGCTATTAGAAGGATATCAGTGTCACTGACATAAAAATTAACAGAAAACTTAAAACAGTCTCCAAGTTTTGAAAAACTGAATCAGTAATTAAAAACCTTCCCACAAAGAAAATAGCATGAAGCTGAAGCTGTCTACTTCATCTAAATTCTCAAAATTTAGCCTAACACTGTTCATTACAGCCTCTTGTATTTTGTAAACCCCTAGGATCTAGAGGGCAGACTTTCTTTCACTCCTAATACCAGTTACACATGTGTTCATTTTCTCTGATCCGTCTCTTAGAGGTTTATCAATCTGATTAATCTTTTCAAGAACTAGGCTAGGTTGATCTTTCCTATTTTATGTTAGTTTTATACTTCATTTATATCTGCTCATCTTCATTTTTTCTTCTGCTTGTTAGTTCTTTTTTCTAACTTCTTGAGATAGATACTTAGCTCATTATTTTTCAACATTTCTTCTTCTGTAATATGTATATTTCTCTAAGAATTACTTTTGTAAAAAACCCACAGATTTTGACATGGAATATTTTTTTAAATCATCCAGTTCAAAATAGCTTCTAATTTCCATTATTGTTTCTTCTTTGACCTTTAGAATTTAAAAGTATGTTTCTTAATTTCTAAACATATGGGATTTTTTTAAAGTCTTTTTTTTTTCTTTTCTTGCTGATTTCTAGAATAATCACATTGTGGTCAGAAAACATACTTTCTATGATTTCACTTTTCTGACATTTATTGATACTTGCCTTTATAGCTCATTATATGGGCCTTAGATGGCTTCACTAACAAACTCATCAAACATTTAAGGAAGAAATGCAATAATCTAAAGCAAACTTTCCCAGAAAATGAAAAAAGAAGAAGACTTCCCAACTTATCTTGAGGCTAGCCTTGATAGAAAAAGTCAAAAAGAAAGATAAATATTATAGGCCATTTTCACTCATGCACCTAGAAACAAAAGCCTAAATAACATATCAACTAACAAAATTCCATAATATATTTAAAAAACTATACAACACAACCAAGTTTGGTTTATCCCAGGAATGTAAAGTTGGTTTAATGTTGGAAAATCAAGCAAAGTAATTCACCATGTTAACAGATAAAAAAAGAAAAATAATATGATCTCAATAGATGCAGAAAAGCATCTAAAAAAATTCAACATTCATTCATAGTAAAATCTCCCAATGAACTTATTACTTAATTTGGTGAAGGATACCTAGAAAAAAGCTATAATAAACAGCATAGATAATGGTGAAATAGTGAAAGCTTTCCTTTTGAGACCAGGAAAAAGGCAAGGATACTCGCTGTTATCATTTCTATTCCACATTGTACTGGAGGTCCCGGCCAGCACAGTACAGCAAGAACAAGAAGTAAACGTATAAGAATTAGAAAGAAAGAAACAAATTTACACGATTTGATTGCCCATTGTGACAGTTAATTTTATGTGTCGACTTGCCTGGGCCACAGGGTGCCCAGACATGCATTTGGTTAAACGTTATTTCTGCGTGTGCCTGTGAGGGTGTTTCTGGATGAGATTAACATCCGAATTGCCAGGCTGAGTAAAGCAGAGTGCCTTCCCCAATGTGGGCGGGCCTCAAGCAGTCCCTTGAAGGCCTGAATGAAATAAAAGCCTAAGTAAGAAAGAATTCCTTCTCTCTGCCTGACTGTCTTTGGGCCACGATTCTGGGCTTCTGTCTTTGGACTGGGACTAGAAGTATACCATCAGCTCTCCTGGGTCTCCAGCTGACTGACTGCGCATCTTGGACTTCTCTGCCTCAGAGAAAGAGAGGGAAAGAGAGGAAGTTTGTGTGTGTTTCTGTTTCTCAGGAGACCCCAGACTAATATATCTGTGAAGAAAAATCAAAAATATTGTACAAATTATTTTAATTAATAAAAAAGTTTTACTTCTATGTAACAGCAACAAAGTTAGAAAATAAAAGTTAAAAGTACTATCATTTACAATAGAATAAAAAAATATATCAGGTACCTTGGAACAAATCTTACAAAAGAAGTATAAGACTCCCAGGGAGAAAACTATAGACTCCAAGAGAAAGTAAAGATTTAAGTAAATAATACGACGTTCATGAATTATCAGACTTAATATTGTAAATATATCAATTCTCCTCAAACTAATCCATGGAGTTAATAAAATCAGAGTCAAAACCAAAAAAGTTGTTTTGCTGTAACTGACAAGATAATTGCAAAACTTATATGGGAATGCAAAAGGTTAAGAAAATCAGTCATACACTCTTAAAGAAGCACAAGTACTTGCTCCAATCATTATTGGGATTTACTACAAAGCTACAGTAATTAAGAATATGATATTAGTATAATGATAGACAAACAGATGAATGGAACAGGAGAGAGAGGACAGAAACAAGCCCACAGGTATATGGACCCTTGATTTTCCACAAGATGGCACTAAGAACCAGGAGGGTGGGCGGGTGTCATGAGAAGGTGGGGGAAGTGGATGAATAGTGAACAACTGGATACCCATACGGGGAAGAATGAAACTCAACTCTTATTCACAGTTTACACAAAAATGAATTCTAGTTGTATTTTTTAGACCTATTAAATAAATAGACCTAATAAAATTCTGATGATATAAAGCAAGATAATATCTTCACGACCTCAGGATAGGAAATGATTTCCTAAACAGGACATGAAAATTACTACCTATACAGGAAAGGACTGATAAACAACTACATTAAAATTTAAAACTTATGTTCATCAAAAGACACTTTTAAGAAAATATAACAAAAGGATTCACAACCAGAATACATAAAGAATTCCTAAAAATTCAGCAGGAAAAAGATGCTAAAAATCCCAATAGAAAAAATGGGCAAAAATACTTAAACCAGCACTTCACAAAAGATGAAATTCAAACGGCCAATAAATGTGGAAAGGTGCTCTAGCTCTTGAGTAATCAAGAAAATGCAAATTAAACCACAATGAAAACTGTTACCACTTACCAGACAGCAAAACTAAAAAGTCTGATAATACCAAGTATTGGTGATTATGTGGAACAACGGGAACTCTCACACTGCTACTGGAGGGTAAAATGGCTTGATCACTCTAGAAAAGTTTGCCATTATCTACTAAAGTGCAAGATATGCCTACCCTGTAACCCAGCAATTCCATTGGTGGAGAGAGAGAGAGAGACAGAGAGACAGAGAGCAAGTGACAGAGAGAGAGAGAGAGAGAGAGAGAGAGAGGGAGAGAGAGAGAGAGAGGGAGAGAGGGAGGGAGGGAGGGAGGGAGGGAGGGAGGGAGGGAGGGAGAGAGTGAGATCCCTTAGGGCTATGTAGTCCAACAGAGTAGACACCAGCCATACGTGGTTACTGACACCTGAAACGTAACTCCACTGAACTGAGACGGGCTGTACATATAAAATACACAACAGATGTCCAAAACTTAGTATAAAAAACAATGCCAAATATCTCAGTAATTTTATATTAATTACATCCTGAAATGATTAGATTTATTGGGTTAAACAAAATATATTATTAAAATCAATTTCATCTGTTTCTTCTTACTTTTTTAATGTGGCTATGAGAAAATTTAAAAGTATGTATGTGGCTTACATTATATTTATATTGGACACAATTGCTCTAGAGAAATAAGCACACATGTTTACGAGAAGACATGTACAAGTAGGCGCATAAATAACGCCCTCAAACTGGAGAGAAACTCAAATATCCATCTAGAGTACAACAGATATATTGTGGCATATCCACACAATGGAATACTGCAAAAAAAAAAAATTAAAAAAGGAAATTAAAGCTACATAAAACGTGGCTATATCTTCAAAATAATGTTGGCAGAAAGAAGGCAGATAAAAATACATATAAACGGGATTCTCTTCACAAAGTTCCAGATCAGACGAAATTAAACTGCAATGTTCAGGGACACACGCTTGGAGAGTAAGACTGTAAAGAAGAGCAAGGCAGTGATGGCCACAGAAGTGGTCACCTTCTGGAGAGTCCCACTGAGAAAAGTGCTAAAGAGGTGTTCCTTAAATTGCATATTTATGTTTTATGCATTTTCTGGCTGTGTGTTACACTTCACCATAGATAAGGTTTTAAAAAGTTAGAGAATCATCTAGCAAACAGAAAATCGAGAGATGAAATTATCAATAAAATAAGTCAAAAGTCCCAGCTCGATGAATAAACTTAAAACGTCAGAACACTGGAGACAAAGAGGATATCCAAGAAGCTTAGGGTGAAGGGAGGAAGCGGGTCGTCTACAAAGAAGTAGACATTACACAAGCTCCAGACTTCAACAGCATCACCAGAAGCTGGAAGGCAATGATCTCCGACCTAGAATAAGGTCCTAGCAAACTATCAACCAAACATCATGGTAAAATGAAGACATGCTTACATACAACAAGATCAACAACTGTATCTCCCACACATCCTTTCTCAGGGAGCTTCTATAGTTTGTACCACACTAAAACAAGAGTATAAATCAAGAAAGAGAAAAATAGGAGGTACAGGAAACAAAGGAACCAATACAGAAGAATGGCCAAGAGAATGCCCAGGATGAAGTGAAGGGACATTATAAGATGAGAGCTGTACAGCAGACATAAAGGTTACCCGTCCAGATGGAGCAGGTCAGAGGCTCTGGGAGGAAACACCTCAAGACAATGATAGAGCATCTGATGGATCTAAAAATCTTGAGAGGATATTTAGACAACTGGTAGTTTGAGCCTGAATTAGTAAGTACACAGAAAACCACACAAACAAGAATATAAGACAATTATTAAATCCAGTAAAAGTAAACGGTTAGGTAAGAAAGAAAGAGTGGTTTAACTATAAATAGCATTTACAGTCGTATAATGCAAACTCTGAACAATGACCCAACCAAAATTAAGATGCAACCACGGGGTTGGGGGAAAGGCAGGAAGTATGCGGGTGTGGACAGAGGGGGGAACGTATATGTGTATTAAAAAACATTAAATCCTTACCTTTCATGGTAGGAAGTCAACAGAAAATGCCCAGAACAGAAAAATCAGGAAGTAGCAATAAAAGTACTTTTCTCCCTTAGAGATGTAGAATACTGAAACGAATCACTTTGAAAAGTTAAAAGTCACTGTCTCTAGAAAGCAGAAACTTTTGTGAATAGGGAGGAGGCGCTGCTATTTTTCATAACAAGTCTTATAGAGCCAGTTATCTTTTTATCTGCATGAATAATGTTGATAAAATACAAACTAATTTATAAGGAAACATGATTTGAAGTACAAAGGTGGGAAAGAGTAAGGAGTCATGAAACCCATACAATAAGTAAAAATCACTTTTAGAAGTTTGGATAAGAAGTGTTTAAGGCAGTTGGAAATTCATATAGGATCAACATCCAAAAAGCCAGGCTTTACTATATATATACATATATATACACATGTTTTTGTTTTGTTTTGTTTTCTGTGAGGAAGACTGACCCTGAGCTAACATCTGTGCCAATATTCCTCTATTTTATATGTTGGACGCCACCACAGCATGGCTTGATAAGCGGTGTGTAGGTCTGTACCTGGGATCCAAACCCATGAACCCCAGGTTCCCAGGCCGCCGAAGCGGAGTGAACGAACTCAACCACTACGCCACTGGGCCAGCCCCACAATATATATTTTTTTTATAAATTCAAAATAGTTTGGGGGAAGTAAATATTTCCTCTTACATCCTGTGCTTCTTTAACATGACAAGAGGAAACAGTCACATCTTACCACGTATTTCTATTAGATCAATAGAATAAAAAAAGACTTTCCTTTTTTAATATAAAATAAACATTTATATTGGAAGTTCAGCAGTAGAATTCGTAAGGCTGTTTCTTATAACATCCTTCCATAAAAGCCAAGGGCCTTACTCAGTGAAAGTCACTGTGCACGAGAATTAAGATGTGTAAGCGGGATGGATATTTTTTCTGTGATTATGATTTTAATAAATAACCTACAAAGCAACTTTAACATTAAGCATCAAAGTTTCTTATGCTGAACTTCTTGCATGTTAAAATCTCACCCACAAATACTAAGAGGACATCAAGATGACAATGAATGATACCCATAATTGGCACTTTCACAGTGTCTACCATCTCAGCTCCCTAAGAGACAGTGAACATAAAATGAACACAGCAGAACAAACTCATCTATCATATTTTTTCTGAAAGACTAGTCAGAAAAAGAGCAATTAAAATAATTTTCAGTCTTTAACAGTAGATTAACAAGTCAGACCTGTATTTTAGTTACACCATATTTTTAAAGTGCCAGAAGGTATTTCCTTACACATACACTGTAAACAGAAGAGCCACAATACTATAGATTCATGCACAGACAAATACAAAAGCATTAAACTTTATTTTTTACCCTGATAAACACTAGATTTGACAAGTTTCAGAAAAGTTATTTCCTAATTTGTACTTTTCAGTTCTCCATATTTACAATCAAATAAAAAAATCTTGCTAACGCATTTGTTCAATCAACTAACATTTGAGTTTCTGGTAAAGTGTAGAAATAAACCCCTTTGGCTACACAGTCTGACTGACATTTATTTATGCCAAAGTCTTCACTTCAGTGCCAAGGTTTCTGCAAGGATGCAAATGTCTCAAACATCAATTAAGAATATTGGAAGTCTTTTTTGTTATGAAAGAGTTAAAATTCAATTTAAAAAGAAAAAGCAGCAAATTTCATTCTAAAGATAAACACTAACAACTACAAAATACTGCTGATAGAAATTTTAAAAGAAGTGAGAAATTTTATGTGTTGGAAGATTCAATATTGTTAAGATGTCAATTCCTCTCAAATGATCTATAGATTCCACACAACCCCAATAAAAATTCCAGCAGGTTTTTTGGTAGAAATTGATATCCTGATTTTAAAATCCGTATAGAAATACAAAGGTCCTAGAATAACCAAAATGACTCTGAAAAAGAACAAAGTTGGAGGGCTAAAACCACCTGATTTCAGTAATTTTTATAAAGCTACAATAATCGAAACAGTGTGGCACTACATAAAGACAGGCAAATAGATCAATGGAACAGAAGAGAATCCAGAAATAAAACCACACATATACAAATGATTTTTGATAAAAGTGCAAAGGCCTTTAGCAAAGGAGAAAAGATAGCCTTTGCAATAAATGATGGTAGAACCACCAGATATTCATATGCAAAAAACCCCACATAATATATACAAAATTATCTCATCATATACAAAAATTAACTCAAAGAGATCATCTATCTAAATGTAAAAATGAGAACTATACTACTTCTAGAAGAAAAAACAGGAGAAAATTTTTGCAACTCTGGCTTAACCAAAGATTTCTTAGATATGACACTAAAGGCACAGTCTCTAAAAAGTCAAACGGATAAGGTAGACTTCATAAAAATTTAAAACTTCCACTCTTCAAAAGATAAGAGAATAAAAAGACAATCTACAGACTGGAAGAAAATCTTTGTGGAGCATATATCTGATAAAGGATTTATATTCAGACATAGAAAGAACTCTCAAAACTCAACAATAAGAGAACAAACAATAAAAATGGGCAAAAGATCTGAACAAACACGCCAACAAAAAAGATATATAGATGACAAATAAGAACATGAAAGATGCTCAACATTATTAATCATTAAGGAAATGCAAATTAAGACCAAAACAAGATATCAGTACACACCTATTAGGATGGGTAAAATTAAATACCAAGTGTTGGCGGGAGGAACTGGAACACTCATACATTGCTGGTGGGAATGCAAAACTGTATAACAGTTTGGATGGAAAACAACTT
The DNA here is from genome assembly GCF_037783145.1 of Equus przewalskii. Classification (NCBI taxonomy): domain Eukaryota; kingdom Metazoa; phylum Chordata; class Mammalia; order Perissodactyla; family Equidae; genus Equus; species Equus przewalskii. The sequence continues at coordinate 183,465,485 of NC_091831.1, forward strand.
GATAGTTACTTAAAAAGTTAAATATATACCTACTATCTGATCCAGCTACTCTGTGGTAATTACCCGAGAGAAAAGGAAACATACTGTCACGCATAGACTTGTAGACAAATCTTCAGAGCATCTTTATTTGTAATAGCCAAGATCTGAAAACCAAATGTACATCAATAGGTGAATGGATAAAGAGTGGTACAGCCAGACAACGGAATACTACTGAGCAATGAAAAGGAATGAACTATCGATCTATGCAAACATGGATGAATCTCAAAATAATGATGCTGAGCGAAAGCAGCCAGACAACAAAAGAGTATATACTGCATGAGTCCCTTACTATAAAACTCTGGAAAATGCAATCTACAGGCAGGGAAAGCACATCAGTGATTGCTTGAGGATGAGGAGTGGGGAGGGGTGGGAGGGAGAAACATAGAAAGTCAAGAGGAAATTTATGGGGCTGAAGGATACACATATCTTTATTGTGATGGTTTCACTGATACATGCATATATAAAAACTTATCAAATTGTACATTTTAAATATGTGCAGTTTATTGTACGTCAACTATACTCCCAAAAAGTTGTTAAAATAATATAAAAATATAATATTGTGAGGTGCGACTTTTCTGATCAGGGTGTATAATCAAGAATCGAAACCACATTGTACGCTATAAACCCACTAAGGTCAGGAACTATTTCTTACATTTTTGGTTTCCTCCTATTTCCTTACCCCTTTATTCCTGACACCCGCATAACCTAATGCCATGCCTCACATAAAGAAAGCACTCACTAAATACTTGTTAAATCAATAAATTCAAGGTAGCAAGCAGATTTCTTGGCCTAACTGAAATCTGGGGACTGAGAAAAAATTAAGAACTCCGTGAAATTTGTTATTACTTCACAGGATATATACCTGGAGACTCCATTTCCCACAGGTCATAAATGAGGGACTCGCGCTCTTTGCTCCTCTATTCCTACTGTCTGTGAATATTCACTCCTCACTTACAGTCAGTGCTGTTTATCAGGTGCTTTCTCGATGGGTTTTCAATGCAGATTTATTTAAAATGCAGGTAAGTACAGGCCAAGAATCCCATTTTATTTAGCTCAACACTCAGGTGAGGGCTAACCATAAAATAATCTAAACATGTAAGAAAGACCACTAGCTGAGGCTAAAAACTGTCATCATTAAAATGTCCCCTGACTGGAATGAAATGGCAACGATCTGTGAGCACCCTCCCGGACACGCAGCCCATCAGCCTGCCAAGCCAAGAAGCAGCAGGTTGGATCCGTGGTTCCCAACCTGTTCCAGTGGGAGAGCATCTGGAAGTCACAGTGCTCTTAGCAGAACATGAAGTATTAAGATAGTTACACTTCATCATAGTAAGCAGGAAAAATGACTATAAAACTTAAAACTATAGGCAAGTTCGTAAGAAAAAACAAAAAGTATCATAAGCTGTTTTCCCTGTAAAACCTCTCTATCTCTAGTCCATTTATTTTACAATCTTCCACTACTCACTACGAAGTAAACTGCAGCAGGCAGGCACCACAGACTTAAGAAAAGCTTACGAGAGAAAAATAAAATTAAAAAAAAATAATATTGGCTTTTTTTCTGTGAACTGGGAAAAGATCACTATTACCAAATACATTGTATTCAAAGTTTAAGACTCCCGAGGCCAAATCCCTGCCCTTCAGCACACTACCCAAACTACCAGAGGCCGGCTCTCCGAGATCTGCCTCCAGGAGGGAAGCGTTCCCACCTGCCTTCACCAGTGCCCTCCTCCCACTTCACTGAGGAAAGGCAGATCTCTTACTTAGCCTGAATTTCACCATGCTGTGTTGCCCTGGGGTGCAATAAATTAATTAATTCTAGGACACTAAATAAAGAGACAATTATAAATATTTTTCATTTAAGTACCTTGCTTCTTTCTCTCCCAGACTATTGTCAAAAAACACATCCTGATGAGGTGAAAAGATCATGAGAACAAAGAAAAGAAAGCAACTTTAAGAAATACTAAAGGCAACATTACCTTATTTCATTCAGCAGAAAAAATTCGAAACAAGTTTTCACATCTTATCTATCTTTCTATCCTACAATTAGAATTCAGAAGTGAGATGGTTGGCATGTGACACGTACTAACATATTCATTTGAATTGAAAAAATTAAGTCAGACTTTGTTGGAAAGAAGATAAATAGGATTAGGCTGGTTGGCTTGACAATTAAAACTGACCTTACCAATTAGGTTATGTGGTGGATATTTTCCGTAAAATGAAAGACTGTGATAGGCAGAATTCTAAGGTCGCCCCCAAGATTCCCACCCAAAGTATACAAGCCCTATATACTTCTCTTCCCTTGAATGTGGGCAGGGCCTGTGACTATGATGGGATATCACTCCTATGATCAGGTTATCATATATGGCAAGGTTGACTAAGGTCTGTAATCAGTTGACTTTGAGTTAATCAAAAGGGAACTTATCCTGGGTGGACCTGACTTAAATCAGGTGAGGCCTTTAAAAGAGGGTCAAGAAGTGAGACAAGAAACAGCAGCAAATGCATTGCTGTTGGCCACGAAGAAGCAAACTGACATGTTACAGGGAGGGTCATGTGGCAAGGAGTGGTGGCAGGCTCTAGGAAGCTGAGGGCGTCAAGAGATGCAACTGCAAAGAAATGAATTCTGCCAACCACCACGTGAGCTTGCAGAAGGACCCTAAGCCTCAAACGAGACCACAGCCCCAGCCAAAACCTTGGTTTCAGCCTGTGAGACCCTGAGCAGAGAACCCAGCTAGCCGCACCTGGACTTCCAACTTGCAGAGACTGTGAGGACAATGGTGTGCTGCACTAAGTCACCGGGTTTCTGACCACTGGTGACGCAGCAACAGAGAACTAATACAATGAGCTAAATCTGTGCTCAAGAATTCAATGAAAATGTTTAAAGAATGTGATACGGTAAGATACATTTATCAATAACTATTATCAAGGATAAGGTGTACTGAAGTTAATACTGTTTTTATTTTCTCAATCTTTCTTGGATATATCAGACTAAACAAAGTACCTCTAAGTTTTTTTTGTTAGTGAAAAACGAACAGTTCTAATTATTACTCATTTGACAAGTTCTGGAAAAGCTAGAAAATGAAAAAGCGAATAACTCTAAAGACCAGGTAACAAATCATTTTGCAAGTCAGGTGGTTTCCAACTTTTTGTCTTAAACAAAATTAAAGAACCTAAAAGAGTTGCTGGCTGAAAGATCATTAAGAATCATGTTTTTGATAGATCACAATATAATTTTTGGCATACAATTTGAAAGAAGCTTTAAAAATGAGTTTGCTTCAAATTTTTCTTTTATTTCTGTTAACAATGGTTCTCAGGGCTTACATCTACAGAAATGGAAAACAGGAATAGAACTGGTGCTGAACCCTGGTCACTCCAGCAAGACCCTGTCTCATTCTAGCAATAAGTAATATTCACCCATGAAATATGAACTAATTTAAAAACAAACAGCTTCACAGATGTCATTAAGTAATGCATATTCAATAAAGCTTTATGATTATTATTTTTCAAAATTCATGACATTTACGTTCTTTTGATCAACATGTCCTACTAATAATTCAACCCAAAAAAAGGTTTTAAAGCTCTAAAGGTTTTAAAAATTTCTCACTGGAGCATTTTAAAAAATGCAATAGACTTTTGTTGCAAAGAAGTGTAAATACAAAGGAGGGGGTCAAAGACAAACATAAAAATATTATATTAGAATAGAATTACATGGGGGAAGTGGAATGAAAAGTTCACAGGAAAAGAAGAGTGATATAAAATTTCCAACTGTTAAAAAACCACTGTCATGTATATTTTAATAGGATGAATGGTGAGTCTCAAATTGTTATGGTACTTAGATTTCATTAGATACATTTAAAAGACTGATGAACTTAGTATTTAGAACACATACAAAATTACATCCTCTGCAACTATTTGAATTTAAAGATGAAAACTTTTAGATGTCAACATAAAAATGTGCAAATTTTTAAAAATTCATTTGGCGATACACAGAAAAAAAGTTAGAAAACTCCTAATTTAGGAGAAAGAATCAAGACTGTGTTGACTAGACATGAGCCTAGTGTGAGAGGGAAGAGAAGGACATGATGAGGTTTCTGGCTTGAGAACTGAGTCTATCATTTATACTGGAGACGCAGTTCATGGAAGATGATGATAAGCTTGGACCGGGTCATGCTGCAAACGTCTACATAGGAATGTCCAAGAAGCAGGGGATGTGCAGTTTTAGACAGGCTGCAAAAGAAGGCCTCTCGAGAAGACGATGTTTGTCTAGACTTAAAGGAGGTAAACTGGTCAGTCATGTTTTTTACCTGCTGGAAGGTTGCTCTAGGCAGAAGAAACAGCAAGTACAAAAGCTCTAACACTAGAACATGTCCATGTGTTGCAGGTACCAGGAAGTTAGTGTAGGGCAGGAGGAGAGCAGAAAAAGGGACAGTGGTAAACGAAGTCCGAGAGGTAAAAGGGGAGGGGCAGACCAGACTCGCAAGCCCCTGTGAGGACTCAGATTTTTATTCTGAGCAGCAATGAGCAAGCTCTGAATAAAGGAATGGCAGGACCTCACTTATCTCTGGTGCTGAGGGAGACGGAACAGGGTGATCACAGAAGATAGGAGACCAGCCAGAGGCTATTTTAACACTCCAGGAGATTGCTGATGAAGACCGTCCCATGCAGTCTAGGTTATGAAAGAAAGACAGGATTCAAGAATAACTCAAGAATTTTATTTTGAGCAACTAGAAGGACAGAGCAGCCATTTACTGATATGGGAAATATTACAAAAGATGCGAGCATGCTTGGGGGGGAAGAGAAGGAGCTCAGTACTGGCTGAGATGCCTATCACACATCTATGTGGAAGTATCAAGAAAAAAGTTGGATATCCAAGTTTAGGAGAGAGGTCTGAGCCAGAAATAAAAATTTGGAAATCAGATATAGATGATATGTGAAGCAACGAGACTGGGCAGGATCTCTAAGAAACGACTGTAAACAGAAACAGAAGTGCTCAGACTGAGCCCTGGAGAGGTCAGGATGACGTGGTTGGGAGACGAGGAGGAACCAACAGGAGACGCAGAAGGAACAGCAGGGTCTGGTGTCCTGGAAGCCAATGGGGGAAAGGATTTCAAGGAGGAAGAGAGCAACTGTCAAATGCTGCTAATGAGGCAATTAAGAAAGAATTAAAAAGTGTTAAGTAAGTAAGAGGCGGTGTTTGAGTTTACAAAGTGATTCAACGAAGAAAACTGGGGTACTGAAAACTGAACAGACAACACTAGCGCTCACTTCTAGATCTTGATGTTATTTTCATTGTGTTGCTTCATCTCCACACATTAAAATGTGAAATGCATAACACTTTATACATTTCAAAAGCTTTCTACTTACTATCATATGTTCTTATGTAAAAAAAGAAAAGAATTTTAGGTTGTTAATTTTTAACATGACTACATGAGATAATGCTAAATCCATTAGTTCCATTAAAATTCCTTCCCGATTCAAATATGCAGCCTAACAGAGGATATAATCAAACTACTGTTCCCTTGCAAGAGAGGCCATGGTTAACATAAAAGACATACACTTGATTTATGTCAAGTGGTAACACAGGTAATGCTTTGGATACTCAGCATAAAACACTTTAATGGAATATTATTGCTCCAAATATACCACACCAAAATTAAACTGGAAAGAGAAGAAGACCACTAAATCATGGCTGACAGGGAGCTAAATGCAGCAAGTTAAAATGCACTCCTAATGCTCATCCAGTTCTAGCTGAACCTCTTGGGTCAGCTTGGGTCATTATTAGTTTGGAATAATTCCAAATGACTCCCTGGAGCTCTACTGTTATATTCAGTGGCTTTAGGAAATCCAGAACAGGCCTCATGTCACGAAAATCATAGGATCTCCTATTAGTTTCTAGCTTTCAGTTGGAGTGACCTTTTCAAAAACCAATTTTGATTAAGTTAATCTAATTACTTTGTTACATAAATAATCCTACAGGATTAACCTTAATCTAATTACTTTGTTACATAAATAATCCTACAGCACTTCCTATTCTCAGGTAGAGACCTTAACCTGGTCTACCTGTAGCTCCCAACTAGCCTCATCCCTTCTGTTCACTTAGTCTTCTTTAAAACAAGTCGTGTTCCTACCTTTACAGGCCTCAAATTCTTTCTCCCCCTTACTGTGTTTGGTTAATGCCTACTGATCTTTCAGATAATTGTTTACTTCTTTACCATCTCTCTCTCCCAGGCCTCTGGCCACATGCATTTAGAATGGAAGCTTTACGAGAGCAGGGGCCTTGCTACAACCTCAGTATCAAGAATGATGCCTGGTACAGAGGTACTCAGTAAGTATTTGAATATATCCTCCAGAACTCAGCACAAATACTTCCTTAGAGAAGCCTTCCTTGATCCTCTTGTATCAGTGATGCCAATTTTATTTCTCAAAGCACCTATACTTTTCTTCTGGGCCCCAGAAAGATCCAGTGCAATCTTCTAAAACAGTTCCAACAGACATTAGTACAAAGGCAGAAACACTAGAATCTTTCCGATTTCACAAAAGCATTTCTAAATCAAATGTCCCATCTTCTTTTTCCCCGCCACACACTGCCATTAGTTAACTTACACAGTTTCTCACACCTCTTGCGTTTCAGACAGGTATCTAAGAGCAAACAGTAATGGCTGAGGTGGAGAGTCGATATTTAACCTGAATCAAATCAGACTCAGGAACAAAGTAGTTGAACGAATTCTTTCTAGTTCTCTATGACATTTGTAACTACACATAGTAAGGCAACAGACATAGTTTCTTCCATGGCTAGCCTGGTGAAGAACACCTTACAGAAAAGCCATCTAGAAGGAAAATATCAGGGACTTCAAAACCTGATAAAATGATTTTAAGGCATGTTTCCCACATGTAGAATGATTACACTGATTCTTCTCGACATACAATCAAATAGCACATGCACGAAGTACCAAAGGCATTCCAAAGACACAGAGAATAAGCTGCATTTACAAATACATCCCACGCTCTTCTTCCCTCCAAGTAATACGATAGCTCCAAGGTTCTTGGGACTAGTGGTGAAGGCATTTATGTTTCTGGCTCTTTTAGAGAAGATACATAATTTAGCAGTAATGTTAACAATCCATCAGTACTGCCGTTTTTCTCTGCTTTACCCTTGTAGTTCTGTATGTATTTAAATGCTCTACATGAAGTTGTTTTAAAAGTTAAAGAACAACACATTTCTATTTCCTGAATTATTTCTCTATAAACCTAGTTTTCAATATTTGCATTTCTACCTAGTGAAATGAATATTTAATGTTAGTTTAAAAAAATCCTTATGCTTTCAATGTCAACAATGGTGACTCTGTCACATATATACATATATCTAAATTACGGTTTTCATAAAAACTAGATGAAACTTGAAAATAAGCAAAACAGCTTACTGGGTGTTTTCAGCGCAGTGCTCTGTGTGAACCTCTGATTACTCCATACTGTTGGGGCCATTTTACAAATCTGTAAAGTTAACTTAGAGATTTTTGTCTGGTACAGATACAAATAATTTCTGATCAGTAGAAAAGGTAATCCAAAATGTACGGTTTACGTCCCTGTAGGATTTTAACTAATGTTGTATCTAACTCAACAATCTTATCCTAGTATTCCTTTATTAATCTGCCTATAAATACCTACCTCCTCAAAGAGTCACACGACGTGGCTCCAACATCTTACAAGTTCCGTCATTAAGTAACGAGCTGGATCAAAATCACTGACACACGTCCATTCATATCTGCAGGACACTCATGATATTACCTTTCTGAAAATTCTATTTTAACAGTTTTGGAGGTTCCACCAAGATGCCCAAGCAGACGGACCTGACAGTGCCAGTTAAACGGCACTGCTCCTTTCACATCCACAGATAGCCCTTACATAACTCTGAGCTCACAACTGCTGTCTCATGTATATAAACCCAAAACTCAAAGTTGAGAATTTTCAATCCAGATGGTAACCACCTTAGAGCAGGGCCTTTGCTTTTATTCACCTTCATATTCTTAGTATCCAGCATGGTGCCAAGTACCTACAACGTGTTCAACAGATGTTAAATGAAGTTAGAGTACACATGTGATCGATGACAACAACAACTGGAGGGGAAAGACCCAGCGGTCTACCTGATGCTACTGCTGCTACTCCCAACGCCAGGAGTCCCTGTAACTATCTGGTCAGAGGGAGGAAGAAAGCCAAGTTCTAGATGCTCCGAATGTGAAGACTGAGCCTCCCTCGAAGTGGCAGGAACTGTCATCCTACAAAGGCCTGGATGGCAGGTACATACCAGAATTTAACACATCCTGCAAAGAAAGAGTGGACCCTGAGCTCCTTAAGAGCTATGACTCTTAGCAAACACTACAAACCTACATGTTCCAACACCGCAAAACTGGACAGAATCCAAATTACTAACACCAAAAATCTTCCAAAAATATAAAAAAGTCTTCCATGGAAATATACCTCAATTCTATAATAACCGTAAATTAGTAAATTAAATAGAAATTGCTTTTTGAATTCAATTCACCTCAAAAGACCAAATTTTCTTAGATGTATTTATTCCATAAGCGAAGGATACACAAGAACCGTGGAATAAGACAGTACAGATCTACAAGGCACCTGAGTTCCAGGAAAACAAGCACAACATGGAAATGCAAAATAATAGGCTTAAAGCAATGGACTAGGATTGGACGCTAGTCCTGGCTTTGTTTCCAGCCTAATTTGAAGAAACAGATCTAAGCTGTGCATGTAGGATTATTAGGGTCAAAGCTACCTACTGAGTAAGTTATACAACACATACGCAGACACTACTCGCTGCCACAAGGTACGAGTAGATACCTAGATCACACTGCCAACAACAGGCAATAGGCCTACTGACACTTCTGAGCACAATTACTCACAGGAGGGTCAATTACCATCTAAGCATTCCCCCTGTGCTTTCAGCGCAGGCCAGAGTTCACGATCACCACTCGGCACACTTGCCATTTCTTTCCCTCTCCTTGTAGAGTGGGCTGCCCTTGGAAGCAAAGTCAATCTAATACTTTAACACCTAGTATGCCAGTGATATGACAACTGTCTAGCTGCCCCTAAGTCACCTCCCCCAACTTCTTTAAAAAGACATGACGATGTTTGGCCCAAAGGAGACAATATCTCCCGGTACGAATTAAGAAAATAATGGAAAGTCTGAGACTCTGAATGCATGAGCAACACATTTTTACCTTTAAAATATACCTCTTCCTTTCATTTACAGAAATTTATTGTATGAAGATTTATTTTCCAAGTGCAGTCTTTTAAATTAGTGCTTATTTCTCCTTTTTCCTACAATTGATCCTTGGTTATCCCGCACGAGAGGCAGAAGGGAGTAAGTCTGCATCAACGGCCGGGCAGGCTCGCGCTCGGCAACCACGCACCATTTACAGTCTCTAACTCCGTCTCGACCTTACAAAGGGGCTCGCTGTAAAACCGCGAGCGTGATTATCCCCCAATTTCCCAGGCGCAGACGAACACCATCTCCCGGAGAGACGACCCGGACGTCCAGGACTGATGTTTACGAGCTGCAGCTCTCTGAGCGAGTCCCGGAGCGCGCCGCGCGGGAGGCGGCCCGGCTGGCGGGACACCCCGCGGAGGCAGGGAGGCAGGGGCGCCGGGCCCCGCGGCCGCCCGCCAGGGACAGCGCCGCCCCGAGCCGCGTCGGACGGCCCGGCCCGGACAGCGGCTGGGGCCCCGCGGAAGCCGCCGCGGCCGCGCCCCCGGCGCGTCTCCCCCGCAGCGCGCCCTCCTTCCGGGCGGCGGGCGCGACGCGGCCCCGGGCCCCCCAGCCGCCCGCCCGCCCGCCCGCCCCGGCCCGGCCCGCACCGACCTTCCGCAGGGCCGGCACCAGCAGCCCCCGCCATCTCGGGCTGTTCTCCTCGCTGAAGAACTCGTACGGCTGCGGCGCCTGCTGCATGGCCCCGGCCGCGGCGCCTCCGCATCGGGGGCCGGCCGGGCCAGCGGCGGCGCGGGGCGGCGGGCGGCTGCTCGCGGCGCTCGGGGGCTGGGCCTGGCCCGGCGCGGGCCGCTCGGCGGCTCCTCCCCTTTGTCTGGCTGCGGCCGCTGGCGGCCGGCCTCGCCCCCCGCCGACTCCCGCTAGGGCCGCGGCGGGCGGATGGCGGCGGCGGCGCGGCCCCTCATCGCCCCCCGCGGCCCCGCCGCGTCCCCTCAGAGGCCCCGACCGACCGGGCGCGCGCGTCGGGCGAGCGGGCCCCTCGGGCGCGCACAGAGCCGCCGCGCCCCGGCCGCCGCGCTCCGTCCGGCAGTTGTGGGCCCGCCCCCGGCCGGCGCGGCCCCCGGCGCGAGCGCGAGCGCCTCACGGAGCATGCGCGCGGGGCGGGGAGCCGAGGGGGGCGCGCGAGGGGGGCGCGGCGCGAGACGGGGCGGGGCGAGGAGCCGGGAGGGGAGCGGGGGCCTGCGGGGGGCGCGGCGCGGGGCGAGGGAGCGGGGGGGGAGCGGGGCGCGCGGGGCGAGGGGGCGCGCGGGGAGCGGGGCGGGGTGGTCAAGGGGGCGGGCCGGGGCGGTTCCAGGCCCGCCGCCCGACCCGGTGCGCGTCACGCACGCTCGGCCTCCTCTCGCCCTTCCCGACGCCGAGCTGACCCGGGGCCTCCCCTCGCGCGCCTGCAGCCAGGGCTGCGGTCCTGGGAGGCCGTGCGAGGATGCGAAGGGGCGCTCGGGCTGGACGCGACGGTTAGCGTCCTTGTGCTCTGCGCGGCTCTTCTGTACGCGAAGGCCGTGTGGGGATGCAGGAGGGAGGCGTGGCGGACCCGAAGCACACACCGAGGCCAGAAAAGGCAGGTGACAAGGACGCTAATCAAACTTGAAGTTAAAGGTCCTTCGCTTGCACGGGTCCCTATGTGTTCACAAAATCATATCTTTTCTGTAAAACTTCCCAAACAGTTTTGAATTGTTTTCTTAATGGTGTCCTCCAAATTGTGTAGGCACCCGTCCCGGAAAACCTGGATCCGCCCTTGGGGCCCAGCCATACTCATTAGCAACCCAGAACGATCCCAGACCTTGAGCTTTCCTGAGTTGAACAGGCATAGACTCTGGAAACTTCATCATTAGCGTAAATTTCATCCCACGAAAGATGCTGAGCGCATGAATTATAACAGATTGTCCCCAGCCACGAGCAGTGAGGAAGGGAAAGGAAGAACTGGGCGCAAAAAAATAAGTGCGCCACACTTCAGTTCCCAGATGAGTAGGTGAGCAATTGAGCAAATCACACACCATTTTGTCATTTTGGCAAAATCAGAATGGCAGTTGGAAAACTTAAGAGATCATTTTTCTAACTCAAGTATCCACTGAATCAAGAATGTCTTCTAATAAATGGCCACAGCCATATGTACGTGGGATAAAAGGTAGGAGAGTGAAATGCTTGCATTTCTCCAATTAATTTTCCAATCAGTGAGGGCAAGGACTTTGGGTTACGGAGACCGTCTTTACTTCTCTCTCCTCTTCCAGGAGTCCGGTTACAGACTACGAGACTGTCAAACTACTAGACTCTGATTGTGTTTCCTTACAGGAGAGTAAAGTTGTTAGTGGCAAGTTTCATTCTTGGCCATGGATATTGGAAACCTTTGTCCTGAAGATACATTTTGTTTAGCCAAGGCTATGTTTAAATTTTTTAAATTGTTGTTAACATTTTAAAGTCAAGAAACTTCATATAAAAATTCTGGATTTCCAGCTTCTCTTGACAAAGACTGGGCCCTGCTGCCTGCCTGCTAGGGCGTAATCAGCAGGCGGCGGGCAGTGGCCACCCTCTTTAGAAAAGAATGCCATCCCATTTCCAGTTGGCTCTTCTCCCCACCTGGCACTCTTCACCCTTTTACGTAACCTGCCTAGTCTCCACAGGCATCTGAGTTGTGATCTCTGGGCTAGGCAAACAGAAATGTGATCCGCGTGCATGTGGAGGATAAGCCAAGAATGACACCAGTAAAAAGCTTCCCAACCAGACAAATGGGCCATCTAGGAAGAATCGTTGGATCCATACCCTACGCTCTACACTAGGATAAATTCCAGATGTGTCAGACTTAAATGTAGAAAGTAAAACCATAAAATAATTTGTTTATAACTTCACAGTATAAAAGACCTTCCTACTATGATATAAAATCTGGAAGATTGATAACTTCTCTTTTTAAAAATGTATGGCAAAAAAACCCAACACAAGCTAAATCAAAAGGCAAATGACAAACTGGAAAAAATATCTGCAATTCATTCCCTTAAGAGCTAATTTCCATAATATCTAAAAGAGCTCCTACAAATTAATAAGACCATAACTCAATAAGAAAAAAAAGGATAAAGAATATGAAGACGGTTCACAGAAAAGGAAATATAAATGTCTCAAACATATTAAAGATGCTCACCTTCATTCACATTAAGAAAAAGCAAATTTAAATTACACTGAGTTATTTTCCATCCATTAGAATAGCACAGACGAATAAGTTCGATTATACACTGTGCTGATGAGTATGGGGAAACAGGTGCCCTGGTTCATTATTGGTGAGAGTGTAAATGGTCCAGCCTCCATCAAGGGCAAGTGGACAACAGCTATCAAAGTTGCAAAGGCACACACCCTTTGACCCAGCAAATTCTTGGAATGTGTCCTATAGGTATACTTGCTCATAGGGGAAATGACTTAGAAGGTTATTCATTGCAGTATTGTTTGTTACAGCAAAAACAAAACAAAAACACCCTAGAAATAAACAATTCAAATAATCATCAGTAGGAACTGGTTCAACAAATAACAGTAAATCCACAGAATGGAACCTATAAAGTCATTTAAAAAGAACCAGGCACTGTGGAACATTCTCAAAGATACACTGGAAGGCGAAAGAGCAGGATGTATAAGATAGTGTGCAGAGTATGCTACCACTGTGTAAAATAAGATGGACGCAGTGTTTTACTATACATAGATGTAACCTCTCTGCCCGTCTCCACAAGATACTGATAATTTTTGTTGCCTCCAAGATGAGAACTGGGTGGCTAGAGACGGAGACTTTTCACTGTGTACCTTTCTATGACTTTTGAATGTTCAACCATTTGAAATTGCACTTATTCAAAAACATTAATTAAAAGCCATTTTTTAAAATGAAAAATTTCCAACCTCATTATAAACACCTGCTTCAAGTGTTAAAAAATGGAAGTGTTAAGCACACCAATACTGTAAAAGGGAGGGCCTATGTATATATACCAAAGAGCTCAATTATACATTTGATTTAAAATCAATAGGCTATCATTTTAATAATTTAATTGATGGTAATTTTACTTGTCTTTTTGGAATTTAAAATGGCTTTTGGGAGATAACTTGAATGACTCAAGCACATCTCAAATTTTAATAGGCAGGTAAAATTTTACCAATAATATTCTCCCACTGAAAGACATTTTCAAGAACTTGCTCAACATTTCTCCCATTACTCCCTCTTACTTCCTCAATTTATTTAAAGCCACAAGTGCTGCCAGTCAGTAGCAAACCAAAGCAACGCCACAGGAAACAATACACGTTGTTGTCACTCACTTTCATGGTTCGTTTGCTGTGGCTAACTCTGGTGCTCTCACAGTCCACCTGCCGGAAAGCAGTGGGGCAGGCGCTCAGACAGATCATTTGGTTATAACCCTTATGGAGGCTCATACGAGAAGCCCGACCCCATGTAAGAGAGAGCATACCAAAAATGTCTTTCCAAGAGGAACTGTAATTTTTTATAAAATGCCAAAAGATTGGTTTATTTCTTGGACCCTGCTCCTCCCCAAAAAGCACTGTTTTTATATGTTATATACATTCTGCTATGGAACAGAAATAATGTTGCCTAGTGCTCTGGGGTATGAAGATGACACTGAGGTCAGCCACATATTGCCACCACTACCAGATGGAAAGCCATTTTTGTAAGTGGGGAAGTGTTCTTTTTTTTTTTTTTTAAAGATTTTATTTTTTTCCTTTTTCTCCCCAAAGCCCCCTGGTACATAGTTGTATATTCTTTGTTGTGAGTCCTTCTAGTTGTGGCATGTGGGACGCTGCCTCAGCGTGGTTTGATGAGCAGTGCCATGTCCGCGCCCAGGATTCGAACCAACGAAACACTGGGCCGCCTGCAGCGGAGTGCGCGAACTTAACCACTCGGCCACGGGGCCAGCCCCAGAAGTGTTCTACTTTTTATCCAAAATATAAACTACTCTACCTGATTTTTATACTACACACAAATACTGAAGTTTTAAACTTTTTAAGATTGGCTGCTATCTAAAGCTGGGGTAGTTCATGTTTGACACAAAAAATTTATGTGAATCAGAGTTTTTATAAAACTAAAAATTATGTTCACAACACTAAGGCTCCTTAAAATATTTTTAATATTAATATACATTTTCTCCTCAGAAATACACAAAACTTTTAAATATTCTATCAGTATTACACAACAAAATCCTATGACATAAATATAAAATATTTTTACAAACAGCATGACCTACACATTCAAAAGACTTTCAATAATTTCTTCACTTATATTTGTTGGAGGTATAGTACAGACCCAAATGGAATGAGGATTGCTTTAATTAAGACAGTTATTTTTGTAATTTCAGTCTTTCACAGCTTAGCATACACATAATCTTACTGTTGATTAAATAGAGAATTCTAATATTTTCCATCACTTAATGGTCTTGTAACAGAACAGAAAAATACGCTGTATGTCCCATTTCTTGGAGGAATCAGTTGTTAAGAAGAACCATTAGGGCTGTTTCTTGCTCGAGTGGTTTCTGAATGCTTCCAATATGCTCATGCCAAGTGCCAAATGACTGCCTACCAGTGCATTTACCTGGGCTGTGCTACTTCTTGAGCATGAGCTGATGATGCGCAGCCTTTCCATTAATGGATGAGGTAGCTCAATCAGTGTAATCACTGAAGCTTGGAGTGAAAAGGAAGGAAACAGAAAAGTTTTTCCTATCAACCAAAGTGCACATCCTTCTAACTCATCCATCACACAGCTTTGGAGAGGGAAGAGGAAAGAAAAAATGAAGAATGGAAGGTTGATCCTGAGAGAGCATATGTGGGGGCATGGATGAAAATGTCTCACATAAGCGGTGGTTCTGTAATAAAGGTTTCCCCAATCAGTAGGCTGCCATATTTCCATTTATCTTTCTATTTTCCAACTTTCTGAATTGCAAGATCCATTTCAACAGAGACCACATGCATATGTACAGTATACAGTATGGCACTGGGCAACAGTGTAAAATATTCATGAAGTACACATGAATGTTAAGGCACTTTTGCGGTTTACAAAAGTGAATGCCTCAAAGTTAGGTATTTCCCAAAATGAAGAAACATCCTCATAAAAGTCTATAGGATCCCTGAAAAACCAAGTAGGCATGAATTGTTAGTGATCTTGGCCAGCATCTGAGAACCTTGGCATAACTGAGGGACAGAGACAGAAGAGGTAAATAATTTTTAAAATTACAGACTTCTGTCTACCAGTGACAGGACTCTCAAACTGTTCTCGTAAAAGCCCATCAGCTGCAGGTTCGTTCAGCTCCTCAGCCACAGAAGACTGAAGGGCGGGCAGCAGCATCTTAGCCAAGTGCTGCTTAGACACAGTGATGACTCCACACCAGGTCAGTTTGGGAGAGCTGGGAATCAAAGAGGCTGGCACTTCTTTTGCAAAGTTATTTCTTACAAATATTATAGCCAAGATAGAATCTTATTCAAACTACTTAAAAATGTGAGATTTGATATATTTTCTTAAAATCAAGAATTTCAAATTCCCAAATACAAATATTGTTGCTCTAAATAGTTTGACCTTTTCTGACTCTTCAAAATTAAAAGGTTTGCAACCTACAAATACTAAATTTTCTTGTGTAGGAGAGACAAAAAAGGCTTAGATATTATAAAGCCAAAAAGTTAAGGGAATAATCAATTTTTTATGCCATCATTCCCAGAAATTCTAAACGAGCCCAATCTCTAGATCCCCATTGGTGAGGACGGGTCATTAACAGTCAGGGATTCAGGATAGACACAACTGTACCTTTCCTCTTTATTCCCAAAGTGAAAGAGCCCGGGCTTTAAAAAATTATTATTTCTATGTTACAGCATTGTAATAATTCAGTGGTTACCTAAACAAGATACCTAAAGTTGATATTTTCAAACCATTTTCCTTAAAATTAAAGAATGCAATTAGTATTCTTGTTGCCAAACGTGGAGATTAAAATGCATACCTAGCTCCTTCCACTAATTACAAATTAAATCTCTGTTGCACTTCATCTGCGATCATTCCAGAAATTGCCAGGGAAGAAGTGGCAGCAGGGGAAGGTGCGTTTCTCACATGAAGAATGCGATTTCCCATGTCTCCAACGCCTCCATCAAACACAAAGTCTTCCACCAGATTTCCAGCCCTGTCCAGGGCTTGGGCTCTCACTCCAGCTGGACCTCTGCAAAAGTAAGCGTGGTGGTCAACTGACCAGGAGGCAGGACGCTCCACGAGTCAGTGGTCTCAAAGGACTCTGAAAGCAATAAAGTCTTTATGCTTCTAAATGCACAATTATGTGGAAACCTAATAGGTGTGAGTTTAGCCAAAGGCTGTCAGTTGTAGCCTGTCAGACCTAGATCCTTACCCTAGAGCATACGCCTGCTACAGGACAGTGCCAAGAAATGCTTCCCACACAAGTACATGAACAGGAAAGCTATTATAAATAATCCACATTTAATTAGAATAGATACATTTCTTATTGAAATTTATAAAATGAATTTATCAGATCAACCAATGGGAACAATAAGCTCTTCTGATGAATGCAGAGCAACGAGAGCAGCAGTGAGGCGTGGCAGCTGCAGTCCTACGTCCACTACAGAGTTCTGTTTTTTGCGTGTTTTGATTGCACACTATTAAAATTTATGGAGAAAAATATTTGCAAACGGCAGCAGGTTCTTGTTCTGTAGTTTGTTTTTATTTTCAACAGTTTAGCCTTCAATGTCAGGATAACCTTCAATTAATCAAACAGAGATGACAGGAAAAGCACAAAAATGAATTAACTTGGCAGCATGTTAACACCGTAAGCACCTTTACTACTTAAAGTTTTGTTTTATAACACAAATTATATATTTTTTTAGTTTTTAAAATACTTAAAATTTACAGGTGAAATTTGAATAAAATATTTTTGGACTCTAAAAGGACCACCACTAGAACTGTTTAAGAAAACCCAGTTTGAAAACAGCTGCTCTATACATACCACCAAGACTGAAGAAATCAGGCAACAATACTAAACATTTTTTATTGCTTCAGGGCCAATGCAGATAAGGACTTGAGGAAGACACAAAGAACAAGATGAGAACACTGACCTCTATGACCTCAGCCTGGCTGGGAAGAGAGAATGATAACAAGAGCTATTATTTACCAAGTCCTTACTCTGTGCTAGGAATTCTCTCATTTAATCCTCGCAACAACTCTAGGAGGCTGATACAGTTTATATTTAACAGCAAAGAAACACAGAGAGGCGAAATAACTTGCCTGAAGTCACACAGCTATACTGTTCATCTGTAGAGAGGTAAGTAAGAATTACAACAAGGGTGAAAGGCAAGCAGTCTGCCCTGTAGAAGCCTGCAGGGAGTCGGGACAGGAAGGATGTCCAAGTTAGAATCAGACACAACACTTGGAACACAAGACAGAACGGGACTGAAGCTGAAATTTCTTAAGGTAAGGACACACGTCAGCGTCTCAGCTGCTGTGTGGCCCATTTTGTACATTCTCTACCTGTAGCTTATCTCAACACACCAAAGCAACATTTCTCCCCTTTTCTTGGACAATGCTGCTATGGCTGCTGAGAACATCTGAGTTTTCTGGTCCCTCTCCTTTAATCTGGCAGAAGGCCAGCATGTTAGGGGGCCCACAGCAGCATGAGCAGCTGCTGACGACCATGCACGGAGAAACTTTCCTCTCTCTGCAGAGGCTTCCTTACTCCTCCCAAGCCAACAGAAGCTAATAGTGACTGAGCACAGTTTAAAATGTGTCCACACTTAGTTACTGCTCTGACAAACACCAGTTATGTTCTCAGTGTCCCTACACTCCTGCCCAAGTGTTCAAAACCTAGACTCAAAACTATAAAAAAAATTGTTTTTCTAAGGATCTCACTTTAGTTCAAACTAAAGTAACTATTTAACATGAACTATTTAAACTACCAAATTCTTCATGTTCTCTATTCAGCACTTCATGCGACTTGTGGTT
Source organism: Equus przewalskii (assembly GCF_037783145.1). Taxonomy (NCBI): domain Eukaryota; kingdom Metazoa; phylum Chordata; class Mammalia; order Perissodactyla; family Equidae; genus Equus; species Equus przewalskii. Next base: position 183,483,754 of record NC_091831.1, read on the forward strand.
GTGCTTTGCATGATTACGTACAGGTATCCCCCTCAGAATACCTCAGACTAAATATCATACTTGGAAATTTCAGGTAAGATAAACCATAATTGTCTTGAGGGCCAGGACAGCATCTTGCACAACACCCTACTTCACCCCCATGTCTAGATTTGTGCCTAGTACATAGCAAGCATTCAATAAGGCGAGAAACTTAATTTTGTGTGTGTGTGAGGAAGACTGGCCCTGAGCTAACATTCGACGCCAATCCTCCTCTTTTTGCTGAGGAAGATTGTCGCTGAGCTGCCATCTGTGCCAATCTTCCTCTATTTTATGTGGGACGCCGCCACAGCATGACTTGATGAGCTGTGCTAGGTCCACGCCCAGGATCCAAACCTGTGAACCCCAGGCCGCCAAAGCAGAGCACACAAACTTAACCACCAGCCACCAGGCACAGCCTCTAAAAACTTTTAATTTTTTAACTTCTAATTATTTTAAATTCTATTTTAACAGCTGAAAGAACAAACAATTCAGCAAATTTAATGTCTGAGAATTCAGCTACATTTAATTTTTAGTGTTCTGTAGCCATTTATTTTGCTATATTTGTAGCTAAATTAATGGGAATGTACATCCCAGACCCTTAAATATGTACAGAAACAACAGGTGAATACGTAACAATGGCATTCTTTCATCTGAGAAGTGCTGGAGTTACTGCTTCATTGTTCTGTGGCAGGCATCATCCTGTGTGCGGGAAAACAACTAGGAAAGGCTACAGCTGACATCTTTGGCCAGTTCCAAACTGGACAATTTAGTATTTTCTAACAGTCACCATGGGATCTACTGTTATCTGAAAACAGAGGTTCCCATGAGCATATTTAAATTGGGAGTGCTCATATGGGGAGAGTAAACCATTCCACCTTCATTTCCAAACACAAAGGAGGGGTATTTCTGTTACAAATCTTCAACCTAACTGGATTGTGATAAGAGAACATGGTTTTTCTATGCCCAATTTTTAAATTTTGTTGAGAACTTGGTTTAGAGCTTTGAACATTTTGAGCCTTTGTAAATGTTTCATGAGGGCTTGAATAACTCAAGTATTCTGTAATGAGGGTGAGAGGGTTCTATACACCCACTAAATCAAGTGTTTTAACTGTGTTATGCAAATCTAATATTTTATCTGCTCCATCTATCTTCTGTCAACAGACTTGTCTTAAAATCACCCACCACAATTGTGGTTTTGTTGACTTCCGCTTGCAGATTTGTCAGTTTCTGTCCTCTGTACTTCACAGCTCTGCTATTACATGCAACAATTTTAGAGTGACCCTCTTTATCTCTAATAACAACTTCTGTGTTAAAGTGTATTTTATCTAAAATGAACCCAGTACTCACCTTTCTTCTGTTAAGCATTTGCCCAGCACATAGATGGATTCTTTTTTAATCCAACCCGACAATCTCTGTCTTAACGATTAAGTACACTTAAACTTATTGTGATTACTGGTATGTTTGATTTCTAACATTATTTTATGGTCTTTAACCGGATTTTCCTGGGCTTATCCCACCTCCTTTCTTGAGTTACTGTCTTTTCTGTATTCTTTTTTCCTCCTCTACTGATTTGGAAGTTATATAATCTATTCCCATTCTTGTATTTAGTATTATTTATTCAGATGGGACTCACTGTGCATCCTGAATTTTAGTTTTTTCTGTCAATTCTACAAAATTCTCAAATACTCCTCTTCAAAGTATTGCCTCTTCTCAATTTCTCTGGAACTCCTATGAGATGTAGGCTGGAATCTTCTTGTTTTCTTCTCCATGTCTTTTAATTTCCTCATGATTCATCTTTTTTTTTTTTTTTTTTTGAGGAAGATTAGCCCTGAGCTAACTACCACCTGTCCTCCTATTTTTGCTGAGGAAGCCTGGCCCTGAGCTAACATCCATGCCCATCTTCCTCTACCTTTATATGTGGGATGCCTACCACAGCATGGCGTGCCAAGCAGTGCCATGTCCTCACCTGGGATCTGAACTGGCGAACCCCGGGCCGCCGAGAAGCGGAACATGTGAACTTAACCACTGCACCACCGGGCCGGCCCTCTCATGATTCTTTATCTTACAAAATTGTTCTCTAAATTCTTCAGATTTACTTTACAATGTAGTAATTTTCTCTTAAGGTAAGTCTAACTAGTTGTCTAACCTAGTCATTTGAGTTTTAAAATTTAAGAACTATAGGGACCAGCCTGGTGGTGTAGCGGTTAAGTTTTGCATGCTCCACTTCAGCAGCCCGGGGTTCACCAGTTCAGATCCTGGATGTGGACCTACATGCTGCTTATCAAGCCATGCTGTGGCAGTGTCCCATATACAAAATAGAGGAAGACAGGCACAGATGTGAGCTCAGGGACCATCTTCCTCAAGCAGAAAGAAGATGGGCACAGATGTTAGCTTGGGGCCAATCTTCCTCAGCAAAAAGAGGAGGATTGGCGGCAGATGTTAGTTCAGGGCTAATCTTCCTCAAAAAAAAAAATTTAAGAACTATATTTTTCATTTCTAGAAATTCTAATTAATTCGTTTCCAAATTTCTCCAGATTTTTTTTTTTTTATTCCTCTTCACGTTTTCCCTTCCTTTTTGTTTCTAATTCAATGGAGCATACTGACTTCATAGTTTTTAATATTACCATTACCCAAAGTTGTCAGGGGTCTAATGCTGGTATTTATTCTGTCTGCTGGCTCTCACGTAGGTGCTCCGTAACTTTTGAAGGTGAGTTTCTGTTCAGCAGGGCTTTATCTGGGGGAGCAGTGGGGGCTGGCTTGAGGTCACATCCCTCCACACAGATTTTGCATTTGCTTCTATCAAGTGCTCCAGGGGCATGGCCATCCTGGGAGCACTTTTCTATGGAAAGTTTTAAACATGTACAAAAGTAAAGTGAATAGTTTAATGAACTCCCATGTATATACTACCCAGTACCAACAATAATCAACACAGCCAATCTTGTTTCATCTATATCCGCACCTACTGTCCACCTCTCTCTACTGGGTTATCTTAGAGCAAACCCCAGGTAGCATATCATTTTACTTCGATGTATAATTTCTCTTCAAGAGTCTTAAAATAATAATAATACAAAACTAATAATTGCTTAGTATCAACAATATTCAGTCTGTGGCCAAATTACCCTGATTTTCAATCTCTCTCTCTCTGATCTGTTTACAATGAGAGAGGGAGAGATGATTAGTTCGAAGCAGGATCTAAACATATCTGGATCTACTTTTTAACTTAATTTCTCATCTTAAGGTTCTTAGATCATGCTGGTGGTATAAATTCAAACTCCAAGCACTTGTTAGGGCAGGCCCATGGTTGCAGATTTTTAGGAGATTCCACTTACCCCTCAAGACTAGGGCAGATGAAATTTCTTCACATTTCCTGGTACCAAGGGGAATTTTTTTCTAGACTTTCTTTTCACCAAGGGTGCAGCCCTTCAAGAATCCCTTGCCTTACACAGCAGTCTCAGCTCCAAATTTTCAGCTTTTTCAGACCCAAGGCCTCCTTTCCAGCACTTGAGTGGCAATTAAAATAAGTCCCTAATGTTTTATATCTTGTTTGGTGTGGTGGATACATGAGTTTATACAATTGCCAAATTCTCTGAGCTCTTAAGATCTGCACATTTTATTGTCCGTAAATCACATGTCAATTACAAATAAAACTCAGTATAGTTATACCAAAATCAGCACGCACACACACCCCCCTCCCCTCCAGGACAGCAGCAGCCCCAATTCCTCTTAGTACTTGGGTTTTCCATTTCCTCTTTGTGTTTGCCCCTGGGATTCCCCAACTCTCTTGCACTCTCAGTTATATGTATTTCAAAGGACTTTTATCATATTTTCTCAAGATTCAATGTTTTATAGTGGGAGGGTTACCAAATTCTCTAGACTAGTGGTTCCCAACTAAGGGAGCTTTTGCCCCCTAGAGGACATTCAGCCATGTCTGGAGGCCTTTTAATTGTCATAACCAGGAGAGTACGGCTGGCATCTAGTGGGAAGAGGCCAGGGATGCTGCTAAACATCCTACAATGAACTGGACAGTCTCCCACAACAAAGCATTATTTGGCCCAAAATGTCAATAGTGCCAAGACTGAGACGCCCTGATCTCAGTCACCTCACTGCACGAGTGCTTGGCTGTTGCCTCTGCATTTCACAACGACACACTGCAGTTTCTAGCTATCACTCATGATGAAAGCATCTTGCCCAATTAAGACACTTCTCAAAATCAAGTGTGGAAAAAGAGGGGACCTTGACATATATGTCTTCCTCTTTTACATCCTTACAAGGCTAAGAGATACAAACTGTTGTTAGATTATCAAGTCAAATTAATCACAGAACAAATTAAAGGACTTTAGAGCTAAATTAAGAACCTCAGAGATTATCATTTAACAATGAGAAGTGTGTACATCTAACACATATTTGACAGGCTACAACTTTACACTCCAGTCTAAGGTTCACCAGGAAGTTAATGTCCAAGGCGCTCTTGCCTGGCAATGAGAAGTCAAGCTGGGTGTCCTCTGGTGGCTCCTGCAATGTAACGACACTGTCCTGAGCTAGCACTCTTTTACTGTCTAGAACTGCTCAATATGCGTCTGTCTTGACATCAACACTAGAGCACCAATGGTTTTACTACACTGGGCTGCAAGAAGGCAGAACTTGGGACTCAAAATGTGGGGGAGTCTACTGACCTTACTTTTTATTATTATCATTTAGTATTTCAGGGATACAACAAGGTACAGAGAATCACACAATGAACACCTGTTTTCTTACAAACAGCTTAAAAAATAAGCATCACAGACATGATGGAAGCCCCCTGTGGAACTCTCTGGACCCCATTCCCCTCTCTCCCAGAGGTAACCACTCTCCTCAATTAGTGTTTCTCTCTCCCATGCTCATTTTTATTTTCATATTACATGTGCAATCCATAGATAGTATATGGTGTTGTTTAAACTCACATAAATGGTATCAAACATATCTCCTACAACTTCCTTTTTGTCACTGATAATTTCCTTCCTCCAAGAGCTACAGGAGTCATGGGAAGGGGTAAAGGGAATTCTGAACATGCTCCGCTTCTCTGTCTCCACAGATTCACCTACGATTGGGTTGAATTTGTCCCCAATTCACCTGCCTACAGTGCTGTGTGCCCTTTTCCCCTATGTGCTAATGGCACTGGTGACTGAAATCCACACCCTCACACCAGAGACAGGCGTGTTCACCGAAAACCACAAGCTCCACGTCCAGTTCTCCTGTGTGAAATCCACTGGTCTAAAGAGTCTTCTCAGGCTGCTATGAAAGGCGGTAAGTGAATACGGGTGGTGACTTCACTGCAACTGCTGATGCAGAGTCTGCCGCACCCACCTACTGTTTCCAAGAACAGTGACAGCAGTGACAGACATCAGATTTGACCAATCTCTTTTCAGATAGAAAATATCAGTCTGCTAAAGCAGACCACTGAGAACATAAAAGCCTTTATTATTTATAGGTGAGTGACAGAAAACAAAGCCTAGATATTTTTATCCCTTCTACTTCAGAAGGTGAGTAGAGGAGTGAGAGAAGAGTAAAGACGTTAGCTGGGTTTTAACAGTTCTTCTAAGGATTCAAAGAGGCTGGCCTGAGAACGACACACTGGAGTCAGATTGAGCCCAGGACGCTCCCCTAAGGGAGACAGCTGACACGATCACTGCTCTCCTCCCAGTTGCAGAACCGAGCTGCTGACATTTCACATGAGGCAAGCTCAGCAGCTGTTACTGCAGAGACCAACACTCAGCACTCTAGAGGTTCACGGAGGGAGAGTATCTCAAAGCACGCTGCTGATGGGGCCCAGGGATGGCTTGTTCAAGGAAAAAGGTAAACACCCTAAAAATACCTCCAAAGAGAAAAGAAGGTAGGCTTGGGTGGTATTCAGACAATCTACAGACCACGTCCAGAAAAACTTTATCTTTAAGAAAAAAAATATTTTCAAGTGATCCTTCCTTTGCCCCACACCCCTGGAGCAAGGACCTAGACTGACTGTTACCACACCACTTCCCACTTCTGTCCTGCAGGCAGAGTCCCTCCGTGGAGGAGGCCCATGGAAGAGCAAAGGAGGCAGAGAGGAGGCAAGATAAGAGGCCAGGTACAGGAGTGTGTTTCTAATAGGTTTTAACAATCAATCAAAATACAATGTTGTAATGTGTTTACTACCTAATTAGTTAACATAGGGATCAATGATCTTATATGGAATTAAGATCAAAAGGCTTTAAAATCATAAGAGTAAGAGGCCAGGGAGATTAGAAAAAATTTCAGGTGAGATGTTCTTGTCATGAATGACAGCTGGACACAAAGGCAGAGGTGGCATCACAATCCAGCTGCGGTGGAGGCTTCAGTGAATGCTGTACGGTGGTCTAGGTAATCATAAATGGGCTAGTCCAAGCACTAAGGGCCACAAGGCAGCAAGCCCACCACATGCACTGCAGAGGGAACTCAGCAACGTGCTGGGAAGGGAGAGCACACAAGACGCAGTGGACACACTGACTGGACATCAGACCCACCTCCCCAGTTCACCCAGGTCCTGACTCTATCTACAGTCCTTAACGGCTTCTCCTTACCTATGGATGTCACTGACAGTAATTTCAGGGATAAACTTTTGAAGGTGCTTCACTGTTGCACTGAGAAAAAGGGCTTTGTACATCTCGTTAACTCCGTAAGAGAAATTCTGGAACACCAGTTTAATCAAGCCACTGAAAGCAAAGCAAATAAAATCTTTATATGAGAAAGGAATTCTTTATTACTACAAAACACACTTACAACTATTTGATCTTTTTTTTTTTTTGGGTGGCATCACAGAAATCTAGGCAAAGTCAGAAAAACCACATATTAAAAGCAAATCAACTTTTGGCCAACATAAAGAAACTTCAGCAAAAGAATACCTTCCAAACTCCAAAGGTAAACACCTTTCAAACTCAAATCCCAGGGAATGCTGGTCTCAGAGCAGGACTCTGAAAGCCTGGCCACAGCAGGGCTGTCCAGTGCAAGTGCTACACACTCTCACAACCGCCTAAAGGGTAGCGCCGGGTCTCTAAATCAGGGCTCTAACCAAGGAGGCCATGTACCCACTTTTCTTCAGTCAGCAGAGGCGGGCGCTCCTGCAGTGATTCTCCAGTGTGACCCTGCGGGGCGTGTGTCTCTGTAGCTTTACAAGCACACAGGCTAGGAAGCCCCAGCCGAAACCTTCTGCTCCAGAATCTGCGCAGGGTGAAACTCAAGGATAGCTTAAAAAGCATTCTAGCGATTTTGAAACCCTCTGGAGAGCAACACTGCTGGAAAGACCAGACAAAACACCCAGTCGAGCTAATTCTTAGAACAGCAAAGAATCTGCGTCCCACGTCAACACAACAGTGTTGTCAGTTTCCCACAAAAGGAAACAACTTCAGTGATCAGCAGTTTCTCCAGTGGTTCTCAAAATAATGGTGACGGGCTTGAAATGATCTTATCAAAGTAAGCCATCTACTGATTTTGAGACAAACTTCTTTTTTTTCCCCCAAACTCAAGTAGAAGTTGAGATTTGGATTGTCAGATGTGTGACTGGCTCTTGGTCTTACTGTTTTTAACCAAGGCATCACCCTGGCTCATCAGCATGCTCTTGAAGTAGTTAAAAAGTTATGCTTATTCCACAAAGCTCTTAATTTGGATTAATAAAAATATCAATACACCAATCACAAACATGAGGATTTACTGAATAGAATATGAATAAAGACAAAATTTCCCACATTAAAAACATAAGCATATAAAATTGTCTTTTTAGGAGATAAAATTACCTCTTGATAATGACATCCATAACATCTCTGGCACTGAAGTCAAAGGGTCTGTAGCCCTCTCGTTTAAGGGCCAGCACTGCGTTCGGCCCTAGCCAAATGCTGCCATCCATCCTTGGTGTGAAGTGAACGCCTAGGAAAGGAAATCGGCTATCTGGGACCTACGGATTCAACATAGCAAAGGACTATGAGCCCCATTTCATGCCGCATTTTATCACACATGCAAACATGCACGGTAACCTCAAACACTCTCTTCTCATGCACTCAGTCTGCATCACTTCTGGTCTGTCTCAGATGCACTTCTCTGTTCACACGCTTCTGCCTAGAAATGCCACACAGGAAACACTGGTGCTGTTGACTCTGAAAACATTGTCCCATCTTTTCCTCTTTCTGGCTAAAGAAGAAGAAGAAAAGAACTGTCCTATTTCAGGTTATCCCCCAACCCCCACCCCAACTAGGGATGTATGTGGCTGGCAAGAAAATCAGAGTTGCCAGAAAAAAACACATTCACAGCAGACTTCTGTAAAGTGGGATGTATTAGGTTGAAGCAGATGAAATGGATGTTTTGGCAAGGTCACAAAGAAACAGCTGAATATTGGCAATTTCATCTGGTTCAGCCTAGTGGCTCCAGACAGAAGAGTGAACTCTCCACTTAAACGGCTCTGTCTCCTACACCAGGACACTGCAGTGGCCACGTCCCCTTCTCTGCACCTACAGGTAGTGAACTGAGTCAGGGGCTGGGGATCTGGGCATGCTGGAAGGGCAAGTCCTCTTAGGAGTGCTCCCTCCACCAGACAGGAGGAAGAACTGGGTCTGTCTTGACAGCCCTTCCCGTGACACGCTCACGCCTCCTAAAGACATGGACTGGTGGGCAAGTAACCATAATTTAATGACTATATCAGAATAAAGGTTTAGGGATTTAACCACAAGAGACACAGGTGAAATGCTTGCACTAAAAGCCCTTCAACATGTCTCTCACGTCTGACCCAGGTAGAAGTTTCTGCTCCCCTCTCGTCTCGCCCACAGCCATCTTGAGAGAGTGGGAAGGCAGAGCATCACTACCTACCGGGTAAATGTTTCCTTTCACAAGATAGCGTTTTTCCGGCTTCAGGACAAGGTAATCTCCCCGGAAGGGTACAATTCGAGGATCGGGATTACAGCCACTCAACTCTGAAATGCGGTCTGAGTAAAGTCCTGCACACGTCACAACATACTGACATCGAACTTCCTCTCCCTATGAGAGAAAACAACAGTGCACGGTAGGCAGCAGAGGGGAGAAGAACAGGTCAAGGGGGAAAAACAGATGATAGAAAAGCCAGTAAGGGTACAAAATGACTTTGCTCATTTTCCCTCCTTTTATTTATTTATTAATTATTATTGTTATTATTATTTTTTTTTTTGGTGAGGAAGGTTGGCCCTGAGCTAACATCTGTTGCCAATCCTCCTCTTTTTGCTTTAGGAACATTGTCCCTGAGCTAACATCTGTGCCCATCTTCCTCCATGTTATATGTGGGGCACTGCCACAGTGTGGCTTAACGAGCAGTGTGTAGGTCCACACCCATGAACCCCGAGCTGCTGAAGTGAAGTGCGTGAAATTAACCACTACACCACTGGGCTGGCCCTTTATTTTATCCCTTTTAAAAGAGGAAATTAAATACAAGTATCAGCAAAATAAGCTCTTCAGCATTCAGGTGGCACCTAGAAACTTAGGGTAGTGGCCCGCAAGAGGATGTCACTTTGAATTCTGTACTTCAAATTAGAAATACAGTGGTTGACCTAGTGAGGATACTTAAGCCACACATGAGCGCATACACACACACACCCCCTCCCCATTTTACTAAGACCTAGCATGGATCTTCTTGACTATTTGTTGCACGAAGAAGCAAACTTCACTTAGACAGCCCACCAATCTGGCCTCCTCTGTATTCCAGAGAGCTTCTCCCATCTCATCTAGGAGTAATTATCTTGTTACTCTCAGTTTACTTCACACTCAATAATCTTGCTCAATTCCAACCGGAATCTACCCACCATCCACTTTCTCCTTCCTGGTCAATATCTACCTTGCAAACTGAGGCTCCTTTCAAAACCTCATTCGTTCAGTCCACGTTTACTGAGAACACACTCTGTAGTCAAGGTTTGCTTTAAGAACTAGGAGAGTGCTAATCTTAGGCTGCTGTATTTTCCCATAAATTTTATTTTGTGATTATCATCTGCATATTTTTAGCTTTATCCTGCCAGGGTTAGCCAATTTGCCACCCTATTTCCTAAATGATTTCATTTACCCCCGATTCACACCCACACTCTCATTCTCATCTCTTTACTTCTTACAGAGTAAACACTAGCACCTCCTTGCTCCAGGTAATTTCTTCTTCCTCGATTTCCTTCCCAGATGACCCATTTCTGAAGCCTTGGAGCTCTCACCCGTCTCCACACGCTCTTTCTTTCCAGCCTTACTGACTCAGCCCTCTTCTATCTCTGTATGCATCCTATTTTTGCCCAGCTACAAAGGTCAGCCACTTTTCAAGAGATAACAGGTTGCACTTCTGACAAAAATCAGATGAAACTTCTTTGTAGTGAATTCAAATTAGCTAAACTATGATAGTTTTAAGACCCTTGACGTCAAAAGGGCTACGTCAACAAAAACAAAAAATGTCTTCTTCTAAATAGGTTAATATCTTTCCTGTTCATCTAGAGTTATACACCAGAAGTACAAGAAATATTTTCATGTGATACAAATCTACTAGTTACTACCTGAAAGGCCAGCAATTCTTTGGTTCTTGGAACATAAAACATAGATAAGCCTAATGATGAATGTAAAGATAAGATAATTTGTAGAATGGTACAAACATGCAATAACCTAGAAGGTCTCTTTAAAAGACTCAAGGAACAGTTCCAAAAAAAGAAATGATTAAAAACTGTCATAGGTCTCTGAAATCATTTTATGCCATACAGGAAACAATAATTAAATTCAGTAACACATTAACTTCACATCCAAAGTGGAAATTTAGGTAAACATTGAATGATCTGAATATTTGTTCAAACATAAATTTCTTTTTTTTTTCTTTTTTTTGGCTGAGGAAGATTCGCCCTGAGCTAACATCTGTTGCCAATCTTCCTCTTTGTTTTGCTTGAGGAAGACCAGCCCTGAGCTAACATCTGTGCCAGTCTGCCTCTATTTTGAATGTGGGATGCCGCCACAGCATGGCTGATGAGTGGAGGAGGTCCGTGCCTGGGATCTGAACCTGCGAACCCAGGCTGCCAAAACGGAGCACGTGGAACTTTAACCACTCAGCCAGGGGGTCGGCCCCCAAACAGAAATTTCTTCAAAAAAATAAACTATACATCTCTATTCCTATTTCATAAGTAAAACAGACTTCTTCTCCATATGCAATCTGTAAATCTTTAGTTTACAAATCTTCTCCCCAAAAGTTTAAAAATTCCTTTTCTTTTAACCTCTCATAAAAGCATAGATGTTCAACTCAATAAGTTGACTCAAAATTTTTAATTATATTGTGTAACTGTACTAAAGGAAAATGCCAAAATAAAAGGCAACAACCACGGTAACTGTGGGTGAAATACGTGTCCACTGGTGCCCACAGGCCCTGCACATCCTCCATCACACGATGCCACACTCTAGTGGAAATGTCCCTTGCATGAGGGCAGGGGCAGAAACAGACTTTCAATCCTTCTTTGAATGGAGACCCTGTTTGCTCTGCCACTTGGACCACGTGACCCAGCAGATCTGACGGCAACTGCAGTATCTGTGGCAGACAGCAATGTTTTACAGAGACTGGTAGGTCCCTATAGGCGAGTCACAGCAGGGAACTCTAGGATTCTCGAGGACAGTTATACCATCCTCTGCGGATCACTATCCTCCTTTTGAGAAAGTGTTTCTGGCTTTGACTCAACACTTGACCCCAGGTCACCAAGTTACCAAGTGAACTACTCATTATTAACTGGGTGTTGTCTGACTCACCAAGCCACAAAAGTGGGTGCATAAGCAGCACTCTGTCATCAAAAGGAAGTAGGTTATACAAGCTCAGGGTTGTACAATCCTGCAGGCACACATAAGTTGCAGAGGCAGGTGGCTCAAATTCCCATGTCCCCTGCTCCTGCTAAATTACCTCCTCCCTCGCAACCAGCTCCTGTGGCCCCATGGGAAGTTCTCTTTGATGAGCTGACCAAGGAAGACAAAATAGAGGCCTGGTTTACAAATGCTTCTGCACAACATCCTGGCACCACTCGAAAGTGAACAACTACATGCCAGAGCCCCACTCGGGAGTGGCCCTGCAGGACTGTGGTGAAGGAGAATCCTCCCACGGGGAGAACTTGAACTCCATACCTGGCTGTTATCTCCCCTAGGAGGGGGGACGGCTACAAGCATGACCTACACTGCTCCATGTGCTAATGTGACTAAGGGTTGGCCGGGTGGTCAGGAAGAGGAGCTCTGGAGAAGAGGTATGTGAATGGACCTCTCCAAACAGGCTCAGAGGATGAAGATATTTGAGTTCCATATGAATGCTCATTGATATGAATGCTCACTGAAGAGTAACCTCGGCTGAGGTTTTAACAGTGAGGAGACAAGATGACCTGCTCTGTGGATGTTAATTTAATTAGCCTTGTTCCCTAGGTATCCCTGTCTGTTACCCAATGGCTTCATGAGCTAAATGGTTATGGCAGCAAGGATGGAGGTGATGCATGGGCTCAGCAACACAGACGTACCCACCAAGGCTGATCTGTCTACAGCCACTGCTGAATGCTCAATCTGCCAACAGCAGAGATCAACAGAGCCACTGATATGGTCCCTGGACCACTTCAATCAAAAAAAAAGGGCAGCACTTAGTCCTCACTGGAACAGACACTTGCTCCAGATATTGATTAGTCTTCTCTGCCCACAACGCTTCTGCGGAAACCACCATCGGTGAACTTACAGGATGCCTTATTCACCATTGTGGTATTTTACCCAGAAGCATTACTTCTGATCATTGAGCTTATTTTACAGCAAATGAAGTATAACAATAGGCTCACGCCTGTGGAATTTACTGATTTTATCATTTTCCCCATCATCCTAAAGCCAGTGGGTGACAGGAAGTGGAATGCGCTTTTGAAGATTCACTAACAGCACTAGCAGGCTGGCAACTCCTTGCAGGGCTAGGGCAATGTCTTCTAGGATGCTCTATACCCTCCCAATCAGTGACTAATATATGGTGTTGTTTCTCTCATAGCCAGGTTTCACAGGTCTGGAAATCAAGAGGTAGAAATGGGAGGAGTTCCTTACTATTACAATAATCTAGTAGTGAAATTTTTGCTTCCTATCCACACAACTTTGGGCTCTGGAAGTCTTAGTTCCCAAGGGAGAAATGCTTCCTTTAGAGAATAAGCAATGGTTCCATTAAGCTAGAAGTTGACAGTACCCACCTTGCCACTTTGGGTTTCTCAGGCCAGTGAATCAACAGGCAGAGGGGATTCTGTACTGAATGGGATAAGCGATCCCGACTCTCAAGGAGAAATAGAGTTGCTACCACAGAGAAGGCTTGGGGATGATAAAGCAGAGTATGTCTGGAGTACAGATCTCCTGGGGTATCTCTTAGTATCCCCATACATTGTTATAAAAGTTAATAGAAACCACCACAACCCAACAGGCAAGGCTGCTAATGGCACAGACACTGTAGGAATGAAAGTTTGAGTTACCCCACCAAACTAGGAACCACGGCCAGCAGCGATGCCTGCTATGGGCAAACGGACTATGGAATGGGTAGTGGAAGAAGGAAATTGTAAGTATTAGCTATGACCACATGATTGGTGACAGAAATGAGGAATGTAGTAGTTATGAGAATTTCTTCTTTACTTTGAAATAAATATATGTCTCTACATTACCAATTCTTTCTTTATGCTCACTGTTAAAGACTGAACTGTGTCTCATCCCCTCTCCTCCCAATTCGTATGTTGAAGCCCTAACTGCCAATGTGACTACATTCAGAGACAGGACCTTTACGGAGGTAATTATGGTGAAATGAGGTCACAAGAGCAGAGGCTAATCTGCTAGGACTGGTGTTCTTCTAAGAGGAAGAGACCAGAGATTGCTCTCTCTCGTTCTCTCTGCACATGTGCATGCACAGAGAAAAGGCCACACGAGGACACAGGAAGAAGGCGTCCATCGACAAGCCAAGAAGAAAGATCTCACCAGAAACTAACCCTAATAATACCTTGATCTTAGACTTCTAGCCTCCAGAACTGTGAAAAAATAAGCTTCTGTTGTTGAAGCCCCCAGCCTGTGGTGCTCTGTGCTGGGGGCCAGAGAAGACTAATCTACCCGTCTCTTCCATTTCCCCATGATCCAACACAACGGTTTCTCAACTTCAGTACTACTGGCATTTGGGGCCAGACCTCTTTTTCTTATGGGGGCCTGTCCCACACATTGTAGGATATTCAATAGCATCCCTGGTCTCTACTCACTAAATGCCAGTAGCACTGTCCCCCTCCACCAGTTGCGACAACCAAAAACGTCTCCAGACATTGCCAAACGTCTCCCGGGGGTAAAATCGCCTCCAGCTGAGAACTACTGTCTAACAGGAGATGCTACAGCCGCGGGTGACCTTACATCTCAGCATGTAAGTTACAGGATCTCAAAGGGGAGCGTGACTCAGCTAGAAAAGAAATGAACATCACCCAAAGATGGGTGAAGTGGACTGCGTATCTTTTTGGAGAATCAGCATGCCTTCAGTGGTGCGAAAGACAGCTGCACCTTGTAGGTGGAAGTGTAATTTTACTACCATCTTTACCTGGAAGCTAAATGTAGTTACTACTGTGGGTGCAAATGGATGTCAGCTGAACAGGGATGCACCGTGGGTTTACACTGCATCGAGGTGCGTAAGCTGGGAACTATGCTTGACAGAATGCCCTTCCCTATATGGTCCCAACCCAAAGTCGACCCAACAGGAACGGCACACGATACGGCAGGCAGAAGTGCAGCAGCAGCCGCTCTGCTCTGAAGGTCATTCCTGTCGACTGTGTGACAAACACCCACTGCCACGTGAATCATAGCTCCATTTCCAGCTCCTCTTCCCAACTACTGACCACTGACCAAGCAGCGCCCCAGCCCACTGCATGGGTGTAGACACCGGGGCAGGAGCCCCACCAGATCTTCTCCTCCTCAGACGAGCTTCCCGTTTGCAGCCCCACTGCAGCAGCTGGACACACTGGGCTCCTCAGAATGGCTGGAGATGCCTCCGATATACCAACTCCCCCTCTGCCTTTTGCTTCCTCAGATCCTTGCATAATTGTGTAAGGCCTAATTCCCATAATAAATCCTACAATGCTAATGATTCTGCTCTCCTGACTAACTCTGATCATTCAGTGAACACACAGCAAATGCAACGCTTCCATGCCATCCCACGGCGCTTGTTTTAGACCATGTGGAGTGAAGGAAAGCAGTCCATCTCGCTCTGCACAACATGTCCCCCAACGTCTTCTCCTTAGTAGAGAGCTAATAAGTCAATGGAGAGCAGAAGGCAGAGCAATAAAGTGTCTACCAGTTTTGCCTTGAAGTTAAACACTCTGAGTGCTTATAATCCTGTTCTTTGCTGGCACAATCACTTTATGAAGACATTTCCAAGCTGAAACCCTTAGAACGAACGCTATTACATTGCTCTCAGAGAATTTCTTTCAGAATAACTTTTACCTTAGACAAATTTCATCCAATAACATAAAATACAGCACTGTGGTTATTAAGCACTGTGGTTTTTAAGAAACGAGAGGGGGTGAAAGTAGATAAAGTAGATGAAGGCAGTTTTGCTTAAGAATTTTTACCTTTGTATTCCTTATAACAATTGGATATGTCACCCCTAAAAAAAAAAAGAATTAAAGATTTATTTTTAGTAAAAGAAAGCCTGCGTTACTTGAAATATTATACGAGAAACAAATTTAAGCAATTTTCTTCAGTCATAACCATGACTGCCTCCCACTTTTCATCCTGAAGCTTTTTGCTAAGTAACAAGATTAAGCTAGCTCATATTTGACAATACATGAAACTCTGGCATGTTTTTAGCTTATTTCATTTTAATTCATTTAATCTATGCTTATAAATCATCCCAACCTCAGCTCAACCAGGCAGCCCCAGCTTTCCTCTCAACTACAATCCTAGAAGCTATGCTGTAAAATGGGTCCTGAATCAGTGTACATTCTCTTGCAGCACTGATGCTGTGACGCCTATCCAGGTGCTGGTTCCCTGAGTCCTTGCAGATTCTAGTTGCTGTGGAGAAGCAAGAGTTATCACCACGCAACATTTCCAATAACAAACTGACTATTTATAAAATTAGTTCCTGATCAGACACATTGGATCTCCAAGTCTTATACAGCATGTGTACAGCAGGTAAAGAATAGGATCTACTTGCCTCATAATTTGGTTGATTAAGCTACCTACCTATAACAATCATAATAATTTAACAATTTGTCATCATCTCAGAATTTTCAAAGGACATTGGGAGAATGATTCAGATGGCCCAGATCACCTTAAAAATCTATCAAGAAGAATGAACCAAGCACTACCTTTTTTCTCCTCAAATTTCCCAACAGCAAATTCAAGGGTAACAAAATAATTCATTTGGTTTAAAACAAACAAACAAACAAACAAACAAAAACTGTCCCCAAAGCAAAACAAAACAAACTCTAAGTGCAGTCTACAATGCAGGGGTAGGGTGTGTTCAGAATGGCTGAGCCGTGTCCTATCCCCAGACAGTCTGTTTCAGTAAGACTGTGTGATGCCAAAATCTGTGTTTTTAACGAGCATCCCCAAGGGATGCTGACTCTAACCTGCAGGAGAGGGAAGGGTCTGGGGCTACCCCATCAGTTCAGGTCTTAGCGCTCGGGCAGGAGAGGGAAGGGTCTGGGGCTACCCCGTCAGTTCAGGTCTTAGCGCTCGGGCCTAGCTCCATCAGCACAAGACTCTCTACAAGTCCCAGTCCTCCGTCGCCCGGTCTCCCCGGTCCCTTCTGCACCTGCACCAGCTCGGCGTCCCACTCTAGCCTAGCTCCTGGCGTCCCTCCCGCCAGGGCTACCCAGCCAAAAACAGTCCCCAGATGGTTCAGAAGTCAACACATGTATTCAAAAGAAAAGACGAGGGTGGCTTACCATCTTTACTTCTTGAAGGACTCTCTTTAGCCTTTTCAATCTCTTTTACTTCAAAATTGGTCAAGACAGAGCCACCTGCTTCTTGGAAATCCTGGGCAAACGACAAGGCCACCTGCCGATAGTCCACAATGCCAGTATATGGGCAGTCAATAGCCATTAGACCCTGGGACAGGAGTGTGGAAAAGTCAAGGCAATACAATTAAAAATCACTGATAGGTTGTTCAACAAATTTTATTTTTGGCTGAATTTTTTTACTGTTTATTTTGATGGATAACATGCATTATCGTTTCTTGGCAAAAATTTGATAATCTTAAAAAAATAAAATAAAAGCTTGTTCTGTTCAGTGCCTAAATTTGATGATGAGTACATATATTAACATGTCTAGCAGATAGAAGAAATACTACTAGCTAATCAAGAAAATCTCTATAATCAGGAAGCAATTCTCCTCCTTAGAGGAGTTCACTTTGCCAGGCTCTTCCTGCTGCCACAACGGGTGTTTCAGTTTTGTTCATCCCTCACCATATCTGATTCTGACTCATATCTGATTCTGAGTTGCCTTCTGTCTCACCAAACAATTCAGTTTTCAATAACCCCACTGAGATTTCCCCAGTAGTTTATCACTTCTGCACACTCAGTGGGAATGCAGAGTTGCTCCCAAGGTTTGCAGAGCGCTGATGTGGTTTGCTGCAGACCCTGTCTTCAAGTCCACAAACGCTGAAGGGAGACTTCATGTGGCTGTTTCACAGTTTCTCTTCAGGTGACGTGAGAAATTAACAGCCTGGGTTTTTTGTAGTTGTGTTGTTTTTTGCCACTCAAGACATGATCAAACTCTATAGATGAATGATCTACAACTATACTTATTTAATGTTTTGGAACAAATGTTGAATGTGCATTGGTCTTTTCTAATTATGAAGAAAAGGATAAGAGCAGAATTTCACACACCAAGTATAGACTACATTTTGGTGAATCCCTGGTAACACCAGCATTTTCTGCTGCCTGACTGTGGACACGAGTACGTCAGCTCTCCCAATCCATTCACCCTGAGAGGGCAGCCTGGTCCCCAGGACGACGAAAGCCCAGAAGCCGAGTGTGGCTGGTAAGCACTGCCGTCCTCTTGTTTGGCCAGCACAGCTCTGCTGTTGCAGTTTTCAAATAATATCCAATAATATCACTTTATTTTATTTAGGTTTTTAAAGATTGGCACCTGAGCTAACGTGTTCCCAATCTTTTTTTTTTTTTTATTTTATTCTCCCCAAAGCCCCCCACTACATAGTTGTATATTCTAGTTGTGAGGGTCTCTAGTTGTGCTGTGTGGGACGCCGCCTCAGCATGGTCTGACAAGCAGTGCCATGTCCGCGCCCAGGATCCCAACCAGCGAAACCCTGGGCCGCCAAAGCAGAGCGTGCGAACTTAACCACTTGTCCACGGGGCCAGCCCCCTGATAATATTATTTTAAATATCTCAATCTTGTATTCACTGCCCATGCCTACTCCAATACATTTACCTGCTTGGTCCTTAAAAGCGTTTTTTTTTTTTTTTGAGGAAGATTAGCCCTGAGCTAACTACTGCCAATCCTCCTCTTTACATCTGTGCCCACCTTCCTCTACTTTATCTGTGGGATGCCTGCCACAGCATGGCTTGCCAAGCGGTGCCATGTCCACACCCGGGATCAGAACCAGCGAACCCCAGGCCACCGAAGCAGAACGTGCACACTTAAGTGCTGCACCACCGGGCCGGCCCCGTTAAAAGCTTTTGACTTTGCCACCTGTCCCTGATCAAGGCTTCCAAAAGGCCAGGTCACACTAAGGGGGAAGGCTCACAAACAGCCAGAGGTCTCTCCGCACAGACTGAAAGTGACATTTGGCAAACTTCATCATTCTCCCGACAGTCTTGCTTCCAGAACATGAGAGCATTTGCCAAGGATGGGAAATCATTCCTTCTGTTTCAGTACAGCAGATATCAGAAAGATTTTACATGAGACCTTATATTGCCTGGCAATCCCTAAATCCACAGGTCAATAGGTATGATTCCACTTCAACCTATAAATGGTACCTTGGGTACAATAACCTTGGAAGCTAACTTAGGATAAGACCAAGAGTTTAGTCACAAAAATGTGCTTACTAGCATAAAACTATGTGGCCAGTATGACAACAGAGGGATAACATGTGCTGTAAATGTGCTTCACATCAATAGTTTTTTGGAATCCCAAATATCCTCCTTATTCATCTTACACTCCTGTAGCCCAGCGCAATGCCTGACGTGCAGAAGGCACTCAGATATTTACTGAATGAATGGGCTTTTGAGGACTGTCTTTAAACACACTAGAGTTTCCCCTCTAGACCTTCCCTAAAAGGTCTCCCTTCTTTTCTGACCCTTTCCACTCTTGGCTTTGACCATCCTCCTGAGATGCTGTGTGCCCCACCTACATGTGTGTGTCGGGGGAAGGCGGAGCGAGTCACTGCTGCCAAGCCATCCAGTGCTGGCGCAGCACAGGGCTGGTGGACAGGCTGGCTGTGTCTGTCCCCCAGCAGACGGGGCATGCACTGTCCAGGTGAGCAGGCCAGAGCTTGAAATCTGAGGTCACGTGAGGTCAGGGGGCTGGAGAACCAGCAAGCAGGACAGGGAAAGCTGGGAGCTGGAAGTCAGTCGGGAGTGTAGGGAACACATGAACATGTGGTTGACCAATAGTGAAAAGAGAAGGCAGGCAGATGAGCACAGCCAAGGTCAGAGGAAGCAGTCAGGATCAGCCCAGAGAGAGAGCTGTCAAGAGCTCTGGGGCCGGCCCGGCGGCTCAGCGGTTAGGTTCACACATTCCGCTTCTCGGCGGCCTGGGGTTCGCTGGTTCAGATCCTGGGTGCAGACATGGCACCACTTGGCAAAGGCCATGCTGTGGTAGGCGTCCCACGTATAAAGTAGAGGAAGATGGGCATGGATGTTAGCTCAGGGTCAGTCTTCCTCAGGAAAAAGAGGAGGATTGGCAGATGTTAGCTCAGGGCTAATCTTCCTCAAAAAAAAAAAAAGCTCTCCTCCCAAGCCTAAGTTTAAAGAGGCAGTTTAAAATGTTCCAAGATGCTCCCCTGTGGGGTACTTAATTTCCTTCTTAAAGGGATCTGGTCCAATAAGCCCTTTAGAGCTGCTCTGATAAACTTTTTCTTTCTGGAGGGCCTGAAAGAAACAGAATTGACCTTGTACCATGGAAATTTTGCCCACCACTCTTGGTAGTGGTGGTGAGGTTGGGTGAAAAGGGAGGAATTTACTCAAGACACTTTTATGAAATAACCAGACTATATTTTCCACTATATACTGCCATCCCTAAATACATCTAGGCATTGATAATTACAATGTGGCATTATATATAGTAGATCACCTCTGCAGAGGCCTCAGAGAAACGCAAGGTATACCTCCTTTCTAAGTTACAGTACTTATTCATCTTTCAAGTGGGGGTTCACCTCTGAGAAGGGTCTCCTAAGCTCCTGGACTAAACTAAAAGCTCTCCCTTACACTGGCACCAGTGCTATCAGAATACTTATCACTGTACTAAAATCCTGTCTTCTGCCACGCTCTAACTCCCTTCAAGCTGACGACCATGTCTCACTCACCTTCATACCTGCAGTGCCTAACACAATGTCTGGCACACAGTAAAGAAGAAAATGGTCGTCAAACTGAACAGAAAAACGTACCAGTTCTGAGTCAGATCTGGGGGCTGAGGACTCTTTAGGAGCACTGTGACCTTGGGAAAGTAACTTAACTAGCTTCTTCATTTACTAGACACAAAGTAGTGCAGGTATGTAATTCGATTATCTATGTCCACATATCTCATCTACCTCATTTCAAGATCCGTAAGAATCAGAGTCAGGTGCACAGAACAATATCCAGACTCATCCTTAACCTTTATGATGTGTGAAAAGCTGAGGGTGTTGAACAGTAAAGCATGATATAAAGAATATGGATCCTGTTCTTATTTTTTCTATCTTTAAAGCCCCTCACAAGGATTCATAACAGACAATGACTGTTTTCCAGTTGATTAGCTGGAATCTTCCAAATTACCCAAATTCCAGCACTACCACGAAGCCAACAATCCTGTTTTCCAAACTCCACAGTCAATATTGTTTTTAGATCACGACCAAATCTACAGTGGGGTCAGGGGCGCACATGTCCTTTTCTTTCTTTTTTTGACACCAACTTTAAAGTTTGAAAGAGCTTTTCTTTAGCAAATAAAAATAGAAACATGTTAAAAATTAGCATGCCCTTTTGAAGGAGGTTATAAATTGCTCCATTCTCAATTGGCAGCGTATTAGTCAACAGGAACAGATCAGTGAGATTTTGACATCTTAGTTTCACAACTAAATTCTATCGAAATCACATAAAGCTATAAAACAGCAGCAGGCTTTCAGGAAGCACTCAACAGTTTCTGTAAAGCACTGTACAGATAAGGGGGGACGTGAGTTAAATCTGTTCACTTTTTTAAGGATTTGATCTTTTAGAGCAGTTTTAGGTTCACAGAAAAATTGAGCAGAAGGTATAGAGATTTCCCATATACGTCCTGCCCCGACATATGTACAGGCCCCTATTCTCTTAATTTTAATACTAGTATTTTTTTTTCCTTGAAGTATGGCATCAGTCTAAAGGACGAGCTCTGCTATAGACTGAATGTTGTGTTCCCCAAAATTCACATGTTGAAACTTAAGCCCCAACACGATGGCATTAGAGGGTGGGGCATTTGGGAGCATTTGATTAGGATGCGAGGGTGGAGCCCCCAGGAATGGGAGTGGTGCCCTTATAAGAGAGGCCCCAGAGAGCTCCCTCACCCCTTCTGCCACGTGAGGTCACAGCGAGATGGGCGTCCGTCAACCAGCAAGTGGGCCCTCACCAGATGTCATCTCTGCCAGAGCCTTGATCTCAGGCTTCCAGCTCCCAGAACTGTGAGAAATAAATTCTGTCATTTATAAGCTACCTAGTCTATGGTACTTTGTTATAGCAGCCCAAACTAAGACAAGCTCTTATTTGGGTTATTCACAACTGTGTTTTTAAACTATCCCAGGCTCTCTCTACAATGTTTTTAAATAGCCTTTTTACTCTACAGAGGAATTGGTATGGTTAAAGGAAATAAACACAATAAAATAACGAGCTACAAGCAAATCATCAGGAAAGTGGGAAATATAAACCAGGGGAAAAGAACACACTAACTAAGCATCCCTAATTATCTTAACAGATAGCATGAAAAGTCCCCAAGTATTTCAAACAAAACCAGTTTGAATTCACCAGAATCACTTAAACAAGCACATCATAATATCTACCACTCCTGAAGATTAACACATGCTGGATGCTTGACACATATTATTTTACTTAATTCTCAGGGCAACAGCTGTTTTACAAATGAGGAGCCTGAAGCTTAGAAAACAGCCCACTCCAGGTCCACAGCTGGCGAAGAGGCAGATGTGAGGTTTGAACTTACGTCTGCCTGCCTTCCCAGCCACCACGTGCTGCTGCTCACCTTACGTAAATCTCCAGTTTATGAAAAAAAAGAGATGATACAGTGACGTAAAATAAAGTTATACGTTAAAAAAATATGTCAAATAATAAATAGGTAAAATAATATGTCAAAATTCCCTGAAGTCTGGGAATTGCTGACCTATGATACACAAGAGTATTGGACAGAAATCAGACATTCTAAAAATGACTATAAGTAAGTGGCATTGGTGGTGAGCACAGCTGCCTTTCAAAAATAACTATAAATGGCTTTGGCCTCCTACCTCAAGACTCCCCTCTCTTCTATATCCAATGCTATTCTACATACCATAACTTGATTAACTTTGCTAAATTAGCACATTGTGCATGTCATTCTCCTGTTCAAATCCTTATATGGCTCCCTACAATTAAATCAGGGGTTGGCAATTTTTTCTGTAAAGACAGTAAATATTTTTGTCTATGTGAGACTTATGACCTCTGTTGCAACTACTCCACTTGGCTGTTTGGTGCAAAGGCAGCCACAGACAATACATAAATGAATGAGCGTGCTTGTATTCCAATAAGACTTTATTTATGGACACTGAAATTGGAATTTCATGTAATTTTCATCTGTCATAAAATATTATTCTTTTTTTAATTTTTTTAACCATTTAAAAATGTGAAAATTACTCTTAGCTCAGAGGCCATAAAAACAGGTGGCAGGCAGGATTTGGCCCACAGGTCATAGTTTGCCAGCCCTGGCTTGTACCATGTACCATCTGCCCAAAGCCTGACAGAAACAGCCAAAATGAGATATTCAATGAGTGTGTCTTCTTTTTAAAGAATCAGTCATTCCTTCCCCATCTCAGAGAGACAAAGACCATATGGACAGAGGAAAACGGAGGAGAAGACCCAGTGTAACCCACAAGCAAGACACTTTGATCATTTGGACTGAGTCCTGGGGACGGGAAAGCTGAGTCCGCTGGAGCTGAAGACGCTATGACCTTCTCTGCAGGAAGAACTCATTCGACACTATTTGGATTCCCAAGTACTATCAGCCTCTTGGGAACTTTAATTAAGAAAATCATATATTGTGACTCAACTTTAACTGTACAACTAAAGATAACTTAAGGGAAAAAATCCATTCCTATCTGTCTTGTGTTCTATCTGTCGTTAGCTTGTAAAAACAGACAAACGAACAAGAAACACATAGAAAACAACATATACTAGCATTAAACATTGAGCCTGTCAAGTATATGGATGGGAAAGGAAGAAATAAAATAGTTATTACTTGCAGATAACATGACTGTACATAGAAACTCAAAAAGAATTTATAAATTGTTAGAATCAATAAGTGAATTTAAAACAACCAAGATGGATACAAGGTCAAAAATCAATTATATTTCCATATATCTGCAACAGAAGTAGAAAATAAACCTTAAAAAAAAAGACTATTTATGTGAGTATCAAAAAACATCAAATATCTAGAAATAAATCTAAGAGAGACATAAGACCTCTACACTGAAAATTATAATACATTTTTGCAATAAATTAAAGATCCTAGATAAACGGAGGGATATACGATGTTCACGAATTAGAATATTCTATATTGTAAAGATGTAAATTATCTCCAAACGGACCTACAGATTCAATGCAATCTCAATCAAAATCATAACAGGTTATCTTGCGGAGTTTAACAAATTAATTCTAAAATATATACGAAAATGCAAACATGCAAGAACAGCCAAGACAACGTTAAAGAACAAAACTGAAGAACTTATTCTACCAGATATCTAGACCCAACAGAAAAATGGGCAAAGGATTTAAACAGGTACTTCACAAAAGAAAATATCCAAATGCCCAGTAAACAAATGAAAAGGCGTACAATTTTAAGAGTCACCAGGGAAATGTAAATTAAAACCATAATATTATACTACTATATACCCACCAGAATAGCTAAAATGAAAACAACAGACAATACCAACCGTTGGTGAAGATAAGGAGCAACTGGAACTCTCATACACTGATGATGAGACTATAAATTGAGACAGTTTGGAAAACTCTTTGGCAGTACCTGCCAAGCTAAACATATGTATAAATTATGACTTTGTAATTTCCCTTCTAGGTATATACCCAACAGAAATGTGTACATGTATTCACCAAAATACATGTGCTAGAATGTTCACAATAGCACTATTTAGAATAGCTCCAAATTGGAAACTAACCAAATGCCCATCAATAGTGGAAAAAATCATGCTACTTTCATACAACAGACATACAGCAATGACAACACACAAACTACAACTATATGCAATGATATGGATGAATTCCATAAACAATAGTAAATTTTAAAAAGTCCAGACACAAACGAGCACATGGTATATGACCCACTTACATAAAATTCAAAAGCCTGTGATGTAAGAAGTCAGGACAGTGGTTACCCTTAAGGGAAAGGTAGTGACTAGGAGGGGCATGAGGAGAATACCGGGAGGCTGGTCGTGTTTTGTCGTTGATCTGAGTGCTGGTCACACTTAATGAAAAGGCATCAAGCTGTACATCTATGATTTCTGTTGTAAGTTATGATTCAATAAAAAGTTCCAAAATATCAGGGCAGACAGAAAACGAGGGTGGAAAGATAAGAAGGAAGTTAGTACATAAACAAAAACACATGCTTAAAGCACTAGGTATCTGGCAGGAGTGGGGCACACATGTGTCTCTGAGCTTCCTTGCAGCCAAGGCAAACAGGGCAACACAACCAGTTAAATGACTCACAGTGTCCACAAGATAAAAACAAGCCAACTGTGCTCAGGAAGAACAAAATATTCTTGGAACTGAGGTCTGAGAGAAATTTCTCCTGAGGGTTCTCAGAGAGACGTTGTGTAACACCGTGAACCAATGTCCTCAACCACACCCTTACAGCAGGAGCCTCAGTGAGTGACACAACCACCTTCTCTACAGGCTGATGCTATAAAACCAAAGCACAATTCAAAGAGAGTAATTTGGGGTCAAGGAGTCGGATGGAGAGAGCAAAACACTACAGTGTAGGTGTGCCTCTCTGAGGGTCTGGAGAGATGCAGAGGAATGAATGGTCTACATACCCTCCAGGCACAAATACTGTCTCTCCAAAGCAGGCTTTTGACAAGCATTGCCTGGCAGTGAGTTCAAGGTCACGCTCTGTAAGCCAAGTACTTAGAGTCCAGCTCCTGTGTATGTCAAGAAAATAGTGGGGCATGCGGTACAGGAGATACAGGCACTCCTTGGAACAGTCAGCGGAATGCGGGTTGGACTGACAGCCTCTGAAAGGCTATCAAGGACAGGCGATATGCAGAGAAACTGTTCTATTATTATTCATGTCTCTTTCACAATGAAAGAAAGATCTGTTTCTGCCTATAGCATGTTTTAAGCAAGCTACTCTACGATCCACCCTTCCAGCCTTATCTCCCTAAAATACAGAGCAGAAATTGTAGGCACCCTCCTCAAAAATTTTCAGTGGCTCCTCATGCCTAATGGATAAACTTCAGAGTTACTAGCGTGAACATCAGTCCCTCCCTGCAGGCCTAGTCCTGCCTTTCCAGTCCCATCGACGTTCTCTCCCCACACGCCCATCTACAATCCAACCACGCCTCACGGCTCAGGGTTCCCAACATGCCAGAAGATCTCAGACCTCCTGTCATCTTTGCTCATATTCTTCAGACCCGGCATTTTCTCATGGGGAAGAAAAAAACCTGGTATCCAGATTTTGTGGCAATGCCTTCTGGTGGTGTCTCCTCACTGCTTCTGTGACAGGATCATCTAGCTGTTTCTACAATTCTCGCCTCCTATAAACTCACCCTCCGCCTCCAAGTCACAGGCCTGAGCCCTAAATGAACACGTCCCTGTGAGCACGTTCGTGGAGTTACAGTGAATCACTTACCCTGCAATACGGCTCCTTCTTTTTTATATCCTCTGGCTGGATCAGCCTCAGGCCCTGGACACCATTCTGCAGGCCTCTCTCATATAGGGCCTGAAGTCTGGGAATTTCTTCTTGTTCAACAGCGACTATAAGCTTAAAAAAATAAAGACAAAGAACAAGTACAGAGTTAAACATATCATCAGCCATGAAAGATAAATAGAAAATCATTCTATCACTCAAATTGGGTTGATTTTTAAAAATTGTTTTTTTCAGGGGCCAGCCCAGTGGCATAGTGGTTAAGTTTGCATGCTCCACTTCAGCAGCCCAGGATTCACGGGTTCAGATCCCAGCTGCGGACCTCCACACCATTCATCAGGCCAAGCTGTGGTAGGCATCCCACAAACAAAAAATAGAGGAAGATTGGCACAGATGTCAGCTCAGGGCAAATCTTCCTCAAGAAAAAGAGAGAAATTGTTTTCTTCTTCATGTATCTACTTCTCCCTTTTTTCATGACCTCATTCTCCTCCTCCTCCTTCACCAAAAAAAGATATCTTAAGAAAAATGCACTAAAACAAATTTTCCCCAAAGGTGAGATGCAGCCTCAATTTCCACTTCTCCCATCACAGTCTCTACACATATTGTGGCCATAAGCAAGTGTTATCACTACCACTCGCTCCCTCAGTCCAGAGGGGAAAGAAGCAGAGGCTGCTTAGTCTTTAATTTAGAAAACAAAAACACGAAAATCAGAATGGCCTTATTTCTATAAGAGAATGTGAAATACCAGTGCATCAGAAAGATAGCCAGTATTCAGTATAATGGGATCTCACTAACACAAAACTATCCATTTTATTTCCTGGAATAAAGTACATTACAAACTATTTACTAATACATTCTGTTGCAGAGGAAACAAACAGTAAATTCATCAACTGTACTCAAGACTCTTTTTCTATTTATTTCTGAGCAAAGTATCTGCTGGAGGTAGTGTCTTCCTTACTTGACAGCTGCCAGCAAAGGAAAGCACAGATGACACTCACAGGTACATCAGAATCCACAAACCACATCTCATAGCGAGGAGTCAACAGAACTCCATGAGGAAATGCTTTTAGTCATTGTGTAAAGATTACTTAAATGAACAAAGAATTAATCTTAAAAATAGAAGTGGAATCAAAGGATACTATCAAGAAAGTATAAAGACCACCCACAGAACGGAAGAACATATTTGCAAATCATACAGCTGATAAGGATCTAGTATCCAGAATACATAAAGAACTCTCTACAAACTTTTATAAAATAAATAAGTCCTGGGGAGGTAATTACAGCATGGTAACTGTAGCTAATAATACTGTATTGCATATTTGAAAGTTGCTAAGAGAACAGGTCTTAAAAGTTCTCATCACCAGAAACAAAAAATTTTTTTGTAACTATGTGTGGCGATAGATACTAACTAGACTTATTCTGGTGATCATTTTGCAACATACACAAATATTGATTCATTATGTTGTACAGCTGAAACTAATATAATGTTGTATGTCAATTATACCTCAATAAAAAATAAATAAAAGGACTTTAAACTTGGAAAAAAAAAAAAGAAGAAGTGGGAGAGGGACAGACCTTCAAAAGTTCAAATAAGTGACTGAACCAGAAAAACTGTAAAATCAGGCATTAAGTCACAGTGACGCCACCGTGGCCTGGAAGCAGCAATCTGTACATTAATACCTGGAGCTGAGCTGAGATGGGTTAAAAGCAATGATGTGATCTGATCTGAAGAGGGAATGTGAAGTAGTGTTCAGGGCTCCAGAATGAAGTAGGCTCTACAGAGCTCAAAATCATCCTATGGGCAGGCATGGGGCCTGGTATGTTTCTCAAAGGTGTTCAGTGGATGTTGGCTGGTTCCTTTGGCTTAAAGGATAAAAACAAAAAAACAAAGAAACTCATAACTCAATCATAAAAACTATAAATACAGTTTTATATCTTGGTTGTTTCACTTAACACTATGTCAGGACCACTTTCCCACATCATTTAAAAAAAATTTTCATAACATCTTTAATGGTGCCAATGAACTCTTATTTTTAAAAATTACATGGAGAATCCTTAAAAGGGCATATTATGAACACTGTTTGACAACAAAGTAGATAACCTATATGAAACGGACAAATTCTTAGAAAGACACAGACTTCTAAGACTGACTCAAGAAGAAAAAGAAAATCTGAACAAACCTGTAACAAGTAAAGAGACTGAATTAGTTAACTTTAAACTTTCCCACAAAGAAAAGCTCAGGCCCAAGAGCTTTACTCATGAACGCCACCAAATGGTTAAAGAAGAATTATTACCAATTCTTCATAAACTCTTCCAGAAAACAGAAGAGAAGGGAAAACTTCCTAACTAATTCTATGAGGCCAGTATTAGCCTGATACCCAAACCAGACAAAATCATAGAAAGAAAATAAAACTGCAGACCAATGTCCCTCATGAATTTGATGCAATATGAATCAATACAAAAATCCTGAACAATATACCAGTATATTGAAAGCAGCAACATATAAAAAGGATTATATACCATGACCAAGTGAGATTTATCGTAGGATTGCAAGACCAATTTAACATCCAAAAGTCAGTTAATGTAATACACCATATTAATAGAATGAAGGACAAAAACCACATGATTGCCTGAATACCAGCAAAAAAGGCATCTGAGAAAACCCAACACCCTTTCATAATAAAAAACACTCAACAAACTAGGAATAGAAAGGAACTTCCTCAATCTGATAAAGGGCATCTACAAAAACCCCACAGCTATCATCACACTTAACAGTGAAAGATTGAATGCTTTTGCCCTGAAATCAGGAACAACACAAGGATGTCCAATTTCAGTTCTATTCAGCACTGTATTGGAGTTTCTACCCAGGGAAACTAGGCAAGAAAAAAATAGAAAAGGCATTCAAATTGAAAAAGAAGTAAAACTATCTTATTTGCAAACAAGATGATCCTGCATATAGAAAATCCTAAGGAATCCACACACACAAAACTATTAGACTAACAAATGAGTTCAACAAGGTTGCAGGATAAAAGATCAATACACAAAAATCAATCATATTCTCTACATTAGCAATGAATAATCCAAAATGAAATTGAGAAAACAATTCCCCTCACAAAAGCATCAAAAAGAATAAGATACCAAGGAATAAACATAACAAAAGAAGTGCAAGACCTATACAGTGGAAAATAAAAAATATTGCTGAAAGAAATTAAAGATCTAAACAAATGGAAAGACATCCTATGTTCATGGTTTGCAATATTTAATACTGTTAAGATGGCCATACTCCCCAAATTGATCAAAGGATTCAACACAATCTTTATCAAACTCCCAGCTGCCTTTTTGGAGAAACTGACAAACTGACCCTAAAATTCATATGGAAATGCAAGGGACCCAGAATAGTCAAAACAATCTCGAAAAAGAACAAAGTTGGAAGACTCGCACTTCCTGATTTCAAAAAATAACAGAGCTACAGTCATCAAGGTAGTGTGCTACTGGCGTAAGGACAGACATACATCAAAGGAACAGAACTGAGAATCCTAAACATACCCTCTTATATTTATACTCAACTGATTTTTAAAAAAGTTACCAAAACAATGTAGAAAGAATAGTCTTTTCAACTAGTGGATATCCACATGCGAAAGAATGAAGTTGGACCCCTCCCTCACACCATATACCAAAATTAATTAAAAACTGATCATACGCTGGAGGTATGGGTGCAGGGGGTGGGGTGGGGAGCTCAGCAGCGTCTGGGGAAGGGGCAGGAGGCCTGCTGCAAAGGTGCTGATGAAGCAGCCCAAACAGCAGGCCAAGGAAATGGATGAGGACGATAAGGCACTCGAGCAGGAACAAAAAGAGGAGCGTAAGAAATTCGAGGAGCTGAAAGCAACGGCCAAGCAGAAGGCCCCCATGGCCACAGCTGGAATTAAGAAATCGGGCAAGAAGTAAGCTGTTCCTTGTGCCTGGGCGATGGTGATCCCCCACTCCATTCCTGTTTAAACATCTGGAGTCCCTGCCATTACATATGTTGCCACCTGCAGCTAGAATGAAGTGTTGTCTGGGAGCCTGTTGTACATTTAAGAATAAACTTTAGTAGAAAAGAAAAAAATCATACAGTGGCCCATCTCCTCTTTAATTCTTCTCATTCAGCCATTTCTACTTGAGTGTGAGGTCAGAGTGAACCTGGCTCAGAATCTTGCCAAAGTCTGCTCTTCAGTCTTTATTCTACCCTGAATTCTGTACCACTCAGAATTAAACCTACTCACTTGGGGGACAAAAAGGTTGATCATAGATCTAAATGTCGGAGATAAGGCTATAATAAAATTCTCAGAAGAAACATAGAGTAAATTTTCATGATCTAAGGTTAGGCAATGATTTCTTAGATAGGATACTAAAATCACAAGCAACAACAACAAAAAAGATAAACTAGACTTCATGAAAATTAAAAGCCTCTGTTCTTCAAAGGACACCATCAAGAATATAAAAAAGAAAATCTACAGAATGAGAGAAAATATTTAGCAACATTTAAAATATCATTATTACTATTATTCTATTTTAAAGATAAAAAGTATTCTAATATCTTAGCAGTATTTTAGTAAATATCATATAGTTCATAAGGGACTATATCCAGAATATATTAAAAAACAGGTACAACTCAACAATAAAATGACAAACAACCCAATTTTTAAACGGGCAAAAGATTTGTATAGATATTTCTCCAAAGAAGAAAAATGAGTGGCCAAAGAGTATACGAAAAGATGCTCAATATCCTTAATTCCTAGGGAAATGCAAATCAAAACCACAATGAGACACCACTTCACATCCACTAGGTTGGCAAAAATAAAAGAGACAGACAACAACAGGCGCTGGCGAGGATGTGGAGATGTGGGAATCCTCACTAACTGCTGGTAGGAATGTAAAACAGTGGAACACTTTGGAAAACAGTCTGGCAGTCCTCAAACCGTTAAACATGGAGTTACCACGTAACCCAGCAATTCCACTCCTAGGTATGCACCTGAGAGAAATGAAAACATAGGCCCACACAAAAACTTGTACATGAATCATAGCAGCATCTTCATAATAGCCAAAAAGTGGAAACAACCCAAATGTCCATAAACTGATAAACGGATAAACAAAAGGCCGTATACCTCTACAACGGAATATAAAAGGACAGAAGTACTAATACAGGCTACAAGACGAACGAACCCTGACAATGTTATGCTAAGTGAAAGAAGCCAGTCACAAGGACAACATATTGCATGATTTCATTTATATGAAACGTCCAGATTTTGCAAATTACATAGATGCAAAGAAAGAAAAGCCAGGCATTTTTTTATTCAACATTAAACATCACTAAGAAAATGCTAGTTATAAATAAGTCAAGGCCCTGGTAAAACGCCATACCTTGCCGCATTGCTTGTAGGAAATCCCCTTTTGGTTGCAGTACTCATAGATGAGGGCCGCACCTTGCACACATAATCTAGCTTTCAGAGACTCAGGTTTATAATAAATTCCACTATGTATGACACCACTGTTGTGTCCAGTCTGGTGAACAGCTACAGAACGAGAGAAACAGGGTAAGAAAAAGGACATGACTCATACAAAATCTAGGCAGTGGGGCAACAAACTTATAGCTGAAGCTATTAGAGATCACATTATTCTAAACTCCGCTCAAGTTTGTTCTTATAGTCAGAGCACTGGTAGCTTCCTCTGGCGGCCAAGTGTAGTCCGTGTGAAATCCCTCCAGCCCACCTCTGACTTCAGCTACAACCGGTGCACAAACTCACCTCTCACTATCAGCACACCACTTCAAGGGCCCACAAGAGCTCCCTGCATTCTGCCCAGAGCCTTTTCTAATGTTTGGTGGTTTGGCAAACTCAACATCCCTAGTGACAGTCTTCAACCAATAGGGACAGAAGCTGATGGATAAATGAGCACAATCTTGGGAAACATTTGGTAGCTCCTCAGAGGTCCCGGTGGAATGAAGCTCACAGCAGCAACCTTGATAAAGCATCCTCCTCCTTTGCAGTTGACTCTCCCCATCCTCTCACTCCTGTCTCCTCAGATAACCCCTCAAATAAGTGACTTAGACCCCAGTACTAGTCCCAGCTCCGCTTTCTAGAGAACGCAGACTCGGACACTGCCGTCGACATCAGGCATCAATGATGCAGAACTGACGAAACGAACAGGTGCTCCGGTGAAGCTCAAAGAGCAACACTGATAACATACATACCCAATCATACATACATACCTAAATCTTTCTCCTTTTCCAGAACACCAATGGAAAGTGCTGGATGCCGCAGGATGAGGGCTCTGGCAGAGGCAAGCCCCACAATTCCACCACCAACAATGACTACATCAAACGAGCTTTAAGAGAAAGTCATCTTTAAAGTAATGCATGTTTACAGACCTCATCAAACTTCTCATGCATATTTTCATCATCAATGGACAATTAAACTACTAATTTATCATTAAAATCAAATATTCATCAGGCTTTGTGCTATTTCGCTTTATACTAATGAAAAACCCTTTAAAAGTTACAGGCATGGCTGGTGGGTCATACAATCAGCTCCACCAAAGCTGCTCTAAATCTGCAGGGTGCTCTGCCCAGGGTAGGGGGACGCACACATCAGCGATCATCACCCTATTCTCTACCCTCTATTCTTTACAAATCCAAGTGCAGTATTCTGAGGATAAGCCACCATCAAGGCTTTAATGCCTCGGTGTGCAAGAATTTATAATTTTTTTTTTCTGCTGAGAAGGAAACAGCCGGTGAGAACATCAAACCTTAGGGAAATAAGTGGTCCAGAAATGGGCTCAGAACCACAATTTTAGCCATGACAAACCCTGAACACACAACCATTTCACAAATTAGAAAGGGCATGTACAGTCTAACTCTGCAGTGAGAAGACTACAAGGTTACCTTCAGCACTGATCTCATGTCAACATATCCAGGTCTTACAGGAACATGGCCAACCCTGCTGCTTCTACACCCCACCTACTTTACCCCCTCCTGTATTACATTATTTTAAGGTAAATCCTAAACATCATTTGTAAATATTTCAATATGTTATTTCTAAAACGTCTCTTAAAAACACACACACAATACCATTATTCTAACTAAAAAAATTAACAAATTTTTATATCATCAAATATTCACTGTAAAACTTTAAGAAGAAAACAAGAAAATCTTTGGGATCTAGGGCTAGGAAGAGTTGACACCAAAAGCATGATCCATAAAAGAAAAAAATTGACAAAATGGACTTCATCAAAATTAAAAACTTTTGCCCTGCAAAGACCCTGTTAAGAGGATAAGAAGACAACCAAAAAATTGGAAGAAAAGACTTGCAAACTACACACCTGACAAAAGACTCACATCTAGACTATATATTAAGAACTCTCAAAGCAAACAAGCCATATCGACAACGAGTGACAGACATGAACAAGCACTTCAACAACGAGGAGGGAGAGTGCTCGCCCCATGGCCGAGCGGTTGAGTTTGCGTGCTCTGCTTCGTTGGCCCAGGGTTTCACCAGGGTGGATCCTGGGCGCAGACATGGCATCTCTAACCAGGCCATGCTGAGGCGGCATCCCACACAGAACAACCAGAAGGACCTACAACTATTATATACAACCATGTACTGGGGGGCTTTGGGGAGAAGAAAAAAAAAGGAGGAGAGATATATAGATGGCAAATAAGCACATGAAAAGATGTTCAATGTCGTTAGTCACTAGGGAAACGCAAATTAAAACTACAATGAGATATCACTCCACCTCTATCAGAATAGCTAGAACAAAAAAAAGTGCTAACACCAAATGCTGGTGAGGATGGAGGAACTGGACCACTCACACATTGCTGGCTGGAATGTAAAATAGTACAGCCACTCTGGAAAAGAGTATGGCAGTTTCTTAAAAAATTAAACGTGCTTACTACATGTCTTAATGACTGCACTCTTGGGCATCTATCCTAGGGAAATGAAAACTTACGTTCATGTAAAACCCTGTACATAAATGTTCATAGCAGCTTTATTCGCATAGCCAAAAACTGGAAAAAGCCCAAACATCCTTCAACTGGCAAGTGGTTAACCAAACTGTGCTACATCCACACCATGGAATGCTATTCGACAATCAGAAGGAAGACACGACCACTACAGGCAGCACCTTGGATGGATCTCCTGGACATTATACCACATGAAAAAAGCCAATCTCAAGAGGTTATATATTGTGCGATTCCACGTACATAATATCCTCAAAATGACAAAATTATAGAGCTGGAAAACAGATTATTGGTTGCCAAGGGTTAGGAAGGTTGGAGAGATGGAAAGTGAATATAAAGGGGTAGGTAACACAAGGGATATCTTTGTATTGATGGAACATTTCTGTTTCTTAATTGGGTGGTAGTTACATAAATTAACACATGATTAAATTGCATAGAAACACACACACACAAGTCTATGTAAAACTGATGAAATCTAAACAAGGTCTGTGGATTGTATGAATGTTAATTTCCTGGTTTTGATATTGTACTGCAGTTATATAAGCTATTATGATTGAGATAAATTGGGTGCAAGGTACATGAGAGCTGCTTTTTGGGCAACTTCCTACGTATCTATAATTATTTCAAAATAAAAAGTATAAACAAAACCTTCACCAACCCTACTTTTCTTCCCTTGAGAATCTTTTCAAAACAATTGTCTACATACCCCTACAATGAATCACCAATCCTAGGCCACTGTAATCCCCGTCCAATCCGCTAACACCCAGCAGCCAAAGTCAACTTTTGAGACATTTAATTACTTCTTTAAGACCCTTTAAAAGCCTCCCAATGCTCTTAGAATAAAATTCAACGTGTAGTTAAAGTAAAACAAAAACCCTGCAGCCAGGCAGCCCCTCTCTGGTGTCATCCCACACCATCTATGCCCGGCTAAGCTCATCAACCTCATCTTGACCACCTTCTAGTTCTCCTAAGAGCCAAGAGCTTTGCAGCTTTAAAGCCTCTGCATAAACCATTCCCTCTACGGAGAGCAGAGAAAAACAGTGGTTTCCGATGTGACCTCCAAACTTCAATTCCCAGGACACTGAATTCTGCAGGCTTCAATTGGCACCCTAACTGCTTCCCCCAGGCCACCTCGATGCAGCCTGTGCCAGGATCCGACTGATTTAAGACCGGAGCCAGATCTTCCAAGTGACACCAGAGACGCCAGCTAAGAAACCGCACATTTGACTGCTTACAGCGCGCCAGGACCTTTAATCCTCAAACGACCACCTGCGGCAGACACTAAGACCCTGGTCACCGCTGAGCCGTCAGGAGCCTCGGTAATCAGCCCAGAGTGGACAGGGAGGAAAGGAGAGCTGCTCCTGACCTCCACTCAGCACCACGTCCCTCGTGCTTTTTCTCCGGCCCACTGACACGACCCGTGATTCCTGCAGGGAGCCCAGGGTCCGGCCGGCTGAGCCAGGCTCCACAGGACGCCACCTCCTCCCGCGCCTGGGCCGGGGGTGGAATAGGGACATAGGGACAGCGGTTAGCAGGGGCAGGGGTGGAAGAGGGACACGGGGGCAGGGGGCGGGCAGGGGCACAGGGGCAGGGGTGGAATAGGGACACGGGCCGGGGGTGAGCAGGGGCAGGGGGTGGGCAGGGGCACAGGGGCAGGGGTGGAATAGGGACACGGGCCGGGGGTGAGCAGGGGTGCAGGGGGTGCAAAGGGACACAGGGGCAGGGGGTGGGCAGGGGCACAGGGGCAGGGGGTGCAAAGGGACACTGGGGCAGGGGTGGAATAGGGCACAGGGGCAGAGGTGGAATAGGGCACAGGCCCGCACGAGGCACCTGGAGGCGGCAGCGCGGGCGGCGGGGTTGGCCGCCGGCGACTCACCTGGTGCTGGCCCTGCGGCCACCGCGGCCCAGCGGCCAGGGAGCCCCCGGCGCGGGCCCCCAACCCCAGGCCAAGGCCCCGGAGAAGCCCCCGCGCGCCCGCGCGCAGGCCCCGCCCAGGTAGCGCAGCGCGGGCGCCATGACCGGCGCCACGACCCCGTCAGCGCGACTCTGCGGGCCCCGCGCGCTCCAGCCCCGCCCCACGCAGGGGCCAATCAGGCGCGCGCCCCCGCCCCACGTGGGAGCGCGGCCGGCGGCCAATGGGCGCGCGCGGCGGGGGGCGGAGGGCAGGCCGCGCCGCCGTCGACGCGGGGACGCTCGCTGGCTCGTTCCCTCCCTCAGACGCTGTGAGTAGGGGCCCGAGGTCCGCGCGGGGCGGGGCTGGGGGTGCTCCCGCTCTGCCCCTGCCCCTCTCCCGTCGCCGGGGTTGCTGAAAGCAGGGCCCGGCTCTTCGACCTTCACCGCCGAGCGGACTCGGGCCCCCGGGAGGAGGTCTGGGCGTGACGACGGGAGGCCCAGCGGTCCCCGGCCCCCCTCCGAGCCCCGCCCCTCGAGGCCCCGCCCCAGCCGCGGGCCCCGCCCCTCGAGGCCCCGCCCTCCGGCCCCGAGGCTCCTCCCCCTCCCGGCGCAGCGCCAGCCGCCCAGTCCCAGGCTGTCTGTCCCGTAGCTGCGCTCTTTGGACTTTTGTGCATCCAGTCCTTCCTGGTCCTGTGACTACGGGCCCCAAGGGGACAGACGGCTCGGTCTCTGCCATCATCTAGCGCTCCCGCCGTTTTTAACTTTTAGGGTCGAGACAGCTGATCAGAACAAAGATGGAGTGATGCGCTGTCTTGCTGGGAGGGCTTTGTGTGAATCTGGTTCGGGTCATTCGTCGGGCTTTGGGAGGTCAGCTCACCCCCCTGCCTCCGACCCTCTGGGAACTGAGCACCGGCCGCGCTGCCCATAGGCTCGTGTGGGGTGGCGGGCGGCGGCCCCGCAGGCGTCAGCCAGGGAAGTTCTCCGTGGATGACTGCTTTTAGTGTGTTTAAATGGTTTTACCGCCTGGACAGTTGTCCGTGGTTTGCTTTATGTGTGAAAACAATGTAGATTGTCATTGCGTGTTCCATCACAAATGAAAAAAACGAGATGGTAATTTTTTAAACTCAGTGTTTTGTTTTGAGATCCTTGTGGATTCCCAAGCAGTTATAAGAACCCGTGGGGGTCCTGTGTACCCATTACCCAGCCCCGCCAGGGATAAGACTTTGCAAAAGGATGGTACTGTATCACAACCAGGAAATTGACCTTGACCGATCTGTTGATCTTGCTCCGATTTCCCCAGTTTCACATTTGTGTGTGCGGTTAGTTCCACAGTTTCTATCACGTGTGTAGATTCCTGTATCCACCACCACAGTCAAGCTACAGCACGGTTCCATCACCACCAGGATCCTCCAGTTTTCCTTTTGTAACTACACCTCCCTCGTGCCAGGGCACCTCCTGCCCCAATCTGTTCTCCCTTTCTAAAATTGTGTCATTTCAAGAATGTTATATAAACAATTATACAATGCATAACTTTTTGGAATTGCTATTTTCACTCGGCGTAATCTGTTGAGATCCATCCAGATTGTTGCCTGTATCAACAGGTCATTCCTTCTTATTGCTGAGTAGTATTTCATGGTGTAGATGTACCACAGTATGTTTAACCGTTCACCCACTGAAGGAATCTGAGTTGTGTCCAGTTTTTAGCTATTTTGGATAAAGCTGCTATGAACATTAGTGTACAGCTTTTTGTGTGAACTTGTTTTTGCTTCTCTGGGATAAATGCCCAAGAGTCCAATTGCTGAGTCATATGACAAGCACATGTTTAGTTTTGTAAGAAACTGACAAAGCTGTTTTCCAAGGAAGCTGCACCTTTTTACATTCCCACCAGCAATGTTTGAGTGATCCAGTTTCTCCTCATTGTCACCAGCATTTGGTGGTGTCACTATTTATTTTAATCATTCTACTAGGTATGTAGAGGAAATGGTTATTTTTCAGTTTGCACAGGATGTCTTTGATTTGTTATTAGGTTGAATACAGAACGATAGACTTCTAGGGTCAGACTTTCACGGGCCACCTGGACCTGTGGTAGTGGCTCTTTTACTGTCGTGTGATTTTTCATTGTGTGCTGCTTAGTTTAGCAAGGGGAGAGAACTCACAGGACACATGCCCTTTTTATAAAATTTTTTCTGCTTACCCTTTCCCCAGGTTTCAGTCTGCAGTCGTACACTGCATAGTGACATTTTGGTCAGTGAGGCACTGCTTATACTGCAGCGGTCCCATAGGATTAGACCATGCAGCCTAGGTGTGTAGTAGGCTGTCCCATCTAGGTTTGTGTAAGTATACTCCATAATGTTTGTGCAACAATGAAATTCCCTAATGATTTCTCAGAACTATCTCCATCATCAAGTGATGCATGACTGTACCTTAATTTGTTTCAATTAAGTAATCTCAAATCAAGAGCTCACTTTACGTTCACACACCCTATAATGTCTTTGGTTGGGGACGTTTGCATTCATGACACCTCCTCAGCTGAGAATTCCTGTTCATCTTCCGTCTGTGTCAGAACCTGTAAGATGTATTTCAATGACTGCCATGTAATGTCGGGCTAGGAATGGCTTTTGGGACCTTTGCTTCCAATTCTTAATGAATTGCTCTGTTCTATTTTGTTAGACTCTACACACTTCAGTAATAAGAATTGGCATCAATAATGAGTGATTTGCAGTGAGACAGGTTGTAATTTGGGAAAAATCACCCTAATTCTGATGCCACCCACCCCTCTCTCCTCATTTTTACCACCCTCGAGAACTAGTTCGCTAGGTCAGGTTTTTTGACCACTAAGTTAGCCATCACTTTGAATAGCCCACCATAGTAATTACATTTAATACATGAAAACAGAACTTCGACTCTTAAAAAAAATTAATGTTTTTGTGCAAATAGGAGAACTCTCAATCAAACTGACTCAGAAACACTGTATGTATCCTATTTTGAGTCCCACATTAGAGGTCTGGCCTTCTGTAAGTCACAAACATAATTGCAACTTTTAGAAACATCTGTTCAAACTTATGGCCCTAAGCCATGTTCTGATAGTAAGAAGAAGTTTGGTTTTGTTTTTTAAGGATTTTAATTCCTGAATTACTTATCACAGCAGTAATGTAGTAGCGGTTATTTTTTAACTTGGTTTTTACTGCTTTCTTCTAATTCGTTAGTGTTAAATTCACCACTGGCCAGTAGAGGTCTCCTCTTCCCCTGCAGAAAGCAGTCTCAGAGGCTGCTTGGATTCCGCTGAAATTCCTGAAATCAATTAGCAAAGTCACAGTTTTTATTTTTTTACCCTTATTGCCAAATAAAAATTTGGGGTTTGTTTTTTATTTTTGAGGAAGATCAGCCCTGAGCTAACATCTGCTGCCAATCCTCCTCTTTTTGCTGAGGAAGACTGGCCCTGAGCTAACATCTGTGCCCATCTTCCTCTACTTTGTATGTGGGACACCTGCCACAGCATGGCTTGACAAACGGTGCCATGTCCACACCCGAG
Organism: Equus przewalskii; assembly: GCF_037783145.1. Taxonomy (NCBI): domain Eukaryota; kingdom Metazoa; phylum Chordata; class Mammalia; order Perissodactyla; family Equidae; genus Equus; species Equus przewalskii. Next base: position 183,523,473 of record NC_091831.1, read on the forward strand.
ATCTGAACCAACGAACCCCGGGCCGCTGAAACGGAACATGCACACTTAACTGCTGCGCCACCAGGCCGGCCCCTAAAAATTTTGTTTTTACGTTTAAATTATTTTAAGTATAATAGTATTTTTAGAGATCACAGCCGGGGTGAATGTGGCCTTTCCTTTAAGCTGAGTAATGAGGTGGGCCGAGTGAATCCGGTGAGGGTACTTCAGTTCTCACGGACTGCTCTCATTTACCTGCTCAGTGAGTCTCTCTGGTTCTCCCTTTCTCTCTGGAAAAATACCAGCCACTGGAGACTTAATTAGCAAATGTTCATTTCACGCTGGCACCAGGGAGATGGCACTGTGCCGGGTGCTAAGGACACGAGAAAGAATGAGATGTGGTCCTTGCTCTTCTCTTCTCCCTGCATACTTTTGTTTCTTCTGCCCAACTGGGAACGGTAAGACGCATCTCACAGGACACCTCTGATGTGAAGCCTCGCCCTCACGCCCTCCTCCAGGCTCTCAGACTCGTTCGTCCCTCTGTGAACACACCATATTGCATGTTCTTTCTTTACATGTTGTCTGTCTTCTTCACGAGACTGTACGTTCTATGAGGACAGGAATGTTTGTCTCTCCTTGTTTGTTTTGTTTTTATCTTACCATTGTATCTCTTGCACTAAGTTTAGCAGACATTCAGTAAATATTTATTGAGTGAATGAATGGATGGGTGGATGGAGATGGCATTTGAATAAAGTCTTGAGGTTGGGTAAGATTTCCACAGTCAGGATGGGGGGCCGGGAAGGGACAGTAAGTAGAGGGAGCAGCCTGAGTTGAAGCCAGAAAGCCCAGATGTGTAAATGAAGTTGCAGCCAATGGAGCTGTTAGAGGCGGGCACAGGGGAGAGCTTTAACACAAAGCGGGAGGGGCCGGGGCGTGGGAGTGGGAGCGGGAGGTTTGCAGTAAGGAAGGCAGAGTGATGGCAGAGAAGGCGGAGGGCAGGTGCGCCAAGTTGCGCCCTCAGACCTCGTCTCTCTCAGCATCCTCAGTCACTGCCTCAGCTCTAGGTGGTTCCCACTCAGGCCTCTTTCTGTTCCTCTTCATTTCCTGCGTTCTAGAACCATCCAGTGACTGAGGAAGGAGCCCTGGTCTGGTAGGAGAGAGAACTAGGTTTGCATTTCAGCGCTGCCACCACTTAGCCATGAAACCTTGGGCAAGCCCTTTTAAACACGTGCGTTTATTAATACCCCGCCTTGTTCCAGAAAGGATTTAGGGTGTCAGCAAGTTTCTTATTATCAGGGCTTCGCTTTCCTCATCTCTAAGTGAGAGGTTTAGTCTGGGTGGCCTGAGTTCCTTCCAGCTCTACAATTTTGTGACTATGATTCTAGTGATTTGTTGGTCATTTCCACTTAGAAGTGCTGCCAACACTTCATATTTAGAATATAAAAAACTGGGGGGAGAAACCCTGAACCCACAACCCGGATTTCTGTTAATGGCATCACTATCTACCAGTGACCCAGGACCAAAACTTACGTCATCCTCAGCGCCTCTGGCCGTTGCCGTGTGTCTCCCTCCCAGGCCATGTGGAGTGCCCTCTGCGGTGCCCTTCCCTTTCTTCCCGGCACCACGGGAAAAGCCCTGGCTAGCTGACTCTCTGTCCTGTTCTGTTGATCCTCGACCTTGCTGCCGCTGTCTGAGTAGTATTCCCGAGTCGTAGCTCCGACAGTCCAGTGCTCTGCGCTGAAACCTCGCTGACTCCCGGCTGCCTGCAGAAGACCGTGCAAACGCCTGGCCGACCGTGCCACAGCCCTCCTGACCTGACTTCGTAAACTGTCGGCCTCCTCCCCTGGCCCCACGTGCTGCCCAAAGTGAACCACCACAGCCTGAAACATTCCGGCCCCCACTGGTCACCCGACAGAACTTTTCCTGGCATCCGTGTCTGTTGAAACCCTGGTCTGTCCTTATTTTCACTCTTTGGGGTATTTATCAGGTTCCGTCATGCATTTTGAGGACCTGGTGACTCATTTTCGCTCACTGCAGCCTGATTTCGGTCATCAGCTCCTCAAAGGCAGAGACCACCTTTCGTTTGTCTGTGTCTTTGCTGCACCGGGCGCACACTAGAGAAACTCGAATTGAGGTTAATCACGTGGAGACCCAATCCAGAAATCCCTGTCTCAACTCACAGTTCCAGACTTTTACAGCTGGAAATCGTCTGAGCAAATCGTCTCATCTTACAAATGAGAAGGCCCAGGTGGGAGAGTTGGCCCCGCCTGGCCCGTCTCTCCCGGCTGCCCTGGCAGTGCTTTGACTGCTGTGCTGGCACGATTGCAGCCTGCCATGGGGAGGTCTGCTGTGTCTCCTCCCTCTTCTTGCGTGTGAGTGTCTTACCCTCCGCACGTTGTCCCCTGGTGACTGTCTGTCACGGTGACACTGGAAATGCAGAGTGCAAGTGGAGCTGGTTCCAGCAAGTTTGTAGGTGCACTGCCCGAGTGGACACCAGGTGGCAACACTGCAGGCCAGCTCCAGTTGAGGATTGAACAATGGGACTTGACGTCAAGGCTGGAAGGAACCATGGAGACCCTCCAGTTCAGCCCCTCGTTTTTGCAGCAAAAGAAACCAAGAAACAGAGACCAGAGTGACTTGCCCAGTAACTACTGAGGGGCAAGCGAGTCATCAGCTTTCTCGGCACGGAGTCTTGACTTTGAAGCTGTGGAGTGAGTTACTATGTGTATGGGACTCAGATTGCCAGCTGATGATCTAATACGAATACTGTTTTGTGTGTCTAGATCCAATGATGCTGTTTGGAACAATTTCCCAGCGGTTGTGTGGCTTAAAGAAACTCCCATGGTCATGTGACTCCAGACACTTCTGGGGCTGGTTGAATGCAGTGTTTAATAAGTAAGTTACTCAACCAAAGTGAAGAAACTTGGGGACTGTTACAGCTTGATGACTTTCCAGCAGCTAATTTGTTTATTTGTTGTATTTCACATGTTTTTGTGCAATGTATGCAGTATGATCCTAATTTTGTTCAAAAACAAACAAATAAAACATACACACAAGCACTCAATAAAGACCAGAAAAATAGATGACAGAATATGAACAGTGACTGTCGGGTCAGGATTTCAGTGATTTTTCTTTTGTTTGTCGTTTTGATGCCTTCCAGGTTTTCTAAAATGAACATTTATTGTATGATAAGAAAAGCTCAGTAAATGTACTTTTAGAATGTTTTATTCTATGGCTTCTTAAGGGATGTAGTTAGCCTTCTGAATACTATCCAGGAAACTCAAGTTTTTGAAAAGTCAGTGGGTTGCATGCTTAGAAATATTTTGAAACTAATGAAACTAACCTCCTCTTTGCCTAATACAGCACTCATACCACTAACTAGAGAAACAGGCATATGTAGACATTAATAAATATCACTAAATGACATTAATTTGGACAAAGGTTCAAAATTATTCCCTCTTTAATCTTGTATCATTAATAAAAATGATAACCAAGTCTAGTCATTCATTCAGTGCGTAGTTACTGAGTACCTCCTGGTGTCAAGCTACTGTGCAACACGAACCCATGAAGACTCGTGTCGGCCTGATAAACTCATCAAAATAGCATGTCTTGACAGAGTTCACTTGGAAACAAAAACAAAAGCATACAGGGTAGCAGGCAGAGCCATCGTATGTTTTTACGTGGCCCTCACTGATATATGTCTCTCCCGCCTCATTTGAAATGAAAAGTTGTTGCTATTCTGTATTTATTTGGTGAATCTAGGTAAGAAGCCAGTGATCACGGTGAAAGCTAACTGCTTTTGTCCTCCGGCCGACAGAGTGGATCACGAACGCATCCGGGACGTTGGTCCCGACAGGGCGGCGTCCGAGTGGCTGCTGCGCTGTGGGGCTATGGTGCGCTACCAGGGCCAGGAGAGGTGGCAGAAGGACTACAACCACCTCCCGACAGGCCCTCTGGACAAATACAAGATTCAGGCGATCGACGCCACCGACTCCTGTATCATGAACATTGGGTTTGACCACATGGGTAACTGCCTGTCCTTTGCTTATGGGAAATGCTGTGGGTCGCAGTGACACTTTGTTACAGTTGACGTGCGGTTGTGGTCATGGGTGTGTCCTTCATGCCCTTTCAGTACAATCCAGTTAGTTTCCTTCTGTGCTTGATACTTATTTTTAAATTAGAGGTCACACCTTCCTCTTCTTTCTCCCCTCACTAAGCTTGTCTCTACATGCCTTTATTCTGTGGTTTATTGACTTAAAATCCAAGGCCTTATTTGTCAAGCCGTCTTTGTCAAACTTCTGTCCTGAGAAACCCTCGGTAACATAGGAATAATCGTATCCACACAGCCTCTGCTTGCGTGGGTCTTTCTTCCTCTAGCACAAGGGCATCTGAGTGCAGACCGGCCTTGTCCATCAGCGCAGCCTGTCTAGTGAATACCTTGTGTGGTTAGAGGGTTGACTAATCCATCCAGTTTTCCTGGAACTGAAAGGTTTCCCGGGACATGGGACATTCAATCCTAAAACCAGAGCAGTCCTGGGCAAATTCGGACAGTTGGTCATCTTAAAGGTACAGCAGATTCTTCAACTGGACTTTGTTTTCCCCAGAAGGCCTACGGCATGTGGAAAAAATAAGGCTCTGCAAGTGTCATTACATCGAGGATGCCTGTTTGGAGAGACTTAGTCAACTTGAAAACTTACAGAAAAGCGTGTTGGAAATGGAAATAATTTCCTGTGGGAATGTCACAGACAAAGGGGTGGCAGCTTTGCACCGTCTGAGGTATGTGGTCAGGGCCCCGGTGGAAACTTGATGATGTTCAGGTGAGTGAGCAGCATTTACAGCAGTGGAGGGGTGGTGTCTTTTTTCAGTTCTGAAAAATGTAATTTAAGAAAACGACTGAACTTTCATCTGTATTACTTTAAAACAGTTAAAATTATCGACCTTAACATGTTATGGTTTTATTGCATTTTTTAGGGAGCATCTTTTTAAAAAGTTGCATGCACACAAAGCCCTGTGTGGTGCCTGCTATGGTCAGCTCTCGATGAGCATCCGCCATTGAGTGCCCTCGCCGTCTTTAAAGCAGTTTCCCCGTGTTCTGCCAGCAACCTCGGTATTACAGGAAGTTTGGGGAACTTTAAACATTAGAACCAAAAGTACCAGATTGTCTGGTACATTAGTTGAGGCTTCATCTTTTAATAGAAATTTGAGTTCCTTTAAGAACTTTCCCAGTTTTTTTCCCTTTCTGGGTCAGGATTCATATTTTGTATTTCACATGCAGAGGACTTCTGTGCCATAATGTACGTATAATATTTGGAAGGATCCAGCTAGAATTACTGATGTAGTTCAGAAGAACCAATCTTTCCAAAGTCTGCCTTAGTTCCTGGCGTGAATTCATTTAAGGTCGTGCTCTCAGGTGACTGTTCTAGGTGTCATTTTGAAAGTGTAGGGTGATAGAAACACATTCTGTGTGTAATTTTTTCTAAAAGTCAATAAATCAAGTTTATTTTAATGCTATAAGAGTAAAGGCCAAACTGAAGTAACTTTTTTTCTTTCTCTTTTTGCAGAAACCTCAAGTATTTGTTGTTAAGTGATCTTCCTGGAATAAGAGAAAAAGAAAACCTTGTCCAAGTCTTTAAAACAACACTGCCTTCTCTGGAACTAAAATTAGATTTGAAGTAAAATAATAATATTCAATAAGTGTCTTATTTCAATATGAAGTATCATTTGAAATTGGCGATCCTAAACAGCAACAAATATTATATAATCATCAATAAAATTATACGGATGCCATACCATGACATTTTAGAAGCAGAGAGTCCATCATGTAGAAAATAAATATTCAGATGTGACTCACTCAAGTTACTAAGTTGGAAGGGAGAATTTATGTACATTAAGTCATTTAAGAAAAATGTAAACCAGGTAGCATTTTAATTTGAATGTATTCCTCATATAGATAGCTCTTGATGTAGATATTCTTTATTGTATTTTAACAGTAATTTGTTACATTTTACTTGAAAGTTATTGAAGCATGTTCCTATGAATGTACAGTTATGAAACACTGAAAGCTACATTTCAGATCCCTGATGGAGGAGCCACTCACACCAAGTGGTCTGGTTGACGAGGCTTCATGTTGCTCCCAGGATTTGCATGCTCATTCTTGTGGTCTTTATTATACACACCCTTTCTCTGAATGAATAGCTCTGGCTACTTTGTCTGTTTTGTAAGCTTAGTCTGTTGTTTTTTTCTGTGTGTAAAGTTTTTTAAAACTAGTCATAAATGCTTGGCTGAATTCAAATAGTTGTGCTGGTTGTGGTGGAACAGAGGGAACATTCATGAAGACCAGCCCAGCTGTGATAAAGAATATCATAAATAGATAAAAATAGATCTTTATTTTTACCCACTTGAAATGGCCCTGATTCTGTTATTAATCATATACCAACTTGTTTGTGGACTTCTGTATGTTTGGTTTGAACATTAAGTTGTTGAATACAACCTTGAGTAGAAATTATTTTTTCTCCCCAAAGCCTCAGTACATAGTTGTATATCCTAGTTGCAGGTCATTCTGGTTCCTCTATGTGGGATGCTGCCACAGTGTGGCCTGATGAGCCGTGCCATGTCCACTCCCAGGATCCGAACCAGCGAAACCCCGGGCCGCCGAAGCAGAATGCACGAACTTAAGCACTTGGCCCTGGGGCCAGCCCCCAGTGGAAATAGTTTTAAACACTTTCTATGATGCAACATTCAGGAAGAAAAAGGAATTTTAGTTGGGTTTAGAACAAGCTAAGGTAAATAGCACATAGCATAAATGATACACTATTTACTAATATAATCGCAGCTGACATTTAAAAAAATCAGAAAATAGTAAAAAAAAAAAAAAAGACAAGGATGTAGAACAGTCTTCATGAAACTGATGATTCCATGCTGCAGAAAGGATTACAGATACGGTGAAATTAAGCATAGGCATACATTTAGTAGAACTCGAGAGAAAAGAGATGAACACTTCTCCCTCAGGTTTGATTACTGGGTGGTGAGGCAAACGGTTCACCACAGTTTAGTCTGGAGCTCCTTTTCTATTCTGCGTGGTTTTCAGTAAAACTACTAGATGAGTTAGGCAGTTGTAGTCATCTGCCTCGTCAAGTGCATTGTTTTGGGTTAAGGAAAAAAACCCAAAAACTATAAACTACTCACAGAAGTTGGATGTCCTTCCCTGTCATCTGAATCAAGGCTGTGTAACAAGAATAAGATAATCCTGGGACTCGTACTGAATCCACTATCAGCTCCATGCAAGGAGCTACCGACATCAGGGGGCCTTAGGAAACCACTGAACAGGCTGGGGGAGCCAGAGTTCTTGAACGGACGCCAGCATTTGGTGGATTACTTAGCAGTGAGTGAACAGGGTCAAATGTTCTCATGAAGAAAATCAACATAGCAGTAAATAGGGTGCAGAAGAAACCTTTTGAAGATACAGTAACCTACAACTTCAAAAGCCGCAGCTGAGAACTGCTAGGAAATAGCAGCAGGACGTCAACCAAAATGGTGCTGATCTGTGAGATGCGAGCTCCATGTTGCCCTGTATCCAGGGAACAGGCATGAAGAAGCTTTCTGAATAGGAGCAAAATCAAGGCCAAATCAAAGCTAGGAGTCCTCAATATCACTTTGGACTACTTTCTCATTATTAGCTATCTTCCAGTTGCCAGGATGGTATATATACACGTGTATGTAGATATATATGCATGTGTGTGTATATATACATACATACATATGTATAGTGTAAAAAGATATTTCAGGGAAAACATCAGTTTGCAACCTACTGTCTTTCATGGCCCAAGTGAAAGCTCACAAGCAGTGTCTTCTGAAACCCAGATTGCTATAGCCAGTCCTGCCTGTCGATCTGTCTCCAGGTTGGAGGCGGAGCTGGACAGAATGAAGTACTAATTACTTTCAGGCTGACAGGCCTGTTCCTGCGAAGCCTGTAGGCCTTGTTCTTGATCACCTCATCAGCCATGGAGCCTGTGCCTCTGTGGGAAGGGCAACTGTGCCCATGGAGATGGGTTACGGTAAATCTGTCTCCCAGCAGAATGACTAAGACGCATCCTTTACTCAAGGCAAAGCATATTGAGAGATGTCTATAAACACATCATTAAATATATAAGCATGTGAACCACACTTTTATGATAATCCATATGATTTTAAATATTTTGAGCAACTCTTAAATCTCCCCAAAAATGTTTTAAAATATAAAAATCAAGAGAGCAAGCAGGGAATGGAATTTTAAACATTTTGATTTCAAGAACTAAAACTCTCCTCAAATATGATGTTGAGGCAATCTGAAAAGGCAGGAGATAGGATTCAAGGCAACAGACCCAGGGAAATACGGGGGTTCTATAAGTGTTTTTTTTTTGAGGAAGACTGGCCCTGAGCTAACATCTGTGCCCATCTTCCTCTATTTTATATGTGGGATGCCTGCCACAGCATGGCTTGATAAGCAGTGCATAGGTCCACGCTTGGGATCCGAACCAGCAAACCCTGGGCTGCCAAAGCAGAGTGAGCAAACTTAACTGCTACACCACCTGGCTGGCCCCTCTGTAATCGACTTTTCACTTGTTGCATATGGTACAATGGACACCCAAATCTTTTTTTTGCTGAGGAAGATTTACCCTGAGCTAACATCTGTGCCAATCTTCCTCTATTTTGTATGTAGGTCACCACCACAGCATGGCCGTCAATGAGTGGTGTACGTCCACTCCCAGGAACAGAACCCAGGCCTCCAAAGCAGCGTACACTGAACTTAACCACTAAGTCATGGGACCAGCCCCACAAATCCTTTTTACATCTCTAATTCTGCCAGAGGTATGGGCAGTAGATACGGTTTATATTCTGGTCATAAGGCCAGCTACTTAGATACAACAAAAATACAAGTGAAAATCTCGGCAAGTTTTTCCTTCCTGCCCTGGACGCCACCATCACACATGGAAGACTGCCTCTGGAATTTCCCTTCCAGTCCTGCCAAGTGGCTGCCCCGAGTTAGTTACTTCTGTTTCCTCCTGATGTTTTTTCAACGTTGTGATTTCAATCAAATGTATGTTTCATTTTTTCAAATCATTGATTAACGCTTTTTTGTCATCCATCTCCAAGCTCCTTAGATGTTTGGAAATCGATAGTCCGGTTTCTTGGTGTAACAGTGGTACTTCTTGTTACCAAGGGCGGGAAGGATGCTACTGGTGGTCAGCTGAGGCAGGCACTGCAGCTGAAAATACAAACACAGAATCAGGGTCAATGCCGGCACTTTTCTCATTACTGATAACACATCGCGAAAGAGGTAAATAAGTTTTTCAGCACAGAAACGCTTTTTGTGCACAGAATCCAGGACCTGAGAAAGGACAAAATGTTTAAATTTAGTCTGTGCTTTTCCTTTTAAAGGCTTATTTTACACAAAAAAGCAAAACATCCACATTAAAGAAAATTTAGAGACTATGAAAAAGAAGGGAAAATCTACATGCTAACATTATTGCACAAAAGCATAGGTTCACAGGAGTTGAGAGCTTGCTGAGGCCTTAGGGGTCTTTTAAACCAATGCCTTGTCTTGTGTCAAAGACAACTGATGTGTGCAGCACTCAGGCCATGTGCCCACTTACTCCAAGTTAAAAAGGCGAACCTGCTCCCTGTGCTGCAGGGGAAACATCTGAATTTATTGTCAATATCACAGGAAAGTAAGGACATGCATCTGTTTTCTGTACTCTACCATTTGGCCTTAGGTGTCTGAAAAGCAAGTATTTTTTAGTAGTTTTAAATCAAATAGTTGAATCCTTCAGGACCTACAAATGATACACAAATTAGTGGAGTTCCCCTATTCTTTCAAGTAAAAATATGTCCATCAAACCCTTTACTCTTGAACACAAAGAAACAGCAAGACAGGGGCAACTCTGGAGGGAAGGTCTATTTCCAGCCCATTTTGCAACCTGGGTCATAAATGACAGAATAAAACAAGAGCGTTCCTGACTTGGTAACGCTGCTCTACCTCGGGGCCCTGGAGTTCATGCTGCACCTGCTCCTAATGGATCATCCACCCTCTTCTCTCCCCCAAACCTCACGCACACCACCCAGATGCCACTTGGTGTGGGGGCTGCAAAAGGAAAGACTAAGAAAAGGTCATTCACAGCTAAGGGCAGACCCAGAGGGACCAGGAGCAGCCAGCTCATTGCAGTTGTGGTTCCAACTGCGGTCATTCTAAGCTATGACAGCTTTCTGCTTATGACAAGACACTGAATGCAGGTCATTCTGCCGCTTTACACCAATCACGACTCTTCACAGGCACCCAGTGTGCAGCTTGGACGCTGTTCTCTGGTTAAACTCCTGTCTGGGCTGTCACGGAAGCACCCATCACGGCATTGACCGTAGCTGGCTCTGACGACTGAAGGATCAGGGAGGAAAACGGTTCCTTTTTTGGATAAATCTGGAATGTCAGTCAACACTAAAGGTAAACGTGATGACAGCCTGGGATCAATCTGATTCCCTTTTCTGGAGCATAAGAAGCACGCTCAGCTGCACTGACCCCCATGCACCCGGCTGAGACCTGTGCTCATCACGCCAAACACCCCTGCCCTGTGTGGCAACAGGGAACTGTGGGCAGGGACACAGTTAGGATCCAGGGAGAAGGAGCCTTGGGAGGCAGGTGTCTGTGGGGCCCGGGTTGGCAGATCACGCGACCTGCTTCCTCGCACTGGAATGAGGACGCTGGAGCGGCAAGGCGGCTGCCACCTTAGGTACAGATGAAGACTCTGCCCAGGTGGCAGGTACAAGAGCCTCAGAAACTGCAGCCCTGCACACGTCTGTAGGCCCGGCCCCGTATTTACCCCTGGCAGGTGCTTCTGGGCCTGTCTCAGGGTCCTCCTTGTTGGTTTGTCGTGCTGCTTTGCCAAATCCCCTATTTCTCTGATGCTGTCAAAATATGGGTGCTGTAACAGCTGTTCACACGTGAGCCTCTCAGCAGGATTCATGTGGAGACAGCCCTGAAAGAACAGAAAATTCCCTCCTCTTACTTCTTTAAAATTGTACTAACCTATTAAGATCATCTTTCTTCTTTCAAAGATTAAACTCTTCAATTGGGAACAAAAGGGGGAAAAAAGTAGGAAAAACACACCAATCATGATCTGAGTTCCTTCCACAATCATTCCTAAATGGACAAGCACATACATTATTCATAAATAGTTTCTAGAAATGGTAACAAAAAATCATTTTCTCCACCTTGTTCTGTTCTTGATGCAGTTGGTGCCCCGCCCAGAGGGGGCAGGATACAATTTTTTTAGTTTAACTCAGTGTCCAACTGGAATAATCCACCTGACTGGTTTGGTCTCTTGCATTTACTTTGTGGAAAACTAGCTTTATTTAAAAACTAACACACATGGTAAAAATAAAATCCATACAGGATTCAGCAAAGTCTCTCCACCACTCCGGCTCTCCTATTTCCCTTTTAAAACCAGCTATCCTTTTTTTTTTTGGTATATTCTTCCAGAAGCAGTCTGCATTAGAAGCACAGATGTGCATGTGTGGAAGGAGCCACACGACAGACACCCCTTCATGTTACGTCTGTCTCAACTATGAGCTTCACCAGGAAGTAGGCCACAGGGCGCAAGCCTGGATAGATTAAACCTCACGACTACACACCCAAGGAACTGTCTTTTTGTTTTTTGAGGAAGATTAGCCCTGAGCTAACTGCTGCCAATCCTCCCCTTTTTGCTGAGGAAGACTGGCCCTGAGCTAACATCCGTGCCCATCTTCCTCTACTTTATATGTGGGATGCCTACCACAGCATGGAGTGCCAATTGGTGCCGTGTCCGCAACCGGGATCTGAACTGGCGAACACCGGGCTGCTGAAGCAGAATGTGTGAACTCAACTGCTGCACCACTGGGCCAGCCTCTGTCTCATTTTTTAAAATCATATTATAAATGTATCAGTAAATGTATTAAATATTTTTGGATACGGGGGGAACATTGAGTGTAACATTTTACATAAGAGCCATGTATTTCTGAAATGTATATATAAATCAAGTTTTAAAATCAAAACCTACTTCAAATATAAGGAGCTGGCATTTAAAAGGATCCTTTGGCTAAGCATTTTTTTGAAGAAAAATATCCCTTTGTAAAACACCACCCGTCTGAAATTTCTATTTTGTGGAAATTTAGATTTCAGTTATAATGTTAGGTTGATCTAAAGTGAAAAACACAGATGTTTTCACTGTAATAGAATGTGACCCACTTTAAAAATTGAAAGTATTTATACTTTTGAAGGGAGAAGAAGAATTCTAAAAGGAACACTTTCCAATTCCTGGCCTGACAAATCTTTCCAATTCCCCAGTGGTAACCCAGCCAGTGCTTCTGGTCTGCTGGAAACAATGATTTTACCTTTAAGAGCCCCAGGGCAGGATAAGAGATGTTTGGGAATTTTAATTCCAGAGGTTCCTGTTTAAAAAAAAAAGACAAGAGAGAGGGGTTTTATTTACAGTATGTATTCAAAGATAAGGTCAGCTCAGATTGAATTTCTTTTGAGTGAGAGAAGTGGCTTCCTGGCACCTTTCTCTCCTCCTTCTCCCTCCGCCCAGCCCACCTCCACCTGAAACAAACTGCCGGCGGCCGGTTTCAAAAGCTCCTTCTCTCTAAGCTGCTCTTCCAAATTTTCTTCCTAACCACTCCTTTCATTTCCTGAAGAACTGATGCTGGTAGTGAATGATGAGGGAAAACTCATGAAAGAGGAAAAAAACACTTGTTGAGTTATTGTTATTTCCTTTTTTCTGCCTCAATTTATGTAACTTGCCTTGCCTCAGAACAATTTTTGGCATTTATATTGGCATTTATTTAGAGGAGTCCTAATTATTGCATTTATTGGCATTTACATAAAGGGAGCTTCAAAATAGATTTTTCTCCTACTCAGGTGAACAGATGCTTCTGGGCATCCTGGAATAAACACTGTTTCCTCCTCCAATGAGAGCCTGCTGTTTCCCTGATCATCCCACTGTTTGCGGAGTCTCCCTTTGTCCATATAAGGCTATTTGCTGCAGTCACATGCTGGAGACAATCAGGAATAACGAACACGGACACCAAAGGGGGAGGAAGGCTGAACGTCAGGCAGATGGCAGGCCAGTTAAAGAGACACCACTGGCGAAGAGGCCAACCCAGGAGGGCCCTGAAAACATGAGAGCCAGCCGAGCTGAGCCGAATAAACGCATGGCGTGCGTGTGGGTGTGCGTGTGCACGTGTGCAGACGGCAGCGTGTGAGGGGAGGCTGGAGTGGCTGGCCGGGCCCATCGAATGAAACACCATCCCTGATGCTGCGGTCAAGCTTAAGCGCACCGTGTTATTTTGGAGAAGGAGTCAGTCAACAAAACCAATTCCTGAGTGTGCACTTCTTAATCACTGATAAGAGTAAGAGATAAAAGCCTCAGCTTTGGAGTTCCCTAAGATCCATAGAAAAAAATCCTAAAGCAGGTTTGTATTACCCCTAAGAGTAGCCTTTTTCCTCCATATCTTAAATATTTCTCTCGCTATTTCTGTGTGTTGAACCCCAGCACCACTGGGGATCGCCATGACATCGCTGACATCCAGCTCTGCTGTCTCAGCGACAACGCCTCGGATGAGGCCCCGGTTGGCTGTGACATGACGGCCCATCCTGCCTGCCGAGCCGGTTTCCCAGCCCCAGAAGCAGCCGGCATCCGGGCAGGAGGCAGGATTGCTGACCAGCAGAGGGCCTCAGACACAGATGTTCCCGGACGCAGCCCCCGAGCTGCTGCTTCTTGTGTTCCTGTCAACAGGAAATGCCCTGCAAGACAACCTCTGGGAAGCCGTAGGGAGCGCCTCACACTTGTGAAACCTGGGTTGTTTCTGAGGCTTCACCCGTTGACAAGCGAACAGGAAATCGCTAAGGGATATTTAGTGTGGAACTGGGGATGTCCAGGTCACGAGGGAGCCAGCTGGGTCACCTCCCATATGCCCAGTGTCGTTCCTGCCTTTTCGTCCTGGCAGGCTCCCCGGCGTGACCCACTTTTCCTATTGCCAGCGCTGCAGGAGGGGGCGGCAATGGGGAGAGGGGGAACGTGGAAGCCTTCACTGTGGGACAAGCCAAGAGGCTGAGGGGACAGACAGCTCAGATGGAATCTGATGGAATTTCCATGTGGAAACTGACCAACTGGAGGGTTAGTTTCAATTTGAAAGTATCTTCCTTAGACGGTGGAATCTCAGGATTTCACAAACCTTAATTGTGCTCTGAGATGTTTTTGATTATAATACAGACTCATTAGAAGACATTCAAAAATATAAAATATCATGAAAGAAAAAAGTCACCCCAACACAGAGATATCCACTGTTAATATTTTGGTATAAATCCTTACAGCCATTTATTTCACAGATGTAAAAAGCTTTGCATGATTTTCCAGAGGTTGTCATATTATTTTATCTTTACATATGTAAAAATATGCTTGTATATTTGTCAAATATTTATTAAAATTCTGTCAAATTATACTTTTGTATAACTATTTTTTCATTTAGCAATATGTTGGGGAATTTTTTTTCAGATGAATGCACATAAAATCTAATTATTTTTAGTGGCTATGTGGTACTTCTATTGTAAGGATATAGAAGTACCTTATTTAATTATTTAGTTGATTAATTATTTCATTAATCCCCTACTGATGGGACACTAAAGGAAATGATTCTATTAAAGAATGCCACATCTTTATGCCCTTGTCTAATGGTTTCACTGGAGTAAATTCTTGAAAGTGCGTGAAGGGTATGCACATTTTTTATTTTTTCAGTTTTTTTAAACGAGTGTTTTCCCCATATTGGCCACAGAGGACAGGCACCAGGGGGAGGCTGGCCAAGCAAGTTCATCCCCTCGGTCTGGGCAGCCAGAGCAGGGCAGCCAGAGCAGGGCAGACTCAGGGATTTGGACAAAGCCTGACTTTCCTGGATGAGTCATTGTCTAAACGTTCATTGGCTCTGAGCTACTCGCTTCAACTGCTGAAAATGATGGTGGACAGGCGAGGCCAGGGCACTGGCTAACCTCTGCTCTCCGCAGCCTCTAAAGGAGCACTGAAGGCCAGGGCCTTGCTAGCCGATTCGCCCCGTTTTTCTTTTCACTCAGACCGACCTTCCAGTGCAGAGTGGGCTGTAGGGCTCGGGCAGGTGAGTAACTACCCAAACCCAGTTAGCCTGCACCTCCCCGTGTAAACAGAATGAAACCACTTAAACAGCCTGGAAACCTGAGCCCTGACATGCAGAGCTCTTTCCAAAGCGGGTCACTCACCATGTCTTCAGGGTCTGGGATTTTCGCCCCACTGAAGTACTGATTCGCACTAAACACCTGCTGGTGCCTAGGGATGAGGTCTCCTTCGCACAAGAAGAAAGAGGGAGGGAGAAAGAGAAGGGTCAGCAAGCTCTGGTCTGTGGTTTCCCTCCGTCCGTGTGTGTCCGTCTGTGCCCACCTTGAGGGCTGCAGTGTGCTCTTAATCGGAGGGAGAGGTGCTGAGAGGTACTCAACACCCTGTGCTGAGCCGACAGGGGACGGACGAAGCACCGAGTTAGGCCCTGAGGAGCACGGGAAGCAGAGGCTGCAAGGCTCCTGCCCATCAAGGGCTCACAACATATGGAGAAATCCAAACCAAACAACCAGCGGCACACACGCAGACCAGACAACACGTTTTTTTAAATAGCAAGTGCAACAACTGCAAATCAAAATTGAGGTAACTGAATCCTGATGGGTAGAGCTAGAAATGTACTAGCCCAGCACTCGGAACTGTGCCTGACACAGAGCAAGCACTCCAAATATCGGATATCGAGGAAGGGAGGGAGGGAGGGAGGAAGAGGGATGGAAGGAAACAAATTATGGAAGATCTTCTAGCTGGAAGGAATACATTTCCAAATTGGAACCAGATTTTCTCATTTCGCCAAATAGCAATCACTTGGACATCCCATTTTATCTACTGCTGAGAAGCACTTGCGATGTGAAGACATGAAACTAGAGGAGCATTCCTACATTCTGGGGGATGACGCGAGGCTCACCCTGCCCACACTTCAGCCAACTCAGCTAAAATCCTCCTCCTGTAAAATTCTCGGGATATTACACTTGGAGAAGAATTCTGCTCAGAGAGTATCAGGAGATTCTTGGAAGGGCGCCCTGGGGTCCCCGCAGGCCCACTCCCCAGAGCTGAGTGAAAACCAGACCCCCAACCAGGCCCCGGAAATGCCAACCAGGCCTCAGAAATGCTGCTGCTGGCCAGGGCTGGAGTTCCCGCCTGGGGCCTCAAGGTGTCCAATTTTACCCATTTGTTTCAGAACTTTCTCACTCAAATCCAAAAGCTGCTGTCCCGCCCCATTTTGGATGAGCAGCCAAAACATACTCTCCCATGCCCTGCCCCAGATCTCTGTGGGCTTCATCCTGAGCACACTGCCTGGACTTCAGTAAACTTTTTCCATCCGAGAGTTGGAGGGGACACCAAGAGGGCGCCCTGAAATCACCAGGGAAACACAGCAAAGGAGGCAGAACAACCCGGAAGGGCCCCAAAGTGCCTTCCACGTCACTGCAAAAAGCCATCAGCACATATTTACTGCCTGCTGTGTGCGGATGTCAAAGGACGATAAAGAGAAATGGAAGACATGATCTCACCCTCAGGGAGCTTACAGCATCTTTGGGAAGATAGAAGGACGAGGACATGTAAACCTGGAGACTGCAGGTGCTGGTGAGTTCAGAGAAGAGTCGCTTCCCCACGGGACACTCAGGGGAGGCGTGGCTCCGCTCCCCGGCTTGTGAGGAAGGCAATCGCTATCCAGATCTTTCCATCTGCCCCTCTTCTCTGCTCTCCCCAGCCCCCATGAGGACAAAAAAAATGGAAGGGCGTTGGGGTGGGAAAGCAAGACAAGGAGAGCGACCTTGGGGAACCAGCCTTTCTCCCTGACCCTGAGAAGACAGAATCTTCCCTCACAGCGTCTGAACAATACACACCAGCCTGGCAGGCTGGAGTCAAGGACAGCCAAAGAACGAGTTACCACATTGTCAGAAATGAAATAAAACTCCACAGCAAGCTGTAAACGGCTAAGCTCTCATAGAAATGCAAGTCGTCACTACTGCCATGATCATTTTTCAGAGTTTAACTTGATCCCAACCATGCTGAAGAGAGAATCTGTGTCTTTTGGACAATTAGTATGCACCCAAAGTTATTGATTCTCTTTCTTAAGACAAACGTGGACACCTTTTAAGGAGTCATTTGAATGAGGCCCCAGGGGGCTCCCTCTTTCGTAACCGTAAAGGCATAACATGAGACCAGGAATCTGGCTCTGCCCAGCACTGACGTGGGTCAACCATCCACACTCCCAAAAGGCAGGATGAAAACACCACTTACCCAAGGTTTTCCTAATCAGATAGAGCTGATCCACGTCCGACTTTCCTGGCCACAAAGGCACCCCTGCTAGCAGCTCGGCAAAGACACAGCCAATTGCCCAAACATCTACAGGGGGGCCGTACTGCGTGTCCCCCACCAACAGCTCCGGGGAGCGGTACCACCTGGTGGCCACGTAGTCTGTGTAGTAGTCACTTGGTCCAGCTGGCCAGTGATGGGACATGGAAAACAGAGAGAGCAGGGGAACCCGGCATCAAAATGGGAGGGGAGACTTGACAAATTAAGCTGTGCCCCATCCTGCGGTTTTTCTAAAGCAGTGGTTCTCAGAGCCAGTTTCACATTAAACTCACCTGGACCACAGTATTGTTAAAATTACTGATGCTGGTGGCCTTCCACAGTCCAATTAAGCCGGAAACCCTGTAGGAGGGTCCAAGTGTGTCACTGTAGTTTTTAAAGTTATAGTTCATAGCTCCTGAGATGATTCTAATCTGCTGCCAAAGTTGAAAACCACTTATCTAAAATAGTACTTCTGAAAAGCTCTATTTTAGCAAAAAATGGTAGAAACCAGGAGGGCAACATGCTTTATAATAACCTCTTTACTTTGGTATAATTAACGTATGGCATACATTTCAAAACCACTGAATGTATCTACACTTTTTCAATAATTACAGAAGTGTAATTTATAGCAAGCTTATGCCCTAGATATATAAGAACTAGCTTTCTATAGCATTGAGATCCTTTATTATGTAAACAATCTTTCCGTCTTTTATGTGTAACTAAAGAAAACTTCGATACTCACTCAAAAGCCGAGCAAATCCAAAGTCACAAAGCTTAATCACTGACTGTTTTGTGATGAGGATATTTTCTGGTTTCACGTCTCTATGTATGCACTAGTCAGAAACATCAAAACAAAAACAGATTATTAAGGAGCAACTATAATACACGGGATAAATAAAATGTGAATATTTAGCAAATATTTGAAAAATCATTTCAACCTCTCACCGGCCTTTTGGATAAAAGGCTGCAAAATAGCAGCCTAAAATAACTCCAGTACCCTACCTATCATGGCCTGAATCACCCCAAATTCCTGCAGGGCCCACAGGGACCCAGAAGGGTGAAAGGCAAAATGAAAGCAGGGTAGCCAGACTTGGAAAAAAAAAATACAGGACACCCAGTTAAATTTGAATTTTAGATAAACAATAAATAATTTAGGGAACATACTTATACTAAAAGGCTATGATCGTTTATCTGAAATTCACATTTAACTGGGTGTCCTGTATTGAATCTGGCAGCCCGGGTGAAGCGAACTGTTAAAAGACTCTGGGTGAGGCCCGCCTGGTGGTTGCAGGAGCTGCAAGTTGGGGCCTAAGCAGAATTCACGATTCAGTTGTTTGCCTGAGAACAGGACACAGGGGGCCATAAACAGGACAAGCTCCAGGCTCGCTGAGATAAGCCGAGGAAGAGAAGGGCAGAATCAGGAGTCCCGAGAGCTCCCTTCCAGCTCTGACATTCGTCCTCACGAGATAAACAGAGCAGGCGGCGCTCAGCCTCTGGGGAGAGTCGCTAGATGTCAGCTCCGTCACACACACATCAAGGGTTCTCAGCGCTGCATCCACCCCCACCCCCCGGGGGGTAGCCCCCACGCCACAGTTCAGACCCAAATCACCTGCGGTTTCCAAACCCCACTGGCACTGTTTAACAGGGCCATGTTAGAAGAACATCTAAGGATCTTCACATGGTTTTCTTATGAAATCACAATTTTCTTGGCAAAGAACAAATCAACAACCTAATTAACAGTGACATAAAAACAACAGTTGGGTCAAAATACTGTTCAGGGTTCCTAATGATCGTCCCCTCTTCCAGGCGTTTTCCTCTCTGGAGAAGACTGGATCCTCTGCGTCTGAGAGACCCTCTTGCTTGCAGCTGAAACCCTGGGGTACTCTGGACTTTCCAGAATTTGGAGAGAGGACAGAGATTCCTCTTGGGCCTGGCCTAGTTCCCACTCCAGAGGACCCTCAGGGTGAGAGACCAGGGTCAGTGTTCCCTATGGGCACTTATTATTTTGGAAAAACGGGGGAGAGACAATTTCTGAATTATTTTATCACAGTCTATCTGGTTCTCAGCAGTTAATGGCCCTGAGATCTCCACTCTTTTACCACTGGCTTCACATGTTACTATAAATGGGTACATCCGTGAGCATCGTGATGACAGACGGTTGGAGGACTTGTATGCAAGAACGCACTCCTGTTCTGTTCTGGGAACTCTTTACAAGCCTCTACCCCCTCCCTCATCAGCTCATGTGGACAAATAGAGCCTCTGGGGCTTTCCAGGGATGGCGGTATGCATCCCACTTATCTCCACAGGGCCTTCATGTGGTCTCTCTTGCTCCCCCGTCCTAAAACCTGCTCTCAGGAGAGTGTAAATAGGACTATAAGGTGTCTGCCCTGCCTGGTATACATGCACGTTGACAAGGATTGTGGCCCTTAGCCAGGTGGAGGCTCAGGAGGGAGAAGTGCTGGCTACTCTCACATTTTCTCCTCTGGGAAGGCAGCTTCAGGAAAAATCATTTAGAACCACACAAGGAAGGGAATGCAGCCCCCAGCTAAACTGGCCCTGGCCGTCAGCAGGATGATGCACTGCAGTCAAATCGCCCGTGAGGCCAAGTGCAGCTCTGGCCCTGGTATTGGCTTCTGTGTGCAGGAAGTGGCAGTGTCGTATCGGAGCGAGTGGCAGGCTTCCAGCACCTGTGAAGTCATGCCGCCACCGGGGCAGCGTCCACGTGCCTCCCACCAGGCCTGGCTGTGGCTGGAGCGTCGGCGGTCCCCCTGGGCTGCTCCATTCCAGACGTGGCCCTCGCATCTCACCAAAGCAGACATGAGCACTGTCCAGGGTGCTTGGCCGTCCGCCTGCTGCAGCTGCGCAGGTGTGAGTGACCTGGGGCTCTGACCCCCAGTTTCAGACCTTTTGAGGCACCAGACCAATACGGACTCCAGGAGGATGGGATCCCACCTAACTCTGAGTCGTTTCTAATCAGTATCAATGCATAACTACTTTCTTAAAATTATAAAAATGCACCTTTTATGTCACCTGAACAAGAAGGAAGAGCTAGGTCAGCATTTTTAGCCTCTACTCACCCCAACCAGGCTTAAAAAGATTTGGGTGAAAAATTATATACACAAAATGATCGACAAAGGCTCCACCTCAGCTTAAGGGCCTCCTTCTGTTTTTTCAAGGGAGAACATGAGACTTACATTGTGTTTATGGCAAAAATTTACAGCTTGCAGTGTCTGCCAAGTAATGCTCTTCACGAGATGTTCTGGAACCCTAATGAAAATAAGAAGCAGCACAGACACATTCTTTAGTGTAGCCATGGAATTCAGCTCAAAAAAAGACACAAGTAAACCAAGACGAGCCTAATTAGTAAAAGATCCCAGGTGACACCAGAGTCGTTGAACTCCCGGGGCAGAGCGTCCACAGGCCCAAAGTGTAGAGAACATGCGATTGGCACACTGCTGAGTTCTAGGGCAGCAAGGTCACAACGATGCCGACAGCCACATCTGCAAGGAGGGACCACGAAGACGCACAGGGATTTCAACAAGGGTTCACAACCACCCCCTCAAACTTCTGGGACACCCCTGGGAAACCGCCTGGTAACTGAAGCTCCATTTCTACAAGCTTTCTGTTGATGGAAAGTTAGTGAAAATACAGCATAAAAGATGCTGTTTATTTTTTCAAGTTGCCCCACATTGATGATCTTAAGCAGAATGCATCTCCCATGTGAGAGCACATGGTTTCTGCAGACTCCAGAGGCAGCATTTTTTTTAGGGTAGTGAAGATTTTACTGAAGATAAGGAAGAGATTTACATTGCACATCATGTTACAAAAAATAATTAAAAGCTCACGTAGGCCTCTTGGTTCTTTCCCTGTGCTCTCCTCTCTGGGAGCCAGGTGCATCCCGCTCGTGTCTTTCTGGCCTGTCCTCTATCAGTGTCTAAACTCGGTGCCACTGCTCCAAGCTCTTCTTTTCTGACTCTCAGTTTATGCCAACAGAGCAACCAGGAGCCCCAGCAGATCTTTTGTGTAAATTAGGAAAAGGCACCTCCTCTGGGGCATTTAAATATATATATATATATATATATCAGGCACTGAGTGAAATGGATACAGAAAGAGTACATTTATTTCCAGAGACCCCACCCACCAGCTAGACGTAGTGTTTTTGTGATCAAACATTAAACAAACTTGTTGTGGTCCTCAGCCAGAACTAATCAGTAGACCCGGGAGGAAATGCTTGAACAGTTGTGTGACCAAAAGAGCCATTTCCAGCCTCTGGGAGGGGCTAGGAGGCCACCGTTGTCACAGACCAGATGTTCAGGAAATCCTTTCAAGCAGATCAGAGGACGCTTGCAAAGAGGAGGAGACAATGTGGAGGAAATGAAGAGGCCACTTCCAAGAAGAAGAGCTAGGACATTTCTGGAGCAAAACTATGTCCCTGGGCTTGAAGTAGCTTCTCTCCAAATTCTCTCCCTTGTTCTAGTGGCATATAGGCACAGATGTTAGAAAAACTCACCTGGCTAGAAAGAAGGCCTAGAAAAACACAACGAAGAAGAGGGCATTTCAAAGGAAACGCTTTCCCCCAGCCTCCGTGTTTTGTCGAGAAAAAATGGAATATATTTTGATTATTTAATTACTTAAGATTTAATATAAGGTTATCAGTGCAGGTACCTTTAGTCTCTAAAAACATTTCCCAAAGAAATTATGCAAAGAGAGTGTTTAGAAGTAAATTATAATAGCATATCATTAATGTTCCTCTAAGGCTGAGCACATCCTTACACAATTCTCAAATGTAAAAACTCCGTACAAACTCCCTAGTGTCGCCTTGGGTTGGCTCCTCACTTTACTTCTTTATCACTCCGTTTCTTCTCTGAAATGCTAGGGCCTCAGACTCTGAGATCCTTTTTAGCTGACGATGGTAGGAGCCAGGTTTTCACTGTTGGAGAAGAGAGTTACAAATATGGACTGAGAGAAAACTAGAATCTATTCTGTGATGTTGGACCGGAATTGGATATACTCATATGTACAGAGGATGCCGGGCTGGAAGGAGTGCCTCTTATATAGGGCGGTCCAGAAAGCTTCTCTGCTAAAAACAACATCTGAAGTAGTGATTAAGGTGGTGAGAAGTGACCAGATTTGGGCTATATTTTAAAAATAGAGTCTTCAGGATTTTCTGCATGATTGGATATGAGACACAGAGAGCAATCAAGAAACGATACCAAAGATTTAGCTTGAGTAGCTGTTTTTGGTGGTGCCTTTCACTGAGGAGAATGCTGGGGGAGGAGCTGGTTTGGCAAGGGGAGGGTGGACAAGTTGAGATGCTGACTGGACATTCAAGGGCAGACCCTGGGTAGGCAGTTTGGAATTCAGAAGGAAGGTCCAGCTGGAGACGGGAATTTGGAAAGCCTGGGCATATGGATGGTGTTCAGATCCTAGGACTGGATGAAGCCACTTAGGGAGTGAAGACAGAAAGAGGAGAGAAGGTCCGAGTCCTGAGGCCCTGGAACATTCAGAGGTCAGAAGAGGAGGGGATTCAGCACGAGACTGGGGTGAGCCTGGAGTGAAGCAGGACAACCATCAGGAGAACATGGTGTCACTGAAGCCAACTGAAGAAACAGTTTCTGGATTAAGATGGAGGATTGAATAAACCCACCTAACGTCACTCCCTCCCCAAACCCACTAAGACTACACTGAGAGGTAGTCAGAGAGAACAGGAGAAGAGAAAATAGTAACACATTTTGGAATCCAGAAAGCAGTTGGATGAATAACTGACAACAAGTCCTAGAAAGCTGGGCTCTAAGCCAGGAGAGGGGAATAGGGGACCAACCAATTTACCCCAAAGAATCCTCCGAAGGCTCAGGAACCAGCAGCCAAGATCTCTATGGCAGTGGGAAGGAAGCAGGAGTGTGGAAAATCTGTCTGGGAAACAATTAAACTCCTAGATCCCTCTCCTATTCTGTTCCCACAGGGAACACTCTCCCCTACATAGAAAAAGGCTGGAGTTTTGTTTTCTGGAAAGGATAAAACAGAGGACATTTGGTGCACTTGAGATGGTGGATACTGCTCCAAAAACAGGAGATTAAGTGGTTGCATACACACTAACTGTTGAATCTGAGACTCCCGAGCCCTCTTCCCTCCCCAGGTTCTGAGAAGGCTGGCAGCCAGACTTCCCTCTCCAGGGAAAATACTGGAGGACTTTTTGGGGGAAGCTCAGAGGAAAGAGCTGAAGATTCTGACACTGGGGTCCCCCCAGCAAATGGTCCAGCCAGAGAACCCCCCAGTGAAGCTCAGAGCTTCCAATAGCTCACCACTCTTAATGATGGGCGTACACCAGAGATCCCATGAGGCCCCAGAAAAGCCCCAAGTGAGAGAGTTACAGATCAAACAAAAAGAAAAATCAACTTGGAAGAAACAGAAATTATGGAGGGCAAAGAGAACGTTTTTTTAAAACATCAATATCCTCAGAGAGAAAAGGAGAGCGGTTTGCACCAAGAACTGAGAACAAGACACTGTGAGAAAACCAGAGCACCACTCAAGAGGCCAACATCCACGTAACAGAAGGTCCAGGAGGAGAAAATAGAGAAAACAACAGACAGGAAATCAATAATGAAACAATTCAAAAATTGTTCCTCAGGGGCCAGCCTGGTGGTGTAGTGGTTGGGTTCATGCACTCTGCTTCAGCGGCCTAGGGTTCACGGGTTCAGATCCCAGGAGCGGACATACACACTGCTCATCAAGCCATGCTGTGGCAGCATCCCACATACAAAATAGAGGAACACTGGCACAGATGTTAGATCAAGGCAAATCTTCCTCAAGCAAAAAGAGGAAGATTGGCAACAGATGTTAGCTCAGGGCCAATCTTCCACACCAAAAAAAGAAAAAAATTATCCCTCAGACAGAAAGGGCCCCCCAAGTGCCACCATAACAAAAGGAAAGCCTGCAATCTCCACGGTTCAGAATGCTGTGAACAAAGAGAGGATTCCACAAGTGTCTGGACATAAAAAAGAATCAGGACTTCACAAAGGAGCAGAAGGTGGAATGACATTAGACTTCTTAGCACTAGAAGATAGAAGGCACTAAAAAGAATGCCTCCAAAATTTTGAAGGACTATTTTCTTCCACCAAAAGCAAACACAAAAACCTATACCCAAACAAAATGCTAACCAAGCGTGAAGGGAGAATAAAGACTTTTTAAACATGTGAGGGCAAGGTCTCAATCTCTCTCTCTTGTTTTTTTTTAACCTCTCATACACTCTTTCTCAGGAAGCCCCTGGAGGATGCACTCCACCAAAAAGAAGGAAACTCTAGAAGAAGATTACACGAGATAGAGAAACTACAGACCCAACAAGAGGAGAGCAATGGGAATGTCCAGGAGGATGGTGAAGGGAAATGACAGGACGACAACCGCATTCTGGGAACGGAAAGCAACCCGTCCAGGTTGGGCCGTGTGACTCAAGAGCTAGGCATGTGGAGGGTTGTCATCACCATGCCCTCTGCCTTATACCATCTTTTTTTTTTTTTTTTTTGAGGAAGTTTAGCCCTGAGCTAACTACTGCCAATTTTCCTCTTTTTTTTTGCTAAGGAAGACTGGCCCTGAACTAACATCCATGCCCATCTTCCTCTACTTTACATGTGGGACACCTACCACAGCATGGCTTTTGCCAAGCGGTGCCACATCCACACCCGGGATCTGAATCAGCGAAGCCTGGGTCGCTGAGAAGCAGAACGTGTGATCTTAACCGCTGTGCCACTGGGCCGGCCCCTGCCTTATACCATCTTAAATAAAGATGAAAATATTTAACAAACGTAAAAGCTTTGGAAGAGTCAGAGTGAGTGGCCAGACCCTTCGGGCCAAGGCAGATGTCCTTCAAGTTGTACTCATGCTGGGAAGGCTAAGAGTTCACTCCACTTTAAAGTGTTTGTTTCCATATTGATGGCAATGGTGGTCATGGCTGAGCTCTGGGGCAGAGTGGGGAGGACTGAACAGTGACCAAGGGAAGCGCCCATTGTCTCTCATTCTTTATTGCCTTCAAGAGCCCCAGTGGGATTCTAGCTCAAACACAAGCTGTGCCTTCAGAGGAATCATGTGTAAGCTCAACCCTAACCTGTGAGGGAAGGAAGGCATCTGAGCTTTTCCGTGCCTGGACCTGGTTCACCATGAGATCAGGACATTGAACTTTGGACAAACCGTATCTCCGTTTCCTCTTCCTAGTAAACACGCTCAGGGGGAGCTGGACAGGATCCAGCCTGGGCCTCCTGGATTCCCGGCTGGCTGGGCAGGTCTGGTGGGACTTGTACTCCTGAAGATGCCAGCTCCCCAGACCTAGAGATGGGAGTCTATGCAAGGCATGAGAAAACTGACTCACACCCCCTTTATTTCTGTCCCAAACCAAGGTGGGAGGGGCTCAGGAAGGCATGCCTTCATTCCCTGGATGGTCAGGGCGTCTTCCTTGGGGTCTTCAGTTCAGGTGATTTGCTGAGAGCTACAACTGTTCCTCTGGAGCCCGCTGGGTTGCTGCTCGGCTCAGCAGAGGCCCTCCTCCAGGGAGGCTGGAATGGAATCCATCCTCTGAGAGTGGGAAGAGGTGGAGGAGGAGCGTGCTCCTGAGCCCTTCACCAGTGTGACCTCACGGCAGCCTTCCTGCCTCCTTTGGGGATTTTGTTTCACCCCCAGGAACACAAAAGGTTCCCAATTATTTGGCTCCAAAGAAGAGTGAGGATTGGGGGAGGGGGTGTCATTAGAAATGTCTGTAGTCTAGATTTCTGCATGACTATTTCATCTTTTTAACCAATTGGAGATGGATGTGCTTGGTCAAAATAAGTAAGTAAACCCAGAAAGAGGAGGACGGGAGTGCCAGGAAGTAGTGAATCCAACCACAGAGAAATGCAGAGGGCGCTCCGAGGACGACAGCCCAGGGAAGGCCTGGGGGACAGCTGGACAGCAGGCTTCAAGTACAAGACAGGTGGAGAATGGGAGTCTAAGGGCAGGACACCACCAAGAAGAAAAAGGAACCAATGGGTTACCTGATATGGAAAAGTATATTGAGAGGCTATTAAAAATGAGTGGGGAAAGTTAGAAATAGGGTTAAAGACTACTAAGCAAATTTAAAAAGCAAGGCAAATATTAACTTGTGGAAAAAGTACAAAAGGAAACCCTGGTATGGTAGAAAGCTCAGCTGTAGGTAATATTTACATAGGTGTAATAATGGGGACACGGAACACTGAATTAATAAAATGTTAATGTAACTATTTGGGGGGAGTAGAAAGGGGACACAGAGGGAATAATGGCATAAGAGAGCTAAATCCTCATCTGTCATAATACAAAGTCTATGGATGATGTCTAAAAATTGATAAATCAAGAAAAAGCAGTATATCACTCTTTTTATAGTGCACTATATTGCTAGATTTGATTTGCTAAGGAGTTTTGCACCTACATTCATAGAGAATATCCATCTGTCATTTTCTTTTCTTGAAATGTCCTCGTCTAGTTTTGGTATGAGGGTGTAGCAGCCTCATAAAATGATTTGGGAAATGTCTCTTCCTCCTATATTTTCTGAAAGAGTTTCTGTAGGATTGGTATTATTTCTTCCTTACATGTTTGATGGAATTCATTCATCAAATATTTTAATAATAGAATCCAAAGTGCCATGACTATAAGGAAAAAATACATAAATCTACATCACTGGTGATAAGGTAAATGGTTCAGTGTGGCAAACCCTTTGACCCAAGAATCCCATTTTGAGAACTTTTTTTTTAAAGATTGGCACCTGAGCTAACAACTGTTACCAATCTTTTTTTTTTTCTGCTTTATCTCCTCAAATCCCCCCGGTACAGGGTGTATATCTTAGTTGCAGGTCCCTCTAGTTGTGGCATGTGGGACGCCGCCTCAACGTGGCCTGACGAGCAGTGCCATGTCTGTGCCCAGGATCTGAACTGGTGAAACCCTGGGCTGCCGCAGCGGAGTGCGAACATAACCACTCGGCCATGGGGCCGGCCCCTGAGAACTTCTAAAGAAAAAGTACAGAAGAAGGAAAATCTATTTGTGGGAAGATTTGATAGAAGAACCATTTATCAGATGAAACATTGAAAACAGCCTCAATATTCAACAATGGAGGGATAGTTAGGCAGTAACATGACTTGATGCCATATCTTATAGGTATTAATAATAGATCTAAAGATTATGTTGCAACATACGTAGAAATGCACATCAAAGACTATTAAGTGAAGAACAGAACTGAGGGGAAAACAGTCATCTCATCACAGCAACACGGAGAGTGTGGTGCCAGCAGGCTGGCTGCTTCTATAGCGCTCCTCAGGTTTGCAGACGTGGACACTTAATTGTGTCAGCACACCAAGACAGTACCCACATCAAAGGGGCAGGTGAACAGCAAACAAATTTACTAGCCTGATATAAAACCAGATGCCAATTCATTCATCCATGTTCACACTCCGAGTACCAGCTTATGCTTTTCCTGTAGGCAACTGCATAAAGAAAGTCAGATTATAATCAGAAGGGTGTTTGGTGAGCAAAGAATGGGGACGAGGGAAAGTAGGCAATTTGGTTTTTGTCATTAGGCTGACATTGCACCCATCTCCAAATTAGGAGGCTCTTGTCATTAGACAAAGCATATGCAATCAGTCAAATCCAACAAGCTGGGTAGCCATTCTATCCCCTTAAGGTTGCTTTGCACATCTCTGCCCCAAAGCATCATGTGTCGGTCTCACAAAATAACTCTCAGAAAGTTGGGGAAGAGCTGGCCAAGCTCCTATAGAAATACGTTCTTAGGGATTTGTCATATAGAGACGTTTGTGCAAGTGGTGGTTCACTGCAGCCTTGGTGGTAACAGAGAAAAACTAGAAACAATCTAAATATCTGTCAATGGGGCATTAAATAAAGAAAACCTGGTATATTTGTACAGTGGAATTCTCCACGGCCATTTAAAAAACATAAAAGTAGATCTGCATGAATAGGGATACAGCTCCCAAACACACTTGAAAAATGCACAACAGTGTGTGGAATACAATCTATTAAAAATATATATATCCATAAAAATAATTAGAAAACTTCTCAAATGTTAATTTGAGAAATGATAATATTTCTATACGTTTCTGTGTGCTTGAAATATTTTTACTACAAATAATCTATCACTTTTAATCTAAAAAAGAGAGAGATTTTTAGGGTTTTATAAGAGTTCTGGGGCCAGCCCCATGGCTGAGTGGTTAGGTTTTCGAGCTCCGCTTCGGCTGCCCAGGGTTTGGCCAGTTCGGATCCTGGGTGGGGACATGGCACTGCTCGTCAGGCCACGCTGAGGCGGCGTCCCACATGCCACAACTAGAAGGACCCACAACTAAAAAAAAAAATACAACGATGTACTGGGGGGATTTGGGGAGAAAAGGCAGGAAAGAAAAAAGATTGTCAACAGTTGTTCGCTCAGGTGCCAATCTTTAAAAAAAAAGAGAGAGTTCTGGAATTCCATTGTCAGGAGTTCCATTGTCAGAAACTGAAAACCTGTAGTAATCCCCTTTACCCACCAGATGTTCTTTCAACAAACTACATGAGAGTCAGAGAGGAAGTGTCATAAAGAAAAAAATCAATGATGTATTGTGTCGGGCTGCACTTATAGATGGGCAGAAAAAGGAGGAGAGAACACCTAAACTAGTCACTTACAAAACTTTGACATAGGAGGGACCAATAGTTTATAAATAGTAAGTACAAAGCATATTAAGTCCAACAGAAGACAAGGAATGGTGATGTGTTTGTCTGAAGGTAAATACAAACAACAGGAGCACAGCCCTGGGGGATCCTGATAAAGATGTACCCAGGTCACCCGACAGGAGACGAGTCTTGTGGCAAAAACTTGCTTATTAGTAGTAGCACAAATCTAAATCTTCTCCAAAAGGTTTTCAAAGGAGTACAAAAAGTTACAAACATGTTAAAAAGGAGACGAACTGGTGCCCGTTTCAGATTCAAAGTAGAGATGTCTTTGAGTCTGATCTGGCAAGAATTATTTTTAATAATTAGAACATTACCACAGTAACAAATGGAACATGGAGAAAATAAAAAACACTAATAAAATGAAAAAGATCCATAATGATCACAACTCAGAGATAATCACTACTAAAATGTGTATATTAATTACTTTTCTTTTTTCTGTCTATATACAAATTCTATGAAAATGAAATGTCTTTTTATTATAGCATAATTTTTTTTTCATTTTGCAACTGCTCATGGACATTCTTCTATGTCAATGTATGTTTTATCTGTAAGCATGATTCTCAGTGGCTCTACCGTCTTCCATTGTAAAGCTACACCATAATCTACTTAACCAATCCTCTATCTTTGGACATTTCAGTTGTTTCCAATTTTTTTTTTGAGGAAGATTAGCCCTGAGCTAACATCTGCCAATCCTCCTCTTTTTACTGAGCAAGACTGGCCCTGAGCTAACATCCATGCCCATCTTCCTCTACTTTATATGTGAGACGCCTGCCACAGCATGGCTTTTGCCAAGCAGTGCCATGTCCACACCCAGGATCCGAACCAGTGAACCCCTGGCCGCCGAAGCGGAACATGTACACTTAACCACTGTGCCACTGGGCCAGCCCCCAATTTTTTCATTATAAATAATACTTTATCAATAAACACTTATATAACTAAATATTTACACATATACTCATTATTTTCTTATGGTAAATTACTAGGAGTAGAATTTTTCAGTCTAAGATTATGTCCCTAAGGCGTTTAACACATATTGTCAAATGGCCCTCTGGACAGGTTGCTCCAGCAGTGTACTGACAATTTCCTTTGACAATATTAGGTTTTAGAATTTTTAAATTAAAGTAACTATTTTAAAATAAAAAATAATCAAAAATTATGATTACTCTTTAAAATCATTTTGTGGGGCCAGCCCCGGGGCCGAGTGGTTAAGTTTGCGCGCTCTGCTGCAGTGGCCCAGGATTTTGCCAGTTTGGATCCTGGGCAAGGACATGGCACCGCTCATCAGCCCACACTGAGGTGGCGTCCCACATGCCACAACTATAAGGACCCACAACTATGTACTGGGGAGCTTTGGGGAGAAAAAGGAAAAATAAAAATCTTTAAAAAAAGAAGCTGTGACATTAAAAAAAAATCATTTTGTAAGTATCAATTTATTGCTTTGCTAACTTGGTCATTTTACAAGTACTGGGGATGAGCCAAATACCAAGAATTAAGCTAGAAGATACTGGGGTACCCAGGGGGGAAGGCACAGCCCCTGCCCTTGAATATTTCATGATTAACTGGACAGATGGGGCTGTAATAGAAATAATCCCAGAAGATGTCATGGACACCAGCAGAAGGAAGCCCCACTCTCCTCAGCGTGCTAAGCAGGCGTCACAAAGAAGGTCACACTGAGCTGCAGCTGATGGACAGCAGGAGGCCGCAGGGCAGAGGCGAGAAGGCAAGGCAACCGCGCTGAGAAAACGGCACATCTTGAAGCCTAGGATGCGCCTGATTCCACGGGGTGGGAGTCTGGTGGAAACGGAGCCATCTAGCAGAGTGAGTGGCATCTGCATCCCATGCCAGGGTTTTACCACACCAGCAAGCTTTCGGGTGGGAGCCACTAAAGGATTTTATGTAGGAGAAGGGCATGGTTCACTTTGTACTTTAGAAACCTGAAGTTAGAAACACAGTGATCACAGGAGGTTCTTGGGGTAAGTGTGCAAACCTAAGGAGGACCCAGCCTGGCACCAGGCAGGGAACACACCAGCATCAGCACATGAGCCTTTTGATATTGTCTAACAGGTCCACTGTGAAACTGAAGGAGAACTTCTGCCCTCTAGGGCACTAGGGCATCGGGTCACAGCACTGTAAAGCTGGAAGCTCTCTTGAACTTTACGGGGTGCTGAACTCTCATTTCTACTGGTGAGGACACCTGTAAGCAACTTGCCAAAGGTCACACAGTTGATGCTGACCCACTTTTACTGGGAATGTACTTACAAAGTTTTATTTTACAGTATGAGATCTCTACATTGAAAATAAAAAGTTTTCCTATGAATTTAAAAATCTTTGGTTGACACAGTTTAACGACATTTACTCCTTAATGATGACAAGCAAAAATTTGAACTAGTGTTTAAAATAGATTGGAGAATTGCCAAATAGTTAGTATAACGGAAAGTGACTTTTATTTTTAAAACAAACAAAATCCTTAAACTTCAAAATAAATGAATATGATCTGACTTAGGATAAATCCTATTTTTCAAACTTGCTCATTTGTCAGTGTTCCTTAAGTCAATCTTATATTTGACAAACCATAGCATGTTGTCACTTGGAAGTGAAGTGGCTTGTATGTAATCCCAAATATCTACCCGTCCTTCTCTTCTCTAACCCACCTCCATAGTAAAGCATTTTCTATTTCCTGGAACACATGTATTTTGCCAACGGAGCTTTTAAAAAAACCTGCTTTTAATTTTAATCTCTCCTCGCCCTCTCCTTTTTCTCTTCTGCTCAAACTATATGCCAAAAAAGAACTGACTCCCGCTTGTTTTCGATCCCCTGCTAACACGCGTTTCCAAGCGACCCAACGTATCGCGACTGATCCAGCTCCCCCAACCTCTCCCCAGCACCACGCAGCCGCGAGCAACTGATACTAATAAGATTTATTGACGTGTCACTCGCAAGCAATCAAAAGAGCAAATGTCAACATACTGAATGTTTTCTCCCTCGAACACACGATTTCTCTGTGTCAGTGACCTTCTGAAGGGAGGCGTCTGTTCTCTTGGCTCTCTCTGGTTGTGTAAATTAACATGAAAAGCCTGTGCTTTTCACTAACAAACCAGCAGCCACTTTAATCCCATTTGCCTGGATGTCATGCAGATCACATATAACCACCACCACCTGGCAGAGCCAGCGCTTGGCCGAGGCTCGGAAGCATTGTTGCAAGAGCCTGAGCCTCCCGCGTGAATGGGAGTGTGAACAGGGGCTGAGGTGGGGCGCCATTCCACCACTCTGATCCACAATGCGCTCTGCTTATTATCCCCAGCCAAAGCTGGGCTCCCAGGAGCAGGGCAAAAGGAGCAGTTGGGAAATCCTTCCCTACTCAACTTCTTTTAAACCTTCTCACCATTCAACTTAAAGGCCACCTCCTCCACGAAGTCTTCTTTGACTGACCCACTTTGAATCACATTTCCTGGTGTCTGCCAATCATCCTACCCTCTCCTTCTGGCACGGTGATTGGCCCTAAGGATAGCTGCATCACCTGAGCTCAGCCCATCTTCTGCTGGACCGTCTATGCAGATGCTACCTTCTTCTAGAACTTCCCTTCCTCTAGAATGGCTATATAGATTGATAAAAGCCTGTGGCCTACTTTCTATTCCATATTTTCCCTTCTTCACTCCTTCCATCACACACCACACACATACCCTCCCAAATCCACCTTGTAAGGGAGACTTACCTGCAAGGCAGAATGAAGCCAACACAGAGAGAAGAAGAGTTGAGAGAGAGAGAACCACCACCACCTAGGCCTCTCCCCTGCTAGGGAGGGGGTGGGAGCCCAAATCCTGCCAGCACTCTGCTTACCCTCAACCAGAGGAAGGGACCCCCCCTTTCTTTCAACCAAAGGCTCTGTCTGCTCACCAAGCCTCCTTTTAGCGCACACAGCGGCTTGCATACTCTAGAGGGAGACATGCGAGGACCTCAGCGGAGCCTGAAGTCATCCCAGGCCCTTGCCGGTGACAGCCACCAACATGCTCCTTCTTCATGCTTGCTTCAGGTGGGTTTTTGTCACTTGTAATGAAAGAAGTCCCGACCCACGCAGCCGACCGCACAGCGGATTGCTCAGAATGGAGCACCACGTTCGCTTCAGCCTTGATCTTCCTGTTAGCTATCGTCTGTGGCCTCTTCCTCTCAATTTCAGTCCTCATGCCCCCCTGGTCAGGCACGGAATAACTAACATCCTTCCTTCCCTTTCTTAGATACTCAGATAGCTTCTACACACAGGTAACGCACTAAAGAAATCAAATTCTACCCAATAATGCTGCTGCCACTTTCTTCATGAAAACAGTCAGATAAGATCTCTTTCCCAGCGTTTTTGGTAATGCCTCTGCTGTCAACCCCAGCCACAGAGTATGCTGTCCCAACACTGGCTGTTCCCGTCTAATCTGAAAAAGGGTCATTGCTAATCTCCCCTCACGAGTTTGTAAGGGATGGCTCACTCACCCTCTTTGGTATCTGTCCAACTCGTGGAGAACGGTGCGGTCACAGTACTCGAACACCAGGTGAAGCTTCCGCTTCCTCCTGAAGACTTCAATGAGGTTGACGAGGTTGGGATGCTTGAGTTGCTGAAAATATGGAAAGCGAGTGCCAAAGGTGAGTTGGGAAAGACAGCTTTCTCTAATTTTGATCGAATGAAAAGACAGTTGTTTGTCCTTTAGGAAGTTTCACGTCTCAGACTGAAGGAGGATGTAAACAGTATTATTCTACTCTCTGTACGAGCTGTTTGTTACCAGCTTGTAAGTGAAAAATGATTAGAACTCAGGTGACAGAGAGAGCTATGAGAAGGCTGGAAAAGAAAAGAGAATGAAAAGAGGGGGGAAATTTTTAGTTGATACCAACTCATCCTTTAAGGCCCAGATCAAAGGTCCCTTCTTAAGGAGGTCTCCTCTGATCTCCCCAGACTGGTTCAGCGCCCCTGTATGTCTCGCAGTCTCCCAGAAGCATGTGTCCTTTGGAATCTTTCAGGATTACTAAGTAAGGATTACTTAGTAAACATTGTTCAATTGATTGTTTAATGTGCTCTGCTGTCAGTAGATATAATAGATACATTCCATAGATGCTAGATACATTCCATGGAATAGAGATACATTCCACAGATGCTAGATACATTTGATAGAATATAGATATATTCCATGCTATGACTCTGGATATGTGGATATGGAATATAGGTACATTCCATAAAATATAAGAACCATGACATCAGGGTCTGCGTTCTCTTGTTTACTTGAAATGATGTTGTTATACGCCTAGCATAGGGGCTCACTTATAATAGGCATTTGATAATTACTTGTAAATCATAACTTCTAGGTTGATGGAACATTTTAAAACAGAAAAATTAGGAAGACTCTCCAATGTGATGTAACTTAAAGTGTCTAACTAGAAAAAAGGGCTGAAATGAACGTTGGTGTTGTCAGAGAGAAATCTTGTACTTAGCTTCCTGGCCCCTTCTGTCCACAATCGTAGCAGAAACACTACAAACAGGCAAACTAATTATTGTGATGAAAGCAAAAATGGTTAACTTTCTTCAGGGCAGTGGTCTAAGAGAGCAAAAGAGGAAGCCACGATGCTTTGTAAGGCCTAGTCTTGGAAGTCAGGCAACATTACTTGTGCCTCATTCCAGTGGTTGGAACCAATCACAAGACCCACGCAGATTCAGCCCTGAAGGATCCCAGGATGAAATACCATTGGGAAGAGAGGCCCAGGTGTCTCGCCGAACTCAGCCCCAGCCGCCCCCATGGATTCAGCTGCCTGTGCGAACCTTGGGCAAGGCCAGCTGAAGAAATACTTAGTGAAGCCACAGAATTGCGAGAAATAATACTCTTGTTGTTAGCGACTAAGTTTGGGGGAAGTTTATTAAGACAGCAATAGATCACCCTGTATTCAAATCACCAGGGGAACTTGTGAAAACTACAGAGGCCCAGGCCCCAGCCCCAGAGTTCCCGAATTGGTCTTAGGCAAGGCCAGGCATCTGGGTTTTTTCCAAAATTCTCCAGGAGAGTCAGTGGGTGGCCAGGGGTATTAATCACAGGCAAATAGGTGCTTCATGAATGACAAAAGGTGAGAGGAGAAAAACTGAAGTTCTTGAACAGCGTGCTATAGCTCATTGGTATGGGCAGCGAGGAGAGAAGTAGCCAGCAAGGGAAATATTAAAGAGTTATTTTCTTCGTAAAATTCCTTTGTATCTTCAAGATGTGAAATTCCTGCTCCTGACAACGCATTTGATGAAAGAAATACAAAACAGCCAAGATTTTTAAGCCATCAGTCATGCAGGCCTTAGAACAGACGGTACTCCAAGCTACGGAACCCACATTTATGTGGCCCCACCTGGAACTTTTAGCCTGAACTAACATTTTCCAGACACAGTAAGACAGAGCTCACTACTGCCTTAAACCAAAGAGCTGCACTGGCTCAAACGTCTCAAAGGGAAAACAAACAACCCCGTTCAGAGGGGCTGAATGGCAGCTTTATGAGAGAATTAGCGAAAGGCAGAGGTTTTCTTTCGGGCTCTGAAAAATCATTGTCTTTAGACCTTAAGACTTGGAATCTTAGATTCTTTAATTTTCCACGTTCCACGTATAGTCCTCACTCACATCTCTAGCCAACTTTTCTAGCAAAAGTACAAACATCAATTCTACCAAAACAAACACCCGGCGTTTCTCTGGACGCCACGTTGGTGCCTCCGATTGTTGTGTCCACACCTGCAGCGACCATCATGCAGGGCACCGCTGCCTCTGGAGAACCCGGAGGTCCTCTCGACCTGACCTCAGCTTCCGTGTTCGGCCTCATCTCCTATAACTTCCTCCCAGACACAGTGTACTTCTCTCGAGTCCTGCCCCCTCTCATCTCAGCACTTGCTCACCCGCTTCTCTGAAACACTCCAATCCCCACGATGTCACTTTCTCTGTCTGGCCTCCTCTACCCCACCTGACACACCTGGAATGAACTGAAAGAGCTGTAACTCTGGAACCCAAGCACGGGTGCCACGTGGAGGCAGAGGGCATTGTCACAGCAGTATCCATGGAACCGAGGGGGACAGTAAATATTATATTATACCCATCTTCCTGTTACTATGCGCCTTTCAAAAACCTAGGGGCCAGCCCAGTGGCACAGCGGCAAAGTTCACATGTTCTGCTTCAGTGGCCCAGGGTTCATCAGTTTGGATCCTGGGTATGGCCCAGGGTTCACAAGTTCGGATCCCGGGTGCGGACAGGGCAACGCTTGTCAAGCCATGCTGTGGCAGGCGTCTCACATATAAAGCAGAGGAAGATGGGCACGGATGTTAGCTCAGGGCTAATCTTCCTCAAAAAACAAAAACCAAAAACCTAGATTCTAACAACTGCAGGATATTCTATTCAAATACCATCAGACTCTGTCTAATTTTTGCCTATTAAAAATAAAATTTCGATGAAAACTTACTAGCTGGTAGATCTTCACTTCAAATAAGTTAACTTCTCGAGGCCTCAGCTTCCATCTGTGAGGGCAGGAAGCTCGAGGACTCTGTGACAGCTTTGTCACACACAAAGCGCGTACAACAGGGTCAGGCTCATATTAACGGCTCCATGAGGGTCAACTGCTAATACTGTTATTTGGGGTTAAGTCTATTTCTATTGAGGATGATTTTCACTATTCATTTTATGAACAACTGTCTCTTTACCTTAATGTGCACACCGCGCTGTGCTAGTCTTAAGGATGCAGAGACAAATTGAGCAAATCCCGTCTCCACTTTCATGGAGCTCAGCGCCTGGGAGGCAGACAGAGACTGAACAAGTGAGCACAGACATGGTGCATCTTACAAAAATCAAGGTAGTTACCAGGTCTGAGGAAGGGGGTAGGGTCCAGGGAAGACCTCCTTGAGGAAGCTGGTTGGGCACCATCTAGAGCCCCAGAAATACAGCTTTATGGCTCTAGAGATACCGAATTGCTTTCCCAAAGGATCACAC
Organism: Equus przewalskii; assembly: GCF_037783145.1. NCBI lineage: Eukaryota > Metazoa > Chordata > Mammalia > Perissodactyla > Equidae > Equus > Equus przewalskii. The sequence goes on from NC_091831.1 coordinate 183,560,569, forward strand.
ACATTTACCCCTCGGCCAGGAGCAGGAGCGCTATTTGGCAGACCCTAGCCAGCTCTGAGGCCACAAACATTCAACGTCTGTAACGTGTATTGTCAAGTTGCTTCCCGCAGGGCTCGCCTCCAGCAACAGGGCAGTGCTTGGGATTTTTAAGCCACTTGTCTCTCCTATCCCCCTCCATGAGAGAACTCTCATATAATTGCAAAACGGCCAGTAACTTATTTCTCAACTTATTTTCAGAAAAGTTTTAATTTAGAAAAACCGATCTCTAAGAATAAATTATAACTAGGACTTATGAATATTAAATTATAAATGTTTTTAAGTAAATTATTAACTCTCTCTGGGTCGCCAGGATTCTGGGCCACCTGCAAACGTTCCCGAGCAGCAGATACTGGGAGCCAGTCCTCGTCCTGGCTGCGTTCATCTATTCAAGGATCTCCAGAGCACCACTTGGCCTCAGGCTCTGCTCTGGACTCTGTGACACGCTGGGGGATGGGACAGAGGCTGCAGGCCTTGAACAAGGAGGTGCCATGAAGAGCCCTCCACATGCAAGAGATTAGCTGCCTCAGAGAGATGGTCCCTGAGGAACTGACCTTGAGCCGAGTCCCAGAGAGCAAGAGGGGCCTGACCACAACAAGGGCAGAGGTGGCAGCTTTCCAGGAAGAGCGACAGGCCCTGAGCCCAGAGGGAACTCAGGCCACGAAATGAACTGGAAGACAGTGTGGCTTGAAGGTCAGGCGCATGGAACTGAGACCATGAGCCGGGCAGACGGCAGGTCCGGCAGGGCCTTGCGGGCCATGCTGAGACATTCGCACAATATCCTAAGTGCAATGGGAAGGTACTGGAAGGAATTTTGCAAGATGTGATATGAGGCCCTTTGGGTTGTTAAAGTTTGCTATGGGGGGAGGATACGGGATGGTTTGGAGGAGGCAATACGTGAGAGGAGACCAGTGAGGAGCCTGGTGACAGTGGGAGATGGCAGCTTGGACGGGGCAGATACGAGGGGGATGGCGAGGAACCCACTGTTTGGAGATGAACTTTGTTATCGGAATAGTCAGGATGTGGCGAGGGGTGAGGGAGAGGGAAGTGTCAAGAGCAACCGAAGGTTTGTATAATGGGGTGGATGGTGGCGCCGTCACCAAGAGGAGGGTACGTTTTGGGGAAAGAAACTACGGTTTTTGGCACATTGGGTTGGTGGGGTCTCTAAGATACCAAAGTGCAGTCGCCAGGTTGGCTGGAGTTTGAGCTGAAGATAAAGCCAGGGAGTCAGCATGAGGGTAAGAAGCCGTGGGTGGATGTGACAGCCCAGGAGAGCGCATGGGAAAGAGGCCAAGGAGCCAGCACCAGACATGTGGTGGGTGAGGAGGAAGCAGAGGAGGAGAAAGGGAGGAAGGCCCCTCAAGATAAGAGAGAAGACACCAGAGCTGACGCCATGCGTGTCACAGAAGGAGGAAGTGGTCCCAGTGACGGTGCTGCTGGGAGGTCAAGTGGAGAGAGGCCTGGGAGGTGCCCCCCCCCCAGGTTCCCAGGTGGGGGTCCCCAGGCAAAGTCATGTGACCTCGCTGGAAGCAGTGTCTGTGCTGCTCTGGGACCAGCGGCCAGATGGTGTGGGTTTAGCATCTCAAATCACCTCCCTCCTCTCTCTCTGTTGCCTCTCTGTTGACTCCCCTGACCCCAGGGACAGGACTCAGGGACATCTCTGCAACTGGGAGCCACGAGTTTTTAATCACAGCTCCAATACTGCGAATGTTTCATTCACAAGGGTTGGATGCTCCCTCTTCAGCACTGAATGGACTTCTCTGGGGACACAGACGAATGAGATGAGACGACCCCAGCAACACAATGGGTGGGTTGTTCTCGGGCTTACTCAGCACGTTCATTACACCTACCAGCAATAGTAACAGGACGGGCTCAGTTACTGTGCATACACAAGGATGGGGTCCAGGGCTTATCCAGTCATAATGCCTTCCTGTTTGTGAGGACGTGAAGCAAAGCCTCAGGCCTGGGCTTGTCCTCAGCATTCGGAGTCCTGCTGGCCCAGGCCTGAGGGTCTCGGCGGTTCCCTCCAGGCCAGCACCATCTTCACCTCTGCATCCAGAAGCCTGCGCTGGCTCAGACGGCGTTTCTCACACATGTTTCTGCCTCGGCTGCTGCACTTCTATTTTGGTCTCCCTTTTATTTTCTGTGTTTTGAATGCTGCTACTTCATATTATGCTGTGAACCAAAGCATTTTCTCTGACATTAAAAAAGGACTCTATTTTCATCAGCTGCATTTATCCTGCACTCTGCTTGGTTTCCCTGCAGAGCTGAGAACGCTGTGTACCCTCTGGCCGGATTCTTCCGCCTCGTCATCGGCCCGTATCTCCGCTGACCACCTGTCCGCTGTGATGAGCTAAGGTTTCTACAACCTCCAAGGTGAGATGTTGGGCCTGTTAGCCCACATTTTGAAGAATTTTGTACTAGTTGCCAACATTTCAGCAGGAAATGTTACTTTAAAAACCTGGTTACCAGGATTCTCTTGAAAACACTGGCCATCTAGCAACACCGGCCTGCAGTCTCTGTGGCCTCAGTGAGCTGGGGCTCAGAAGCAGCTGCTCACTTAGATAAGGCCTGTGCGCCTTGTTCAACACAGTCCCCGCCACTCCCTACCACTCCGTGACACAAAGGCCGAGTGATAGGTGCCTTTTATCATCACTCTTGCATTATTAATTTACATATATTGGAGTTAAAAGTGAGATATTAAACGTACCCAGGTTTCTAGCAAAAGTGGGAAAATGTACAAGCAATAGAAAGGACTGCATTTTCAAGACAAATAAGAAAAATTCTATTTCAACGGAATAGTATTCATCCATGAGAAAAAAAAGAAATCTTGCCATTTGTGACAACATGGATGGAGCTCAAGAGCATTATGCTAGTGAAATAAGTCAGACAGAGACAAATACAGTGTGATATTACTTGGGTAGAATCTAAAAAGAACAAACTCAGAGAAACAGAGTTGAGTGGTGGTTACCAAGGGGTGGGTGGGGGGTGGGGAAATGAGGAACGATTGCTCAAAGGGTGCAGTCTTTCAGTTATAAGATTAACAAGTCTGAGAGTCTCATGTACAGCATGCTGATTATAGCTAATAACATGGTATTGCATATTGAATGTTGCTGAGAGAGTAGATTTTAAACATTCTCACCAGAAAAAAAGAAATGCTAACCATGTGACAGGATGGAGGTGGCAGCTACTGCTATGGTGGTGATCATTTTGCAACATACACGTGTATCAAATCAACACATTGTACACCTCAAACTTACACACTCCTATGTGTCAATTATATCTCAATAAAGCTGAAAAAAGGAAAAGTGCATTTATTTGTGGAAGTGAACCATTTCTTCCCCCTGCCTGGCCCCTGCAGGTGTTGGGTTTGTGACGTCTACTCTAGGAGGTCCCCAGTGGTCACATGCTTCTCAGTTGACGTGTACAGACCATGACATCTGGCCTCTCCTATCCCTCAAATGTCAAGGCTTCTCTGGTCTACGTTCTTTGTGGGGCGAGCGGGGGATATTTATCCTGTCTGTGCTTTAGAGAAAAACAACAGACCATTTTCTCAATGGTCATATCCTGTTTGCTTTCAAAACCATGCTTCTTCTCTCACAACTGTGCTAAATAACGAAAGAACAGAGATTAAAGTTTAGAAAGTGGAAGCCTCTCAATAAGTGTTTTCTGCAAGCCTTTAAGACTTTTGAACTTGATGATAGGTCTGGGTTACATAGACATCTTTGCAGGAATCTTTTGTCAATTAACATTTTCCCAGAATGATGTGCCCCCCCACTTCCCAAGGATTCCAAGACCAGTATATTACATTACTCTCAAGGGTTTGAGATCGAGCCGGTTTAGAGCTTGTCCAAACTAAGAAGAGAAAGAATCAAGATTCCTCACATTTCCTCTCGTTCTTCCTTCTCACCTGGATGAACGCTCTCAACTAAACCTCGCCACTCAGTGTCAGAGCTAATGGCAGCAGAACCCAGTTTTTCTTTTGATTCACAAAGAAAGCTCTAAAGTTCACCTTTACCCCATTTAAGGACTTTGGAAGTACAGGTATGGTCATGATAAAATGACACCACTGAAGAATTCATATCATAAAAAGGTCAATTTCTCTAAAAAAAAAATGTAGATGTAATGCAATTCCAATCAGAATCCAAACGGGATTTTTTTTTTAGAACTAGATAAGATGACTTTTAAGTTTATACAGAAATATAATTGTTTAAAAATTGCCAAGAAAAAAACTAGTGGGGGCAACTTGCTTTGCCAGATGGTAAAATTTTCAATACAGTGCCTCTAACCACCACCGCCATCGCCATCATCCTCATTGTCATCCTCATCAGTAGGCCAGCAGGCTATGGATACAGAATGAAAAAACAGAAGCAGTATGGCGTCTGGTATGAGATCCAGGTATTTAAGAGAAATTAACATGTGACAAAGGCAGTACTTCAGTGTAGTTGAAAAGAAAGTGCTTTATTTCACAAGGATTCTGGGAAAACTGGATACCCATCAGGAAAATGGAACCATATCTCATCACTCCATATACAAGAATAAATTTCAGATATATTAAAAATGTTAATATAAATACTAGAAAAAAACTGGGAGAACCTTTATATGAACTTGGGAGGGGAGAGAGCATCCTAAAAACAACACAGGAGATCCAGAAGAAAAGAGACAAGATAGGTAAGTTTGGCTACAGAAAAAGAAAATAACGTTGGGAAGATGACAAAAGTTCTGGAGACAGGTGGTGGGCGTGGTTGCACAACAACGTGAATGTACTTAATGGCACCAAACTGTACACTCAAAAATGGTTAAAACGGTAGATTTTGTGTTATGTATATTTTATCATAATAAAAAATAAGTAAAATAATGTTGGTTGCTAAAAACAAAACAAAACTACAAACAATGTCAAAAGACAACTGGCTGGGAAATATTTGTTAAAGTTATGACAAATAAACGGTGATGTTCCTAAAATTACAAAGAAGTTTTATGTGTTATAAAGAATAAGACAACCTAGTGGGAAAATGAGCAAGAGATATAAATAGGTAAGACACAGAAGAGGAAAAAGAAATGAGCAAGAGACATATGAAAAGATACTCAATCTCAATGAGATACCATAAGACATATGTTAGAATGGCTAAAACCCAAAAAAAGCTGACTGCACCAAATGCTTGTGACGACACTGAGGAACAGGAACCCTCAGTCACTGCTGGTGGGAATGCAGAATGGGACCGCCACGTAGGAAGACAGTCTGGCAATTTCTTACAAAGCTCCAGGTAGTTGTTCCATATGATCTAGCAATCACACTCCTACGTGTTTACCCAAATGATTTGAAAACTATGTCTATACAAAAACCTGTACACAAATGTTTCTAACAGCTTTATCTATAATAACCCAAAACTGGAAGCAACCAAGTTGTCTTCCTATAAGTAAATGGATAAACAAATTGTGCTAAACCCAAAGAATGGAATCTCATTCAGTAATAAAAAGAAACAAGCTATTAGGCTATGAAAAGACATCTATGAAACTTAAATGCATATTGTCAAGTGAATAGTACAAATGTATGAAACAACCTCACTGAAGGGGGTGGAGGGAGAAGGTGCCGACCTACGTAACCTTGGAAACGTGTAGTCTGTAGGACTAAAGGAATGACACATGAGCATGGTACTCTTGTTGATAAGGTTGTTTCCCATGGGGGATGCAGGGTAACAATTCTGCTTCTGCTATATATGTATACTGGAAGTGAACACTTAAGTAAATGAATGCTGGGTAATGGGAGCCAGGTTCTCCCCATTAGAGCGGGAGTTTACAGACAAGCAGGAGAGGAGACAAGGATAATCCATGATCTCATCTATCCATGGATTAGAGTTGGAGACATCAGCATGAACTCATGCTCAGCTTAATATAGATACAGATGGTTACATATAAAAATAACTACGGATCTGTGTGTATACACGCATTTTTGCCTTACTCTGTCAGCTGAGAGGGCCTAGAAGCAGCCACACCCCAGTAGCAACAAGTAAACCCAGTGCCCAGATCTTGTTTTTGAATACCATTCTCCAGGGAAGGGAACTAGGGCTCCTTGGAGAAAATGGATGATTCTAGGGAGGGCAGGAAAAATATAAGATGAGGATGGAGCATCTCGTAGTGCCAGAAAGTAAGGAAGTGCTAAAGCAAAAACAAACACTACACTGAAGGGGGTATGTCAAAGGGACACAAATATCCATGGGTCCATACTGACATGAATGAATGAATGAATGAATGAATAGGGGAGAATAAATCAATCTCCTTTGTGGAAGAATTCCAAATAATCTATGTAGATACTCCGCCTTCAAGGAGGAGACCCTAACTCCCCACTCTGTAGGAGGGCTGCGCAGAGGGACGTCCTTCCAAGGAGCATAGCGTGGAGAGACAGAAGAGGAGCAGCTGTACGGTGAGAAACCTGACGAACACTGTCTCACCAGGGGACTCAGGTCAACACTGATACTGATCGTCTGCACGCTCGGCATGGTGTGACACGGTTATCTTCCTCGCCAAATCCACGAGCCCAGTCTAACCACGAGAAAAACACCAGACAAATTCCAATAGAGGCGCATTCTACAAAACACCTGACCAGTCTTCCTCAGAGATGTCACGGCCATCAGAACACAGATGGTCTGAAACTGTCTCGGCCAAGGGAGGCCTAGGGATGCAGGACAACTAAATGCAATGTGGTCTCCTAGATGGGATCCTGGAAGAGAAAAAGGACATGAGGTAATAACTAAAGAAATTTGAATGAAGTATGGACTTTAGTTAATGATAATGTATCACTACTGGTTCTTTAATTATAACAAATGTACCACGCTAAGTAAGATGTTAATAATAGGGGAAACTGGATGCAGGGTATATGGGAACTCTCTAAATGATCTTCTCAATTTTTCTGTAAATCTATGACTGTTCTACAAAATGAACTCTGTTGGAACACGCACACTCTTTTACCCAGCACGCCACTTCTGGGAATACACCTCGTATAAACAGAAGCACCATTGCTTAAAAATGTATGTACAAGGATATTTATTGCAGCATTGTTTGTGGAGGCAAAACATTGGAAACAATACAAATGTCCTTTGATAGAAGAGGATGGCTAGTAAACTGTGGTCCATTTAAACATGAAATATGAAATACTATGCAGCTAGTAAAAAGAATGAAATTAATAGAGGTCTGTCTATTGACCCAATGACAGTGATGTATTGTTGAGTGAAGAGGTGAGCTGAGTAATTTTGTAAAAGTATATGGAAATAGAAGCTATGGAGTAATTTTATTAAAAATAGATGAAAATAGTATATTAAAATGTATTAAAAATTACTCTATTTTCACATATTCATTTGTTACATATTATTATTTAAAACATACTGAGCCCTACTCTGTGCTGGACGTTAGTCTGAGCTTTGGGATTACAATATTTAACAAAGCTGACAAAAATCTCTGCTCTCAGGAAGCTCATACTGGACCATGTTGGATGGTGATAAGTTTTATGGAAAGAAAGAAAGTAGGTAGGGGGCATAGCGTGGTGGGGGGTGTGACTTAAAACAGGGTGGTCAGGGGAGACCTCACTGAAAGGTGACAAATGAAGGGAGACCTGAGGAAGGGTCGTGAGGATTCCAGAAAAGTGTTCCAGGCGGACGGCACTGCCGTTCCAAAGGCTCTTACGTGCGCTCCTGCCTGGGAAGTTTGTGGAACAGCAAGGAGGTCAGCGTTTCAGTGCCTCTGTGTCCTGCTTCCCAGCCTTTCTGCCAATGTTTTAATTTAACAGTCACTGCAGCAACCAGCTTTGAGTGGATGAAGCCCACAGCCCCCACCTCAGCTGCATCCGTACCCTTTGCTTTCTGCCCAAGGAGGGATGTATGGGATGCTGGTGGGATGATTCTAACACTCCGGAGTTAACACCCCATGGGGGGACCATTGGCCAACGGGGACAGGCAGTGGTGGTGAATGCTCCCCTCTTCTGGTCCCTGGCTCCTCAGGGAACTGTTGCCCCTGCACTGGCTGGTCCTCCTTCCCCATCTCCCTCTCTCCTGTCCTCTGCTCCAGCTCCCTGGTATCACTTCCCCAAATCAGCAACTAACACACAGCCCCTTGTCTCAGACTTCACTTTGGGGGACGTGTACAAGCCAAGACGGGTAGTACCAGAAGCGGCCTTGCTGGCCTATCTTCGGAATGGGATCCTGGAACTGGATCAGTCCCCAGGCAGACCGCAACAGGCCCCCAGTGCTGGTGGGACGTGGGCCGAGACGAAGCTCTGGGAACCGCAGCAACACAGTTACTAAGACTTTCCTCCGCGGTGGCTCTGAGTGAGGCACAGGTCGGCTCATGCGGCAGCTGCGGTGCACGAGTAGGGTGGAGCAATGGTAATTACAGGGATTACTGAAGGAGCTGGCTTGTTAACACCTCTAGGTCATTGAAAAAAGAGAAGAGAAAATGACAGGTTCAGGTTAGCCACGAGTCGACCGGGAGTCAGAAGGCTCTGCGGCAGTCCTGAAAGAGGTTTCTCTCTCCGCAGACACCAGACAGACTGTGCAGAATCAGCCTCGGGACTTAGTTTTAAGGGCATCAGAGGGACAAGAGACACCAGGCCCAACCGCAACAGGTCTCACGCCAAAGTCAGGGCTCTGGTGAGAAAAGAGAGGGACATTAGGGGGAAGAGCCTGAGAATCTCAAATCCTCAAATTTCCTAGAACCCCCCGGGCTGGAAGAAGCAGCTTCCACCCTTTTGCCAAAGGTGAAACGCTTCCCCTCTCTCGGAGTCCCTGAAAAGACCTCATGAGGCAGGTGCTCCTTGGGAGGATGACGCATGTCCTCTGGATTCTACCCACCTCCTCCCGCGACCCACAGCCCTGTAACCAGCATGGGCTGCAGCAGTGCCTGAGCATGGCAATACGGTTCTTGCTCCAGGAGGAAACAACTACACGCAAAGAATCCCAACAGCTGGCTCAGACGCACCAGCAGGAATCTCGAGGGGCTGGACCACGGCAGTGGTGATGTGCAAGGCTGGACGCGGGAAAGTCACTGATGTGGGAGCACTGTCCCATGACTTGGGACTTAATTCCTGACAAGGACACCTGCAGGCAGACTTTAATATGTTGTTGGCTTGGCTTTTTGAAGGCTGGGCTTCCAGTAGATAAGGTGGAGATGCTGGTACTGCCCTGGCAGAGTACTGAGGAAGAGGCCTGGGAGCTCAAAGAGGTGGAAACATTAGAATGGACCTATGACGTGGGACGGCAGAACCCACTACCTGATTATGTTTCCTTGGAGGCCCGGAGAACACACTCTCCTCTAAGCAGAAAGGAAGGCACAGGGAAGGAGTCACTGACATCTTGAGAACCTCATGGTGGCAGTCCTCTGCAGGCTGGGTGGACAGGATTGCCCTATGTGGGCTGGAGAGGTCACCATAGAACTAGGCTCTCTGGTTCCAACAGCAGCAACAAGCTTCCAGGGGGCTGAGACCAGCTGCTGACAGTGGCAGGGTGTTCATAATTACCATCGTGGGAAGCAAGGCCAGACGCCTTAGTTCCCACAAATCCATGCTGACGCACAGATGGGAACTCGCTGTAGAGGCCTCATGGGTGAACTAGAAGGGCAGGTGTGCTGCTTGACTTGTGTTCCCAGAAGGAATGCGAGATGGCAGGCAGGCGATGTCAACTGTGAGAATGGAAACCACGGTTCCTCACCCAGTTTCTAGATCTGTCAGTTTGTAGACCAAGTGCTGTTGATAGAGTCACCTTGCCAAAGAATCCTGGAATGCCACCACAAGCACTCCTTGATCCTTTCCCAAAGGGATCTGGGGCCATTTACCAGAGTAACTGGGGAAAGGGAAATAGACTTTTCAAGGGCTGTGGCTACAAGGCCTGAGCTAGCACTGCTATCTGGGGACCCACAATGTTATCATTGCCTTGTAATGCCTTGTAGTGGGCCCCATGGGTCCAGGGGTTCACTCCCAAGTACATAGTTAGACTGTATACACTTAGCAACCGGCCATCCCTCACATTGGTTCTGTGACCTGTGGAGTAAGAGCCAATATGGCAGAAAGGGCCAATGGAAGCCCTGAAATTGCGCAACCCCCAAAACACCCTGGCCAAAACAGTAAATCAGAAGCAGAACCACATCCCAGGAGTAACTTCAGAGATTAGCACCACCATCAAAGATTTAGAGGATGCAGAGTGGCATCCCCATCATACCCCACTCTGTTCACCTGGTAGCCCACTATATACTCAACCGAATCGTAGTTCCAATTGCAGCTGCTGGGCCGGAAGTCGCATCTTTCCTGGAACAGATCTAGTCTCTGGCACTTGATATGCAACTACTGATCGACGGATGAGTTCGCTCCAATCCCCATCAGTAGGAGGATCAGAGCAGTTCGCTTTCTGTGGAACGTACAGCAGTTCACATTCACTGTCCCGCCCAAGGCCCACGTTAACTCTCCTGCTCTTACAATATAGTCCACAGGGACCTTGATTGTCTTGACATTCCACAGAACATCTTGCTGATCCACTGTACTCATGACAGCAGGCTAACTGGGCCTCCTGGTGAAGGGGAAATGGCAAGTCCTGTGGACACCCAATTAAGACACATGTGTGCCAAAGGATGGGAGAAAACCCTCTGGGGCATGGTCTGGGGGATGTCTAGGGTCCAGTGACCTGGGGTATGCTGAGACACCCCCTTTAGAGCAAGGACAAATTGTCGCACCTTATGTCCCCCATCACTGAAAAAGAGGCATTGTGCTTGGTGGGTCTCTTTCGGTTTTGGAGGCCGTGCATAGAGCCCCTGGGAACACTGCTTTGTCTGATTCACCGGGTGATCTGCCGGTCCTGAGTAGGACCCAAAGCAAGAGAGAACTTAATGGTAGGTCCAGGCCATCCTACACTCAGGCCATCCAACACGGTATGTACAATCATGCTAGCGCTGTCCAGCTCCTGGTGTGTCACTAAGCCCTAGCAGAGTCTGGGCATCGGACTATGGGACATCATGTGACTCTGTGACCCAGAGCTGCCCACTGTGAACTGGGCAACAGAGATCCACTGTCATAAGACTGCACGATGCAGCAGCAACCCACCACTACGAAAACTATACATTTGGGATCAAGTAGATCCACAGGGAACAAGCAAGTTACAAAGGAAGTGGCCTGTTCACCCATGTCATCTGTTTTGCTGCACTGTCGCCTCTGCTTCAACTTGCAGATATGGTTGAACCAGAGTTTCCAAGCAATGGAGGAGAAAAACCTCAAGTCCAGCGCCCAGATGGACCAGCTCATTACGTTGGCACTAGTTGAGAATGGACTGCCATCACGCTAACCCCACTCAGCAGAGGGCTTGAAGGACAATGGTGAAGGCGAATCCTACTGAGCAGAGCTTCAAGCTGAGCACTTGATGGTTTACTTTGTGTGGAGGAAGAAAGGACCTGAGATGTGCATGGACCTGTGGGCAGTGGCAACTAGCTTGTCTAGTTGATTGAGTCTGGAAGGAGCCAGATTGAAAGATTAGTTGGAGAAGAGGCATAAATTGTACTTGCGGGAGTGAGCACAGAGCTGGAGGACCTTTGGGCCTCATATTAATGCCCACCAGAGAGCATCTGCCGCAGGGGAAGCACTGAGCAACCAGGCAGAGGATGTCTTCTCTGGTGGGTGTCAGCCTGCTCTGTCCTTGGCCACCCCAGTGCTTGTGCAACCTACCCATGAGCAGAGTGGCAGGGAGGGTGGCTATGCATGGCCCAGTAGCACTGGCTCCCTCTCTCCAAGGCTGATCTGGCTCCTGCTGCCACTGAGGACCCAACCTGCCAGTAGCAAAAACTGATGCTGAGGCCCTGATCTGCACTGGCCTTTAAGGAGCCCAGCATTTGTCCTTACTGGAACTGATACTACTTCTAGATATGGGCTTTGCCTTTCCTGCCTGCATCACAATCCCAGGGTTAGAGAATGCTTGCTTCACTGGCATGAGAGTCCACACAACAGCAGACCAAGGGGCCCATTTTGCAGCAAAGGAGGCATGACAATCAGCATATGGCCAAGGATCCATGCGTTCTGCTATATGCCTCATCACCTGCAACCAGCCAGCCCAGCAGAATGATGGAATGTGCACCCCAGCCCTTCGGGAGCAAATGTACTGAACCAGCAGGCACCACGTGGTGCTGTGCTCCAGGAGCTAATCCGAGGGACCGGGCACCAGAGAGGAATCAGGACTACACTCCCTCATCACAGCTCCCAATGACCCACTTGTGGAAGTCATGCTTCCTTGCCCCGATATTCTCTCGAATGTGCAGAGCTTTATGTGTACGTGATTGGCCACTGGAAAAACCGAAATGCCCATTAATAAGTCCTCAGTTAAATAAACAATAGGACTTGATAGCATATTCAAATGATGAAATAGTATGCAGCTGGTAAAAAAAATAAGGCACATCTATGCGTGTTGACTTGAAAAGATGTCCAAGACATATTAAGTACAAAAAGGTAATTACGGAATAGTATATACAATATGATAGCATTTGCATCTGTTTTTAAAACAGAAATATATGTCCTGTACAAGCACAGAAGTCCTCTGGAGTGAAGCATGCGAGCCTGTGGCGGTTTGGGGGGATGAGGATGGAGAGTGGCGAGGAAGGGAGGTTTCCTTTCACTTTACGTCCTCCTGGACCTTCAGGCTTTTTTTTTTTCTTACATAAGCACATGTGACTTTATCATGCAAATGGTTTAAAAATGAGTTGCATAAGCTCTTCACTATGTTATAAAACCGAGATAAATATTTTGAAGTTAGTTCCAGACAGCTAGTTAATACATCAGTTTTTTGGGGGGGGGGGCTGTTTTCATTATTAAAAAGGCTATTTGGATTATCACCACCATCTCCAGCTGAGAGGAAAATACCCTGCACCTTCTTGGTGCTGCTGAGGGATCACCTGTCAGCGCTCTCCTTTGGTAAAGGAAATGATCCCACATTTCTGCCAAATGCCAGGAACCCATGGCAGACACTCTGCTAGTGTTTTGTTTTGGGGGTGGCTAGCCAAGGCGGGGCGTGACGCACGGAAGGGAGGAGCTCTGAGAGAGCTGCCATCACAGGTGCAGAGGTTGGGGCCTGAGGGTTGTTTATGTGGGGTTTTCCGTAGACAACACGGATGCAGCAGAATGTGCCAGGCTGGTCCTCTGGCCAGAGACTGGGCTGAGGTCTCCTCTGGACTCCTCTCAAGACCCAGCACAGGCTAAGGATGCGCACAGCGGATGCTCAATCTGCTTTATCGACTAATAAAGTACTTGAAAAGTACTAGGAAAGAAGTAATAGTACAAATGTGATCAAAAGGAAAATTAACACTGACACAGCCAAAAATTAACCTAACAATGAACTGACAGCGACAAATCAAACTGTTTTTAAGGTGTGGTTGAAGCATCAGTTGGTTTAGAAACTCTTATCTTTCATATTCTAACAAAAAGAGAGATGGAGTTCAAAGATTTCCAACCAGGCAATTTTATCCAACAGCATTTTTACAACAGTGCTTTTAAAGTTAATAAGTAATAAAGAAGGCTAATAATTAGCAAGAAAATATGTCTGTTGAAAGCAAATTTGTGGCCTAAAACATCAGTCCTGCCAAATAAAAAGATAAACTAAAACATTAAAAACATTTAAAGTGAAAGACAGCAGGCCAGCCCCGTGGCCGAGTGGTTAAGTTCAAGCGCTCCGCCTTGGCGGCCCAGGGTTTCGCTGGTTCAGATCCTGGGCGCAGACATGGCACCGCTCGTCAGGCCATGCTGTGGCGGCATCCCACATGCCACAACTAGAAGGACCCACAACTAAAACATGCAACTATGTACTGGGGGGATTTGGGGAGAAAAAGCAGAAAAAAAAATTTTCCATTCCACATACAAAGTACCACCTTCCAGTGTGGACTGACTGTTTCATAATAACTATATAATACAGGTTGTCTACCTATAAATTTTACTTGCTGGAAATAAAAATAATTTAAGTGGCCAAAAAAGCAAAGGCATAATTACGTTTTTCACCAGTGTTCACTATAAAATCACGTACTCGGCCTCCTCCTGCTCTGTGGTATTTGATTTGCTGGAGCCTGGGCGTGTGGCAGGATGAGAGCAGGAGTGTTCAGGACGCTGACAGGTGGCAGTGTGTGCTTACTCCCCTTACAGACTCGGTGTCTTTAAGAAGGTCACGAGCTAGCCGGGCGATTGCTCCTGCTTTTGTTCTTGCAATATTTGTGTGGCAGCTTTATTACTTAGGAGTTCACGACACAGCAGGAATATACTCTTTCTAGATAAACATGTCGTGAGCTAGGTCAAAAAATCTCCTAATACACAAACAAAACAGTCTGTTACTATTTGCAGTTACTACATTATCTTGTAAAATACAACTAAACAGGTCTCCACTTGTAGAACAAATAGGCAGAGATCATGGGGGCATTTGTTTGGTTTCTGTCACTGTGGGCATCGCAAGGGAATGCCCTGCTTTGTGGTCCATGCTGGTGACAACCAGGTTCCCTAACTCCCAGCGTCTGTCCCTACACCAGTGATGCACGTTGCGGGGCCAGACCTGCCAGCCTCCAAAGAAAACTGCATACGACGAAAGCCATGTGGCCCGAAGGCCCAGCCCAGACCCAGCGCGCCCAACACTGTCCGCAGATGGGTTTGCGTGGCCTGGATGGTGCTCAGCCTTCCCTTAAATTGCCTGTGCACGTTTTAAAGTTAGATCTCGTTCTCACTAAAAGGAACCAGGGCTCCTAGGAGAAACGGCTCATTCCAGAGAGCGGGCAGGATGAGCCCGGGACATTCTGTCATGCCGCACAGTAAAGAAACACTCAGGGAAGGACCAGGATCCGTCAGGACAAGGAGCTGGATCCAAGGAGCCCCGGATGGCCAGATGCAGGCAATTTGAGAATCAAAAAGAATGACAGCGACGGTTTGTGACATGTTGAATTAAAAAAAAATCCACAAATTCACAGTGATACTAAAAAGCACGTGTATGGGGGGGATGGTGGTGAAGAAAAGTTCTTTTTTGTTTTTTTTTTTTTCAGAAAAATTATAAACAATGAATGTAGAAAGAATTGTTGAAAATCACAATTTTATAATAACTGTTATGATAACTTACTGAGGCAGGATCTTTGGGTGAAAGTTGTTGGGGAACAGGGAGTCACGCAATTGCAAAATATCACCCCTCAGATTACTTACTAATGATAAAGGGAAAATGTTTCTTTGCAATCGAGAAACATGGCAGACCCATCTTAACCAGGAGATTAGAACCAAGGGGACCAACTGTGGGGCAAACCGCCATCAGGTCCCTCCTGATGAGAAGCAGTGTGATGGACACGGCCTCACCCATGCAGCGTTCTCACTGAAGATGTCCAGCCTGCACCAAACGGTGTGGAAACAGCCAGACAATCTCTGTGGAGGCACATTCCGCGGGATGACTGGCCAGGACCCTCCTCAAATGCCAATGTCATGAACAACTAAAAGAAGAATTAAAACGTAGCACAGCTGTTTTAGAATAAAGGAGATTGAAGAGACGTGGCAACTAAATCCTATGTATGGCAACTGATTAGACCCTGGATTAAAAAATATAATTATACAGGGGCCAGCCCGGTGGTGCAGCGGTTAAGTTCGCACGTTGTGCTTCTCAGCAGCCCGGGGTTTGCTGGTTCGGATCCTGGGTGTGGACATGGAACCACCTGGCAAGCCATGCTGTGGTAGGCGTCCCACATATAAAGTAGAGGAAGCTGGGCACGGATGTTAGTTCAGGGCCAGGTTTCCTCAGCAAAAAGAGGAGGATTGGCAGTAGTTAGCTCAGGGCTAATCTTCCTCAAAAAATATATATATATATAATTATACACAGAGTTATACGACTATTATTGGGACCATATGAGAAATTTGAGCACAGCCTGAACATGAGATAACAATATTGAGTCAATGTTAAAGTTCTGGAGTGTGGAAATCCTACTGTGGCTGCAGGAGAATGTCTTTGTTCTAAGAGAGTCATGCTGCGTACTTGGGGAATGAGTCAGCCAAAAAAGTGTGTGAGTGCACATGCATGTGCATGTGTGTGACAGAAACAGAAAGGAAATAAAGCAGAATTCTAACTGACTAAACAATCTAGCTAAGAGTATGCAGGAATTCATTGTGTTATTCTGTCCACTTGTATATATTTTGAAAATTTTTTCAAAACAAAGCATTGCGGGGAAAAAGCCAGGAGATTTTACATAAAACTTTAATTTCTGGCTTTTTAAAAGAAGAAATGAAAATCTAAGACTCTGGGCTCGCAGTCTGTGGAGCTGAGCAGTGGTCGCCTACTTGACACACAACGTGGTCTGCAGGGCGCCCTAGTCCCCACCTCTCCATCTTGTCTCACACTCAGCCTGCTTCACTCACTTCTGGTATCAGTGTCATCCCCACAGACATTTGAGCTTGTAATCTCATATAAGCCACAACAGAGAATGCTGAATACGGCTAAAACAATTTACTAATTGGGCCGGCCCGGTGGCGCAGCAGTTAAGTTCACACGTTCTGCTTTGGCGGCCTGGGGTTCGCCAGTTTGGATCCTGGTGTGGACATGGCACTGCTCATCAAGCCATTCTGTGGCAGGTGTCTCACATATAAAGTAGAGGAAGATACGCACGGATGTTAGCTCAGGGCCAGTCTTCCTCAGCAAAAAGAGGAGAATTGGCGGTAGATGCTAGCTCAGGGCTAATCTTCCTCAAAAAAAACCCCAAAAAACCCCAATTTACTAATCCATTTCAACAAGCCAATTACACAATTTGAAGAGAAGGGACTTAGAAATGGCACCAATTAGCAACAGCAGGACTAAATTCTTTAAGCTGTCACAGGATTTCCCACTGAGACTTTTATTGAGTTGGGAAATATTATCCAACTAATATGGGAGAAACATTCGTTCAACTAATACTGGGGGAGCAGAAGCCTTTACAAATTGTGAAAGCTCCAGTTAGATCCTAAAGCTGACTAGCATTCAGTGGGATGGGACCCTGGCTAACCGTCGCCTGGAATTCAGCTCTTAGTAAATGCTTTGGTGGCAGGGAACCTTGACCTCCCACAGGCCATTCCGTCGCTGGAGCGGTAACCTGCCAGCAGACTTTCTGGTCTGATATCTAAGGCGGTGATCGTCTCTGGGGAGACATGGGCCTCCCTTCCTTACCAGCACTGCATTCAAAGCCCACCTTTCTGCCTTCGCACTGTGCATCTCTCTCTCCTCTGCTATTGCTCTTTTTGACCCTCTACTTTCCTGTCCTCGCAGCCTCAAGGCTGCTGGACCACCATCAGATGGCTGGCCCAGGAGCACTCTGCTCCCTCAGCACAGTTGGTGAAGCAACGGCAAACAGAGACGTAAATCACCGCGATGCTCTGGGCCAGCTTCCAGGAGGCTCCCGAGCTCGCCCGAGGTCACCAACGGCTCTGAGCAGATCAGACAATGTGCTCCTAACTTGGCTCTGTCCCCATGCAGTCACACAGCCCCAGTTACTTAAAGTAAGTAGTTACTTAAAGTAATAGACGGTTACTTAAAGTAAGGAGATCATAGAAATAAAGGAGATGCTCTGAACATTTGGGAGGTTATTAGTATTCATGACTACAGTCAAATGACAGCAGGTTTCCAGCACATAGTCCACACTCAGCATTCTTACCTTCCCAATACCCTGTGGGCTTTTTTTTTTCCTATTTGTTCCCCAAAGGAGTCTTTTTGCACATTTTTTTCCCAATCACCCCCCAGTGAAATTTTAATTCCACAAATCTACTGTATATCCATATGTACTATATGTATATCTGTGCTTTATACAATATAAAAGTTTGACACCCCGCCCCGGAACAATTTTCATCCCTTGGGGGTGGTCCCTTCCTCACTAAGGATGCATGCACTTTATTGTCATGTTTACAGTAAAGTTTTTAATGGACATTTTTCCCCCTTGCTCATTCGCACTGTCGTTGGTGGCAAACCATAACTTTTGCCTTCTAAAATGATCCGCAGGGTTCTGGAAGGAGAGTCAGGAAGAACTCCTATTCTAGTGAGAATGTGACCCACAGCCCAGGCCCCGCTGGAGGCAAGGCCGGGATAA
Source organism: Equus przewalskii (assembly GCF_037783145.1). Classification (NCBI taxonomy): domain Eukaryota; kingdom Metazoa; phylum Chordata; class Mammalia; order Perissodactyla; family Equidae; genus Equus; species Equus przewalskii. Next base: position 183,578,674 of record NC_091831.1, read on the forward strand.
ATGCCGGGGACCAGCCACTGGGGAACTTCTGAGTGTGGGGTCTGGTGGAACGTGGTGGTTCTGCTCTGTGGGTTTGGGGACTGATGGAACGCGGCTGCATTCCAGCTTCCTAACCAGGAGGCCACAGCAAATAATTAACCATGCCGAACCCACGTGTAAAACGGGAAACAATACCCACCTTCTAAAGTTGTTAGAAGCATAATCTGTGCATCCTAGGTAACGACGCCTGGCGCTTTGCCCAAGTCTGCTGGGCCACCAAATGGCAACATGTGATTCCTTCTCCTTGCCTGTCTCTCGGTTTTCTTATCTTCTAGAGGAAGGGTTGTCACAAACAATGTCCTAGCTGCTGCTTTTGGCCCATGACTGATCCATTCTAAGGCCCCCTGTACTGTCTGCCACACTGCCAAAGGTCTGCCAGGCACCTCATGATGGCAGCGTCCTGTCCTTCATCTCAACTCCTCCGGGAGCGTCTGCTCTTCCCACCACTGCTGGTTGGAATCCTTTGCTTCCTTCCTCTTCTAATAGTTCTACCATTTTTATTCCCAGAGGGAAGGCTCAGCAGCCTCGAGGCTGGGGACCTTAGTAATACAATTATTCTGGGATGGTTGGCTCGTGTTAGTTTTGAACCACACAGTCCTCTTCTTGCTGGACACACAGATCTTCCCCAGGGGGCTGGGCTGGTTTCAAGCACAGTCACCTGCTTTATGCAGAAACAGTGCCCACCTGAACCACAGGGCCTGCAATGACTTCAGCCTATCATGCCAGACTTCTTGATCTAAGGTGGCTTTCTTTCAGGGACCTTGCCCCTCTCCGTAATCTGGCTTCTGTCATGACCGCCGCACCTCCCATCCAAAATATCTTTATATGCTTGAACCCTGCTTATGGAAAGGGGTTGAATTCTCTCCTTTGGGCTCAGGTGTCTCGTGCAAATCAGCAGATGTCATACATCCTAGTGGAAGCAGTCCCTCATGCATAGCTTGGAGATGGCTGTGGGGGTCCTGTTACATAAGATTAAGGATCGTGTACGTGAAGAACCTAGCAACATTCCAAATAAAATAAGAGGGAGCCTAATCTCCTAGCTGGTCCACAAATAGGTCATTTATTATGCCGTTAGAGCTATTTCTGGTCATGCTCCAGGCTAGTAGCTCAAGGCCTTGGCTCCAGGAATTCCTTCCCTCCAATAACATCAAGTTTTCTCTCTACTGGATTGATACCAAGAATACAAACACTCTTCTTTCTCCCATATTAAAAACAACAGCTACAAAAACTCTTGACCCCACATCCTTCCAAGTGCCTCCTGCCCCATTTCTCGGCGTCCTTTTATAATAAAACTCCTCAAAAGAGTTGCCGATGTGACCGTCTCCACTTGGCCCTTCTCATCCTCATTTGAACAATCTCTGATGGAGCTTTCATTCCCACCGCTCCACCCAAACAGCTGTTGTCAAGATCTCAAATGACCCTCATATTTTCAGAGCCAATGGCTGATTCTAAATCTGTACTAATGGTGACCTTTGACACCAATAACTATTCCCTCCTTCTTGAAACATTTTCTTCCCCAAGCTTTCATGAACATTGCTCTTGGGGTTTTCCCACCCCGAGGATCAGCCCTTCCTGCCTCCTTGCTGGTTCCTCCTCGTCTTCCAGACCTCCCGACGCTGGAGCCCCAGGGCTCAGTCTTCCGTATTTGTCTCCCAGGGTGACCTCACCCAAGCTCACAGCCTTTGACACCACTGCTGTGCTGCTATCTCCCAACTCTGCACCTCCAACCCAACTCTCCCCTCAGTGCCAGACTCGTAGTGCACTGAATCGCCACTTTACAGTCTCCTTGGGTTCACATCTCAGACTTAACATATCCAACACAGAACTCCCGGTTTCCTTTCTCCCAAATTTGCACCTGGTCTCCCTGTCACAGTGAATGAGCTCTTCCTTCTTCCAGTTCCTCAAGTCGAGAACCTGGGAGTCATTCCTGATTCCTCAGCCAACCAGCATATTGCGACATGCTCTTCTCTCAGAAAAGTCTTGAATCTGGCCACCTCCACCGCCACCACTCACACCAAACCCATCTCCTTACACCTGGATTAGCCTGACAGTCTCTAACTCACATTCCTGTTCCTGGAGCTGGAGCCACCAGCAGCTAGAGGAATCCTTCTAGTCACGCCAGGGCGCCCTCTGCTCAAAGCCTTCTGACGGCCCCACCTCATTCATAGGCCCTCACTTCGACTCCTTATCTTTAACTTCATCTCCTAAGACTCTCGCTCTTGCTTACTCTGTGACGCACTCATCTGTCTGCTCCTCTTAGAACACAGGCCAGCACATGCCAGAACCCACCACTTGATCCTGCCTCGGGGCCTTTGTACTGACTGTTCTCTCTGCCTGGAATGCCTTTCCCCTGAAGCTGCATGAGTCACCCCTTCTCATTTCTTCTGGTCTCTCTTGTAATGTCATTCATCAGAAAGGCTTTTCCTCACCACCCTGTATAGGTAAGCAAGCCCCTCCAGCATCCTCCGCCCCTTATCCTGCTTTATTTTTCACCACTTGACATGTAATTATTTGTCTACTGGCAGTCTCTCCTTACTTGTGAGGACACGGGCAGAGAACAGTGCCGGGCACATGGCAAGAGTTCTGCCAAAACTTGCCGAATGAGCACGTGTCAGCTCTGACACACAGGTGTCTCAGCAACCACACTGACTGAAATACTGAATTCTTTCTCTTTTTGTTTTGCAATGGAAAGTGAGTTTAAGAAAGGGTAGGACAGTTTCTTTGAGCTCAGCTACTGCAGTATAATTTTACTACTGGCACCAGAACGGCACCTAATTTGTTCCTAACGTGGAGTATGAGCTGACTGATTTTAACTGGAGCAACTATTTATTTTTTTAAAAGCCTAATTACGTAACCTGGAAAAAATAAGATTCACAATTAAAACATTGAAGGGTTGACTGCAGTAGGACCTTTGGGTAAGGAGTGAATTATATTTAGTTTATTAGTACAAATAGTGAATTTATGTCATAAAAAAGTATCACACTTTTTCCAAATGGCATGAAATACTACTGTTTGAAAAGTGTTTCAAATTTTCAGAAAAAATGTTTTCTGAAAATATTAGCAAAATAGGTTTCTTGATAATAATTATCATACAAACATTTACCAACGGACGGTTACATCTTCATACACGCTTTCACATCAAGAACGGGAGCTCCACAGGTGTGCTGCCCTGGACGTTACACAGCTGGCGGCTGGACAACTCACCCCCGATCCTATCCGCCTGAGAGGAAACAACTGGGATTTTTAAAGGAGTCCATTAGCAACCACTGGGAGTTGCTTTAAATTGTTAAATAAACAGTTTAAAAAGCATATACACACGGAATTCTCTGAGGATGGATACAGGCCAAATTCTATTATAACATAAAATTCAGGGGACCACTCTGTTCTTCTGTGGTACTAGTATTTTGTGGTATCAGACACAGATCCTGTAAGCGGAACATCACCGGATCTGGGGAACCTTTTTGTTCCCAGACATAGTACTAATATTCACGCACAAAACAAATGATGTCACCATTTTCATCAATGGATAGTGAAATGAGAAAAATAAGGGCAATGATACACACACACACCAGAGAAACGTATATATATGGATATTATTTATAGTTGTCAACTACTCTCAGGAAGACTGTGCTTTTCTCTAAAATTGTGTCTTTCCTAGTTTTTAAAAAATATTAAAATGTCCTTTCTTTTACGAAGTGATGGTGATAGTAGTCGGTAGTTGGTTTTTTAAAATGCTGGTAGCCCTACCCCAATCTGTAAAAAAAAAGAATTTTTTTTGGAAATTTTACTGGTTCATGAAACCCAAAAGTCTGCAAACGACAACTTTCTAATATGAAAACCATCTTGGCTGGCTTTCTTCTTTCCGGGAGAAAGTGGAACCCCTTAGCCGGGCATTCAGGCCATCTACCCTGGTCTTCATCTGCCTTTCCTGCTTTCCCTATTGTAGCAGGAGGGGTCCGGGGTCAGACCCAGCCTGTCGCACTGCTGGGGCCAAGGGCACTGAGGTACCTTCAGCCTCAGTCCTCCTAGTTCCTGGTGGCTGACCTTTGCAGGGGTCATTAAACCCCAGCTGTGTGAGGAGTGTGCAAGGAAAAAACACCCAACTAGGAACTCAGACTCACGGAGCCCTGAGCTACCACCCCCCGGGGCTCGCACGGACCTGGAGTTGCGTCCCTCTTCCCATGGCACTGGAGCGCTGGCTTGGATTCCGGCTCCGATGGGGCCTAAAGCACTTGCCTGGACCTCACCGGTTTCCTTGTCTCAACATGTCCCCGGGAGTCAGGCTCCAAACCCTGGGCCAGCTTGGGCCAAGGTGCAGCTATGCGCTAACCATCACTTATTGCAAGGCCAGACCTATCTTCCAGGAAACTCCTCGCACCCCCTCCTACTGGACCCAGGCTTCCCTTCCTTCCCTCTCTCCCTGGCCTGCCGGAGCCCAGCAGGGATCTTGACCAAGACTTTGGGGTTATCTCCCGAGTCCTCTCAATATGCTGCTTCCCATTTGTGCGCCTTTTCCCAGAAGGGACCATCTGCCCTGACTGCCTTCTCTCGCGTTCCATGCCTCCCGAAACTTTGCAAAGTTGAGTCCAAATGTGCCTCCAAACGCTTTATTTAGCGGGTTCTTGCCTGGCATGGGGACAAGGTGAACAACCTAGGCCCTGCCCATTAGGCACCCAGTCTGTTGGGAGTGAGGGCCGAGGGGAAATTCACCTGACTTCCCTTCCAGAAGTTAAGGCGTCTGAAAGACAGAGTGTATAACTTCGTATAAACATTGTTTTAGGCACAATGGGGCTCCACAAATATTTACTGAAGAAACAAATGCCGAAAATATGACTTCATTTAACAAACCCTCAATTCATTAATTCAGCAAATATTTAACTACTCATTTTGTGTGAGGAATATTACAGAATTCTGGAAAGTTAGGGCTTAAAGAGACAGAAGGTACCGAGAGTCTAGGGCCAACACCTCCTAGAGATGGGGGGTCTGCCTGTGTGCACTCATCTCTGGGGACTGGGGTGCTGTGTGCTCTGGAGTCAGGCTCCTGTGACCACAACTCGACCCTTTACAGCACATCCACATTCACTTGTTCCAGAGAACACATCTGACTTCCCTGTTGATTGGCAACACCTACCCTTCCTAAGAGCTTATCTTGTTCATGTTCTTTTTAATCCAACAATAACATTTACTGGAGCCTGCTACATGCCAAGCAGTTGACCCAGAGATACAGGGGCGAGGTGCCCATCCCGGAGGAACTCAGTTAATTCAGGGAGCTGCACCTGGAAACACCGCATCGCTGAAGGCTGGGGGAGGCAGAGAGAGGTGTCCACAGGCCACCTTCAGAATCGGGGCCAGACTGCCTCTCTGCTAGGAACAGACTGTCTTTTCTTTGGAATAAATGAACCCCTGAAGTACAGTTACCGCCTTCTCCTCTCGGGAAAGCCAGAGAAAGGGAAAATGCCCATCAGCCCAGGAGCAACCCTGAGAACTGACCCTGTGAGGACTGGGGAGGGCAGAGGGGCCAGGTCACGGGGTGGGCCAAGACTGCTGGTCTCGCCCTTTGGGGGGCAAGGGCTTGGAAGCGTCTTCTCACAACAGGTGAGAGCTTGCTGGTATAAAGAACAGGGAAAGGGGTCCTGTGATCTGCCCATTTAATTTACCCAAAGCCTGCTGCTTCCCACTCAGGGTCCTCATCCAGAGATAACCCCACACACGCAATTCCTGGGGAAAAGAAGACTCCTCGAGAGGCTGGGAGGTGGGAGAAGCAAGAGGGAGAGAGACCCCATGAGCCCCACCCCTCCCAGTGGGGTGGTCTTCCCGGACACTTGGTCACACGGTTAGCTGCACATGGAGGCCCTCACCATCTGAAACCAAGGTCACCCCCACTGCGTTCATGGCATGGCACACTCTGCCTTGCGATTGGGGTTTCATCTTCACAGAAATTCAGAAAAGAAGCCTCTTCCCATTACAGGAAAAAATGCTTTCAGCTTGTAACAAACAACTGTCCCCACCCCATATCAAGGTCTCCTAGGGTTGACTAATGAACGGTTTTGAAGTGATCGTTTCACTCCTTTAAGAAGAATCCTTCTTCTAGAGACAGGACACTATGATGCTCAGCAGTAGATAAATGTGAGGTGTAGTGAAAACCTGTCAGCTTCCTCGCAGTTTGAAAACAGGCGCACGACTAATTCTCTTAAGGGACGGAGAATATCAGCTGAAGATGACCTAGAGTTTAAATGTCATGAATGCTAGCAGACTCCAGCTGCAGAAGTTCCCTACTATCAAAGTCCATGGCTCCCGAAGAACCAGATCTACAGGTCACACGGGGAAGCAGCTATGGGGAAGAGAAATGAAATATCCCACAGCATCTCTGAAAGTGAACACACCTTCCTTCCGGCACTGACGTCTCTAGTTCATTACATAACTGGCGACTTGTGCACAGTTGTCCCATTTGTGTCACTGAGGACGAAATCCGTGCAGGAAGGAGATGTAACCACAGGTCAAGGCACTTATTTAATATAGCACGACTCACTGTGATTTTCTAGTCCCTGAAAATTCACTGTAAAGAATCCATTACCTTGAGCATGCGGATTTCTCGAAGGGCGATTTTCTTTATGACAGGGTCATCTTCTGATTCCAGAAACCTCTTGATGGCCACAATCTGACCCGTGTCCCTGTTTCTGCATTTGAAAACCACTCCATAGGATCCTTCGCCAATTTTCCCAATTTTTTCATACTTCTCCATCACAGAGGAATAAATCTTCTTAAAATGGATCCTCACATAGTTTGAAAATGTCGCCTATAAAATATTGGCGTGAACGGAGCCTAGAGGAGACCGGGGACACCTGTTGCAGGCTCAGGGCTCCCCCGCGTCCTCCAGGCCTCGGCTCGAGACCCAGGACGCCAGCCCCGGGCGGCGCCCTCCTCGCCCAGTTCAATCGCGTTCCAGACCAGCGAGTTAAAATGTAACCGCGTCCTGCAGCGCACGGAGGTGTAAGGCGATCCGTCTTCCAACGTCGTAGTTCACCCGATCCGCTGCAGGACTGCCAAGGCCCAGGGCTTCCCCGGTTCCCATTTTGGGTCTCATTTCCCTCCGGCAGGAGGACGCCCGGGCTCCCAGGGGCGGGGGAGGGGAGAAGGGGGAGGGGGAGAGAGGAGTGGGGAGGGAGGGGGGCAGAGGGGAAAGGAGGGGAGGGGAAGGGGGGACTAGGAGAGGGGAGAATGAGTGTGGACGGGAGGGAGGAAGAGAAGGGGAGCGGAGGGGGAGGAGGACGAGGAGGGGGGAGAATGAGTGGGGAGGGGAGGGAAGGGGGAGCGGGGCCCGCGGGGCGCAGGTGCACCTGCCGCTCGGGGCTCTGGGCCGGGACCTCTCTGCCGCCGCCCCCGCCTCCGCCGGCCCCGCAGCCCCGCCCCGGCCTCCAGGCCGGCCGCCCGCCCACCCGGGAAGCCCCTCGGCTGGCGTCCGCGGGAGGGGGCGTCGGAGCAGCTGCGGCGGGGCCGCGGGGAGGACCGCGCTCGCCCCGCCCCCAGGAGGTCTGCGCCGGCCGCCGGATACGCCCCGCGTTCTCGGCTACACAGGGCAGCTTCTGTGTCTGTCCTGGTCAGCGCGGTAGCCTCCAGTCAACGAAGGAGTGAATGAGGAATGAATGAATGAGAGAAGGGAGCTGGGCAAAGACGAAGAGGAAGGCATCAAGACTGAGATGGGTTAAAGTCACACGTTCCGCCTCTAGCTCTGGGCTGGGGGGGCCTTCCCGCCCTGTTGTAGGTTCCTTATTCCCACCCTTCTCCCAAGACTCCTGCTCTCTCAGGCCTGAGCACAGTGGGGAGGTTAAAGGACCTGGGGAAATCGTGAAATGAGGGCATTTGCCACTGGGCAGACTCCCGCAACTTTATCATTCATCCCATTCCGTCTGCCCAGCACTGAGGCCGGTGTTTGCCCTGAGAGCAATACCTGAGGAGAGAAGTGAACATTCTCTCTGTGAAACAGGGACCAATCCAGTGCCAAGCAGCATGGCCCTGAGTGTAAATCTGGATAGGGCCTAGGAAGGAGCTGGAGCTGGGAGGAGCGGGATTGGTGCCCCTTGAAAATACAGTAGCACATAGATGGCGTCCAGGGGTGGGCCAGAGGTGACCTGTGAACCTCCCAGAAATTGTTTGCAAATGGCAACCACTCATGTGTTTTCTGTCTCTGTAGTTTTGCCTTTTCCAGAATGTCATATAGGTGGAATTATACATTATGTGGCCTTTTGAGGCTAAGCTTCTTTCACTTAACGTAATGCATTTGAGATTCATCTGCGTTGTTGGCATTTATCAGTAGTTCATTCCTTTTTATTACTGAGTAATATTCCACTGTATGAATAAACCATAGTTTGTTCATTCATTCCCAGTTGAAGAACATTTGAGTTGTTTCTGGTTTTGCTGATTATAAACCAAGCCACTGTAAACATGCATGCATGGTCTTTCTGGTGAACATATGTTTTCATCTCTCTTAGGAAAGTAATACTTACAGGGATACTGCTGGGTCGTATGGCCAGGACGTGTTATTGTAAGTAACTGCCAATATATTCTCCAATGTTTACCATTTTACATTCCTACCAGCAATGTTCCAGTTACTCTGCACCTTTTCCAGCACTTTGCATTCAGTTCTTTTGATTTTAGCCATTTTGATAGATGGATAATTGCCTCTTGTGGTTATATTTTTTTTATTTTTATTTTTTCTTAAAGATTGGCCCTGAGCTAACGTCTACTGCCAGTCTTCTTTTTTTTTTTCTTTTTCTTCTCCTCCCCAAAGCCCCCTGGTACATAGCTGTATATTCTAGTTGTAGATCCTTCTAGTTCTGCTATGTGGGACGCCGCCTCAGCCTGGCCTGACAAGCAGCCTAGGTCTGATGCGCCCAGGACTGGAACCAGCAAAACCCTGGGCCGCCCAAGTGGAGCACATGGACTTAACCATTCGGCCATGGGCGGGCCCTCTTGTGGTTTTAATTTGCATTTCCCAGATGACTAATGTTGAACAGTTTTTCATATGCTCATTTGCCACCCGGATGTTTTCTCACTTATAAGATCTAGATGGTTTTTGTAAATTCCTTGGGGTTTTCTATGTACACAATCATGCCATCTGCAAACAGGGACAGTTTTAGTTCTTCCTAACTAGTGTGTCTTTGTGCTTTTTCTCATACTGCAGTGTGCTATCAGACAGGAGTGGTGAGAGCAGACGTCTTTATCACTGGTCTGAGAAAGGAAGCATTCGGGCTTGCACCACTAGGTAGGACGCTGGCTAGATCGCTGTAGATGCTGTGGTGGGCAGCCTCTAGGACGGTCCTTACGATCCCTGCCTCCTGGGATTCACGCCCTTAAGTGTAGACTTGACCTAGTGACTTGTTTCTAAGGAACAACATGGCAAAAGTAATGGAATATCGCTGCTGATATCATGTTACAAAGAGACTGTGATTACCACCTTGGGTCCTCTCTTGTACTCGCTTGCTCACTTCCTCTGAGGGAATCCAGATGCCATGTTGTGAGCCGCCCTATGGCGAGGACTGAGGAGGCCAACAGCCAAGAAGAACTTGGGCACTCAGTCCCATATTCTGTAAGGAGCTGAATCCTGCCAACAACCATGTAGTGAGCTTGGAAGTAGATCTCTCCACATCGCCCCCACTCCAGTGAGCCTTCAAATGAGGCTGTAGCCCCAACTGTCAACACAAGTTCAATCTTGTGAGAGACTTGATTCAGACGCACCTAGCTAAGTCATGCTTGGATTCCCAACCTCCAGAAACTGTGGGATAATAAATATTTGATGTTTGTGTTTTGGCGTTACTTGTTATGCAGCAATAGAACTAACACAGAAGCCCTTCATTAGACTGAGAAAGTTCTCTTTAATTCCAACTGCTGAGAGGTGTTTTTTAAAAATAATGAATGGATGTTGAATTTTGTCAAGTGCTTTTCTCTATCTATTGAGATTATCTTAGATTTTTCTTATTTAGTCTGTTGGTCTAGTGAATTACATAGATTGATTTGAAAATGATGAACCAACCTTGCATTCCTGGGCTAAAACCAACTTGGTTATGATGTTCTATCATTTTGACACATTACTGGAGTTGATTAGTAATATTTTATTGAGGATTTTTACATTAATGTTTCTGAGAGATATTGATCTATAATTTTCTTGTAATGTCTTGGTCTAGTTTTGGTATCAGGGTAATGCTGATCTCATGAAATGAGTTAAGAAGTGTTTCCTTCTCTTCTATTTTCTGGAGAAGTTTACATTAAATTGGTATTATCTGTTCCTTAAATGTTTGGTAGAATTTGCCAGTAAAGCCACCTGAGCTTGGAGTTTTCGTTGTTCCACTGTTTTTAATTAAAAATTCTATTTCTTTAGTAAAATACAGGACTATTAGAATATCTATTTCTTCTTAAGTGAGCTTTGGGAGTTTGTGTCTTCCAAGGAATTTGTCTATTTCACCTACATATTTAAGTTTATGGGCATAAAGTTTTTTATATATAATATTACCTTATGACCCTTTTAATGTCTATAGAGTACATGGTGGTGTTCCTTATGTCATTCTTGATTGTTCGTAGTTTAAGTTTTTTTTCCTTCTTTTTCCTTATCAGTTTGACTAAGGCTTACAAGTTTTATTGGTTTTTTTTAAAAGAAACAGCTTTGATTTAATTGATTTCCTCTGTAGTTTTTCTGTTTTTCAATTTCATTGATTTCACCCCTTTATTGTTTTCTTCCTTCTGCTTGCTTTACTTTTAGCTGTTTTTCTAGTTTTTCAAGATGGAAGCTTAGACCATTAATTTTAGATCTTTCTTCTTTTCTAATATAAGCCTTTAATACCATAAATTTTCCTCTAAACACCACTTTAAATGCATACCAGAAATCTTAGTATGTTGTATTTTCATTGCCATTCAACTCAAAATATTTTCTAATTTCCCTTGTGACTTCCAATTTGAGCCATGGGTTATTTTGAAGTGTGTTGTTTAATTTCCAACTGTTTGGGGATTTTCCAGATATCTTTCTGTTCTCGATTTCTAGTTTAATTCCATTGTGTTCAGAGAAATCCTTTTGTATGATTTAAATTCTTTCAAATGTTTTGAGATTTGTTTTATGGCTCAGAACATGGTGTATGTTGGTGCATGTTTCTTTTCGAAAATTCAAAAAATTTATTTTTAAATGAGGTGGGGAAGTCAACGTGAATTTCTCCAGAGCTACCTTGTCTGGAGTTCATACCAGGCTAAAGTGAGTCTGGAAAATTAACTTTATGGACTCCGCGAGGTTCAGTACCCAGGGAGGCTGGCACAGGGCCAGGCGCAGTGGTGCTTGGAGTAGGGACGAGCGCACAGTTGTGCACGACTAAGGGGCAGTGACCCAGAAAGCCAGCGTGACTTGCAGCTGCATTAGTTGTTTTGTTTGGAGGAAGCTGGAGCAAAATATTTGAGAAGAACTTTGAAGGGGAGGCAAAAACCTGATGCCACCGTTTAGCACCAAACAGAGAAGATGCTGTGGCCTCTGTCCTGTCAAATCACAGGCAGTCCTTTCAGTGGCAGGACTGCAATTGCTTTTGATATCAAAGAATTGTAACTTCTGGAAAGTATAGTTTTTGGGAAGCTGAGGCATGGTCTGATCCATGGACTTTTCTTCTCAAGCCAGTGCAAAGAGCAGTGAAACAGCATGAGGATTCTCCATGTGTGGCAATCTTTTCTTTTCAGCTCTGCATAATTAGAATGCTTCAGTGTCCTTGGATAACACAAGCAGTCCCGTGGGACGTTAATCATTGAAGGCAGCAATAAACACTCAGTAGAGTAACACGTGGTAGGAAAAAGAGCCTGGATTTGGAGCCGAAGACAGGGTTTCTACCTTCTGACTGGTGTTTGATCTCGTGTGAGATAATTACTATTGCCTAAACAACAATGGCTGTGTACCTAGTGCCTACTTCGTCGCGGGCATCATGCTGAGAACATTTTATACACAAGCCTCACAACAACCCTAGGAGATGGGCACCACTCCTCTCCTGCAGTTTCAGCTGAGGACAGTGTGTTTTAGACTGGGTCGGTCACTTGTCTGGGGACATGAAGCTCGGGAGCTGTGAGGCGGGGAGTGGGGCGTGGGCAGGCAGACTCTAGGACCTTTGCTCCTGACTGTTTCGCTCATACTCCCTAACGCACAGGGTGGTTGTCAGGATTTCTGAGTTGACCCGAAGCACTTATAACACACAATGTAGCTCCCTCCTTTGTTCACGCTGCAATGAGCCTTGTCATTATGCGTCCTTCCCACAGTAGCTCAGCAACTTCTGTGTGAGCAAACTCCCCCCAGGGTGGGCAGAATACTAATACCTCATCCAGTGCTGAGCCCAGGGGCAAGGCTTCAGGGTCCCCCCTGCCGCTCCCCAATTATATTGTTATTCTGTCTCATGTGAATTTAATTCATAGTCTGGCCAGAAGGACCTAGAGTGGGTAGAGGAAATGTCTTCCTCCCCTACAGAGGAAAATATGGGGTCATTGTTCCTTATCCTTAAGAAAGAAAGAAATACCTACCTATTATGTAGTAAAAGAAGCTTTATTAATGGATGCACAGGGTTGTGGGATCCTGAAGAAGACTTTGGAACTGGGCTTTACGGAATTTCAGTGGTATCCACTGCGGGTTTTCAGGATACATAAAGTGAGAAATAATTTTACACTGGAAAGCTGGATACAGTCGGTGCTTTAACAGAGAATTTATGTGTCAAGTGGCTGGGCGCTCTGGCAGGTGCTCAGTGACCAATACACATCACTGGATTCTCTGTCTTCTCACCATCGCGAGATAATCACAGTGAAGAAACTAATCCAGGAAGATTTAGATTTGAGAAACATTACCAGGATGAAGTCATATACCCCAAATTAAATGTGGTATTTAGAGCGTGCTAAATCTTACACTTACCAAAATCACTGAGGAAAGAACTTGTGGTTGAAGATCATAATGATTTAATGAACTAGTTCACTCACATGTGGTGAGTGGTTGTTTTTTAAGCTTCACCAAGTGGTGGTTTATAACTATACACGACATCTGTTGCTTTTTCCAGCCCAGCATCCGTTTCTCCTTGTTAAAAGCCCAACACCCATTCCTTCTGCTTTGGGTTTCTGTCTCAGTGGGACCATCACTCCAGGTACCTCACCCTCCGTGGCCAAGGGCTAACCAAGCCTAGGCCACGTGGATCCTCTTCCCCAGGAACCTGAGTCTTGCATGACAGTGCAGTGCAGAAGGCTTTTGGAGTGTTTTCCTCCTAGGGCTCAAAGAGACTGTCTGCTGGCTCCTTCCTGTTCCTAGGTCTTCTCCAAGCCCAGTTCTTTAGCTTTTTCTTTAATCCATGACAATCAAAGAGCCATCAAAGAACCCTGATACAGGAGCTTAACTGCCAATAATGTTTATTTCAGATACATTTTCTCTGCCTGGAATGCCCTTTACTCCTATCTTTACATTTCCAAATACTTTGTATGTTTCCTTTAGAGACGTGGACTGGTTTAATGGTTTTCTTAGATGTTTGCGCTACATTTGATAGGTTTTGATTTAAGCAGTCATAAAAGGACCGTCTGAATTCAGACAGACAGATGGACGCGGGATCCATCCCAGCTTTCCAACTAAACGTGTGTGGGGCAGTTGTAGACATCAGATCTCCCTTTGGGAGGGACCTGCTGTGGGAAATGCATTAGCCTTCAGCATTTGCCTCCACCCTGGCCAGGCTCTCCCCAGGCTGCTCCCAGCTGATGACCAACTGAGTTCTGGATGGTTTGAGAGCGGAGTCATTGCTTATCAATGTGGGACTCCTCCAGTGGGCAGTCTCTGCTCTGGGGCTCCCCATTTACCTGCCAAGATGTTCTCAGAGCTGCAGTGTGAGGCTCGACCAAGTCCCATCCCTCCCCTTCTCGTTTCACAGGTGTCACATCTGTGCTGTCTCCCTGCTCACTCCTGCTCACTTCCTCTTCTTCTTCACACAGCTGTTTCCCCAAATGGATCTCCTGCACTTCACTTCCATCTGATGTTTGCTTCTAGAGAACCCAGTCCGTGACAATGACTGACCACTGGTCTTCTCATTTATAAAATAGGAACCCCACTGCCTACATCATAGGGTCAATGTCTCCCCAGTGTGGGTCTTGGCACAGAATCTAATGAGGGTCTTTTATTGACGTATAAGTACACAGAAAAAATGCATCAGTCACGAGTGTACAGCTTGCCCAGAAGTGAAAGATGGAATGTTCCCAGCCCCTTAAAAGCTCCCCCTCATGCCCCATCCCAATCATTATTCCCTCACTCCTCCTCAGAGGTCACTACCATCCTGATTTCTAATCCTAAAGATTAGTGTGCTTGCTTTCAAACTTCTTTTAAGTGAAATCATACAGTATACTTTTAATGTGTGGATTCTTATACAAAACCTTATATTTGGAGGGACTGAAATCCATGTTGTCAGTAGAAGTTCATTCTTTTTGATCGCTCTGCTGTTCTTTTTGATTGTTGATTTTGAGTTGTGAATATACCACGACTTATTGATCCCTTCTACTGTAGATGGACATTTGGGTTGTTTCCAGTTTCTGGCAAGAATGAACAATGCTGCTATGAACAGTCTTGTGTGTGTCTTTCAGTGAACATGTCTTTTAGGTGTAGACCTATGATGGGAAATGCTGGGTTACAAGGTGTGTGTTCAGCTTTAGTTTCTCAAAGTGACTGTATCAATTTACATTCCTGCCAACAGTGTGTAAGAGTTCCAGTTGCTCCATATCCTCATCAGGACTTCACGCTGTCTCCTCTTTCATTTCAGTCATTCTGGCAGATGTGTAATCGCATTGTACTGTGGTTTCACTTTGTAGTGGCTTTATTGCCTAACTTGTATTTCCCTGGTAACTGATGAAGTTGAATATCTTAAGTGTTTATTGACTCCTTGGATGTTCTCTCTCTGTTTAGCTTTATTGAGGTATATTTTACATACCATAAAATGCAGTCATTTAAATTTTGCAAATAAACGATTTTTAGTAAGTTTACAGAGTTGTGCAACTATCATCATGATCTAATTTTAGAACATTTCCATCATCTCAAAAAGAAACCTCATGCCCATTTACAGTCACTCAATTCTCAAGCGTTGCCCCTTGTGATCACTTGTGTACTTTTTGTCTCTACAGATTTACCTTTTCCGGACATTTCATATAAACAGAATCACTGCAATATGTGATCTCTTGTGATTGGTTTCTTTCATTAACATGTTTTTGATTTTCATCCACATGGCAGCATGTACCAGTACTGTACTTTGTTCTTTTCATTGCTGAATAGTATTCCACTGCATGGATATGACACATCTTAATTATCTGCTTACCGGTTGGTGGATATTTGGGTTGCTTCCACTTTTTGGCTATTGTGAATAATGCTGCAATGGACATTTGCGTACAAGTCTTTGTGTGGACATAGTTCCTCTAGGGCACATACCTAGGAGTAGAATTGCTGGGTCATATGGTAAATCCATGTTTAACATTTTTAAGAAAGTGCCAAACTGTTTTCCAAAGTGTTGTACTATTTTACATTCCCACCAGCAATGTGTAAGTGCCTCAGTTTCTCCACAATCTCACCTATTTGTTTTTATCTTGTCTTTTTCATTTTAGCCATTTTGGTGGGGCTGTGAAACTACTGCATTGTTTTTTTTTAAATATGCATTTCTCTGATAACCAAGGAAGTTGAATATATTTCCACATATTTATTGACTACTTGGATGTTACCTTTTTGTGGAATGCCTGTTCAAAATCTTTTGACCATTTTTCTGTTGGGTTGTCTGTCTTTTTGTTATTGATTTGTGGAAGTTCTTTATATCTTCTGGGTAGGTCTTTTGTGGATATATGTAATGCAAGCCTCTTTTCCATTTTGTTGCTTGCCTCTTCATTCTTTTAAAGATGCCCTTAGATGAACAGAGTATCTTTAAGTCCATTTTATCAACTTTTTCTTGTAAGTCAAAGTCTTAATGTATTATTTAGGAAATCTTTGCTTATTCTGAGTTCATGAAGATATTATGTTTTATTTTAAAAGCATTATAGTTTTATATATTTTATAATCTATTTAGTATTTTTGTTTATTGTGTGAAGTTGCTGTCAAGATTAATTTGCTTTTCCATTATTGTTTTCCATATAATTTATTGAGAAGCCATCCTTTCCTTCACTCCACTGCAGTGCACCTGTCTTACACAAGGTAACCAAGTGGGGGTCTGTTCCTGGACTCGACTGTATTTCATCGTCTATCTTTGTGCCAATGTCACACTATCTTACCTGCTAGAGAAGCCTTATCCTAACTCTAGGAATGTGGCAGCCTAAGACTCACAGGTTTGTTTTTCTTCTTCAAGATTTCCTTGAGTATTCCCGGCCCTTTGCATTTTATATAATTGTAGAATCAACTTGTCAATTTCCATAAAATACCTGCTGTAGTCACACAGAATCTTTAAATCAGCTGACATGTTTGCAATATCAAACCTAACTCATTAACAGGACTTCTTTAACTTCTCTCATTAATGTTTTGTAGTTTTATACAGAGATCTTGCATGTCATTTTATTTCTCCCTAGATATTTGATGGTTTTCTATATTACAAATGGTATCCTTTTAAAATTTCATTTTGTGTATTGCAAGTTTATGTATATGTAACTTTTTTATGTTGACAGTGCATCCAGCTGCTTTTCCAAATTCACTTATGATTTCTAACGTTTATTTGCAAACCATAGCATTTTTATTCCTTTCTAAATCTTTTAATCCTTTACTTTAATTTTATTTCTTTTTCTTAGTTTTCTTGGTTTATTGAACTGATTAGGACCTCCAAGACAATGAACGAGTGGTGAGAGTGAGAATATTGGACTTATTCCTGATGTCAATGCAGTAGGTTTTTTTTTTTTTGCTGGGAAAGATTTGCCCTGAGTTAACATCTGTTGCCAATCTTCCTCTCTCTCTCTTTTTTTTACCTCCCCAAAGCCCCAATACATAGTTGTATATTCCAGTTGGAGGTCCTACTAGTTCTTCTATGTGAGCCGCCACCACAGCATGGCTACTGACAAGCGAGTGGTGTGGTTCTGAGCCTGGGGACTGAACCTGGGCTGCTGAAGCGGAGCATGCTGAACTTTAACCACTGGGCCATTAGGGCTGGCTCTCAATGTAGCAGATTTTTAACAAATGTTTCCTGCTTTTTTCCTAAGAAAGACGAATTAAGAACAGTCTGAAATTCTCATTAAAACCTAAAATGATCCCTTTTGCTAGGGTTGGTATGGGAGAGTTTCTTGGACCATTGGTACAAGATATTGGTTATTTCTCTAATGAAAAAGCTTATAAGAAACTTGAAAAAAGCAGAATTAAAAAAGTTCCCTGGGGCTGGCCTGGTGGTGCAGTGGTTAAGTTCACACGTTCCGCTTCTCAGTGGCCCGGGGTCACTAGTTCGGATGCCGGGTTTGGACATGGCACCATTTGGCAAAAGCCATGCTGTGGTAGGTGTCCCACGTATAAAGTAGAGGAAGATGGGCATGGATGTTAGCTCAGGGCCAGTCTTCCTCAGCAAAAAGAGGAGGATTGGCAGCAGTTAGCTCAGGGCTAATCTTCCTCAAAAAAGAAACAAAAATCCCCCTGACAAGTCTACCAACGTGTGACACACAATGACAGGAACAACTAAAGAATGAAAATGTGCTCCTTATGCCCTCAATTAACTTCCTGGTGAAAATAAACTTCAGTGCACATGACCTCACTTAATGCTCCTAAGAGCCACATGAAGTGGCCATTATTTCCTATCAACAGATAAGGAGACGGAGGTCCAGATGGGTCAGTAAGTTGTCTGAGCTAAGGGCTAAGTGCTGTGTGGTTCGAAAGTGACAACTGAGTGTTAACATTGAGACGTACAATCTATACGTGCGGTAGAAATTCTGAAACACAGACAGGGGTCTGGCTGAAGCAGTCACAGCTGTCAGGTAAAAGTTTAGCTTCACCTGAGTGCCTTGAGTGAAGTAAAGGATTTATATTTTTGGTGAAAAATCAGAATTTCGGGGTGGGGAAGCCGTTGTGAGTCTAGCAGTGAGGCTGGAATGATCATGTGCCGGTGTTCCATGGGGCTGGGAGGGGGGCAGGAGGGAAGGCTGGACAGGAGGCTTAGCCAAGAAGAGTTTGATGAAAATGCTTTCTCTCACAAGACCTTCTAATTTACTCAACCCAGTTTTCTTCCCCTGATTACGACACCTCCTTCCACATCATGCATATGTCAGCTCTACCACTTACCAGATGCCTACTCTGCGTGAGGCAGGTGGAAGGAGCTGGACTTGCTCTGTGTGTTTGCTCACTGGCTATCATGGAGCACTGGTTCAAGATTTTACTTTTAAGTTTTCTTTTCTTTCTTTTTTTTTTTTTGAGGAAGATTAGCTCTGAGCTAACTGCTGCCAATCCTCCTTTTTGCTGAGGAAGGCTGGCCCTGAGCTAACAACCGTGCCCATCTTCCTCTACCTTATATGTCCACCACAGCATGGCTTGCCAAGCGGCGCCATGTCTGCACCTGGGATCCAACCCAGCGAACGCAGGGCCGCCAAAGCAGAACATACGCAGTTAACTGCTGTGCCACCAGGCCAGCCCCTTAAAGTTTTCTTTGACATTAAAAAAAAAATCAAATGTAGGCACACACATAAATAACCAAATAGTCCTATAAAGTTTGTCACCAAAAAAGCAGGCTCCTCTCTCACCTCAAAAACAACTTTTCCTTCTTTTAGCAGATTATTTTATTTCCATGTCACTAAATAAGCTGTTTCTTGATTTTAAAATTTTAGGTATTATCCATTGGTTTCCCACTGTGAAAGATGAGGATTGAGGTGACTTTTCTACCTCACCTCCACAGCACCAAGTCCTGTCCCCATATAATCATGTTTCGATTTTGATTTTAATATTTACTGTTACCAAGGTTATGCCATTCAACCACTGGTCATACTTTTTCTTTTTTATACAAATTTTGCCTTCCTGGAGTTAATAACTGTCAGTTTTTTGTCTGATTTCAATTTTAGGTAAGTTTTTGCTTAGAAAAAATATCATCACTGATTGAACGCTGGGGCCCTGAGAAACAAGCCCTGCACACACTTCTGATTTCAGCCTCAGGCCTTCTCTGACACTTAAGGAGTCTACCTGGGCCCAGTGCAAGGCGCAGCTTGCTCCTTCAGGAGATGATGCCCCTGGCAGCAACTCAACCAGGAGGAGTGAGAGCCGTGGATAAATGCTCCAGCCACTTGTCTTTCAGGAGACAATTGTGGGAGCTATCACATAGCTTCTTACAAGAACTGGTGGAACTGAGCTGCCGTTGTATACACAGCAAAGGCCTCAAAGATGCACCCTTTACTGACCTTATATTGACCTTTCTGCCTCATCCATCTCAGTCTCACAAGTCCCTCCATCCTATTTTCTGGGGTCTTTAAAGTAAATGATCTCCTGTGTTCATGTCTTAGCCTGGTTTAGGGGGAACCTCTCATTCTTCGCTAGTTGTCTAACTCTTAAGATACTGAGATGCATCAGGTATTTTATTAGTTCAGTCTTTCTGAAAAAGTCTCTCTAGGAGCTTCTAATATCCTTCAACATGTCCTCTGTGCCTGGTGGGGTATCATCCCTGGGGATCCCATCACCATCATCTGGGGATTTCCTTCATCTCTCTTCTTTGCTGAATCCCATTTTCTGCATCCTGTCTTCATTTTGCTTGGTTTATGCCCTTATTTTTAGGATGCACATCTTCTAGCTTCCTGAGAAAGGCTATATGGAAGGCAGAGTTTTTGAGACTTTGTACCACTAAAACTGTTTTCATTTTACCCTTAGGTTTGATTAACAGTTTATTTGGAGCCAGAACTTTAGGTTGGAAATTTCTTTCAGAATTTTGAAGGCAGTAACTGCTTCTGTCGAAATTCGAAGCCATTCTGATTCTTATTCCTTGGTATTTGACCGGCCGTTTCTCTTTGGAAACAGATCTCCTCTTTGACCCTGAACTTTCATCGTGTGCTTTGGATGGGCTTTTTCATCCACTGTGTTCTTTCAATCTAAAACCTGAACGTCTCCAGACTGGAGAAATTTCTTGCAATCCTCTACTGATTTCTCTTTTTTCTTTTTGGAACTCTGGGAAATTGGATACTGGGCCTCCTGGGCTGTTAATTTTCTTAACGTTTTTCCTCCAATATTTCCGTTTCTTTTTATTTTCTGAGAAATGTCTTCATCTTTATATTCTAAACCCTCTACTGAATTATTCAGCTATCATATTATTTTCCAAGAGCTCTTGTTGTTTGACAGCTTCTTTTTTCAGTATCCTACTCAATCACAGTTCAACATCTTTCCGAAGCTATTTTTCTTTTGACCTTTTCTTCATCCTGCACAGCCTGTCTGCCCTAAGTGCTCCCTCCCAGCTGTTTTCTCTTTCATGGTAGAGGCTCTCCTCATATGTTTGATAACGCTTGGGTGTTTAGTCATTTTTAATAGCAGAGGACTAGAACACCAACCGTGCTCTGGATGCGTGGGGTGGTGGGCAGGCCAACTACGGTTTTCACTGTGCAGTTATCTAGCTGGGCAGTTTAGCTGGGACGGCTCTGATGTCAGGCTCTCTTTAGGTCTTTCCACTTGTACTGGCCGGATGGCACAGAGATGACTCTTCCGATACTGCTGGGAGGGGAAGATCTGGCTGCCGGGATTCAGTGAGAGGAGGATATTGGTCTTTGTATCCAGTACGTAAGCATCTCCTGTTTTGAGTATGGTTCCTGTCATCTATGGTATCCAGTGTCCTCAGTCCAGAGGCATGATTTAATAGACCCAAAATAAACAGCCACGCACTTACTGAAATCATATCATACGTGCATTTTTAAAAGACAAAACTTTATATTTCATTTGCATAACATTTTATTGTTTGTATATTGCATAGTGAAAAGAACAGAGTCACAAGACTCATGGTCTGGCTCAACCCCTAACTTGCTGTGTGAATTGGGTAAGTCTCTTAAATTTGCTAAATCCTTATTTCCTTGTCTGAAAAATGGAGATGATAATACCTATTGTACAGAACTGCTAAAGACTGAATGAGATAGTTATACGTTTTCCTCTCGAGTAACTGCTCAGAATAAATCCGTAGTCTGCTCCTGCTGATCCTGGCTTGTCATCTCAATGCTAATTGTTCTCAGCAAAGGCATTAAGACAACAGGTACCGGGGGACATTCTAATTTGAAAACTAACAACAGCAAAAGAGAAGCAAACTCAAGAAAGGCCCTATCCTCTCTTATTTTTGGAATACTGGTTTTTATAATACTTATTTAAACTATCATATCAGGAATTCAATTTCATTTAAAGATTTTTTTTTTTCTTAAACATACTCAGAATGAATACCTACATATGTGAAAAACTCAAGACGACACACAGTTCCCTCTGGTAGAGGATAAGTGAGATACATATCACAGGCAGTTAAACACTTTTCCCTACATTAGGGATGATAATATATATAAAGATTAAGTTCTTATGCATTATCCCCAATGTAAAACAAAATCACAGGTATACTATACTGCTTGTCAAGAATACATACACATGGTGGCCACATCTAGACACAGACACTCCTTCTAACTATATTTCAATATTTCAATATCTTCTGTATGACCCCATACAACTATCTGTAGTTGAAAACACAAAACTCCCTTTTAAGGCAATTCTGGATGATATTGTAGTACAAAATACTTGCGTTAAGCACAACTGCATGTATGCATTGAACCTCACAAGTACTACTCTTAAAAGGTAAACACAATTTTTATACATTATAAAAAAATTTAAGCTGCTCTGTAACCCTCCTTTACTAAAAGTTAGATACATTACACCACTCCAGCAAGAGATTAATAAATAAGGATTAAATATTCTATTTTACAAAAACATACAGAATGGCCAATGTAAAAGTGAAAGGCTTACTTGATAATTTCTTTATCAAATTATGTTCATTAAGAAGTAATAAAACATGGTAAAAAAAATGAAAAAAACTATCACTAACTCTATCTGTCTGAAGATAATCACATGAGTTATCTAAAAATATCATGGCACCCTTGTTACAAACATTATTTTTTAAAAAGACTGTGTTTCCTGGAACTAGAGAACTATTTGTCTGGTAGCTTTTATTAAGCAAACTTGATATAACCACCACACAGTGGCAAGAGATAGAAGAGCTGTTTCCAGCTACAGAAAATATTGAATTCTACCTTAAAGTACAGATCATCTGAGATATAACCCATAACAGTTAAAGAAAATTATAAAGTAGTTTGTACTGAATTTCCTTAAGATATTTTTGCCTTCAATGGAATATGTTCGTTTTCCTGTCATCTGAGATCAGTTTCTGTTGCTTAGTAACTATTTTCATGTCCAGCCAAGATGTAAAGGTTGCTGTGTGCAGTAGGATTTTCTGTTGGCCTACTTTCCAAAACGACAACCCTGCAATTAAACCAAAACAAAAGTCTTGTTTAAGAATAAAGACAGAGGCTGCATACGCTTTAGACACTGACATCTCACCAGGAAAGAACATCATCGTCCACGTTCTCCTAAGAGTACATAAAGATCTCAGAAGTACAAATTCAGCTTTAGGCTTTATAGTTTAAAAAACAAACTGAATAAATTGATGAATTTATGAATATAAAATACTGAAAACATTTCAGGATAGTCTCATTATCTTATTCCAACTAAAAACAAATTTGCTTCCTCATTTAAGCCAACAACAAAAGGAATAATAAAGCTTTAGGATATACAGTAAAGGAAGTAGGTGGAAGAGAGACACCATCCAAACTGTTCTTCAAGGTATTTGAAAATAAATAGTTAAAAAAATCATGAAACGGGGCCTGTTTCTCTTGTCTTGGGAACAAGAGCAGAGAAGGAGTTCAATCAAAGGACCAATAAGAAGAAAAATCAATGAAGTGCCATATCATAGGATTTACACTGTGGGGAAGATGGATTTAAAACAAAATAAAAAATAATATACCTATGCAGAGAAAAAAGTGTAGAAGAGGAAATTGCATAAATACTTTATGTTTTTCTAGTGTATGAAGTTTATACAACTAGCATATTACTTTTATAATGAAACCAATAAAAAAGTAATATATACTTTATATTATGCATTACAGGGAAAATAAAATTACCTATAATCCAACTGTCCAGAGTTAACCATTATTAATATTTTGACACACTTAGGTTTTTTTTCCTAGACACAAATATCTATCTTTAAACAACAATACAATTTTTTAAACCACCTTAAAAGTTAAGACAAAACAAAAACTTTGCTTAAGATATGGATCTTAAAATCAAGGAGATGCCCAAGTAAGAAGATAACCAGAATAAGGCAAAGATCTAAGAAAGCAGTTTTTTAGGACAAATAGTGACAGAGAATGGAGAAACAATACAGACAAAGAAGGGAATAGTTGCAGGAGGACATTCCGGGGGGAGGGGTGGAAGGAGAGAAGTGAGGAGAAGCGGCTTCGGTGCCCCTCTGTTCAGCAGAATTCTCCCACACCAGGTCTCCTTCAGGCACTCTTCGTGCCAGCATCATCAGGTGATCCACAATTCTTTTGCCAGCCCTTCCTGTGGAAGCAAAGAGCCTCCCAATCTGGACTCACCTAGCAGGTGGTCCTCAAACCTTTCTCTCTCTCTGTCTTACAGGACTAATTGCTAAGTTGCATGCTCTGTGGGTTTACCTTCTACTCATTAAGGTAGTTGCCATTAAAAAAAATCCTTTTTCTCCCTACCAGAGTCTCTCTAACATTTTTATGGAGTCATAACTCCATTTCCTCCCATTTCCTTAAGTCTAATATTTAAGCAATGCTCCTGTGACTAGAGCTTCTCAATCCTTGCCCAGGACGAATGCATACTACTATACCAATTCTGCTGCAGTAACAACTTTTGGCAGGAAAATAGGAAGGAATGGGTATTTTATTAGTTGTAGAGGGAGACTTTATAGACTTTGGAGAACAAAAGCTACTAAATGTTTTTCACAAGATGGTGCAGTTTTGGAACTTGTCTTCCATTTTAACCAGAGACCACATAATTCCTTCTAATTTAGACTGACCTCAGACACTGAGTGGAATATCTTCGGATACAAAAGCAAATGTCAGGAGGTGCATATTCTGTTGGATTCATATAGTAATGGTTAACAGAGGGTAACGTGCAAGGAGGAAATGATGAAAACAAAGGAGCACGGAGTATGTTACGGGCCCAGGGACATCAGCATGTGTTAACACCTTTGTCTTGGCTGATGTAACATCTCTAGAATCACGATCCTCACTGACAAAAGATTGCTTCATCGACTAATTAAAATATCATTCCTTCAATAAAGATATGGGGAAATTTCTCTCTGTTGCTGAGCCCTCTGGGTTTTGTGTGAAACACAGCCACAGGCTGACAGTATAATTAAGAACACAACCACTGAACTCCTTTGGTAATTAAAGTAAAACCACCAAACTATTACCTGTCTGATCCTAGTAAGCGGAAAACTCTTGTTTCATCTGAAATCTCCTGGGTAACCTACGAAAGAAAATACCTATCAGTTAATATCTTAGTCCTCATATTATTTAAATAATTTAAAAATCATTTAGGTGAGAAATTATTAAACAGAATAATTTTTGATAGACTTAATTCCTCAAGTGAAATTTCAGTAAGTTCTTTTGACTACCTATTAGCTGAAATAAACCAACATTTATGGAGCATCTGGTATGGGCCAGGCACTTCCCTTAGAACTCTGCGATATTATTATAATTCCCATATTATTGAAGAAAAACTAAGGCTCAGAGGTTAAGTAACTTGCTGAACGTCATACAACTGATAGACCCATGATTTGAATTCAGCTTTGCTGGACTGCAGGGCCCCTGCTCCTTCCTTTATGTCCGGGTGCAGGTGCTCAAGGTGGTGCCCCAAGGCCCACCCAGTGTTGGCTGAGCCGTGGTGGACTTCCTCACGCCAGTGTCTTACATTAGTGTATCTGTGGTGCTCCTCTGCTGTTTTCTCCAAAGCTGTAGAAGAAGGTACTCAGCCATGCGCAGGTACTATTTCAAAGTGTGGGGAGTGTACACACTGGGGCAACCCTTACCCAACAGCAGTTGATGTATAAACACACCAGCCTCCCCACCTTCAAAGGAGTCAATTCTGAGGTGTGTTCTACACCATTCCTCAGTGGTCCCTATGGGATTAAGTCTTGGTTGCCCATAGTGGGAAGCAGTTTATTAATATGATCTTTATTGGCTTTTTGCCTCTTCCCATCTTATATTCCTCACTCCATCACCTGTCTTCTGGGATCTACTCCAAAATAAACTACCGGCACCTGAGTCCTTGTCTTAAAGGTCAGCTTTTGGAGGAACCCAAACTATGACAGCGTGGATATAAAATAAGTATAAAAATAGTCTGCCATCAATAAATTTGCAGCCTAGCTGGGAAGAGAGAATTAATAAACTTGAATCAGAAAATAAATTAGGTGCTGTATTAGGTGGAGCTAATTTTCAGAGTATTAAGTTCAGAAATGTTCCAATCATTGTGGACTGGAGTGGCTGAATATTACTTTATGATATTAGAGCTGGACCCAAATTGAAGGATAAGAACATAAGCAGAGGGCCAGCCGGGTGGTGCAGCGGTTAAGTGCACACGTTCCACTTCGGTGGCCCGGGGTTCGCCCGTCGCATCCTGGGTGCGGACATGGCACTGCTTGGCAAGCCATGCTGTGGTAGGCGTCCCACGTATAAAGCAGAGGAAGATGGGCACAGATGTTAGCTCAGGGCCAGTCTTCCTTAGCAAAAAGAGGAGGATTGGCAGCAGATGTTAGCTCAGGGCTAATCTTCCTCAAAAAAAACCACATAAGCAGAAAGAAAGAGGTAAGCAAGATGAGTTAAAAATAGGAAACAGAATCTGTACTTGAGACAGTGAACAACAGGTATCCTCTATAGCTTTCTAACCACAGGAGTGACACAATGAATACAGCATCTAAGGACAATTAATCTTAAGGCATTAAGTAGGACTGTAGGCTTCACTAAATGCAGAGACCTGGTGTCATTTGGTGACACGTGTCGGTAAGTAGATAAACTGAGATATTCAAAGACGGCTGATTTATGTCATTTCCTCTTGGAAGCATTCTAATTCTGCATTCAGATAAGAGGTGGAAACACTCAATTACATATAAATAAGAGCGTGGATAAAACAAGAGGCAATTCAAATAGAAGATTTTAAGCTTTTAAAATAAATCCACAAATTTGTGAGGCCCTGCTGTACAATAATTACTCAGGTACTCACACAAATGGGAAATGGCTGTTAGTATGGTCCTTATAGCCACGTGTGTGTAGTGATGTTTGGATCAATGAGGGACAGCATATACAATGACAGTCCCTTAAGATTAGCACCATAGAGCCTTGCAGTGTGGTAGGCTGCACCATCTAGGTTTGTGGAAGTCACTCTATGACCTTGACAAAACAACAAAATCACCTAATGACGCATTTCTCAGAACGTATCCCCGGCGTTAAGCGACACCTGACTGTATTAGGACTCATCTCTCAAGCAGGAGTCCAAGTCCATCTCTTGTGTGAAACGCATCCATTATCTCAGTTGGAAGAGATTTTTGGAGACCCTTCGAATCCAGCCTCTGCCACATAACTAGCTACTAGTTACTTAACCACTCTGAGCCTGTTACAGTGGGAATATGAATAGTCCCTAACCCCACAGGATTATTAGCCTTAGATAAACTCATGTTTGTGAAGTGTCGGGACATAGATGCTACACGGTAGACGTTATTTATAATTGTACTTCCCTGTGTCCTACAGTGCTGTAATAATAGCATCTTGTATGTAGTTGGTACTCAATTAATATTTACTAAATGAGTAGATTTTCGTAGATTTTTCCCTAGTCCTGTAATCCAGTACATATTAATTCAGAACATTAAATATAATACTAAAAAAGAAGCTACACATTTATAGATTATGGAAAAGTCTTATTGAGTTTAGTAAGCTTAGCAACCACATTTACAAATTACAGATTAGAGGACTGCAACTGTATAAACTCATGTTTGACAATTCCTTGTGGCCACTGAGAGTTAAACAATAAATACAAAACTGAACATTATTTGGAGGGAAAATAGCCATTTTGCTCTACCAGCTCATGGCATTATAGGAATGCGGTTTCAGAGAGAAAATGCACAAAATGAACGTTTCAACATTTGCGATCTTTAGTGGAAATCACTGCAGGTAATCTGAGAAACCTTACCTCATCTGATTTGAAGCTTTTACCCTGCATTCCGTGTTTCCAGAAAGCCAGCACGCTGTCTTGAAGGCACACTGAAAAAGATGAGAGACGACCGAGGCTCAGATGGAGCAGGGTACCTCATCATACGTTTTCCTCAACTGTTGTCAATAAGTGCAAATGTAAGGCCATTCAAGTGCCTGTGCAAAATCCTCCTGTGCAGACCACCAGTTCCCACCATTTCCGTCGCTGAGGCAGCCTGAGCTCACATCATTTACGGAGGCAGAGGTGTGAGCTTTTCAAAGACATATGTGACAGACGTTCATTCAAACATTGGCTAACTGCTGATGAGCTGGAGATCAGCACAATTTGTCTTTCATGTACGTAGATGAATAAAATAATAAAAACATGTATAACTGGTTTTTTGGATAAAAATGGTCATTTAAATATTGTCATATATTTAGAAGTAGCTATTAAGGAAGCATCTTTTATGTTCACGTTTTCCCTGTTACAAAATTAATTTTTAAAAATAAACCTGTCTCACAATCCAACCTTTAACCCCGCACCGAACATTTATGATGTGCGAGCCAGTGCCTATTGGGAGGGACTGTCAGTTATAGCACGCACTGCTGCGGCCCCAGCCCAGCCTCCTCAGGCCACTGGAGCCCCCTGGACCTTTGCCCTGGCTTCACAGGCCTCGCTGCCCATATGAGAAGTCACGGATTTGAGCCAAGCTTGCCGCCTTCTCCAAGGGTTTGGATTCAGGAGTGACCATGACCCCAAAGTGTGGTCACCACATAGTATGGCATAGCCCTCCTGCCTGCCACTCATCTCCCATGCTCCCAGGGTGGCCTGAAGGTCCTGGCGGGATACCTGTTCTCGCTGTGCCTTGTCCATCCCTGTGTCCTGCGTGGTGCCAAGCACAGGCCTGGGCCCTCTGAGGCACCCATATGAGGCCACTTAGCAGGCCAGAAACAGAGTGGGCAAATCCCCCAGACAGGGAAGAGTGGGGCCTCTGGGCCCTTCTTGGCAGGGGGCTGGGGTCATTAAAGCACAGTGGGGGTGGAAAAAGAACGAGGGAGAGAACCATGTGATTGTTGGAGAGTAGCCAAATGTCCTACACCAGTAAAGATGATGGGAGAAACTTATTACATTTCTTATTAGAATACTGACTCTGTAAAAAGTTAATGTAAGAATATTCTGGGGGCTGGCCTGGTGGCGTAGTGGTTAAACTTGTGTGCTCTGCTTCAGAGGCTCGGGATTTGCAGGTTCGGATCCCGGGTACGGACCTATGCATTGCTCATCAAGCCATGCTGTGGCAACGTCCCACATTCGAAATAGAGGAAGACTGCCACAGATTTAGCTCAGGAACAATCTTCCTTGAGCAAAAAGAGGAGGATTGGCAACAGATGTTAGCTCAGGGCCAATTTTCCTCACCAAAACAAGAAAGGGGAAAAAAAAGAATGTTCTGGAAACATAATTTAGCTCAATAAAAATACAAGTACTTTACAATAACAAATCACACAAGTTTCACTAACTGTGACAAATAAAAAACCCAGTTATTGCTTTTATTTTTAAAAGGTGATTTAAATGGGTTCTTTTTACCCAAGAGGATCTTGTAATTATTCTAAGGTTCACTGGCAAGGAGAGATGGTAGCCTAGGAGGAACAAACTTTTGTGTAACAATTATAATTCCCTAAAAAATTTGGGACGTGAAAAAGTTGAGGTACCAGTGTGTGTCAATTAAAATGAAAGAGGAACTAAAGATCTATATGTCAGAATCTCTACTGAAAATATTAAATCTTAGAAACTGGCATATAACATCCAGCACATAAAGGAGTAAAAGAAGAAACCAGTTCCCAAACTCCTCTTGTCCTGGCATGTACAGAAAGTTCAGGTGTCTGCTTCAATAAATTAAATTTTCCAATCATAAGCAAATTATTTTTATGTAAAATGTTTACACAGAGGGATGAACATACTTTGCAACAGGGCATAACTTCAATTGAGAAACCATTCAAATATTAAAAAATAAACTTTCTAAATAATAAGAAACATGTTTTTAAAAGTATAAACATTTAACTATAAAATATACATAATTTTTATGTCCCCAAATAAAAAACTGCCAACTTGTTCTAACTATTTTTGACTTATGGAAGAATCATATCTTAAATTGTTCAAAATGTTTCCAGCCGTGGTATTTCGTGTGTGTGTGTGTGAAGAAGACTGTCGCTGAGCTAACATCCATGCCAGTCTTTCTCTATTTTGTACATGGGACACCCCCACAGCATGGCTTGATGAGTGGTGCGCAGGTCCATGCCCAGGATCTGAAACTGCAAACCCCAGGCAGCCACCAAAGTGGAGTGCACAAACTTAACCACTATGCCACCGGGCTGGCCTCGAGTCACAGTATTTTTTCCGTAGGTCCTATCACTCTTGGGGAAAATACTTACTGACATATAATCAATGAGGATGCAAACAATAATAAAATATAATTTTTATCATAAAACCAATGAGTATAACAGAGTAAAACATTCATTGACAAGGAAGCAAATTAAAATGGCATATTAGTTTCCAAGTCCATTGGGAAACTAGTTATTTATGTATAAATAAACGTAAAAGCAATAACCATCAACACACACCAACCAGACTCTTACACAACAAAGAATTATAGCATATTGAACACCACTGATCACATCACACAAATATACCTTCATGATTTGGAAAGAATTGGGAGAAGTATAATTCACAGCAAAGGGAACAATGAATAGAAACTTAAAAAATGATTTCAAGTTTCAAACATTCAGGAAATGAGAATAAAAAATTTCTTATGGTCTAGACCTACACTGTCCAATATGATAACAACTAGCCACAGATGGCTATTTACATTAATTAAAATTTAAAAAATTAAAATGTAGTACTAGCCATGTTTCAAGTACTTAACAGGTGTGGTTAATGACCACTGTATTTAAGAACACGGGGAACATTCTATATCACAGAAACTTCTATGAGACAGTGCTGGTCTTGACAAACAAGTACATAATGAACAAAAAACCAAGTATTCTAAACGTATTATTAAAAAAAAGAGACTTACCTACAGATTCAATGCGAAAATCAAAACTTAGTTCAGAGGCCAGTTTCTTACTTGATTTTAGTTTTCCTTGTAGATTTACAATTTTTACAAATTCTTAAAAAAAGAAAAAACAAGTCAAGACTGGAAAATGCAAATCTGCTAAAATAAACATAATGATATGTGAATTTTACTTTACACAAATATAGAATAATATTCTTAATAAAGTTCAACTATTTATCTTGATTCAAGCATGCCCAGTGAGAAACAAGCATTAACGTGTTTTACAAGATATACCATAAGAGTGCCTCCTTCATTAAATGGCAATTCCACTGCTCTTTTTTATTTGGTGAGGAAGATTGGCCCTCAGCTAACATCTGCTGCCAATCTTCCTCTTTTTGCTGAGGAAGACTGGCCCTGAGCTAACACCTGTGCCCATCTTCCTCTATTTTGTATGTGGGACACCCACCACAGCATGGCTTGATGAGTGGAGTAGGTCTGTGCCTGGGATCTGAACCTGTGAACCCTGGGCTGCTGAAGTGGAGCACGTGAATTTAACTACTATGTCACTGGGCTGGCCCCTGCACTGCTATTTTTTTCCTTTTTATATAGTATATATTGAATGCTTACATTTCCATATTTTAAGAAGTACAGTCTTTCTTTAAAAGTGGTGGCCCTGGTGCCCAAATATCGAGCAATAAGAGCTGATTTTTCCCTTCCCGATTACACAGCACATGGTCAGTAATATATGCGGTCCCCCATGGCCTCAGTATATGAATAGTCTTCTACAGATGTAGGTACACGGGGCAGCACAGTGCTCTCAAGAGTCACAACTTCTTTATAAGTAAACTCTGGGGTGGGGAGTGTATATAAGTAATTCTGTTTCCCTTCCACGGATTTGTTTTTTCATTTGCTTTTCTTCGCTCTGGCCTGAAGACTCCTTCTCGCTGCCCTGCTTTCTTACCTGTCTACCTGATTTCTGATTACAGCCTATCTCCGTTGCTGCTTACTAAAACCGATTTACACTGTATAGCTGACAACTCATTTTGAAGTACTACACTGCTCCCTCAAAAAAGAAAACCCACAAGACAGTCAACTTTCCATTTACCTTGAATAATTGGGAAATGGAGGGTCTGGTTGATCAAAGGTTTTAAAGTTTTTTTGATAAAATATATAAATTAAAATGAAAACTAAGCGCAATTTATTTTCCTTGGACGACTCAGAAGGTATTTAGGGATTTAACGTTAAAGGTTCAACATTATTAAAACTAAATTCTGATTATCTGATTATTTGGTTAATCAGTACAGAACTTTGTTCTTGCTTGGGTAAAAAAGAATTGATTCAATTCACTTAAGGGTAACCAAATAACACTTCAATCTTGTCAGTATTCAAAGAATCAAAAGTCCCTCAAGAAGGGGTGATGGGCAAATAAAACACTGGGTTTTGGTTTACTTATCTATAGTATTAGATGATCTTTAAGATCCTATAAGGTAAATCCACCAGGGAACCCTTCAGAGAATAGAAATTAGGACAGAAATAAGGCAAATTCAGTACTAGAACAATTTTTAAAATAACCCTGAACACCGATGGCAGGTCTAGTAATTTAAAAAATATTGGAATGGATGAAACATAGCAAATATTGCCAAGTTTCAAGTATAACTCCAAGTCTAGGTGAATTTCACCTTGCAAGATTCATTGCATAAAAATGAGGTGGGTTTTAAGAACCAAAGTACTTCGGGGCTGGCCCCGTGGCCGAGTGGTTGAGTTCGCGTGCTCTGCTGCAGGCGGCCCAGTGTTTCGTTGGTTCAAATCCTGGGCGCGGACATGGCACGGCTCATCAAGCCACGCTGAGGCAGCATCCCACATACAACAACTAGAAGGACCCACAATGAAGAATATACAACTATGTACTGGGGGGCTTTGGGGAGAAAAAAGGAAAAAAAATAAAATCTTTAAAAAAAATAAAAAAGAACCAAAGTACTTCGTTTGCAAAACTGAAATAAGACCTGTGGTTAAAGTTTCTTCTGCCTCTCTACTGCTTACAGTGCAACAGACTCCTATCAATAGCATCTCTCTCTGCCCCAAAAGAGCCACCACTTGCAGGTCAAAGTGTCAAATCTGTCTGTGTGTTAGAATCTCACTCTGACATGATTCCAAAGCTTATGTTACATGACTGTAAGTGACCATCTCACTATAACCTTGTTTTATCATTAATTATAATGAGGTATGAAAAAAACTCTCAGAATAGTTTTATAGAGAATTTTACCCCAAGGTTATGGTGAACTATTCTGACATAACATTTCCAAGTAGGCCAAAGAAAATACAGCAAAAAGTCACAGAGGATAGTATTGACAAACAGATCACTATATCTCTAGCCAACTGAGGTTTCATCAATAAAATAAGGCCACTTAAGGTGGAAATATGGAAATCTTGAATTATAGTTTAATAGAATCAATTCCATGCAAAGATCTGTTCTATCAAGTAGTATGCTCAGAATAAACTTTATAATAGTACTTACTATCTAAACACACTAGAACGGTATCTCTCTCCAGCTGTGTTACATGAATGGAATCTAACTGCTGGCTGCCTTAGGGGGAAAAAAAACAAGGTTACAGTTACACAACATGCTTTAAAAATTAGAGCTTAGGAAAGAAACACAAATTCTGACTTTTTCTGTGATTTAAAACTAGTCTTTGAAATTTAACACAAATTATATTTTGTAATGATATTTTATCTTTTCAAAATGCATGTAGGTCAATTTAGGAGAACAACATTAAGTCCTAAGTATGGCTAACTGAGCTGAGAAAAGTTAACATTACATTTAATTAATACCACCGCTAGTTCTGGAAAGGTGAATTACAAAAATACAATGAAGAAAGGGTGAATATGGAGACGGAAGTAAGATGCGTACTGCACAGAAACTAGATTCTGCTCTGCATTTCTCAGGAGCCAATGGGAAGGTTGGTTAGGTGGTCACCATCCTTGTAACTCAGCAAAGGCAAAAGGATTCATGACTGTGATCAGAGAGAAATTTCCTGGTGTAGGGTGGGGTGTGTGTCTAGGACACCGAGTAACATAATGGACAATATTGTCAACATCATCTTTGCAGGAAGCAACTTTCACTCCTTTGCTGATATTCAGAGGGCTGCTTCTTTTAACATCTGCTAATAGATGTGATGACATCTTCGAAAACATTTTTGGTAAAACAATTCATTTTAGACACTCGTTTAATTGAGTGGTATAGCTGGATCTAAGAAAAGAGTTTAGATTATTTAGAGCCGTCATTCTTAACCTCGTCTCTCTGGGAAGCCTACGGATGCTCTCCCTCAAGAACTGCACATGTGAACATTAACAAAAAATTTTATATATTATTTTGAGGTGTTTGTGGACCTTTCAAAGCCCATACATAGTGAAGAATCCAGACTTAGAAAATTGATAAACTGTTGGTCCCTCAGGCAACACTCCAAAAAGTAGTTTTTCTCAGTAAATCTATGTTCATGCATTTATTCAATAAAAATTTATGGGGTGCTGAGGACATGCTAAGCAACATCCTTGGAGATAAGGATACCGTGGTAAGAAATGAGACTAAGACTGAAAGAATGTTGGACTAGGAGTTCATTTTAACTGTTACAACTGCTGCCAATCAGGCCTGGCCTCAACAGTGAACACAGCCGGGAGGCAGATTAACCAGCACTGTGAGTATGCAGAACCCTAGTGGGATACCTCTGCCTGAGGGCTATCCGAACGATTACCCTCAGGCGGTGTCCCAGCTCTCCCCAGGCCGTCACTTTGGGTCTACCTTAATTTTGGCCTAGAAAATGTTAAAAGTAGGTAGAAGAGTATGCCTCAGGCATTAAAAACCAAACCAAACAACAAAAAAAGCCTCACTGCCCTGCTGCCCCCCAGCCCACCAATTCACAAGACAACCCCTTGAGCGCTATGACGTCCTAATATGATGCAGAAGAAAGTGGCTGCAAACACACTTTAGATAAGGGTATGAAATGACTCGCTCTATACTATTATTATATATCAACCAGTAAAAAATGTTGGGGTGTCTGACAAAAAAGATATTGGTTTTAAACAAATTGATCTATAACCCTTCTTTTTAGCAGTAACTACTAACAGGAACAGGTTTCTGTTTGGGCTACTTAGATTTCATGACAGTTAAACAATGTGATCTGCACCTTTCTCTTAGCTGTACCAGGAGGGTATGCACCTGACTCAACAAACAGTATTAAACAATAAATTAAAAAGAAAGGTGGGGTGCAGGTGGAGGGGGAGGGCACAGAGTACATTCCTATTTGATTCCACTGGAGGTTATGACTCGGTCCATAAAAAGAGTGGTCACAGTCCAGTGCATGCTGGACAGGGTTGTACTGGCTTCTTTAATTTTCAGGAATTTTGTGGGCTGTATGACATCACGTTGCTAGTTTGAAACTGGCCATGCTGGGAGTATTCAGACCACAGAAATAGGCAACTGCTGCAAACCAGGCTTCTCTGCACCCCAAGAGCCTGTTGTTACACATTTCCCAGGACACCACTAGTTCATACCAATTCTTATTCTGAAGGTGACACTAGTGTTGTTCTATGTGAACCTCAACAGCTGGGTTGTCTAGAGTTCTCTAATTTAGCCTATACAGGACCAAAGCCAAAGACACTTAATAAGCATCAAACTTAGGATATTTGTAACAGACAAGGTGATAAAGAATATAATAGTGTCAGTAATGAAATCGCTATAACTATAACTTGCTTGATTCATATGTAAAAATGGCTTGATAAACCTGGGGTTAGAAATGATCAAACAATACACTAGCACACAAACAGTAAACTGGCAAAATGAAGACTCCCATCATTTTCTTTATTATGTAGATTTAAAAAATGAATCCTTGATTGATTTGTTCCATTTTAAAGTTCAAGAATAACCTTCCTAGCCTTTTCAGAGCTTTCACTGAGACATGTCTGATAAAATCCTAGGCTGGGGAACCATTCTCAGAAAGTGCACAAGAGATTTCCCTGTATCTTTAAATGGTAAAGCCTGGAGGTCACATGGGAGAAGCTTCTATCAAGTCTGAGAAGCACTTGAACTCAATGATTCTAAGAAGTGTGTGTGTGTGTGGGGGGGAAACCTAAGAAAAAAAGTAAATCTCTTTGCTTGAAAAGCTGATAAAACTTGAAAACTTAATTATTTAGTAAGTCCAAAGATTAACTGGTAACAGCTAAGACCTTTCAACATCAGGAATCGTTAAAATTTTCTTTGGTAAAATAATTTGTCTCAAACTGCCTCAGGCAAACAGAGATCATAATGTATATGTACATGATCCTCTGGGCTTATGTGGGAAACTATGTTCTGAATCTTTACTTGAATGAGCCCATGCTGGCTGAAACAATTCTGCTTCTTTTATGTACAAATGCATCAACATTTTAACTTAAGGAAAAAAACACTTACCTGCACCAATTTCTGTAAACCACGAAGATGCCGAGTTCAAGTTGATTGTCTCAAACTGAACAACCTGATTTGGTTCGGTGCCCTTGCTAATAGCTACACAGACCATAGGGTACTCCTGTTCTGGGATGACCAGCATTTCAAAAACTTTCAAAGGACTTGGCAAAGGAAAATCGAAGTGCTGCAAAAATAAACAACAGAAGTATAACTGAGAAACAACTCCCCATCCATGTTGTTGAATAAAGTCAAGGGAAAGGCTCTCATTTTCTTGACTGATCTAATTCTAAAAAATGACTACCTCTAAAATGATCATGATGAGGATGAGTTTTCTATAAAAATATGTTTTAGAGAATTGGCCATATTCATCTTTATGGCTGTGATGCTTCTGGAAGTTTATTAATATAAGTTAAAGAGGAAATCTTAACAAGAACAAAAAAACCCCTAAACCAAATAAACACCTATAAATAACAACAAATAGGCTGACCCTAGATAGTAGCAATGTGATCTTACAATTTCAGCTTCTGTTATACACTAGTGTTTTCTAAAGAAGAAAAACATAAATGAAGCACTATATACCTTTATCAACATGAACTTCTGCATTGGCTCATACCACTGCAGTAAAACAATTCCAGATTGTAAAGCTCCACAGAGGTATTTATGTCCTGTGTAAGGGTTTCTGACTGGAAAGAAAGAAAACAAGACACCCCAAAACATTGAGTACTTTTATATGAAAACATAATTAGTTAAAAGCATCACCTGAGCTATACTCACCTAAAAGTGAACTCAGCTCTCTTTATAAAGGCAGTGCTGATACGTGGGGAAACAATGCGACATGGCCTGCCATGGATACCAAAATATGGAGGAAAAAGAAACTATCTGGAGGGCTTATTGAGCTGATAAGGGGAATTACTGTTTCTGTTCACCGGGATGTGAGAGTGGGCAAAAGTAAGAAGACCATGTCTTTTCTTGTGGATTTGTGACCCTGTCCTTTTCACTTTCCTATCTCAATCTTAAATTACATACATTTACTTCTAAACATCTTTAAGAGACTAGGTTCTTAAACACAGGAACTTTTTACAGGAACAATTTTTAAGCTCTGAAACACCTAAACTATTAGCGCAACCTGAAGAGCTGCTTCTTAGGTAAACTGACTAAAAGAGTGAATTCTGGCAAGAAGTCTAGGAGGCAAGCGAAATCTAAGATTTCATTTCTGGTACAGTAGTTTACAGCTGTCCACTTAAGACAGACGAAAATAACTTACTGTTTTACATTGTACTAAAGATGTGACTTCCTTGACTCAAATCTACAAAAACTCATATTGGTCTTTCCTTCTCCCCAATTTGACTCCCATCAACAATAATGTATACTGATTATAAGAGTAGTTATTTGCAATAAGCTCTATCTTAATATGTTTATGAGTTTCTATCTTAGATTGTAAGCTTCTATACCTTTCCTGAGTCATAGATCTTAGGCATCTGATAGCAGATATGGCCCTGATTCTCCCTAGAAGAATGCTCACAAAATTTGCTTGTAACTAGAGAGTATGCTGTGAAACTATGTAGCACAAAGATCAATGTGTAAGCTCACTGATTAAACAAAAAGAATAAACAGGAAGTTAAGAGCCCAGGATCTGAAGTCATGGACTGGGTCTGATCCGGGTTCTGTTATTTACTAGTGACATAACAAGTATCATGGGGTTGTTTTAGGGTTAAGCGACATAGGATAAGTCTATAGTAGGAATTTAACCCTGCCCAAAGAGAGGTCTGGCCTTTGTCCTCCCTTTTGGGAGGTGATTTCTAAGCCTCAGCAACGTCATGGCTGATAGGCTGGGGCCTTGGGTCACTGGAAAGTTGAACAATATGGTTTAGAGTAGGGGCTGGCAACACTGGACAGTCTTGGGGGGGGGAGGGGGGATGGTCATGCCAGAAAGACCAACAATGTGATTTAGGGTAGGGGCTTTGGGTCACGAAGTAGCAGCTGACCTCCAGATAGACTGGATACTGAGATCAACCATGCAGGGAATCAATCATGCCTACATGATGAAGTCCCAATAAAAACTTGAGACACTGAGGTTGGAGTAAGCTTCTCTGGTTGGCAATGCTCTGTGTGTACTGCCACACCTCACTGCCAGAAAAGTGACGCTCTCCATTACTCCACAGGGAGAGGACAACAGAAGCTCTATGTCTGGTACTTTTCCTGGACTCTGCCCTCTGCACTCCCTCCCTTGGCTGATTTTAATCTCTATCCTTTCCCTGCAGTAAACCATAACCACGAGCATAACCACTTCTGGTGAGTTCTGTGAGTCCTTCTAGCGAAGCTTTGATCATGAGGGTGATTTTGGGAACCCCCAAACCTGCAGTTGCTATCAGAAGTGAGGGTGGTCTCGTGTGGACTGTTCCCTCTAACTTTATAGTTGACTAAACTCCTGCAATAATAATGTTCATAGAACACTAAGAAGTAACCGTTAAATACATGAAAGGCAGGCTATTAGCAGAGACACAGCCTCAGGGACTATGCTAGAACACTCTAGGAACATTATGCTCTGAGAAAGCGTTAGGCCGTTACCTCCAAGCATTTTTATGCCATGTCACGCTATACATTCTTGTGCTTCAATGGCCCCTTAACTCCTTATTACAAACAAATATAAACCTATTGATACTGTAAGGCTCTTCAGATAATTTTAAAGATGTTAAAAGTTCTAACCATCCAGTTTGAGAAACAGCATTTACTCACCTATGCAGCATTTGTGGCAGCCTTTTGTATCAGGAATCTTTGTTGTTAAAGCGAACTTTCTGAAAACATAGGACAACATAAATGTACTCTACTGCAGTGCTTCCCAGTGATCTGTGGATCAGGTGCATCAGAACCAGTCAAGAAGCTTTAAAAAAAACTGTCTTGGACTCTGACCCCAAACTATCTGATTTTATAGGACTGAGGCAGGGTCTGGGAGTCTGTAATAAAACTTCTACAGGTGACCCTCATGGACAGTCACAGTAAGGAAACACTGCCCTTTTGAATTCTAGATGACACGCACTTTAGTGTAAACTACCTTTCAAAATTAAGACAAAGGACATTTTTTAGTGGGCAAGGAATACCGGCTGTTTTAAAAACGGACGCTGACTCTCTCAATAGAAGCAAAATATTTTGTACCTTGGTAGTATGCGGTCTGGAAACCTATGAGTCTGAATGTGGGCAGCTAATCCTGGTTTTTTGGCTTGTTCAAACAAAGCTATAAGATTATGAGAGTACAGTTGAAAGGTTTTTCCTATAAAAGAGAAACAAATTACTCTCATTAGAATCATTTACAGAAAAGAAATATAATTTTCAAGCAAAAGAAAACATAATTACCTTCTAAAATGAGGAGTCCAGAAATGTTCAAAAAGCCAAGCAAAATAGAAAAACACATACAAAAAAAACAAACAAAAAACCCAGTTAATACTATTTTGAAAGATAATAGGAAAATGAGCTTTAAGAAAGTAGATAATTGTGTTTCCTAATACACAAATTAGGTGTATTCTAATCAGTGTTCTGGGTAGAATATATATAAACCTTAATGAAGCCAGCAGAGAAAGAGAAATTGTTAAACACTGCTGCATAATGGATTGAGCTACAGTGATGCACATGTGATTATTTTAGTATAACGTGGAAAATTCTATAAAACTATATTACATTATCTTTCTGGGGTAGATCTATTTATCAATAGTTTATCAAATTACCTTGGATTAAAACTGTGAATGAAGTCTTAAATGGAACAGACTGAAATACTAAGAAAAGTAAAACAAACTAGTATTACGTGCCATAATACAAGGATAACAGAGCTGCAGTTTGCACATAATCAAAACTACAGCTGTGTTAGGCAGGGGGAGATATGGTAAACATCTTCCGATTCCTTATCATACAAGGTATGGTACTAGAACAACACAAAACGTCCACTATTAGAAAACATAAATCTCTATACAGTCTTATCCTCAACAAAATTCTCGCATTGTCTCAGAATTCTGCCTAACACCATACCCCTCTTCCTCTGCCCATTCCCCCTATACACACAGCCAGCTATCGAACTAGCTGCATGTGCGCGTACGTGTGCACATCCACACACACGCAGCCCTTATGCAGAACGATGTCTCCTAGCGACTTATGCCACCTACCTTCATTCAGTTTTATGGGACATTTTAACTGGCATATGGAAAGAACT
Source organism: Equus przewalskii (assembly GCF_037783145.1). NCBI lineage: Eukaryota > Metazoa > Chordata > Mammalia > Perissodactyla > Equidae > Equus > Equus przewalskii. Next base: position 183,618,620 of record NC_091831.1, read on the forward strand.
AATTATAGGCTAACTTCTCCCTGTTTTCCTGTAGGTATTTTATAAATATATATGATGTACTCTGTGTGGTTTTTAACTGTATTTCCAAAGACAGGTACGAGTAGGGATAAAAGCAGCGAGGTAGAAGAAAGTGATTTTATACAAATCAGAGTTGTGAACACAAACAGAACTGGGTTTAAGTTTATTTTCACAACAGTAATACATTATATTAATATTTTGTTAAACAAAAGTAAGAAAATTGGGGGGGGGAAGCATAATTAAAATCAAAAGAGATTCAGTCCTCTTTCAAGGACTCCAGCTTTTCAGAAGCCATTTATGCATAATCAAATAACAGGCTCTTCGTAAATACTGTCATCAGCTCAAAGAGACAAATTCCCGAAGAGTTTCTCCTAGGCGATGCTTGGTGCGCGCACCCATGCTCACAAATTATGAAAACATATTTCTTACATTAGGATCCAATTCAAAGGATCTACCTCTCCGTGAACAAGACTCTGTCAGCACTGATGCTTTAAAGTGTAAGTAGCTGAAAGGCACAGTCAATACTGAACAGCTGACAGTGCGGAAAGAAGAGCTGGGATACAATCCTCATATATCTTTGAGATACAGAGCACGAGACAGTATCAAACAAAACAAGTGAAAAGAATGTAAGAGAGACTAAAATAATTTAATTATTCAAAGTGGAGGAAGGGGTGAGTGCTGTTTTAATAGTTGGTAGCATTAGGATTAATTAAGGGACAGAGAAATAATTAACTATCTTGTATTCTACTATCAAAATGAAAGCAAGCAGCAAACCTCTAGGTAGCCACTGAAATCTAAAATGTAAGCAAAGAGGTTTTGGTAGGTGAGAAACGAAAAAAAAGAAAACACCGTAAAATGCCACCCACTCCCCCACCCCCACAACAACCAAAAAAGAAAACCACAAAAAACAAAATTAGAATAGGTTGCTCTGGAACCCACTTATTTTTAAGACTAAAGCCTCGGTCCAAGATGGTTAACATGTGGTCCAGAACGACCTGAATTCTGCCAGGAAACATCTGTCTAAGTCTTCACAGTTTGCTAAGCACTCAGGATACCACCTTATCTAACCCTCACAGCAACTTCGTGAGGCTGTTATTGTCACCATCGTCCTCATTTTACAATTAAACTGAGGCTGAGAGCAGATGACTTGCTCAGGATTACAGAGAAGGGAAGCAGCTGGATCCTCTGATTCTTTCCCTTCAAGTGTGAATTCTCAGTGGAGGGCAGGAATGGTGACAGTGACAGTGACAGTGGAGGAGTCGAGCTGGGGGATATTCCTCAGGTGATCAGATCCTGGCAGGTTTGCCAAGTGCTATCTTAACTGAAAACAGGCTCCCTTCTCAAAGCTTCTTCCCATTCTAAGTTGGCTGAAAAAACCTGTGAGTCTCAAAGTTACTCTCCTAGATTATAGTTACCCAGAATAACAAACAACATTAAAAAATAACGTATATTAAAATTACATCTCTGCTTGTCTATGGCTTGTTTTTCATATTATTTTCATCATATACATACCTGATAATGACATTAAAGTATTATTGATAACATAGAGCCAAGTACATTTCCGTGGAAATAACTACAAAGCAAAAAAAGAAGATAATTAAAACTCTCCAATTTTCATTCCCTTACCATTAACCTCAAATTCTAACAGTTTGAAATACTATAAAAATAATTATCTTCTACATTTCAGTACATTGCCAAAACCTTGCGGGAAAAAAAAATCTTTCAACAAGAACATGTAAAGAGTATAATTTCACCCTTTTAAATATTTAAATCATAAAAATTAAAACTGAGGCCCATAGAAATTATTTACAATTAAGATATTTCTTTTATTCACTTTACCCAAACTAATTTCTTGAGTTAAAACTTTAAATTACCTGTTCCATTGTTGCCTCATGCAGCTCATTGAGATTCAATGTGTAAATACCATCTTCAGTTCCAAAAATAATGTACTGATCTAAAATAGTTGAGATAAATTACCAGAATTTATTATCATTTTCTGAAATCATTCACTAAAATAATGGCTCTGTGTTTGAATAGTATTAAGAGCCAGACAGCCACCCACCCATCCAAAGAAAAATTACTTTCTAAAATTCATGCCACCTTCTTTACCTCTTTCCCCAATTCTTTTATTTTTAAAAGCAGATATATTCTCTGTCATTAGCTTACTCTGGCTTTATCTTACTTTACAATCCTTCCTTTCAACATAATTTTCATAAGTTCAGATTTTTTATTATAGCTACATATTTTAGACAATTTCAAGTACTCCTTGAACATGGAAACTAAATTAAATAGAAATTACAAAGCATGACACACAAGAAACAAGGAGCACATCTAGTGTCTGGGTTTCTAAATACTATTTTCCACTAAAAAGAACCAGGGCTTGTTGGAGAAAAGACTGATTCCAACTCTGGGGCAGGGAGAGTGTGAGATGAGCCTACAATCTTGCTATGCCAGAAGGTAAGGAAGTGCTCAAAAAATGAGGAGGACCTGTCAAACAAAGAACACAGCAGTTCCCAGTGCTCAGAAGTTCTGGGGCAATTTCAGTGCTAAAATAAGTCATAATAGTAATAGAGCACATCTCACTGAATAAAAAAGAATTCATAAGTTCAGTTGATATAATACATAAATGGGAAAGAAGGCAAATTGCTAATGGATGTCAATGGATTTAGATGTCAATGGATAAACTAAAACCAGTTGGTGCAAGTCTGATGAGCAAGAGAATATTTACACAGTTTCAATGAATTGCCACACTACTTACTAATTAGTGTGGGAAATTAAATAATTACTTATTAATTAGAAAGGGAAAAATTGTAACTTGACAGTGGAGAAAGCTAGTGAACACCACCTTAACCAACTGGTCCATGTTAACATCCCCAATATTTGGACAAGTTCATATCATGTGCCTCCCGATATGATGCACTGAGAAGAGCACATAACGCCTTTGAAATTCCCACCAAACATGTATAATCTGATCTAAGCATGAGGACTCCTCAGACAAACCCAAATTAAGAGATATTCTACAAAATAAGTAGCCTCAAAAATGTCAAGATCAAGACAGACAAAGAAATGCTGAGGAACTGTTCCAGACTGAAGGAGACTAAAAAGACATGGTAGCCAAATGCAGCAGGAGCTCTTGAACTGGGGGAAAAAGGAGGGGAGAGACAATAAAGGATAGTATTGGGACAATTAATAAAATTCAAATATGGACTGTAGCTTAAAAATAGTAGTATACCACTGATAAATTTCCTGATCTTTTATAATTGTACTGTGGTTATGTAAGAGCTGATTCTGTTCTGAGGAAATACAAACTAAAGGATAAGTGGAGGAGTATGTCGTCTCCAACTCACTCTTTTTTTTTTTTTAAAGATTTAATTTTTTTCCTTTTTCTCCCCAAAGCCCCCCAGTACATAGTTGTATATTCTTCATTGTGGGTCCTTCTAGTTGTGGCATGTGGGACGCTGCCTCAGCGTGGTTTGATGAGCAGTGCCATGTCCGCGCCCAGGATTCGAACCAACGAAACACTGGGCCGCCTGCAGCGGAGCGCGTGAACTTAACCACTCGGCCACGGGGCCAGCCCCCTTTTTTTCTTTTTTTTGAGGAAGATTAGCCCTGAGCTAACTGCTGCCAATCCTCCTCTTTTTGCTGAGGAAGACTGGCCCTGAGCTAACATCCATGCCCATCTTCCTCTACTTTATACGTGGGACGCCTACCACAGCATGGTGTGCCAAGTGGTGCCATGTCTGCACTCGGGATCTGAACTGGCAAACCCCAGGCCGCCGAGAAGCGGAACGTGCGAACTTAACTGCTGCGCCACCAGGCCGGCCCCTGTTCTTTTAAATAAAAGGAAATTCCAAAGTATGGTTGCAACCAGCTTTGATGTCTCTTTAGTCTTCTTTCATCAGGAACAGTTCCTGTACACTCTTAAATTCTAATGTCTTAAACCAAAACTCTATTTACCTATGTGGGTTGTTGAGGTACTTACATACTTTCTGGCCTCTAAAGTTATATTGTTAAAGTAAACGACCTCAGTTCACTGATCTAAAGATCCTTTCCCATAATAAGAATTTTACTGGAGTTGTATATAAAAGTTCAGAAATTTTACCTTTTGTATCAGGATGTATCCAGGATGTTGCACAATTAATTTTCAAAGGGCAGCCATCAAAAACTTTAGAAAAACATGCTCCCATCTTATTTATAAAAAAAGAAGTGACTTAATTGATTAGGTAATTTTATATATTCTTAAAAAATAGCTAAGATTATTATGAAATGCTTTAAACTGACTCATTTGCATACACTTATGGTTTCATTACAAAACAAAATTCCTATTTTAATATAATTTAACCCCTTCTACCAAGAGAGTCTCATATTCTTTCCTCATATAATCCACTATTTTATGGCAAATTATCAAATTTATCAAAACATCTACATACATCAATGATATATTCTAGGAATTTTAAGTCACCACTTATCTTTAGGACTAACATTTAATAATGTAAAACAATGGATGGTTTTACTGAGTAACAGTATAATGATTACAACTGCAGTACAACCCCCATAATAATGATAACACACAAAACGACTAACATTTACAGTACATATTAGACTTATACTGAATAAAAGGTACATTTATAAAGCATCCCATTCATACGCTTGGCTGAGTACCTACAGGGAAGGACCAGAGAATGAGCATTAACAGAAGCGTCCCTGTCCTTTTTCACTGAGTACAGTCCAATGTGAAAATGGCCGCGGGGGAGAAAGATATTTAACCCACATAATAAAGATGACACAGTACTATTAATATCATTACATTAAAATCAAATTGACCTTTGTAGGCTAATCTTAGAACCCAACTGCCTGTATTTATAAGAAAGTGAAACTCCAAATTCTAACCATCTCACTCAAATTAGGGTACATGATTTGATCCATGGTATATTCAAATGCATTTAATGCCTTTGTACTTTATGAATCCTTCCTGTCAATAGCTCGAGATACCTGATAGCAAATAAAGAATCTTCTGCTGCTTCTAAACAGATAAAAATTGGCAGGTGGTTCACATAAAAATATTCCTTACCAGCACTTTTGGGGTGGGTGGAAGGCCATTGATGACTGGTTTCTATGGGAAAAATAATTTTTAACACTGTAAGACCTCTTAAGCAATAAAAAAACACCCCTTCATATGTTCAGAAATTTAGTTATTCAAATACTTGAATTAAAAAGACTATGCCCTTTTTTGGTAAGTACAGTGTTAGTTATAATTATCACCAAATGCCTGTTATACCTACAGGGAAATCTCGCTTGTCCTTTTTTCGTGGTAACTGCGGTGCTTGTGCTGATCCTTCTGTATTTTCAATAATCAGTTTTGAAATACCATCCCCATCTCCTAAAGAGAACCATGATTAAAAGTTGAATGACCACACAAAAGAGGACTTTCCTTGAACAGTAACTTGCCCTCCCCCGATACTGTTTCCACTTTACTGTCAGATTCGGTAAAGTATCTCTGTGCCTTTCTCTAGGGTCTGCAAGAGGGAGCATTGTGTCTTTAGAGTGGACTTAATCCATGAAAACAAAAAGGTCATTCCACATTGTGAGAAGAATTCCAGCATCATATTCTTAGGCTGATATTCAAGGCCTTTCATAACTGAACTTCATCTAGTGTTTGGTCCTATTGCCCAGAATACACCCTTCAAAAGCTCACACTCCTACCATACTAGACTGTACTTCCAACGTGACTCAGATTTTCCTGCTTCGGTGCATTTGGTCATTCTGTTTCCCAAGAATGCCGGTCAGCAGAGGCTTCACCTCCTAAAGGCTCACCAAGCCCTTTAACACTCTGCAAGGGCCCAGGTCCTCTATTCCCCATCCTTACCTCCCTCGGAAGTCTCTCATCTTCTATTACCTATAGTTTGCTATTGTAGGAGACACTTGTACAAGCTGAATTGTCTAATGTTACGTGTCCACGCATATAACTTATGCTACAGACCCTGAGCGCCTGGAGGGCAGGAACATCCGTTCACCCTTCCAAATCTAATATTTAGTAAGGGAGCAAATCGGGGTTGAACTGGACTGAATCTATTTATAAACCATCCACGTGGAATTTTAAAGAAACTTCACAAAACTTTAAACAGTAATAAGATTGACTAAAGAAGAAAGACATTCTTTAAAACATGAACAAAATGACTTTCTTCTCAGTTCTCGCTTTATTCACCCAGATCACAGTATCTAGCTGTATGTACTCCAGGGCTGCTGATGCTGCTAGCCATACCAATAGAGGACGTCTCAGCAACAGGACCACAGCTTGGGCTGCTCTGTCTTCTGAGAACTTGGGGAACTCTGTTCTCTGAATCAGGGCAACGCTTTATAGTTGACGATTTTTCTTCATCTAGCAGGTTGTCTTCAGGGTAACTGTTTATCCTTGGCTAGTGATAAAAGACACAAAAGGACTTGGATAAATTTGGATATAAAACAATAGCACTTGGTTATCATTACGCATCAAAGACTCTAGTCGGAGAGGACAGGCCTTATCTTCTTTTTCCCACATAGGTCAATTCACTGGGCGAAGTCAGCCAAGTCAGAAAGGGTTGAGTTACTGTCTCAACATGACTGTGAACTCACCAGGTGATTTTTAATCAGCCCAAACCAGAATTGATAAAATTCTTATAACCAATAATATTATGTAAACAACTCACAAAATATTTAATAACTAGAAACAAGGAAAATGACAATGAATCTGCTCTGAAAGGTCAAATCGTGGTAATAAATGAGGACTGTAAATAACTCTTTATCTCCTCTCCCTGCAGTCAAGTATTTTCTCAAATGAGTAATAACCTACTTTTGATTTTTCTAATAGCTATTACAATATTGTATTTCTCATGAAATTTTCTTTATACATTTTGCACCTTTGTAATCCCTTCTTGAAGGAAACTGTATTTATTTAAAATATATTTAAGAGAATTTTGAAAAAATTCAATAAAATTGTTTTTAAAATTTAATTATTTTACTATTTAAACAAGGATTTATTGTTCAAAATCTCTAAGTAAGCTCACCTTAGGAGGCAGGGGAGGTGGTATTGCACGTTTTGAGGTTGATCTAATACAAAGAGAAAAATGCAATTTAGATGATGATAAACAATCATAACATAAAACACAGAGACAAGATTAAATAGCATTAAAATGTGTTCATATTCACAGAACATAAAACAGAATTAGGTCACGTGCAGAGTATTTTTAAAACCTACAGGAAGACCTAAGACCTCATTCTGTCAAACTGTATTAGTATGACTACAAAATAAAGATTTTTATAAAGTGAATACAAAGACTTTTTTTACTTTATGGTTATGCTTTGCTACATTCAGAACATAATAAAAATTAAACTAAACTTAGTAGCAAAAGAGAGAGATTCAGAATTTTAGAGCTGGAACCCACAGAGAATCAGAGATTCAAGTGGTTATATCATTAACACTTTTGCCGCTCCAGGTGGGGCCCAGAGATCAGCAACATTGGCACAACCTGCAGACTTCTAAAGGCACCCTCTAGACCTGCTGAGTCAAAATCAGCATCTTCACAGGGTCTTCAGGTGCCCTTCTAGACACATCAAAGTCTGGGACTCACTGACCACGCCTGCTGCTTCCATATACTTAGCCACAGTCACTGCAACCAGTTGGGAACCTTCAGCTTTCTTAGGTTCCAGTCCCAAAGACTATATTCTATACCAGGGGTGGGCAAACTTTCTGTAAAGGGCCAGGCAGTAAATATTGTAGGCTTTATGAACCATACAGTGGTCACAAATACTTAACTCTTGTTGTGGCATGAAAGCAGCCATAGAGGATATATAATCTAATGAATATGGTTGCATTCCAACAAACCTTCATTTATGGACACTGAAATTTAAACTTCATATAATTTTCATGTGTAACAAAATATCACTCTTCTTTAGATTTTTTTTTCAATCATTAAAAAATGTAGGGGCTGGCCTGGTGGCATAGTGATTAAGTTCATAAGCTTTGCTTCAATGGCCCAGAGTTCACAGGTTCGGATCCTGGGTGTGGACCTAGCACCGCTTGTCACACCATGCTGTGGCGGCATCCCACATAAAATAGAGGAAGACTGGCATAGATGTTAGCTCAGCGAAAATCTTCCTTAAGCAAAAAGAAGAAGATTGGCAACAGATGTTAGCTCAGGGCTAATCTTCCTCACACAAAAAATTGTAAATACCACTCTAGTTTGTAGGCTGTACAAAAAATAGGCAATGGGCCAGATCTGGCTTATTGGTTTGCCAAGCCCAGATCTATAGGCCTAATGTGGGGACCCAAGAACCTATATTTCCAAAGAGCTATCTAGGCACAGCAATGCACAAATAGGTCTGGAACGGCTCACCTCGGCCAGTCCCGTTACTTAACTGTTGAGGGAAGACAGGTCTAGAACATGGGACTACATTGCAGAGATGACTCCTACTACAGTATTTTTTCCCATGACAGCATGTGGTTCATCTTTCAGTATATTAATGTTACACATTCTATATTCTGACTTAAAGAACAAAACTCAAAAACCTTAATGGTCAACAAACGATGCCTTTTGGTAATAACAAAAAGTCAGAAGCTTTACACTGACAAGAGGCATAGTACAACATTTTTAAGAATGAAAATTAAAGCTTTTTAGAATAAATCATTCCCCCAATACTGTTCTTATATAATCAAGTAAAATATGGTTAAGTAAGAAAATGACTTACTTGCCAGTATTTGCACCATCAACAAAAGGATTCCACTGTAATGCAAAATTTGGGTCTGATAACACTCCCTGTGAAGGTAAAAAATAGAATTTAAAATGTTACCTTATAACAGATATTAACTGTTTTATTTGATTCAAGAGAACATTCAGTGTCATGATTGTTAATCATCTAGGCTTTCAATCTATTTTTTAATCTCCAGCTAGACTTGCTCTCATCTGACATATTTAGGTCAGTGACTCACTATCAGCTGACTTAAACTTAAGAAATTCCACAACTTACTAAATATAGTTTCAAATGTGACAAGCCCTCTTTATGGTAGTATATGCTAGTATATTCTGAAGCGAAACAGAAAAACATAAGTTTGAATTATTCCCATCACTACTACATTAGCAATGAGGACTGAACATCATATTACTGAATTATCATTAATTGGTTGGTGGTCCTATTTTTTCCTGCTAGCTTGGAAATTGAGAATTTATTACACGGCAACATATACAGGAAGAAGAGCACTACTTCCAAACATTATGGATGAAGAGATCCATTAATGGAACACAATTACTCTAAGAACTATATTTTTACTAAAGCTTAAAAGTAAAATAGATGTTAAGATAACGTCCAGGCTGACTCCAACAATATCTTGCTCTATCCATTACTTCTTTCCTTTTTTATTTTTTGAGGAAGATTGGCCCTGAGCTAACATCCGTGACCATCTTCCTCTATTTTATATGTGGGACACCTGCCACAGCATGGCTTGATGAGCGGTGCATAGTTCTACACCTGGGATCCGAACTGGTGAACCCCAGGCTGCCAAAGCAGAGTGCAGGAACTTAACTGCTCCGCCACCAGGCCAGCCCCATTACCTCTTTCCTTTCATCTAAGGAAATGACTAACTAAAGAGTATCTCAAAGTAAGAGCAATGGTTAAAAAAGAGGCTATATTAACAAGTAAATATTAAAAAACAGTAAGGAAATGTAAAAATGTACTACAAACCTAATAGAATCAATAAGAAAAAAGCTCCTGAGAGCTTAAAGCTGAGTATCAAATTTCACATATTTAATAACTTCATGTAAACTCTTCTGAAGGCTCCAAGGGTCATAATGAACGGTTGAAATGGTATTTTGCACTCTGTACCCTAGTCAAAACACACTGAACTGTGAGCTCCTTTATAACTTCATGTGTGAAATACATGATCAAAATTAAAGCTTAAGAGAGCTTACTACTTTGTTCCTAGGTCAAAGTACCCTAACTTTTAGTTTTCTCAAATTTTAATGTGTAAAATGGTTTAAAAGTCATAATTCCTACCATTTCATCCCGTGCTTCTGTTTCTTTTCTCAGTGGAGGTTCAAATTGTAATTTGTCAACTGCAAAATATATAACAGATATTCACAAACTCTATCTTGAAGGGTTAATCTCGGAAATGTAATGAGAAACGTGTACTGGAGAGGAGGGAAGAGGGAAATGAGAAGGGAGGAAAGGAGGGAAGACAAAATTTCTTATTTTTTTGCCTCGAGAATACCCCTTTCTTTATGCTTACCAGAGAAAGTAACACTTTGGTACCTTCCTAACAACTCTATGTAATTCTTGGTTGGAGGCAGGAAATTAAATAGCACTTTTTGTGTATAAGAGATTTAAAAAAATTAATTACAAGTAGATGACTGAAAAAACACTTATGGATTTTCTCTATCTAGGCTGCAGGCTCTGTTTTGAGACTAATTTAAGTTACAACTTTGTGGCAGGGATGAACCCCCCAAAAGTACCTATAATTAACTAAAAGAAACAAATGATATTTGCCAAATTAAATGTAACAATAGTATTCAGAATTTTAATGTTATATTTTGCTAAATGTGTATTTTATTGGCCTAGTCAGACTGATTTTAGAATTATTCAAATAGTCAAAGAATATCTTCCTTTATGTGAAATATTCTACACAGAGAAAAGAATGGATTATTATCCACTCATAAAGAGCAAAGAACTTTAAAATTCTAAAAATCTAACGTGACTGAAAGACCAAAAAAAAGAAATAAAAAACCCACACCTGCATCACAGAGATGCAAAATTCCTAAAAACAATCTTGACAAACAAAATACATTAAAAAAGCACTTTCAAAAGGATCCAGTTGTCCTTATCCCTAAAAACAAGATTTGTAAAGCAATACAAAGTACTTACATAATTCATTACATTCAACAAAAACAGTGTCATAAAATTTTCAATTCTATAAAATATAGTGTCTACTTTTCAAAAACAACCTAAAATAAAGAGCCCTAACTTAATGACTCTTTTTTCTGAAAGATTCCCTCCGAGCTAACATTTGCTGCCAACCTTCCTCTTTTTTTCCCTCTCCCCAAAGCCCCAGTACATAGCTGTATATTTTAGTTGCAAATACTTCTAGTTGTCCCATGTGAGCCACTGCCACAGCATGGCTACTGACAGTGTTAGGTGTGGTTCCATGCCTGGGAACTGAACCCAGGCTGCCAACGTGGGGCATGCCAAACTTTAACTGCTAGGCCATCAGAGCTGGTTCAACTTATTTCTCAACATAATTAAAAACATCTTAAATCAAGAACCCCTAATGTAATTCAAAAAGAACCAACTTCATTTATTTGAGCAGAAATGAGCTAAAGTTTTTTTTTGGTCACAACTAGAAATACTGGCAAGTAGATCTAGAGACAAATTATAGAAGGTAAAATATGGAAAAGAAAGAAATAAAGTATCATTCTTTAATAATAAGAATGATAAATCAAGCAAATTTCAAGAATTAAAAAAATTCCTAGAGAAAATGAGTTTCATAAATTTGGATTAAAGATATAGTAAAATATCAACAGTATCCTAATACACCAGACTCAGTGACTGAACATGAGAGATTTTATTTACAATAGCATAAACATTTAAGATGTTTTAACACGTAAGAAAAGTATTGCTTAAAAAAAAAAGAATCAAATTCCTTATGATGAGCCTAAAATTGCTGTAGCCATGACTTACGAAGAGAGCACTAAGCCTCCGCTATCATTGTTCTGTGTGGTAGACTGGCCCCCAAGTTGTTTTGTTTTGTTTTAAAGAAAATCCTGGCAGTGCCTTTGGGTGCATCTTTGGCCTATGAAAATACAAAGGTAGAAGGCCTTCTAAAATATATACATATCCTCCGTTATCTCCAAAGGATGATTCAGGTTCTGGTCATAATGAAGTAATAGGAATTGGACTTACCCTTCCGCTATAAACAACTACATACATCTAACATAAATATGTGAGTGTGTACAAACACTATGAAGCACCAATTTTGAGGCAATGGATAACAGTCACCACAGGGTTGTAATCCTTGAGAGAAGGGAAATACATGGTGGTGAGATCCACATTCACCCTGGCTTTCTGCCTGGGGACACTTTGCAAATTAGGGCACAAGAAAGTGGAACCCAAAAAGAGAGTAACAGTCTCACTGGGTGCAGAAAACAAAGACTGGAGTTTAGGGCTGCTTAGGCAGGGGGAATCTGAAGGACGCAGTACCAGAAATGACAAAGCTGTATAAAGAAGGAACTCTAGAAATATGCCAAGAGGTCTCCCTAAATCTTTGGTTGAGTACTAAATGGCCTATGAGCAAAGCAAGACTATGCAAGGTATGTCAGAAAACATCTAACAGAGTGCTGAGAGCCAAATGGAGGTTCTGGTGATCATGCAACACCAGGAAATAGGTATGAGTTTCTACCTAGAAGAAAGACCTTGCTGAATACTCTAGTAAAACCTGACATAAGCCTTGAAAGGATCAAGTTGACCTACTAGTTAATTAACTCTTTAAACACTCTTTAAAATAAAGAGGAGAAAATCCAGACACTCAATGTTGTATCACAACAACGATACAAAAAAACAATACAATACAATACTATATCAGTGTTGATACAAGATACAATAAAAAGTGACCAGAGAAGCAGCAGAAAAATAGAAACCATAACCAGTTGAAAAGAATAAATAGAAACAGACTCAGAGATGCGAGAGATGTTAAAATTAGCACACAAGGACTTTAAAACAGCTATTATAAATATGTTCAAGGATTTAAGAGAAAAGATGGACACAATAAGCGAGCAGATGGAAATTCTCAGTAGAGAAATAGAGACTATATATGTATACATATTATATATATGCATGTATCTATATATATCATTGAAAGTCTAGATCCAATGAATACAATATCTGAAATACAATTTACCAATAGGCTTAAACAGTAGGCTGAACACCACAGAAGAAAAGATCGAAGACCTTGAAGTCAGGACAATAGAAACTAAACTGAAGTCTAGAGACCAAAAACACCTTATGTGTGTACAGGGAGGGCAGGGAGAACAGAGCCTCAGTGACCTGAGAAACAGCATCAAGTACCTGTAACTGGTGTCCCAGGAGGAGAAGAGAGAATCTGGGGCAGAAAATTTGAAGAAACAGTGGCCTGAAATTTTCCAAATTTGATGAAAAATATCAACTCATAGATCTAAGAGTTCAATGACCCCTAAACAGAACAAACAAAAAGAAAAACGCACCCAAGCACACCACAGCTGAACTGCTAACAAAACAAACAAACAAACAAACAAAAAATCCACAAACATTTCATAGTGCAGTACCTTTTAAGGACCCAAGTGATGCATATAGATATTTTCTATTTTGTGTCTTTTTCTTTTTTTAAAAATCTGAATTGATAGATGTCATGGATGGGGTTGCAACCTGCAGCTTAAAAAAATACTGATGTAGAGGAACATATGGGTGTGTTATACTTGAGAGAATTTCTCACAAATAGTTTTTCTGTCAACAAAGGCTTTTGTTTTGGTTATTACATATCTATTTCTAGGATGGATCAAATTTGTTAAAAAGCCTCAACTTTAACGATGGCAAAAAAAAAGCGGCTCGAGTTTATATTTCCTACCTTGGAAAACTCTAGTGATGTAAACACTCACTTCCCTGGAACTGTTACTAAGGAGATTGTAAGACAATACATCTTACGCAAAATCTCCATCGCCTTTAGCACCCCAGGTCTTCAGTTAAGATAAAAAGGACAAACGGATCTTTACACTTAAGTTGGGTAAACTTTCAGAAATTCTTAGACTTCCTCAGCCTGAGTGGTTTTTTTTGTTTGTTTTGGCCTGAATGACAGTGAGGTCAATTCCCTCAGGAGCCCATTAACTCTCTCCCAATAAACCTAAAACTGAGCATGTTACAGCCCTGGGAATACTGCCCCTGACTCCAGTTTCTACATTATCACAGGCTAATACAGCGAAGACTCGTACAGTACAGTTTTCTATTCACCGTGACCAAGAAGCATTTCCTCTGAAACAACCTCTTCAAGATTTAAAACTCAGACTGCCTTCTGGAAAACTGCCCTCTAACCTCAATAAATAGAATCTTGCCAGGTACTGTTAACAACTAATACAATGGTAAAACAGGGTGATGATCCTTGTGGTCGTGTCTCTCAACTATACAGACATAGGCCAATCTTAAATCAACACAAGACTATCTCAGTATGACACTTCAAACTGAAGATGACAAAGAATCTTCAGAAGCAAATGACTGCAAAAAGAAGGCAGTTTCCATACAAGCCTGTTGGGATCAGGCTAATGATGACATGAAATGGATCATTTGCTCAAGACCCAGGCAACATGATGACTGGAGACAGTGATTATCATATTTTAATATGCAAATTAGTTCTTTATTTTCTTAACTACCTTTTTCCCTCCCGGCTCTTTCTTTTTTTTACCAGTTGAAGGTTTTGAATTGTTGACAGACACTTTACCTCTCAATTATGATACCTGTAGAGGCCCTATTCTTAATATTGCTCTTTGCAGCCTTAGTCAGTCCTTGGTAAGAGTCCAATACCTGGCTAAAATTTACTTGCGAGTCAGCTAAAATCACATAATTAAACTGACTTTTGGGCTGTACTCACTTTCTTTGTGGATACCTCTCATCTTCCTTTGGTGCCAATTCATTGTAATCAGTTGGTTTCCTAGGTAATTGGACTCAACCACTAAGTGACTTTTGATGACAAAAAATAAAAAAAGGTAATCTAGCTGATACACCCATATCTGGAATGGACAGAGAAAATAATCTGCCTTGCCATTCATCAGGCTGGGAGGACAGACACAATCCAAATGCAAAGTCAACAAGAAACAATGCTTCTCCCAAGGACATGCTGCGTATATAAAGTATCACATGGTGACCCCTCTCTGAATTACCTTTCTTACTGAGAAACACCATTCTCTAAAATCATAGACTGTCAGAAACTTGGCTGTATGAAATCAGACTCATTAGAACGAACCATTCATTTTTGCCCAGAAGACATAAGTCACTGACAGAGAGAAGCAGCCTCAATTTCCTACTTAGACACAGAGCTTCAAATAAAGTGGTTTCTGAATACAATATTTCAAGTTTCCAAGGAAAGAGCCCTCTGGGTCTATCTTTACTGTACACACCTGATGTTGACCCTTTCATTCACATCCTACTCTGATTTAAGTTGTCACTTAAATTTCACTTGAACTCTACTCTTTCCAAAACCCGCTCACTCTTCTCTTCTTTTGTTTTATGAGATGTTCCAGAGTTCCTCAGGAACGTGCTCTCCCTCAAAATTAATAAACCTGACTTTGTTGGACTACACATTTGTCCCTGGTGGTCTCAGCTAGGCCAGGATCATAATAATTATTAATGTCCACTGTAAAGACATTGTAAGAATGCTTATAGTAGTCATAATAGCCAAAAACTGGAAACAAACCAAATGCCCATCAACCAAAGAATGGATAAATTGTGTTATAACCACACAATAAAATATCACATTACAATGAACTATTGCTACACATGAGATGAATGATTCTCATAGACATAATGTTGAGCAAAAAAAAAAAACCAGGCAAAGAGGGTGCGTCTTGTATGATCCCATTTATCTGAAGGTCAAGATCAGGTCAAAGCCAGTCTACAGTGACAGAGATCAGAACAGTGACTGGCCTGGACAGTGCGAGGGCAGGGGGATGCAGGAAGACGGATGGGTACTGATTATGAAGGAGCACGACGGAGCCTTCAGAGATTCTGATAATGTTCTGCATCTTGATCCGGGTGGTAGTTTGATGAGTGTATACATATTAAAAATTCATTGTGCAGTACACTTAAGCATTTTATTATATGTAGCTTACCAGCTCAACTAAAAAAAAACTGAAACAAAAAACTAAGAATAGAACTAACTAGGTGTGTATAAAATCTATTAAACAAACAAACAAAAACAAAGGTATAAAACATTCCTGATAGACACAAAAGGAGATGTGAGAAAATTTAAAGATAAATCACCAATAAAATGACCTTCAACGCTACCATTTTCCGTCTGGTGCTTGAAGCACACAGAGCTCACTCCCTGAAGAAGTTAGTGTTCTCTGATGAAAGAACTGAGTCTTGAACCTATCTCTGAAAAAGCCCATTTTGGTTAAGACGGAGTATCAAAGATGTCAACTCTCTCAAAGTTAATATATAAATTTATGAGATCTCAGTAAAAAAACAGAACTTTTTTTAACTAGATAAGCTGATTCTTAAGTTTACGTGAGGAAAAACAATAGCCAAATATCATAACAAAAAAGAAGAGCAACAAGGTATGTATGTTGGAGGGGGCAGGATGAGGATTCATCCTAACAGATTTTAGCAGGTATTACAAAGACATAATAATCACAAGTATGCTACTAGCACATGACCAGGCATATTAATACAGCAGAACAGAATTTCCAGAAAGTCCTAAAATATATGTGGTTATTTATTACATAATAAAGGTGGTATATCAAACCCATTAGTGAAAATTTGGTTTTTAATAAATAGTATTAAGACAAATGGGTAGTCATTTAGAAAGAAACTGAAGCTGAATCCATACTTCATACATTTTACCACATAAATTCTATCTTATATCAAAGATATAAATATTAAAAAAATGAAATTGTAAAAATACAAGAAGAAATAATAGGAAGATTCTTTTATAACCTTAAAATCAGGAAGGCCTTGCTAAATATAACACAAACCCCAAAAGCTATACAAGAAAAGATAGATAAATTAGACTCCTTTAATTGAACACTACACAGCTGCATAAAATGAAGATAGCTTTATAATGGAATATCAACTTTGCTACTGTTCTGTCTGGTATCTGGAGCCCAGAGAGTTCTCTTGGGACATACAAGAAGACAGCATAAGAACATATCAGCAATCTGGGACTAACAAAGAGATGAGATCTTGAATTTCTGGTTTAACTATGCCAAGGCCTGTCTGGAACAAGTGAAAAATAAGGGAAGGACATCCTACTCTTCATCGACCTACATTTCCAAAGCTGCATCCAGAAAGTTGGAAACATCTGGGTTCAAGAAAACTCAGATTTAAACAAAATGCTCATCTGCAGTAATTCTAATTAGCCTAAATATTTAATAAATTATCTCCCTCCATTACAGTTTATAATTTTTACTTATCTTTTATTTTACTGTAAACTACTTTAAATCTCTTTTGAAACAAATATGCATTTAAGTCAACATATCCATACCTAAACTTCTTTGCAAATTGGTTTTTCTAAATTAAAGTGGCTAAAATGACAAATATTGTTGATACAAAATTTTTATCTGTCAATGATTAATTTATTGTATAACAATAAATTTCCTCTTTTAAATATGCATTTTAGAAAAGATTCATCTTAGTATTGAGCTGACTAAAAAAATTAAAAACAATCCGAATGTCCAACAATAGGGAACTATTCAACTATAATATATCAACTCAGTGAAACAGGATGCAACCCTTAAACATAATGGCTATCAAGACTAAGACAAGTACAGTCATAGCTGCATAATGATGTGTCAGTCAATAATGGACCACATACATGATGGTGGTCCCCTAAGATTGGTACCATACAGCCTAGATGTGTGGGAGGCTCTAACATCTATGTTTGTCTAAGTCAGTCTGTGATGTTCACACGACAAAATCACCTAATAATACATTTCTCAGAATGTGTCCTCATCGTTAAGCAATGCATGACTGCATATGGAAACTACTTCTGAGTATTAAGTAAAATTTTATGTATAAATTCAGCCATCTAAAAAGATATATATGGAAAGACATGAAGGAAACTCAGCAAAATATTATCTGTGGGTTGGCACTGGGCGATAAGGTTATGGGCAAAGTTAATTTTCTATTTTTTCCTCTTGTAAATTTTCTGCAATAGACATATATTAACTTTATAATTAGAAAATAAAACCTATTTAATTATAAACCAAGGGAATTCTATTATAAACCAGAAAACAACCTGTTTTAGAGGTATTCTGATATGTTAAAGAATGTAGCCTCAGTTCGTTTGAGATTTTGTTATTCTAAAAAAAGCCACAAGAACACCCAGCTCAACCCTCCAAAACCACCAATTGAAAATGAATACAAAACACATACAATTTATTTCTGAAGCTGTCCGCTCAGCTCTGGCATTCCTGTTTGTAGATCTAATGGTATGACGAATGATTGCATGGGGCTGTGAATACAAGCACAATACACACACTTTAAAAATTTCAGTGATAAAGTTAAAAGTCAAACTTTCTCTTTTTAATTAAATGATCATTTACTGACAAACACAACTACCTACTAATAAAATAAATTACAGAAGTTCTTCAGGACAGACGGTAATCTGACCTGGGGCTGGGAGGACAAGGGGACACTGGACATGAAGCCAGTAGGAAAAGCACTCTAGACAGCAGAAAGAATAGGAACAAAGTAATGCAAGAAGAAAAGGACACTGTGGAGTGTTTTGGGGAACCAGAGTTGGTTGTTATCTGGCTGCAATGAAGATTAAGTGAAGAGATGAAAAAGCCAGAAAAACAGACTGGAGATGAGCCAGAGCATGAAGGCTTGGAATGTCAGGTTAGGGCTCTCAATTTTATTTTCCTGGCAAAGGAATGTTTTGGAGATTTTACAGAAAGGGACTGGCACCTTATCCCTAAGAGTAATCAATAAGTGTGTAAGAGGCTATGGAGGGGAGAAATACTGGATGCAGGGAGACTGAGTAGCAAAACTGTAGTAAATCAAGTGAGAAGCTTACAAGTTCCACCATTTTGTATAAGCTCCTGATCCTTTGAAATTATGCCTTCAGCTCAACCCCTATCTGCCAAATTTCTGATGACTCACTCTCATTCCCTGATGACTCTGACAGTGGCTCATATGTTTTTTCTCTACTTCAAGACCCACCGTCATACCAAGGGACTTCAAAAGCCCATCGTCCTGGACTTCGGTTTTCTGACTTCACCTCTGAAGACGCTCTCCCGCACCTCCATGCAGTCTCTGCTCCTAAGACCACGTCCTGGACCCTGTCATCAGCTCTGAGACAGAATCCACACTACTCCAAACTCCTCATCCTTGGAGCTTACTCTCTGACTCGCTCCCATTACGCTGCTTTAATGTTCACACTGGAATCCCAAGCCTACCAATCCGTTACTTTCTCACTCTCCGTCAGCATTTCTCTTATCTTCACTTTTCTTCCCATCCAGTTTTTATCTGGCGGTCCATAATTTCAAGCTATCTCTTGCCAGTGTCCTAAATTCCCTTTGTCCTACTGTTCTTCAGTACACTGGCATGCCAAAATGACAACCCTGGATGAATTAAACTAGCTGCCCTCGTGTTTACAATGGGGTACCAATCACCACTGGAGAAAATTACACAGCAGAACACAATGAAAATTCATCTCACCCGAGGCTTCAGCTTTGCCCACGAACACTTCTCTAGTCATTAACTCATCTCTTTTCCTCTATTACTATTTCACACCTTCTCCACATTCTTCAAACCCACCCACTTTTATTCACACTTTCAGGAGATGACCTTGCCACTTACTTCACAGAGAAAACAAATCATCAAACGGAAGATAACTTCTAGCTACACTCTCAACTATGCCCCTCTCTGATGCAAGAGAAGAAGTGTTTTTTTTTTTAATCTAAGATCAAGTTCCTCCTCATAATCTAGATCCCAGCCTCTCCTTCCTTCTCAGGGCTGTGCCTATTCATCTTGCTTCTTTAGAATCTTCTATCTACTGGATCATTTTCATAGGCATTTAATCCTGTTCAAACTTTTTTACTCCACATACAAATCAATCATTCCCCTGTCAACTCATTTTTCTCTAGCTACTGCTCTATCCCACCCATTGCTTTCACAACTAAATTTCATCAGTGACTTACTAATCTTTCAAACTACTTCAATCTAGCTTCACCTCTACTATTTGAAAATTATCCTTTTAAAGTAATCAAACACCACCACCTAAATCCAAAGACTCCTAAATTTAACTCCTAGGCACTATCCTCATTGAAAACTTCCTTCCTTCTCTTAATGTTCTTTATCAATCTTTTGCCGTTTCTCTTAGCCTACCTGATTACTAAATTTTGGGAGAAACCTCAGGATGCTGTCCTAGGCCCTCTTCTTATCTCATCCTACATGCCACCCTTGGGTGATCATATTTACTCCTTAAGGCATAACTACATCTATATGTAATGACACTCACATTCATACTTCTAGTCCAAACTTTTCTCCCCAAGCTACAACCACCTAACTCCTTATGCGGCTTCGCCATTTGGAAGTCTTGTGCTACATCAAAATTACTATATACAAAACTGAACTCATCTTTCTTCCCAAATCTGATTTTACTCTATAGTGTTCCTATCTCAATAAATGGCACTTTTATATTCACCCAGCAGTTCAAGCCAAAACCTGGGAGTAATCCTTTCCTCACTCCCACTCTTACGTCTTCTCTGACACATTAATATGTATATCATATAATTCTTGAATTAGTCTACTTTCCTCCATCCTTGTTCTACCATGTTAGTCTGAAACATCACTGTCTCTATCCTGGATGACTTCAATAGCCTCTTAATTGGCTTTAAGGAATGACAGCACCACTCTAAGGTCACAGAGAGCTTTAAAAAATGCATGTCAGATTATGTCACTCCTTCACACATTCATGGCTTCTACTGCCCTCAAGCTAAAGCCCAAAATTGTTAATGTGGTTTGCAATGGCTATTCTAGCTCTGTAATCTCATCGTCCACCACCTCCCTCCTTGTTTCCTGCTCTCACAGGCTACTTTTCCTTTAGTTCCTCAAGAACACCACCTTCTCTCTTGTCACCAGGCTTTCAAACACGCTATTAATTCCCTCTGCTCAGAACACTTCTGTCTGCTCTCTTCCTCCAATTCTGATGTACCCTTCAGGTGTTCAGCTTACATATCACTCCAACAGTGAGTCCTTTCCCATCCCTGTAACATGCCTCCGCAGCACACTATATTTCCTCCCATTCCATAAGAGTTATGACTCTCCTAACTTATTGGTGGGGATTTCTGAATTTCCTTTGAGGCCATACCGTAAGTTCTCTGAAGGCCGGGATAATACCAATCTCATACACTACTGTGTCCCCAACTGCCTAGCACAAGATTTTGCATTTCAAGGACTGAAAAGTATGGTGATATCATTAAACAGAAAGAGAGAACTCAGAAGGCAGAGTGGATTTGGGAGGCCCCGCAAAGTGGTGTGGGAATAAAAGAGGAGTTTGGTTATTTACATAACCAGTGAAAGACTAATTGGGGAATCCAGGAATATCCAATTCTACATTTAAGCCACAGAATTTTAATAATTTTTGAATTTAAGGAATTAAATCTTATTATTATTAAAATTCTGCAAATTATGGTTTAAGTAGAAAAATCTATGTATGGCAGGTTTACTTAATATTTTCAATTGAAGTTCATTTAACATTCAACAAACTATTCACTGGGTACCTAATGCATAACAAGACTATGCTATATACTGGGCAATTACTAGTTTTCAAACATTGTTTAATGACTATTTTTATTAAATACACACAGAAATGATGGTGTATTAACTAAGAGAGCAGGCTCTGGAGTCAGTTTGCCTGGATCCAAATCCTGGTTCCACTACTGACTAGCCACACAATCTTGGGCACATTACTTCTATTCTTTCTCCTTCGTTTCCTCATTTGTAAAATGGGGATGGTAATAGTACCAATTGCAAAGGATTGTTTTGAGTATTAGATGAGTTAACATGGAAATTATCTGGCCTAATACTTGGTATACAATAACTACCCAATGAGTGTTATCAGTTATCATGATATTTATATGGTATAACTTAAAACTTAAGAACATGAAGTAGAAAATTTCCTTCAATAAATAACGACACACAAAGTCGAGTTCTACAGACTTGCCAGAAGTGGAGCTAGATATATAAAGGGAAATAAAGTCAAAAAGAGAAATGAAGAGACAGATTCAGAGAAACCCAGAAATAAAAAGGAATCATAAAAGGAGAGGAAGAGATACTTGTGAAAAAACACAGTTGTGTTACAGATAGGCATAAATATGTACCTGCCAAAGGGCAGGAAGTCCCTGGCTCCTACTTTATAAGTTGTGTTGTTAAATATAATATATTCAAAATAATTCTACCATATTTTCAGAAAAGGCAAGCATAATTAGAAATAGCTCTCTACATGTAATTATATAAGAAATAATAGTTCTGAACAAGTATTAGAAAGAATAAAATTTCTATGTGAACCTCAAGTTAATTTTTAAAAATTATCCATATTCTGTTAATGATATATATAATAGAGAAACTACAAAAATGATCAACTGGATTTCTAGGGAGTCTCTTTTGTGAAAAATATGTACATGTTCTTTGGCTAAATTTTTGTTCTCTTACTCCAAAGCAATGTTCCTAAAACCTTTATTTCTTTGGAAACAGATGTCCTTTCTCTTTAGGGAAAGATCAAACTCCTCACTGCAGAAGCCGAGGTCTAGGGAGAAGGGAAAGCACCGCTGGGAGGAGGAAGGGGCAGATCTGATTCTAATCTCAGCTACTTCTTAGCAACTTTAGATAAACCAACTAAGAAAATAAAATGGTACAGTGTGAAGAAGAATAGCAATCTTAGTTCTTTGCAGAGAACTACAAAGACGTCTGCAAAAAACTAGGATTGAAGAAAGTGTCAACCAATTATGTTATATATATCATCACAATTTTTTAACAGTATCAACTTGTAACTATATGCAGAATAAGTTTACTTTACATTGCTAATTAATCTTTGTAGCTAAATCTGTTTTAACTAACTTAAAAGAGTGGATTAGAAAGCAAATCTAAGGCCACATTAAACATTTATTTCAAATATAGACTGAATGCCCCTTACCTCGAAGTCATCGTCATCTCCTTCAGTGTAATGTGCATGGTCATCTGGATTGTTCACTTTGTCCAACAGCTCAACTGCCAGGGCCCTAGAGAGACCTGGCTGCCCTACAAAAGTGTGCTACGTCAAAGCAAACAAACAAGACAAAGCTTCGTGAGTATGCTTTTACCTCTACAGCTTATCAAAATGTTATCTGTGCTTTTCCACTCAGTAACTATCAGAGACAAGCCTATGGGAGCCCAGTAATCCACAGAAGTTAGAGAATGCATTAGTAAAAATGTTAGTCAGAGAATCCACAATCGTATATCATAAAACTAAAGAACCTTTGCAAGGTAAATTTATAACGTGAATAATTTTCCTATGTGAAGTTATCTAATCTATCTATATTAGGTTTTAAAACTACAACCTTGGCTCTAACGACAACATTCATTACCCACATCATTAGACTGATATGCAAATAAATACTGTGGGACAGTCCATATTACAGGAAGAAAAAAGCATGTGTATTCCTCATTTGCATACATTTCATTCAGTAAAATTATGTTAATGTACAGACATTAAGTTTTATGACATTTAAATTAAGCTTTCTTAGTTGCTGTAATCAGTGACGTTTTCTAATATGAAAGTATTTTACAAACACATATACACACAGAGCATTTTATAAATTTATATAAGAAACCAAGAAAAATAATTAATTATAGATGATAGCAACGTTTTCAAGAGTTTCTCTAAGGCAGGGCTGGCAAGCCACAACCTATGGGCAAAATCTGGTGTGCTGCCTCTTTGTAAATCCATTTGGCTGGGTGTTAAAGCCACACCCACTCGTGTGCACTGCTCCGGCTGCTGTCGTGCACTGAACGACAGCAAAATGAGCAGCTGTGACAGAGACTGTACGGCCCACAGAGCCTAAAATATTTACTATCTGGCTCTTCACAGAAAGTTTGCTGAGCCCTGCTGTAAGAGATCGCTAACATTTTTATATTAAAAAACCAGAATACTCCTGTTCTAGGGATATGCCTAAAGACGGCCTGGCTAGAGAAAATCCCCCCATAATGTCAGTGACTTACAGTCAGAAGTCTTTCAGCGGTTGGTCTTTTTTTGGGGTTTTTGGTTAGTGCTATTTTGACAAAATTATGGAATGTTGATGACCTTCAAATAAAAAGAGACATGTACAAAAATATTTCACTAATATTAGTTTTTTGGTGTTACTAAATAAATTAACTTATGAGCAGTTAGAAAGTCTGAAACACATGATCTTTTTCTTAGGCCTCTTAGCTCTATATATGCCAAAAAACTAAACCCAAAGCATGGTATATTCCTTGAAAACATGTGTCAGTTCCATCCCTTAAGTAAAATGCAATTAGTTAATAGAATAGTAATATCTAACCTCTAAAAAATACACTAAAAACTAGAAATGGGTAGCTGTGTCATTTATAGGATTTATAATATTGTGTTCTAGGTATCACTTAGGAATCAAGATGACTTTTCTTGTTGCCTCATCACCACAGTACGTGAATGTATCCCTGTACCAAAAGAGATGGATGGCACGGAGGCAGGGTGGGTGACGTAAGAGATTGTTTAAACCCTTAAAAGGTCACTGAATTTCTTAGGAACAAGGGCAAAAAAGAGAGAGCAATTTTAGCAACCAGAAGAGTTTTCCTGCCACCTGCATTGATGAAGTGGGGAAAGGAAGAAGGCACAAATTAAAGGAATCGTATTTTGAATATTAATTAATGGCAAAGATGGGTATTTACACCATTGCCAAGATTCCACTGGAGGAGGGATTGAGCAAGAACCAAAGAGACAAAATAGCCTTAGTCATTACCAATGGCAGCAAACACAGTGCAGTTCTCTGCATAGAAATCAAACTGCTGCATGACATCTGGTGACTCACGGTGGGAACACACGAAGTCAGATAGTACCTGAGACTGGCAAAGTCTCCAATGACAAAGACTGTGCTAGAAACTGCCTGTGGATTCAGCCTTAGAGCTAAGAGGCATTCATTTCTGAACAAATGTTGTCACTCCTGCCATGAACCCCTTCAGTCCCAGCTGCTTAGGACCTTAGGGTAATGAGGAAGAGGAGGGAATCTGCGTCAAGACAAAGTGCACAGCTGGCAGTGGGGCATAAACTCCTTCACTTCCACAGTGACTTGCCTTTCATGGCTCGCATCACCCCCGGAAGGCCTGGCTCCTAAGTAACACTATGCATGGTAGGCTAACAAGACACGGAACCGTGGTTTAGAACCTGTTTTGGGGACGGGCCTCTTAGAATCTGAAATGAGATATTAATTGCCTCCCCAGAAAAATGAATATACATATGGAATTTGGGGGCCCATGGACCCCCCCCAAGAGATCCATGTAATCTAGATGAAGAATTCCTGAATTGCAGGGCTTGAAACTTTTATTCGCATAGTTTCTTTTATTAAATGTATAGGAAGATATAACCAGAAAAGGAATTTTCAATTTTTATCATCCAATTGAAGATGTCCTTATGGACTGTAAGAACAGGCAAATTGCTTTACTTTGTATGAAAAAGAAGTACAGGGCAAAAATATGAGTCTTCAAAATCTTAATGTATTCGTTTCAAATCCTTTCCTCACAACACCTCTCACCCGAGCTGCCAAAGCACTAAGAAAATGATCAGAGTTCCATGAGAGCAGTAGATGATACAAATGTTTCACCCTGGCACAGATTTCCTTCTATTCCTTGTTACTCTAGGTTCCTAAGCAACTAGAACTGACCAGAAAATAACCCTAATCCTTGCCACAGCTCTGCAAGTAAAGTAGATGTACAACTTCAGGTAAACTGTAATGGCTCAGGGCTTCAGTTTTATCATCTATAAAACAAGGGAACTGAACCTGTGTCCCTCTCAACTGTAAAATTCTATAAATCTATATATTCTTTAACTCACCATTTTGTTTTGTCCTTTAGTTTTGGAGGCTGAAAGTTACTTTTTGACATTAAGAAGAGGGCCCTGAAATAAAAATTTTAGTTAAAGAGCAATACCAAAATACTTTTATTCCTACATCTAATAATCAGAATGAAGATTCTGTAATGAATTTATACAAGATTACTATACATGTAGGCAGTGATGAAAACTGGTATAGAATATGGAAATTAAATTTTTCATATTTTGGATAGCCTATAGAAAATTTCTCCTGGCTATAGAGAGGATTTTAAATTTCAAACGAGCTCTTATTCACAAGGCAAAGCTGCCGAATGTTACAGAAGGGTTTCATTACCATATGGTTACATGTGTAACTAATACTGTATCTTAGGCTCATTTCTATATAGTTACATATCGTTCTGTAACACATAGACATGATGTGTTACTCTAACACAGGGTTGTATGTTTAACCAAAGATTAACTTCTACAATTATTCTGAGTGTACCGGCAAATTATATTCCCTTCCTAGTGTGTCTCCTTTTCTGGACAATAATCTCCCACATTCTCTCATTATGAATAATACAGAAGTCAACCTGCAAGAAGACTTACTTTCTCTATGAATTCACCTTTGACCCATTTTTTACGGACTATGGGGGACAAGGATGGAGGATTTAAGAAGGAAGTTCTAAAATGCTCTATTTCAGTATTTCCTACTAAACCCCTTCCGGGTTTCTAAGGAAACTCCTTGTCTTTTTTTAATACCAAAGATATTCTCTCCTTTTAAAATTAAATGATTTATCAAGAAAGGAAAATGGAAAAAGAAAAAAAGTCTATATTCCTGTCACCCTAAGAAATTATTTTAAATTTTCTGCTTTCTTTTTAGTCTTTATCTTAATGCTAACCAATTACTACATTATTATATCAGGTAATATCGTGTTCTGCTTTTTTCACTAACAATCAATTTTCCATGTTGCTTTGGTTTATACATACGTAATAGCTGCCCTTAACTGCTAAGAAATTTGCTTAACAATTCACCAACTATTGGACACTTAGATATTTTTCCCTGTTATTCTGAAAAGTATAATTCTTAGCTTTGCATTATCTTGGATTATTTCCTAAATACAATTTTCCAGGTAGTGGAATCACTGAAACATTTGTATTGCCCACAAACAAACAACATCTAATTATTTTCCTAAAGGTCTGTACTTGTTGGCATTCCAGCTAAAAGTAGATATCTTTTAACTTATATATCTTGAGTTACTTGTGAGGTCAAAGAGCTTTCCACGTTTCTTTAGTATCTGGTACTGCTTATAAATGATCCATCTTTTGCCTATAGAGTCTCTAAGTGAGTTCTTTATGTAATTTATAATAATCTGCTATCTATCATATATTGGGAGAACACTTTCCCCCCTGTGGGCTTTCTTTTTAACTCTATACTATTTACTTTAAAAGTTTAAATTTTAGCCTAATTTATCTTTTCCTTCAAAATATCAAAAACTCTTTCAAAGGCCCTCAAATATTTTTTTCTGGGAGACAATATGCCCTAAAACGTAAATAATAATTATACTAAGCAGAGGTACTTCTTCATTATCCCTAGACAAAGTAAAAAGAAGCAAAATCAAATGAGAATAGAAAAAATCTCATCTGCACTGTGATTTGTTTATAATTTTACTTAGGACAAAAAGGAAACAAGTTCAACTGAAGGAAGAATGAACGTAAAGACTTAAAGAATACTTTTCAAAATTATAACTGCTGTGTCTTAGTATGATTATTAAGGGATATTTTTTTCATGGTAAAGCTTCAGACAGTGTAGATGATTCACTCCCTGTTGTCTTAGGATTTTAGGTGAGATTAGCCCTAAACCCTTCATAACATTTTTACTATTTTGACATTCTTGAAAATGAGCTTGGAATACCCAAGTTATCAGTATTTCCCCGTCCCTGAAGGCTTTGTTAGTAAGTGCATAATTGTAAAGAGTGAGAACACCTCATTGGATGGAGATCAAACATCGGCGGCTGGAGTTCTCCAAGCTCAATGGCTGTGATTCCTACAGCCCAGATGTCACAGAGTTGGTTGTAGCCACCATTCTTTTCCACTGCTGCAACTTCTGGGGCCATCCTAGAAGGAATCAGTGAATATAACAGTTTATTTTCAAAAAATGATAAGAAATCTGCGACTTTTTGTTATACTCACTAGACTTCTTGGAGGGAAGAGGCTGAGAGGCATTTACCAGGAAAAGAAACTTTACTAGGAAAGACTTAAAAAGACCACATACATACACAAACACACACTCTCTTAAAATTCATTATTTAAAAATCTTGAATCCTCTCCTCTGAATACTGGTGCTCTGAGAAAAAATTGTGTTGTCTTCCTTTAGTTTCTGTTTTGTGAATCTTGTTATATGACATGGGAAAAGAAAAAGAACACCTAAATCCTGATGAAGGCCAGAGAAAAGTGTCCAAAGGAGATGAGACTTACAGAATGAATTAGCAGGGAGCTGAGAGGGTGGGAGCTGGACAGGGTGTCAGAGGAAAACAGCGCAAATGTAGGGAGAGAGGGAGCAGCACAGAGCAGCTGGAGAGGGGACAGGACAGTTTCGCCTATGATCTACAGACTGAGCTGGGTCCATAACCTACTTGTTACCAGTCTGTGATAAGTACAGAAATTGACAGCAAGCATTTACTCCAGTCCAAATACATGACTGTTTTTTAGTAATTCATTTTAAACTTACTTTACAAAAGTATCAGTCTGTGATGGACAGGAAATTTTAAAAAATTGGGTGTTCACCACAGATAGTTAGAGAGGGTCGAGAAAGTACTTGGAGAAGGAACCTCAGAGGTCGGGCTGGACAGTGAACGGCCTACTGATTCTATGAGGAAGTTTAGACTTTACTGTGGAAATGATTTAATTATGGGCTACACTTGATCTAAAACTAATGGCAACATGAAGGATGGTGTGAGATGAGGCGAAACCAGAGTCAGAGTCAGGTGGGTGAGTCAGAGGACTATGTCAAAAATACAAGGGAAAGAAGATAAAGGACTTTTTGAAGGCAGTGGCAGACGGGGCAGAAAAAAGGGGGTTGACTGAAGAGACTGGTGTGAGTACAAATGCTCGTGGATATTATCAAACAGCTACTTAATATATGTAAGAATGAAGGTCAATCGAGCAGCTGAGTTGGAGTTATCTGCTTGGCAGTCAGTGGTATGTAATGCCTACATCGGAAGGTATAAAGCATAGATGACACTGCTCAGGGGAAATTTTTTTTTTAATGTTTACTATTTTAAAATTAATTTATATTTATACTGAGTATCCACAAGGTAGAAGTTGCTTTTATATGGACTTAGGTTACAAAAAGTTATATAACACAATGGCTCTCA
This sequence comes from Equus przewalskii, assembly GCF_037783145.1. Classification (NCBI taxonomy): domain Eukaryota; kingdom Metazoa; phylum Chordata; class Mammalia; order Perissodactyla; family Equidae; genus Equus; species Equus przewalskii. The sequence goes on from NC_091831.1 coordinate 183,647,801, forward strand.
ACCTAAGTGTGGTTAAGGACACAAAATACGTACATTAAAAACGTCAACGTGTAGACGTACATGCTAAATGCAAATACTGTAGACATAGTAACAGGAGTAAAGATAAGAAGATGATCACCATGGAGGAAGAGGACTGAAGGCAAGTTTCCCAGAGGAAAGAAGAGCTGGAACCCAGAGAAAGTATATGGGTTTCACCTCCCGTGCCCACTAGAATCAGTTGGTGGTGGCTAATTGGAGCACCAAGTTAGCACAGAAGATGGATATACTAGGGAGGGAATAAATGATACTTGCTATGGTCAGGGTACAAAAAGCTAATCATTTTGACTAGAGAAGCATGTTCACAGGGGAGGCCAGTCACAGAAAGAGACTGAGGAGGGAGACAGGCACGCAATGAAGGAAATTCTGTAGGTAATTTAACTCATTTATGTTTTCTTTTAACATTCATTTAAGCAATATTTATTGGGGCTTGCTTTTACCTTTGTTTAAGCTGGTGGACATACAGAAGTTTTAAATTATCATGCAGTTAAATCTATCAGTTGTTCCCTTTAATGTTTTATGCTTTTATGTCAACTCTTAAAGCAGACGGTCACTGATAGTTCTTTTGGTTTCACTTTTATATTTAACTATTTCCATATAAAATTTATTTTGGCATTAGGAATGAGGTATGGACCTACTTTAAATTTCTTTCCAAATAACAAATTATCCAAACACTGCATATTAAAGAAACCAATCCTTCATACAAACTTTGAATGTCACCTTTTATAAGATTCACTAACTTATTTTACATATTAAGGTTTATTACTGGCTCTCTATTATATTTCAATTATCTGTCCTCATTAACGAAAGCAATGCTTTGGACAGATTATTGGGTCAGTAATTGTTAGGACAAATTAGGAGTAGAGTGGCTGGTGAAGATTAACAGTAGGATAGGATGTATGAGTTTTAACAACCAGAAAGTCCTAGATTAAAATAGAAGCAATGTTAAAAGAAAGAGTAACAAAATGACAGGAGATTATAATACTGCTCTTTCTTATGAAAATCTCATACCAGAGTCCTCTCACCACAACATCCCAGGCACAGCAGGAATTATTAGCAGTTTAACACAAGGAAAGCTGGATGGTGAAAGTGACAATCGAAGTTCCCTAACCCAATCAGAACCAGGACAGCATCAAGGAACACCCAAGCCTCCAGACTTTCAGTATTACCAACTATCAATGCTGACCACTAACCCTGAAGAAATAAAAATGCACAAAACCCAATTATACTAGTGTCTTACCAATAAGGGGTGCCAATGAAAGACTTTCTCTTTGCAATGGTAGCTGTTATTTTTGCAGCCACACCAAAGTCAGCTGGTAGGGAAAAAATTGTACAGAAAATTTTAGTTCTTTTCAATAAAACCATCACCATGTCTAAGTTTCACTCAGGCATGGCATTATTAATAATTCAGATAGTAACAATAGGGAGATGTATATAAAGTGAATACCTAAACCTCTTCTTGCTTGGTTCATAACATGCTCATTAAAAGAAAATAATTTATTGGCACTTCATTAAGAACAAAGTAAAATAATACTTTTATTACAAGCACACTGAAGTTAATCTGGAAAAAAAAGAGCAAAAAATAAAACACTCACCTGGCTTCTTTTTATTCTAACACAACTAGGTTAGTAGTTTGGTGCTATTTAAAAAAAGGTCCTTTTTTCTATGTATGAACTTTTAAATTTCTTACTGAGGTAACGTTGGTTTATAACATTGTACAAATTTCAGATGTACATCATTATATTTGTATGTCTGTGTAGACTACATGGTTTTCACCACCAAAAGTCTAGTTGCCATCTGTCACTGTACACATGTGCCCCTCTACCCATTTTGCACCCCCACCACAGCCTTCCCCTCTGGTAACCACCAATCTGGTCTCCATATCTACATATTTGTTTGTTTTTTTATCTTCCAAATATGAGTGAAATCATAGGGTATTTGTCTTTCTCTGACTCATCTCGATTAGCATAATAGCCTCAAGGTCCATCCAGGTTGTTGCAAATGGCAAGATTTCATCTTTTGCATGGTCGAGTGGTATTCCATTGTGTATATATATCTATGTTTAAACTTTTTTATTGTTGTTACACATGGTCATGAAAAACTAAATACATAGATAGTTCATTTTGTCATTTAACACACCAGGGAATGTTACTATTATTCTTTTTTTTTTTTTTCTGTATATAGGATTTCTTTTTAATTTTTATTTTTTTCGGATGGACATCATATTTCGAATTCTGTATACATTACATCATGTTCACCACCCGAACACTGATATAGTGCATCCCCTCACATGTGCCCCTAATCACCCCTTTTGCCCTCCCTCCTCCCCCCTCCCCCAATGGTAACCACCAGTCCAATCTCCAATGCTATGTGTGGTTTCTTTTTTTGTTGCTTTTATCTTCTACTTATAAGTGAGATCATATGGTATTTGACTTTCTCCCTCTGATTTATTTCACTCAGCATAATACCCTCAAGGTCCATCCATGTTGTCACAAATGGCAGGATTTCGTCATTTCTTACGGCTGAGTAGTAGTCCATCGTGCATAAATACCACATCTTCTTTATCCATTCGTCCCTTGATGGGCACCTAGGTTGCTTCCATGTCTTGGCTATTGTGTATAATGCCGCAATGAACATACGGGTGCAAGTATCTTTATGCCTTTGTGTTTTCAAGTTCTTTGGATAAATACCCAGAAGCGGAATAGCTGGATCATATGGTAGATCTATCCTTAATTTTCTGAGGATACTCCATACTGCTTTCCATAGTGGCTGCACCAGTTTGCACTGCCATGAGCAGTGAACAAGTGTTCCCTTCTCTCCACATCCTCTCCAACATTTGCTGTTTCCTGTCTTGTTAATTATAGCCATTCTGACCGGTATTCTTTTTTTTTGAGGAAGATTAGCCCTGAGCTAACATTGGCTGCCAATCCTCCTCTTTTTGCTGAGGAAGACTGGCCCTGAGCTAACATCCGTGCCCATCTTCCTCTACTTTATATATGGGACGCCTACACAGCATGGCTTGCCAAGTGGTGCCATGTCTGCACCTGGAATCTAAACCGGCGAACCCCAGGCCAGCCCTTAACTATTAATTTTGATGACTGAATAATGTTCTGTAAGTGGATTTATTACAGTTCAACAGTCTTTCTATTGCTAGACCTATGTGTGCATTTTTTTCTATTATAAACAATGTTATGATTACCACTTCTATTAATACTGATTTTTTATCTTTAAGGTTAATTTCCTTTAACAGAATCCCAGGAGTGAAATTACTGGGTCAAAAGATGAACATTATTGTGGCTCTTGATATGAATATTAAATTTATGCAATGTTAATTCTCACTTAAAATTATTAAATGTGTTTTTGGAAAACATTTGAGGAACTTGAAATAACATACCTAATTTTACATCACCATGATCTGTCAGTAAAATATTTGCACCCTAAAACAAAAAGACAAATACTATTAAATTAGCATCATAAAATTCCTTCCAATAAAATTATCAATCTAAACATATTAAATGAACTTACTTTGATATCTCTATGCATTTTGCCTTTAGTATGCAAATAGGCAAGACCCTGAAGTTAAAAAAAAAATATATGCATTAGCAAAACTGCAAATTTGATGCCTAAATTTTCTACTTAAATTCTTTACTGAAAAAGAAAAATTAGAATTTCTGTTTTTGGGGGGAAAAACCTAGATAAGTTATTTTTTACTGATTAATGTTTACTATAAGATTTTGAATTCATTTTAAAATTCAGAAATATTTCACTATTACACCATCACCACAATCAAGATAATGAACATATCCATCGCTCCCAAAAGTCCCTCCCCCACACAAACACTCGTCTTTCTGTCACAATAGGTCAGTTTTAAATTTTCTGGAGTTTTAAGTAAATGGAATCATAAAGCGTATTCTTTTTTGTCTGGCTTCTTTCATTCACAATAATTTGAGATTTCTTGTTAATGTGTATACCAATAGTTCATTCTTCTTTCTTACTGAAGAGTGCTCCATTGTACAGACATGTCAGCATTTATTTATCCATTCACCTGTTGGTGGACATTTGGGTTGTTGGGCTGATTACAGTTTTTGGCTATTAGAAATAAAGCTGCTATGAAGATTCATATACAAGTCTTTGTAGGATTATTTCTCTCTTGGATAATTATCTAGCAGTATAATGGCTGGTGGTATAAGTTTAAACTTTTAGGCAACTGCAAAACTGTTTTCCAAAGCAGCCATACCATTTTACACTGAAACCAGCCGTGTGTAAAAGTTCCAGTTAACCCACACGCTCACCGACCTTTCTAAGGTCAGTCTTTCTAATTTTAGCCATTCCAATTGGTCTGTAGTAGTATCTCATTATGATTTTAATACACAGTTTCCTAATAACTAATGATGTCGAGCATGTTTTCCATGTCCTTATTTGTCATCCATATATCTTCTCTGGTGAAGTGTCTGTTCAAATCTTTTGTCCATTTGTTTACTAGTTTGTTGTTTCCTTATTATTGAGTTTGAGAGTTCTTTATGTACTCTGGAAACAAGTCCTTGATCCGATATATAATTTGCAAATATCTTATTCTAGCCTGCAGCTTCTCTTTTCATTCTCTTAACAGTGTCTCTTGAAGAGCAGAAGTTTTTAATTTTGATGTAGTTGAATTTACCAAGTTTTTCTTTTATGGACCATGCTTTTTGTGTTATGTCTGAAAAACCTTTGCTTAACTCAAGATTGCAAAATTTTCTCCTATGTTTTCTTCTAGAAGTTCTAGTTTTAGGTTTTACATTTAGGTCTATGATTAATTTTGAGTTAATTTTTACAAACAGTATGAGTATGGCTCGAGGTTCATTTGTTTACATAAGGATATCCAATTATTCCAGTACAGTTTATTGAAAAGCCTATCCTTTCTCAACTGAATTGTCTTTTCACTTTGTCAAAACTCAGTAGCCCGTATGTGTGTGGATTTAGTTCTGGTCTTTCTATTCTGTCCCACTGAACTACTTATCTTTCCTAATGTCAATATCACTATGTTTTGATTAGTGTAGTTTTATAAGTCTTGAAGTTGCTACTACTGGCCCTCAGATTCTGTTCTTTTTTGAAGTTGTTTGACTATTCTAGGTCCTTTATATTTCCGTAGGAATTTCAGAATCAGCCTGTCAATTTCTATAGGGAAAAAAAGCTTCCTTAGATTTTGGTTGGGATTGCACTGAATCAACAGGTCAAGCTGGGGAGAAGCGACATCTTAACTGTATTGAGTCTTCTGATCCATGAATACCGCATAGTTCTCCATTTATTTAGGTCTTCTTTAGTTTCTCTCAGGAGTTTTGTAGTTTTCAGTACACAGGCGTTTATGCATCTTTCATCATACAAATCCCTAAGAATGTTATATTTTTTGTTATTATAAATGGGATTATTTTAACTTTTGATTGTCTGTTGCTAGTATATATAAATCCAATTGATTTTGTACATTGATCTTGAATCCTGCAACCTTTCTAGCCTCACTTATCAGTTCTAGTAGCTACTTCGTAGATTCTATTCCAGTTTTTACATACATGATTGTGTGGTCTGTGAGTAAACACAGTCATACTTCTTAATTTCTAATCTGGATGCCTTTTCTTTCTTTCTTTCCTTCTTTTTTAAAGATTGGCCCTGAGCTAACATCTGTTGCCAATCTTCTTTTTCTCCTTCTTCTCCCCCAAACCCTGCCCCAGTACATAATTGTATATTCTAGTTGTAGGTCCTTCTGGTTCTGCTGTGTGGGATGCTGCCTCAGCATGGCTTGATGAGTGGTGCCATGTCTGCACCCAAGATCTGAACGGGAGAAACCCTGGGCTGCTGAGGCGGAGCATGTGAACTTAACCACACGGCCACGGGGCCGGCCCCTCATTTGTTCTTTTTGCACTGGCTGAACCTCTAGCACAATGTTGAAAAGAAGTGGTGAGACCAGATATCCAGGCTTGTTTGACTGATCTTGGTGGGAAAGCATCTAGTCTTTTCCATTAAGTATGATTTAGCTGTAGGTTTTTCATAGTTGCTCTGTATCAGGTTGAATAAATTCCTTTCTAGTCCCAGTATGCTTGGAAGTTTTACCAGGAATGAATGTTGCATTTTGCTAAGTGCTTTTTCTGTGTCTGTTTAGATGTTCATGTGTTTTTTCTCTTTTTGTTTGCGAATATGGTCAGTTACTTGAAATGACTTTAGAAGTTAAATCAACATTGCATTCTAGCATAAACCCCACTTGTTTATGATGTATTATCTTTTTGTATACTGTTGGATTACCTTTGCTAATCTTTTATTTTCCTTTTTAATTTTTGCATCTACGTTTATGAAGGGTATTAGTCTATAGTTAGTTCTCTTCTAATACTGTCTGATTTTGGTTTCAGAGAAATGCTGACCCATAAAATCATTTGGGAGGTATTCTCTACTCTTCAATTTTCTAGAAGAGTTGTGTAGAATTGGCATTATTTTGTCCTTAAACGTCTGGTAGAATTTATCTATGCCATCATCTGGTTTGGAGTTTTCTTTGTGGGAATAGATATAGGATTATTTAGATGATGTCTAATTGAGCAAGCTTTTGTAGTTTGTGTCTCTCAAGGAAATTGTCCATTTTATCTAAGTTGTAGGCTTTATGGGCAAAAAGCTATTCATAATATTCCTTGGGTATTGAATATCCTTGTTATTCTTTTAATATTTGTAGATTCTGCCATAACATCCCCTCATTCATTCCTAATATTGGTAATTTGTGTCTTTTTATTTTTCCTGATCAATCTGGCTAGAAGTCTATCAATTTCATTGATCTTCTCAAAGAAACAGATTTCAGTTTCATTGATTTTTCTCATATTTTTCTGCTTTCTAGTTCATTGATTTCCACTCTGATCTTTATTATTTCCTTTCTCTGCTTACTCTGGGTTTAATTTGCTTATCTTTTTCTAGTTTCGTAAGGTGCAAATTGAGGATATTGATTTCACAGACCTTTTTTAAAGGTAAACATTTAGTTCTAATAAAGGTGTTCTATAAACTTCCCTCTAAATACTGCTTTAGCGGTATCCCAATTTTTTTTTTAAATTTTTTTGAGGTAGACTAGCCCTGAGCTAACATCTGCTGCCAATCCTTCTCTTTCTGCTGAGGAAGACTGGCCCTGAGCTAACATTCGTGCCCATCTTCCTCTACTTTATATATGGGACGCCTGCCACAGTATGGCTTGACAAGCAGTATGTAGGTCCGCACCCAGGATCCGAACTGGCGAACCCTGGGCCGCTGAAGTGGAGAATGCGAACTTAACTGCTGCACCACCAGGCCAGCCCTAGCATCCCAAATTTTGATGTGTTATGTTTTCATTTCATTTGGTTCAAAACACTTTTCAGTTTCTCTCTTGATTTCTTCTTTGACCCATGGGTTACTTAACAGTGTTATTTAATTTCCACATATTTGGAGATACTCCAGAAACATTGCTAATTGATTTCTAATTTAATTGCATTGTGGTCAGAGAACGTACTTTGTATAACTTAAGTCCTTTAAGTGTACTGAGATATACTTTATGTCCCAGAACATGGTCTATCTTGGTAAATGCTCTGTGGGCACCTGAAAAGCTCCTGTATCCCACTGATGTTGGACTAAAATGTCAGTTAGGTCAAGATGGTTGGTTGTATCATTCAAGTCTTCTATATTCTTGCTGATTTTCTCCATTTCTTCTGCAAAATTACAGTGAGAGGAATATAATTGTGCATTTGTCTATTTCTCCTTACAGTTCTATCAGTTTTTGCTCATATGTTTTGAAGTTCTGTTATTAGGGGCATAGACATTTAGGGTTATGTCTTTTGATGAAAAGATCTTCTTTAGTAAGAATCTTTGCTCTGAAGTCTACTTTTCGGATACTGATGGCCATTCTGGCTATCTTGTGAATAGTTAGTATGCTATATCTTTTTCTTTTCTTTTCTTTTTGACCTATTTGTGTCTTTATAAAAGCATATTTCTTATAGCCAGCTCTGGTTGGGTCTTGCTTTCTTCTAGTCTGACAATCTCTGCCTTTTAAAAAGAAATTTTATTTAATAAAAAATTATATATATTTAAAGTGTATATGATGATTTGATATACATATGCATAGTGAAATGATTACTAGAGTCAAGCTAGTTAATATATCATCTCCTCACATAGATACCATTTTTTTTTGTGATGAGAGCACCTGATATCTACTCTCTTAGCATATTTCCAGTATTCAATACAGTATTAACTATAGTCATCATGCTGTACATTAAAATCAGTCAATCTACATCACTGCAACTTTATACTTTTTGGTCAACATCTTCCCATTTCTCCCCCTACCCTCCAGCCCCTGGTAACCATTCTATTCTCTGCCTTGATGAGTTCAACTTTTTTAGATTCTACATATAAGTGAGATCATGCAGTATTTGTTTTTCTGTGCTTGGCTTATTTCACTTAGCATAATGTCCTCCAGGTTCATCCATGTTGTCACAAATTACAAGATATCTTTCCTTTTTTATGGCTGAATAATATTCCATTGTATGTCATATGGGTGGGTGTGTGTGTGTATATGTATCACTTTCTTTATCCATTCATCTGTTGACAGATACCACATGTGGGAGTTTGTTAGCATAATAGAATCTTAAAATTGGAACTAATCTTGGAGGTCATTCCTTCCAAAGCCTCATTTTATACTTGGGGAACTAGAACCATAAACAATTATGGTCATGTACGAGGACCAGAATGCAAACTCAACTTTTTGTTTTATTTTTCACTTCCATTCAGTACTCTGCTCACTACTTAAAGAAGCAACGAACTGTGGAAGTTAAAATATAAAGAAAATTAATCTGTCAACAATTCTCTGCTCTGAGTGTATGATTAGCTTCATATCTTGTGTTGATATAAAAAAGCAGATTTCTAGATTATGTGGACATTAAAGAAATATACATATATTGGAGAAATTTACTTTCATATGTCTAACAATAAGATTTGGCATCATACGTCTTCTAAAGCATATGGAAACCAACTCTTTCTGAAATAACTAGAGCTTTCTCTTAAATCAGGTCAATCTCCCAATTTCTAAAATACGGAAGAATAACATACAGAACACCAATTTCACTTATAAACAAACCAAACAATCTAGGAAATGTAGGGATAGAAGTATCAATTAACAACTACCAGTTGTAAAAAACCAAAATAAAAAAAAATCATTACTATTTAATTCCTCCTCCTAATTTAAATGCCTTAAAGTATATAAACAAATGTGAATTGCTTTTTCTCAATGAGCAGTCTTTCAAGCACTGAAAAAATAAATTAGGAGAAATGCTACATACTGTATACCCCTACTGAAAATTCACAAGCAAATACTTTAACATACTAAAAGCTCTTACCAGTTCTGAAAAAAGAAGGAAGGAAACTTCTGCTTAATACAATGTTTACCAAGCCTATTAAAAGGGATTCTGCTATCAGTGACACATATTAATATCACATAGAACTAGGGTTTCCAGATAACCTTCTGGGTTATTGTTATGCTAATTTATTCTAATTTGGGGAGAAATGGTAAAAGATCTCATGTTTTGTGCAAGAGAGATTCCTTTTACAGCCGTAAAACTCGAAGGGCAAGCTTAGACAACTTGTTGCAACTGAGAGGTCTGCTGATTCACTCATGAAAACCAATTCACACCTATGGCTTTCCTTAGCTTTGTAGCAACTGAGGGTCAAGAGTGACAAAGCAGAACACCAGACAGCACCACCGTGTGTACCAGCATCAACTTAAATGAATTCTTGTGACTCATTCAGGAAATAACAGGCTTACAGGATTACAATATGAGGGGTAACAGAAAAATCCTTTGGTTTACTCCTTTTCTTTTGGACAGATCACCATTTTATAGTTTTCAACTGTGAAACTGGAACTGCCTTTCTATCTACATAAGCAAATGTAGTACCTGTAAAGTTTCTCTGCATACATAGGCTATTTGCAATTCTGATAATGGTCCAGTAACTAGAAAGAAAAAGAAGAGACCACACTGTTATACATTTGAATATAACAGATTAAAAACAGTCTACTTTAAAAATGACACACTATTATAAACCTTCTCATCATGAGCATATATTATTCTTGTAATCAGGAAACAAAAGAAAAAAGTAAAGTTGAGAATTTTAAAATGTATGCTAAAAATGGAAGATTTACTCCATAACAACTTTGGTCAATGGAAATATTAAGCACCCACTATGTGCAAAGCACAGTACTAGGCATCACAGGATATCCTATGGAAAACAAGGGACATGATCCCAGTCCTAAACAGTTCTTCACAAATAAAGCCAGGAAATGAGATAAACACATATAAGTAACTACAGTTATATAGAGAAGTAAAGAACTATAAGAACTATAAAGAGATTGATTATCGAAACCTACTGAAAGGCAACATATACTTTTTAAAGGTCAAGATATTATTTCTTCAGTATAATTCTTTATTATATCTATCAAAACAGGGAAGCTTGATCCAGTACCTTATCTAGGAATTTAAAAAGTAACCAGGTCCCTTCTGACAACCAGATCTCTCTCTATTATGAAATATAAAATCCTTCTGTAAGAACTCAACCAGAGGCTTTGGAAATACGCCTTCCAATACCATGAGAGGATGCCTGAAATCTGGGCTGCTGTTTCCTGACAGTGAACCTGAATCAGGTACTTACAAGCTTTCTTTATGTAAGAGAAATAGTCTACCGGCTATTTTAATCATTGGCTCTCTACATCTACTCAGGAACATAAAATTTCAATTCTTAGTACCTAGTCACTTTATTAACAGTTTATTCAAGTGTAGACGCTCTTGATTACTATGCTATGTAGTATGCTATTTAGAGGGATGGATTTATCCATATTCTTGAGTTCTTACTCTGTAAAAGTGTGAAGGAATAAGAATTATAATTATTCTATAAAAACTCTTTATATCAATGATCATAATTCTTCATAAAATCATAGAAAAGAATTTTAAATAGAATGGCATAGAGCTGTTTTCTGCCAATAATTCCTTAAAATCAAGAACAGGGTAAAATAAAAGAGAACAGTCATTCTAGTATTGTATAATATGTAAGAGAATGAAAGACTACTATATAAAGGAATAAAACACTTTTCTCTTAAAAGAATGGGATTTGTTCTTGTTTTAAAAAAACTCTTTGTAATATCTTGTATATTTGCATTATTTTTGTAGTGTTAAATATTATTTTAAATAAAAGCAGACAGTGACCAGTCTGCTTTAGACATCAGTCATGACTTCTTTTTGTCATGAGTTATTTGCTGTGACAAAATTAGATAATTATTATATTTATTAGTTTATAATTAATATATCAATACATTTTCATTATAATTCAAAATTTTACTTCTAAGTCCCACTTCTTTTCTCCTAGAAGTAATGACTTCTCAATTTTGTATGTATCCTTTCACTTTGTTATGCATTCAAATTCATATGAATACTTTTAAAAGCCTAATTTTAAAAAGTCTAAGTGTGATCAATTATGCTCTAAGTATTTTTTCATGATTCACTTTTCACTTTTTTTTTTTTTAAAGATTTTATTTTTTCCCTTTTTCTCCCCAAAGCCCCCCGGTACATAGTTGTATATTCTTCATTGTGGGTCCTTCTAGTTGTGGCCTGCGGGACACCGCCTCAGCGTGGTTTGATGAGCAGTGCCATGTCCGCGCCCAGGATTCAAACCAACGAAACACTGGGCTGCCTGCAGCGGAGCGCGCAAACTTAACCACTCGGCCACGGGGCCAGCCCCTCACTTTTCAATTTAAAAGGAAGCCTTGGGGAAATATACCCAGATCAATATGAATGGAGCCACTCCATCTTTCTGAGTGCTGTACAAGACTAATATTATAGGTGTGGTGTAGTTGATTGATTGATTGACATTTTAAAAATTTGACCTCTACAAGCTACAAATACTATTTAAACTGGAATAGCACTTGTTTTTACATCTACTATGGTTGCATTTGTAAACTGCATGACAAATTTGATAAAGCTTTCAATGAAAAGATTTCAGCATAGAAATGTTTAAAAATACTTCCCACAATTCTTAATTACACAATGCACAGTTGCAATGGGAGTTTCACTATCCCATCTCCAATTAAATAAAGAAAATTATTTTATAAGGACCTATGCTTAGTCTCATAAATTTTACAAATTCAGGAAATTGTCAACAACAAAACAAATTGGAAGCTAAACTGCAGAGCCAAAATGAAGACTATTCCTAAGTAGTATTATGAGGCAAAATCTAATTCAACTCAGACAACTGCCCAAATTAACAGAATGCTAAATAAAATGCTCCAAATGTTTCAAAATTACACATTTTTAACACAAAAATATTACAGCAACAACTAAACTGCTTTCCTAGTTAGGTTATTATTAAGATAGATATATGATTTCCTTTACGTGAGAGTTACCCTTTGCATTTCAATTTTTATCTACAAGGAAGTTTAGACATTTCATTTGTAGATAAAATACTTTCCTAGAGACTACATCTAAAAAGTAAAATTTTGATTGTACAAAAACTCTTGGATCTTCTCAGTTCAGGCTGTAGCAAATTTAGCTGAATAACTAACAAAAAAGAAAATTTAGATTTCTTTTACACAGTACTCCAGGAGCAGAACAGAAGAATGTAAAACAGTATATCTACCTGTTAATAGCCCTGGTTAACTAGAAATGTCAAACAACAATCATTAAAGTCAAAGTCAATTTTAAAATATAAAATCAAATTAACGGTACCATGATAAATATCTTGAAGTGATCCGCCACCACAGTATTCCATACAAATCCACAGCTTTTCCCGACTAATATAAAAGAGAAAGAAGAGTATATTAGCCAGTAATCTGCAATCTGAAACACCCTGAGGCTTTCACTCCTGGCAGGCGCACCAGGGGCACCGAGGCTCAGGACTCAGGACTGGGGCGGGGCGGGGGTGGGGGGGTGGGGGGGACACGGATGACGTGATGCCTCCCGGCACACCAAGGCTCAAGCAGGTGACGGAAAGCATGTGAACTTCAGCTCTGTTCCCACCCTCAGTGGTTTAGGGTATGATCAGTTTTATAAGCTTAACTACTTCCTGGTGGTCATTCCCAAATTTCATTAAGGTGGCCAGATAAGGTATAACTGAATAAATGGAGGCGTCATTATTAATACAACAGGGGAGACAATAAGAAAACCTGAGAAATTTTAGAACTTTAGACAACATAATTTTTAAAATTTATACACACAACAGCACTTCATGAAAGAGATGGAGAGTGTCGCAAAAAAAACATAAATTAGAAAGAGAGAGCAGATGCTTTTTTTTTACCTGAGATAGCTCCCAAAGTAGGCAACAATGTTGCAATGTTTACATTCTTTAACCATAAATATTTCTTGTTGAATCAAAGAAAAATCATCTCCTGAAAAACAAAATGATAATAATTTGGTCATCATGTTACATTTTGAGTCTCTAAATATGAGAAGGAAGGAAAACTTTACAATAAATATTACACAGAGAAGAGGAATTAGACATTCTTAATACTTCAATGGAAATATAAACTGGTATATTCTTTCTAAAAAGCCAGAAGCCTTAAAAATGTAAAAAATCTTTGAACTCATAATTTCAGTTAAAAAATGATTTTCTTAAGGAGATGCTCACAGAGACAGATGCTCTCTATAGTGTGAATTAATAATGAAAGAATGGTTAAATAACTTACAGTACAGTTACACATATTACAATATAGTTAAACGTGTTTTGATATGAAAATATGTTCATGGTATATTAAGTGAAAGGGGATATTTTATTTATATTATATAACTACACATGTATATAGAAAAAAAGTCTCAAAAAACGTACAATGTTTACATCTGGGTGGAAAAATTAAAAGTAATTTTGATTTCTTCTTTTTGAGTTGTTTAACTAGAAAAAGTTAGATTACAATGAAATACTGGTTATTGTGAGGATACTGCCTAGAATGGTATCATCACCATCAAACTTGATGTAGCACAGGAACAGTCTGTCTTTCAGTAAAGGCGTTTATGAGGTAGGAAACGGCAGCACGTGTCCTGGGTAAAGCAGCACACTGCAGAAGCTAAGAGCTCGGCTCTGGAGGAGACACACCTGCATTCACATCCTGACTCAGCCGTGCACTGGCAAGGTAACCTCGGACAACTTAAGCCCTCTGAGCCACAGCTCCATCACTTAAGTAGCATCTGGATTCATTCCACCCATTCAGCTTCCTTACCGACCACTTGCCTAAACCTCCCCTGCATTTCAGTTACACGAAGTTGCCGGCCATTCTCGTAGCAGACTCGCAAGCTCCCTGTTTCTGTTTGTGTGAGTCCCTCAGTTGGGAACGTTGTGAGAAAGAGGAAATGTATGCGGTGTATTCAGTACACTGTTTGACACAAAATAAATGCAATAGCAATAGTGCTACATGCTGGAGATGACAAAGATATAAACAAAAGCTGTCGTTGTAAGGACACCATTGTAAGACATTTTTCATGAGATGCTGTTTTGTAACAGTCTTCTGTGAAGCAACTTCAGGTTTGAAAGCACTGGTGTCCAGACAGGCTCTGGCTCTAACTTAAAGTCACCTTAGAAAAACAAACAAGGTCAAGAAGGAAAAACTCAGATATTGGGCCTTAGATAAATAAACAAATAAAATCCTCATACAAATCAGAGATATTCTCCCTTTCGTATTTCCAACTTTCAATTCAGAGACAAAACAAACCTTAAAATATTTGTGCCATGCTATAAAACATCTTTTAAATGATAAATCATTACTGATGTGGTTTACACATATATTTAGTTTAGCTATTATACATCATTTTATTTATAATCATAAAGGCACTCTTTTCAATAGTCCCTTCTGGTAACCATTAATTGATGATTCAGTTAAAGGATTTAGTGTTAAGAATTCTAAAGAATTAGATAAGCCAAATAAGGGGATAATCTTCTAACAATAAAAATCTGAATAAAAATCTTTAAAGAAAATTTAGCTTTTATTTGTAAACTGTGAAAACGTGTATTACGTACATGGTTACATATACCTTAAACATAAGTGCACAACAGCAATATTTCACAATGAAAAATTTATTTCAGCATGCACCAGAGCTTCTACAGAGTGAGAAAAAAATTATTTCTTAATGTCTGCCAGTGGAAGGGGATCAAAGGAGATAATCCAAAATAGATGATGACCTCATGTTCTCATTATCAATTTAGGCAGAAGTAGGGAGTAACTCCTGAAGGTTACAGTAAAAGCCCGCCCACCCAGGTATAGAGGTTTCTTTGTCCCTTCACAGGCAGCAGCATACGGTTTCTCCTTTGATGCACTCCTCCACAGAGCCTTTGTCATTACAGCATTAAAACTGATTCTTTAGACAGCTAATTTCCAACAAGCTGGCTAGATTCTAGCCCATTTTCATTTTGTCAAGAAGTCCTGCATTACAAAGGAAAGAAGAGTAAAGAATCGCCTTTGTTAATATATGCTACTGGATCCAATATACTCTTAAGGGTTTCTTGCAATCAAATAAGCCCTAAAAAAATAGTACTTGATTAATAGTTAAATGATTAACAACAACATGTGCCTCAGATTTTAACAAAAAAGGAAAAAAAAGAAGGATATTAGGTATTAAAAATCTGGCTGTGGCAAAACGAAAGGCAGCCGTAACATTCATCACACCTCTCCTTCAAATAATACGGTAGCAGATCATATATTTAATACTGAAATTATTAAACCAACCTCTGTAATTACATGGACAGGCTCAAAGAATGAGTGAGCCACAGTACGGAAGAGTCGTAGAGTTGCCTCTAACAACACTGGGCAGTTTGCAGCAGGAAAAGGACAATGCTCATTTCTAGAATGCCTGCCCCAAGGCACTCAGGGAAACAGTATCATTAAGAAGCCCTAAATCAAAATCAAAAGACAATCTCTGGGGGCTGGCCCCATGGCCGAGTGGTTAAGTTTGTGAGCTCCGCTGCAGGTGGGCCAAGGTTTCGTCAGTTCGAACCCTGGGCGCAGACATGGCACTGTCCATCAAACCACGCTGAGGCGGCATCCCACAGGCCACAACTAGAAGGACCCACAATGAAGAATATACAGCTATGTACCGGGGCGCTTTGGGGAGAAAATGGAAAATAATAAAACCTTAAAAAAAAAAAAAAAAGACAATCTCTGCAGTTGCTGAAACGCAACCCCAGCTGACTTTACAACTGCAACAGGTAAAAAATAGGATCCTGACAACTGGAATGGGAAGACTTGGGAGGAGGTCTGCTAACTCCCAGGCCCCTGGTAAAATACTTAGTACCGTGTCCCTCTTTCCAGCAAAAGAGGAACAATTAGCTTTGTTATTTCACTCCTTAATGAAGGTATGGGCTATAATTTAAGTTGCCAATAGAGCATGGACTAAAAAATACACAAAATCAGAGTAAGGTAGAGATTAAATCCAGAAAGAACTGCTGGTTTCCAGGGAGTATAGTCAAAAGCTAGAGTAGACTTTCTGGAAATCAATTTTATGGATGTCAGACTGAAGAAGAACCAAACATAACAGACAGCTGAAACCAATGTTACACTCCTCACCTCTGAACTCTGCTATAATTTTTTGGACAGAATCCTCTGAACTGCACCAACTAATTTCTAGTACTACTCCTCTAGATCTGACATTTCTAAGCATTCCAGAAAAATGCTAAAAAATTATCCTGAGATAAAGAATAATCTTGGAATTTCAAAATCAACTTTCAAAAACATATCCCAGGGGTCAGCCCCGTGGCCGAGTAGTTAAGTTTATGCGCTCCGCTTTGGCGGCCCAGGGTTTCGCTGGTTTGGATCCTGAGCACGGACATGGCACTGCTCGTCAGGCCATGTTGAGGC
Organism: Equus przewalskii; assembly: GCF_037783145.1. Lineage (NCBI taxonomy): Eukaryota > Metazoa > Chordata > Mammalia > Perissodactyla > Equidae > Equus > Equus przewalskii. The sequence goes on from NC_091831.1 coordinate 183,664,683, forward strand.
AGCATCCCACATGCCACAACTACAGGGACCCACAACTAAGAATATACAACTATGTACTGGGGGGATTTGGGGAGAAAAAAGCAGGGGAAAAACAAAGAAGATTGGCAACAGTTGTTAGCTCAGGTGCCAATCTTTAAAAAAAAACAAAACATATCACAAATAACCTCTCTCTCATACACACCTTCAAAAGCAGGCTAAAAAAAGAGGAACAGGCACTTCACAGTAAAGGAAATACAAATGTCAATAAACTTATAAAGGATGCTTGTCCTCAAATTAAAAAAATGCAAACCAAAGCTATTTTTCATTCAATCAGATTGACAAAAACCTCAAAGTTTGATAATATCCAGTTTGGAGACTACTGAGAAACACATTTTCAAATCCTGCTAGTGGAAATAGAAAGCTCATTATCCTTTGTGGAAGCCACTGGGCACGTCAATCAAACTTCAGAACACATATACCTGACAATACATACAAAGATGTTCACTGCAGCACTGACTCCAATAGCAAAAATGTGGACATAACCTAAATGTACATCAATTCGGGATTAGTTCACCAAAGTATGGTACAGCAATACAACGGAATACTCTGCAACTATTAACAAGAACAAATTATAGCAGTACATGCTGGCATAAAAAGACACTCAAATGTTTGTTAAGTGAGGGGACAAAAAAAGAAGTCTATGGAGTAATATATAGAAAACGTCTGGAAAAAAACACAGAAAAACAGTTGTGGTTACTACTGTGAGTAGAATAAGGACATGTGGTCAGGAGAACTGATTTTCCACTTTGAATCATTCTGTGTTGGTGTAATTTTTTTTTTAACACTATGAACACTAACAAAACAGAGCAATCTAGTCTGATCATCTTTTTCTCTCCGCTAGGGCATTTAAATGCTCTACCTTCTAGTAATTATGGGAATATCTGGATACCTGATGACCTTGCATTTTCTGATTTCTGTTGGTTTCACCTTCTCTGTGCTGCTATTTTGTCCTTCCCTACTTTCTGCTGGATTGAGTTTCTGCTTTTTTGTTTGTTTTGTTTTTTTCCCTCCACTACCAGTTTGGAAATGACAGTCTCCATTTCTATTCTTTAGAAGTTACCCTAGAAATTTTAATGTGTGTACTTCCCTTGGTAAAGGTTACACATAACTCCTATCTCTGTCCTCCTCTCAAACAATACAACCCTAGAATGCTTTAACTCTTACCTCTTCCCAAGTCACATGCTGTGGTTGGTCAGAATTTTGGCTCTTTTCTAGAACCTCATAAAACATCATCTTATTATTTTTTATAGGTACATTTTCTTTTTTAAAGATTTACTCATATTTGCCACCTTCTTTTCTCTTCCTTCTGTTTTGCATCTCAGACTTACTATCTGAGATCACATTCCTTCTGATTGATGTTTACGTTTTACAACTTTCTTTAGTGATAGTCTATTGGTGCCAAATACTATTAGTTTCTGTCTGAAATGTCTTTATTGTGCCTTCATCTTTTTTAAAAAGATATTTCCATTGGGTGTACCAGTGTAGGTTGATAGTCCATTTCTTTCAGCTCTTTGAAGATCTCCACTGTCTTCCTCCTTCATTGTTTCGACAAGTCACTGATGGTCTTAAAAGTCCTTTCTTTGTGGTTAACGCCTTCCCTCTCTAGTTGGTTTGAATATCTTTTTGTCTTTAGTATTCTGCAGTTTCACTATGATATAAGTACATATGCATTTCTTTTATTTATTCTGGTTAGAATTCTCAAATATTTGGTGTTTTCTATCAGTTCTGGAAAAATTTCCAACACGAATGCTTCGCATATTGCCTTTGCCCAGTTGTATCCCTACTCTGATCAGATCTAGGTTAGATCTTTTCACTCCATCTTCTGTGTATTTTATATTGTATCACATTTATCATCTCTTTGCTTCTCTGTGCTGTATTTTGCATAGTTTCTTCATTTCCTCTTCAGCTATGTCTAACTTGTTACAACTATTGAATGTTAAATCTATAATTATTTTTCATTTCCAGAAGATCAGTTTAGTTATTTTTCAAATCTGCTAGTCCTTCTTTTAACACTTTATTAGTTTTTACTCATATTTTCAAAGCATTCTTTTATTTATCTAATCATATCAAACATAGAGCACATAATTTAAAAATCTCATGTCTTCATGGGTCTGTTGCGCTGCTGTTTCTGCTGGCTTTTGCTCATGGCACCTTAATTCCTCTGTCTTCTGGATTTTTGACCCTGAGCTCTTATTTCTTGGAACTTTATCTGTGGGAACTCTTTGAAGCTTGAGTTAAAGGTGAAAGACTACATTTGCTTCTGCTTGGTGGCTGGGTGTACTACCCTAGGATACATCTGCAACTAAAAAACCAAGGTTTTAAAAGCTACACACATAGTGTGACTCCAATTCAAGACAAGCAATATTTTTTATAGTCCCTGGTTGGGGGATGGGCAAGTCTTTTCTGGTTCACTAGACAAAAAGCCCTGGGGTCCCAGGTTCTACAGGGTGTGACTCTTCACGTAGCACCGGTCTTAAACTTTGTCTCCTATCCCTTATGTCCCATGTGAAGGATGTAAAACGCAAATCGCAGTTTTATGTAGTTCAAAACAGTTTTCTCAGGATTTAAGCCAGCCTTAATGTCCCGCCTATTTCTCTAGGTTTTAGCATTTGATTATTCCTTACTTTCTTACAGATTATTCTTTACTTTCTTACAAGATATTCAATCTCTTTGCGTCTCAGTTTCCTCATCTACAAATGAGGAAATAATAAAATTGCAGAGAATTATTTTGAGAATTAAGTTAATATTTCTAAGATACACATTAAGTAACACTTGTTTGTTATTATGATGATTTCTACTGCATTGGTGTATTTTAGAAGTTTAGAAATTTTAACCTGTCATTTTTTGTGTTTTTTAGTAAGCGTAAGGTTAGGTAAGGTAATTGGCTATGAAACAATTAAAAAGGGAAATCTAATCAATTATTTTAATCTATAGTTTTTAATGCGTCAATTCTGAAAATAGAGAATTAAGTAAAGCAGTATGTTGTTGCTTATTTTACAAGTAATATGAAAAACTCCTTAGGACAGCTGAAAAGTAATTTCTTATTAGTATTATCAACTATTACATAAGATTAAAGACCGTGTATTAGACTTGCTAGTTTTATCCCATTAAAATTCTAAATTCGATGATGTAAAGCACTGTTTCCCATTCTTAAACAATCATAAAATCACCTATTAATAAGAGATTCCTAGGCTCACTCTATACTTTCTGGATCAGAATCTTCAAGGGATTCTTATAATCAGGCAAGTTTCAGAAACACTGTTTTAAGCAATTTTGTTAGATGAGTACTTCCTGAGTTATAAGTTACTGATTTGTAAACAGTTTGTAACAACAGCTATTTATATTGACACAACCCTTCCATTCCAATATTATGCACCCTCATTTTTTGGGAAATAACGACTCTGTCAGACAACTTTAACATTTGGCTACTTGTATACATAATTATTTGATCAAAAAAAATTTCTTCTGCACTATTTCCCTTTACCCCCTAGGGTGGTGGGGGGAAAGAGGAAGATGGACACGCACATATATCATTTCTGTCTTACCCCCTGACAGTTGATTCCATATCAGGCAATCTTTCTTTCTCACAAATACATCTATTTTCCTTAATCTTCTTCCTCATTTCTCTCTGTCTTCTAATTCCTGGTCATCTACTCCAGGAAGATCTCATTCTTTACTCCGTTTTATGCAAGAGGCAAAGAACAACCCTAAATATGAGTAGCAAATTTAAGAACCACTATGGCTACATCTATTCAAGAAAAGGAAGGTCTAAGTCCTGAAGTTACATTGGGACCAACAAACATACACAGAATAGAACCTGCAACAACTAAAGCTTTTGCAAGTACCTAGAAATCCTCTTCAACATGTCCTTAAGATCTGATTTTCTAACACTTGTGGAGGATCTCTGCGTCTAAGTTCACGAGAGATATTCGTGTGTGGTTTTCTTTTTTTTGTTCTGTCTTTGGTTTTGGTATGAGGGTACTACTAGCATTATAAAATGAGGCAGGCATGTGACATATTTACTGGGTGCTGACTCTGCGCTAGACTTTGCGAACATCTCAGTGAAAATTTAAAAAAACAGACAAAACACTTGCCCTCTGGGTGATTGTCAGAAAGTAAAATGAATAAATATATATATCAAGTAGTGCAAAGGGCTGAGAAGAAAAGTTAATAGGGCTCGGGAATGGAGTGTGGTGGATGGAGTGAAGCACTGTTTTACATAGAATGAGGGTCAGTAAGGCCTTTCTGATAAGGTGATAGATGAAGAAAGAGATGGATGTAGTGAGGGCACAGGTCCAACGGATATCCAAGAGAATTCCAGGCGCCAGGAACAGCAAGTAGAAAAGCTTTAAAGCAGGAGTGTGTCTGGCATGTCAGAAAACGGAGAGGCCTGATGTTTCGAAAGTGAACCAGACAGTGGTAGAAGATGAGACCAGAGAGGAAGGAGAAGGCCAGATCAGATACGGTCTTTCCAGCCACCATAAGGACTTGGATTTTACTCTGAGTAAGAGGGCAAGCCTTTGAGAGTTTTCAGCAACAGAATGTAGAATCTTATCTTAGTTTCAGAAGGATTGCTCCGGTTGCTGTGTTGAGAACAGGTTCAACATGATGTGTGCTGGGGGGAACGGGGGGTTGATATGAAGGCCTTCAGCAGGGGATCACTGAGATGATTCATGCAGGAGCTGAAGCGGCTCAGACTAGGCTGGCAGCAAAGAAAGTGTCGAGAAAGGTGAGTCTGGATATATTCTGAAGGTGGAGCTTTTTAAAGGTGGGATTGTTTATTTTGTGAATGTTCCACAGGTGATTTTCATCTACCCTCCTTCCCCCAAAAGAACCACTAGTACAATTTGTGGTTACCTTCCTGAAGTATGCAGAGATTTATTGGTAGATCCTGTTTAGAACCCTAGCAATGTCTCCGCAGAGCCCCAAACCTATTCTGTCTCTTAAACCCCTAAAATTCTGTTCCTTTCACGAGACAATGTTTTGGGAAAGGCTATAAGCTTGACTAATACCAGCAAAATATTATTTAATATTATATATTTAACTTTTAAAACATTAGCATATTTTAATATTTCCACAAAAAGTGAAGCAGGATTTTCCAGTTGTTATTTCACTGGTTTATGCTTTTTATCAACTGGTTTATGCTTTTTATATCTACCATAAGTATTTCTACTTCATTGTTCATATATTATAATTATTAATCATGATGCTTCTGAGTTGTATTTCCTATTTTAACCCTCTAATTATTAATAAATATTCATGGAAAACTATCAGAAACATGTCTAGTTCTATATGGGCATCAATAACGGAAATCACCTTTTTTAAGCTAAACAAAACTTCTATATTTTATTCTTTATTATTGTACCACACAAATATTCCTATTTTAGAAAGTCAGACAATGTAGAAAAATGTAAAGGATAAAATTAAAATCACCCATGAATTCACTATGCAGAGATGCCCACCATAGCATTTTGTTTCCTTCCAGCCCTATAAGTATATGATTATGAGGTCTCTCCCACCACACACACAAACTGGACTCATAACTCTACCCTTTCACAATCTATTTTCACTTAATATTTTCTAAATATTTCCTGTGTCACTGAAAATCATTTAGAAGGCAACCAAATTGGAAAGGAAGAAACAAAATTCTCTCTCTTCACAGATGACATAATCTTATAGGCAGAAAACTCTAAAGATTCCACAAAAAAACTTTTAGAACTAACATACAAATTCAGAAAAGTTGTAGGATACAAAATCAACACAATCAGTTGTGTTTCTATACATTAACAATGAATAACTAGAAAAGGGAAATAAGAAAACAATTCTGTTTACAATAGCATCAGAAAGAATAACACACTTAGGAATGAAGCTGAGCAAGGAGGTAAAAGATTTGCACACTGAAAACTATAAAACACTGCGAAAAAAAATTAAAGAAGACACAAATAAATAGAAAGATACTCCATGTGCATGGATTAGAAGACTTAATATTGTAAAGATGTCGATACTACCCAAAGCAATCTACAGACTCAACACAATCTCTATCAAAATCCCAATGACATTTTTTTGAGAAATAGAAAAAATTCTCCTAAAATTCATATGGAATTTCAAGAGACCCCAAATAGCGAAAAAAAAAATTGAAAAAAAAAAAAAAAGAACAGAGTTGAAGGACTCACAGTTCCTGAATTCAAAACATACTACAAAGCTAGAGAAATCAAAACAGTGTGCTACTGGCATAAAGACAGACATACAGACCAAAGGTACAGAATAATGAGCCCAGAAATAAACCCAGACAACATGGTTAAATGATCTTTGACAAGGGTGCCAACACCACCCAATGAGGAAAAGAAAGTCATTTCAACAAATGGTGCTGGGAAAACTGAATATCCTCATACAGAAGAATGAAGTTGGACCTTTATCTTATACTGTATGCAAAACTCAACTCAAAATGGACTAAAGATCTAAACATAAGACCAAAAATTATAAAACTCCTAGAAGAAAACAAAGAGGAAAAGCTTCATGACACTGGATTTGGCTATGATACAAAAAGCACAAGCAACAAAAGCAAAAGTAGACAAATAGGACAACATTAAACTTAAAAATTTTTGTTCATCAAACAGCACTATCAACAGAGTGAAAAGGCAACCTATGGAATGGAAGAATATATCTGCAAATCATATATCTGATGAGGGTTATTATCCAGAATATATAAAGAAATCCTACAACTCAACAACAAAAAGTAATAACCCGATTAAAAAATAGGCCAACGACTTCAAGAGGCACGTCCCCAAAGAGGATATACAAACGGCCAACAAGCATACAAAAAGATGCTCAACATCATTAATCATCAGAGAAACGTGAATCAGAGCCACAATGAGATATCACCTCACACCTATTAGGAAAACTATTATCAAAAAACAGAGAATAACAAGCATTAGTAGGGATGTGAAGAAGTTGAAACCCTTGTGCACTGTTGGCAGTATTGTAAAACGGTGCAACCACTATGGAAAACAGTATGGCAGGTCCTTATCACAGTAAAAATATAACTACCATATGATCTAGTAATCCCATTTCTAGGTATACATCCAAAAGAATTAAAAGCAGGTCTCAAAGAGATATTTGCATCCCCATGTTCATGGCAGCACTATTCACAATAGTTGAGAGGTGGAAGCAACCCAAATGTCCATCAACGGATAGATGAATAAAAGAAATGTGGTATGTACATATAGTGACATACTATGTAGCCTTAAAAAAGGAAGGCAATCTTGTCATATGTTACAACATGAAATAAGCCACTTACAAAAGGACAAATACTGTATAATTCCACTTATATGAGGTATCTAAAGCAGTCAAATTTATAAATATAGAAAGTAAATGGTGGTTACCAGGGGCTGGGGAGAGAGGGCAAAGGAGAATTGTTATTTAGTGGATGTGGAGTTTCAGTTTTATAAGATGGAAAAGTTCTGGAGATCTGTTTCACAGCAATGCAAATACACTTAACACTATTGAACTATAAGCTTAAAAATGGTTAAGACAGTAAAGCTTATGTATTTTTTACCACAACAAAAAATAATTTAAAATTATGTGAATATAGCCTGATTTATTTAACCATCTCACTACAGTTGGATATTCAAGTTAAAAAAACTTTTTAAAAATAAAAATCCCGCAATCTAAAAATTTTGGTATTATTTACAGGAAAATTATAATGCAAAAAGCAGTTCTTTTAATTAATATTTGCAGTATCAAGCAATGGCAAAAGTTTTCTACACTAGCAAGTACTAAATACATTTCTGAAGTTTATGAAACAAAATCAATGTTAAAGATAGATACCAAAGAAAAAACAGATTCTCCTGTATAGCTCATAAATTAGCAGTATTATTTTCAGAAAACCAGTTAATCCATGCTAAATATTCTGTCACATAATTGTTAAATGTCCATGAAAAATATAGTGACACAATGGTGGTAATATTGTCAATTTGATTGTTTTGACGGGTATTCAGGAAATAATGAATTTTTCCATTGAGTAAGATGAACGTAGAATGTAAACAGATACAACAGCCATTTCTAACAAAACATTTTCTTTGGGGTGCCTATCTTAGATTCTGAAAATTCACTGAGAAAGAAAATATCAATTGTAAATTCACTAATTTAGAATCCGACATTGAAGTTTACCTTTTTTACTACATAGTAACAAAAAGTATCTATTTCAATTTCATCTTTTGTTTAAAAGCAAATTGGGATCAAATGAAACAGAGTAGCCTAGCATTACAAGTGAAAATATTTATTATCTGATAGCAGAAAATATCTATTTAGCCTTTATTAGTTTTCTGTACCTATATTCAAAGCCAATAAAAGAACATTGGTGGGCATGTGTGACCTCAAATTAACATTTTCCACCAATTCAGACTTGAACTTTCCAAATAGTGAAGTTACGGTACCAATATTTTACTTACAGATTGTTTTTAAAAATAAAAATTCTTAGATTTTTAAATAGAAGTACTGAAAAGCAAGAACATACCACTTAACCAGAATAGGTGACATTTGTCCTAATTGGCCAAAGCTCCAACTTTGGAATTTCTTCCATGAATGTTAACAAAGCAAACTAATAGCTGTTTAAATCTTTATATACTTTCTGACCTTTTAAAAATTTACTCTACTTTCTCTGCTTATACTTCCAGGAAACAAGATAAGGTAGTATAAAACAAAACTGAGAAAAGTTTTAACCATCTATTCAAAGCTATTTAAAGATTCCTACTTATTTGAAAACCGTCTAAATTAATGAAATACATTTAACTTGTTATTTTATTAAAAAATACTGGACTATTTAATGAAATTTCCAATTTAGCATTTTAAAAAACAAGCAAGCAAACAAAAGGCATATTACACTAATCACCCTGGGCAATGATTTAATATTTATTAAATTCCATCCCTGTAAGCAAGAGTCATAGTTTTTTTTCTTTTTTCCTATTGAGGTATAACTGACAGACAACACTATATTAGTTTCAAGTATACAACAAAATGATTAGCTATTTGTATATAGTATTGTGAAATGATCACCACAATAAGTCTAGTTAACATCCACCACCATACATAGCTACAGATTTTTTTCTTGTAATGAGAACTTTTACTCTCTTAGCAACTTCCAAATATGCAATACAGTATTATTAACTATAGTCACCATGCTGTTCATTACATCGCCAGGACTACTTATTTTATAACTGGAAGTTTGTACCTTTGACCCCCTTCAGCCATTTTGCCCAGCACTTCTAACCCCTGACTCTGGCAACCCCTAATCTATTTTCTGTATCTATGAGCTTGGTTTATTTTGTTTATTTGTTTTAGATTCCACATATAAGTGAGATCATATGGTATGTGTCTTTCTCTGTCTGATTTATTTCACTTAGCATAATGCCCTCAAGGTCCATCTGTGTTGTCAAAAACGGCATGATTTCATTCTTTTTTATGGATGAATAATATTCCATTGTATATATATATACACCACATTTTCTTCAACCATTCATCCGTTGATGGACACTTAGGTTGTTTCCATGTTTTGGCTCTTGGAAATAATGCTGCAATGAAAATGGGAGTGTAGATATCTTTTAGAGTTAGTGTTTTCATTTTCTTCAGAAAAATATCCAGAAGTGGAATTGCTGGATCATATGGTAGTTCTGGTTTTAACTTTTTGAGGAAGCTCCACACTGTTTTCCATAATGGCTGCACCAATTTACATTCCCAACAACAGTGCACAAGAGCTCCCTTTTCTCCAACCCTTACCAACACTTCTTCTTATCTTTTTGATAAAAGACTTTCTAACAGGCATGAAGTGATATCCCATTGTGGTTTTGATTTACATATCTTTGGGTGATTAGTGATGCTCAACACCTTTTCATGCACCTGTTGGCCATCGGTATGTCTTCTTTGGAAAAATGTCTATTCAGATCCTCTGCTCATTTTGTAATCAGATTGCTTGTTTTTGTTATGGAGTTGTTCATAGTTTTTAAAAAACTATAATTCATATAATTTTAAAGCACTATCATGTAGTGTCACCACAAAAGAGAGATAATGGAAGGAGAGAAAAGAGGGGAGGGGAAAGTAGGATTCTGATGATCAGCTTTCCCAGGAATCTTACTCCTGTTCTGGCTGTCAGCTGCCACTAGCTACAGACTTGTTGAGCAAAATGAGCATCTGTAAAATGAGTTCAAGGGAGGCTGGAATTCACAGACAGACAGGAAAACATGGCGACGTGCATCATCGTAATATCTGCCATCTCTTAGGGTAGTCCTGATGCCTGACCAAAGAGATGGAAAATCCAACTAAAACTCAAAATGCTATTGCTGGTATCGATTGTTTCAATACTAATCATTGGTAAGTCAAACTTTATTAGAATGTCACCATTTGTAAGATGGTGTCTATATTTAATAAATATCTACTATATAAATGAGATACAAAATGGTTAAATCATTCTTGAAAACAATCATTTGCCTGTGTATACCACAGGGCAACAAAAATGGAAGGAATGGTGACTCTTTTTTCAATCATTTTTGTGGTTAATTAAAAAAACTAATTCTCGGGGCTGGCCCCGTGGCCGAGTGGTTAAGTTCGCGCGCTCCGCTGCAGGCGGCCCAGTGTTTCGTTGGTTCGAATCCTGGGCGCGGACATGGCACTGCTCATCAGACCACGCTGAGGCAGCGTCCCACATGCCACAACTAGAAGAACCCACAACGAAGAATACACAACTATGTACCGGGGGGCTTTGGGGAGAAAAAGGAAAAAATAAAATCTTTAAAAAAAAAAAAAAAAACTAATTCTCTGTGCTAATCTATTTTTATTCTTAACTCTAAGCTTCACTTTAGAATTTTTATGAGTATTAGGAAGACCCTTAAAAGCAATCTGTTTCTGTAAAATTTTAAATATAATATTATAAAATTAAATTGCCATGGGCAAGTCAGTAAATCTATAATAAAATTCAGGACTCTAGAAGTATAGTAAATTTCAAAAATCTATTTTTAACTTTGGTGAAAAGTATTAAGTTCACAGCTGGGATATCATTTACTTAAAAACGTCTTGTTTATATTTTACCAGACATAAGGCTTTTTCCAAGTCATACTGGCAAATAATTATCTTTTCATGTCTAAACATAATCCTAAACCAGCTCATCTGTTAAATCAATATAAGGAAGCACTTTTGTATTAAACTGGCTGTAGTGCGACTTTTTATGAAGCTGTTGAGTACAGTTAAGAATTCATTTCTGAAATACAGCTGTCTCCAGAATTATTTGAAGTAGCTGAACTGAATGTTGGGAAAATTCATTAGCATTCCATCATATTTTTGACCTAAACATTCCCTTAAGTCTGTTCCAAAAATGTGAAAAACATCATCTACTTTGGCTTTACTGAAAATACTAAAAAAAAATGGTATAAAAATCCATGAACATAGAAAACATTTTTCTTAAAAAGGCAAAAACCAAAAACAAATCCACAAATAAAATGTAATGGAACAACCCAAATGAATAAAATCACTGTCACAAATAGAAGATCAATTCCTCAAATTCTAAAGCACGGATGATAAAAATAAATGAAACTATTTACTAAAAAGAAAAGTACATATATTTAAAGTATAAGAGAAGCTCATTTTACTTCTCAAGTGACTAATTTTATTGCTGTTATTTACTAGAGTTACTAATATTACAATTACTATTAACCGTGAATAGAAATGTGAAGACACAGTAAACATTAAGGCCTGATTTTCTGAACATCACAGCTTAGAGAAGACATGCAGAATTAGAGCCACAATCAGGCAGAAGCAACAAGCGACGTACAAGACGAAAATGTCAAGCTGGCCTTACAGTTTTCTCTAACACTATTCAAGGGAGAAAAGGGTTATAGATTTTTTTGAGGATGGGAGAAGAATTATGGTGCAATAATTCTGTATCCAGTCAACCAGTGATCTTATTCAAAGGTAACAGAAAGACATGTACAAGATTCGCTTGTACAAAGACTATTTACTGAGTGCCTACTGCATGCCTATCCTGCTCCAGGTGCTGAAATACAACAGCGAGGACGGATCCACCATCCTCGTGGATCTTACATTCCAGGAGACAGACAGACATTAAACAAACCAATACATATAAATAAATTAAAAAAGCATCAGGCACTCACATGTCCTATGCAAAGAACTACAATAACAAGGGCCTAGGTGGTGACTTTAAATTAGGGAGTCAGAAATGGGTCTCCTGAGGACAAGACGTTTAAGATCTGAATGACGAGGAGCCTCTGAGCAAAAGGTTATGAAAAATAGTACTCCAGGCAGAATGGAACGGCTGGTTTAATCTTGCACTGTTTACATAAAAAGAAAATGGAAGCAGAGCAGGGAAGGGAAAATTACATATGACAAGCTCAGCGAAGCAGACAGGGAGGGTCACGTGGTTTTATAAGCAAGGGTCAAAGTTTGAATATTATTCTAAGTGGATCTGGAAGCCTCAGGAAGGTTTACGCAGTAGAGCGCTATGATCCGATCTGTGTTTAAAAAGATCACCCTGGTAGCTCTGTGGAAGGAAAGCAGACGGTGGCAGAAGGCAGGTGTGGGAGGAGATCAGGGGTGGAGACGGCAATGAAGAGAGGTGGATGGATTCAGGACATGCTTCGGAGGTGGAGCTGAAGGAACTTATGATAGACTGACACTGGAGTGCAAATAAAAGAGAGAAATCAAGGACAATGCCTGGAATTTTGGCTTGGCTAACTGCTCGCCAAACTGCAAAAGACTGAGGGAAGAGCAGGTTTGGGAAGAACAATCAATTTGTCGGTTCAAATTATATTATTCCTAATACGTATGGGAAAATCTATGTGATGATATGACTCATCCTATCGACAGTTGATATAAAATAAGTGAATCAGAATGATTAGAACGTGGCCTGAGAAGACCAGTAGTGGACACTGATCTACTTAAATATAAAACTAAGTCTAAATAATAGGTGTTTTATAATCCTTAAAAGAAAAAGATATGCAGACACACTCATGCCCCAGTATAATCAAAAAGTTCTGAGACTAAAACTCCCAAATAAACTAACAAATGTCTGAAAACTGGGAGAAGTGGTAGGAGGGTAGAAAATAAGCAAAATTCAACATTTTTAAACCTGAAAAGTCAATGACCGTTTCATTTCTCAAGTTGATAAATCAAAAACATTAAGTATATTATTCAAAGTCTTACAAGCCATCCTCTGATGAAACTAGACTGTGTACCTTTCATATTATCAGCAGTAAAAATAAAGGAAACCTCTAGCCATTATTTTTCTAAAAAAGATTCAAGAAACATTAAGAATGAAAAACCACAACAGAAGATCAAACATGTCACTGAACATAATATAGTGATGGACTCATCTACTAAAAGGAACACTCAGACAGGGTTAAAAAATAAAACTCAAATATGATGTTTTACAAGAGAAACACCTAAAAATCAATGACCCAGAAAGGATTAAAGTAAAATGATAGGCCCAAGCACGGCAGCTCTGTCCATCTGCCACACGCCACATGAGTATGTTTGCTATATGCCACATGGATAGGAACAAAAGGAAGGAGGGCAGGCAATATCAACATGTGACAAAGTTACATTTAGGGCAAAAAAAGGCATCAAAGAGCACTAAAAATAATACTTCTACCAGAAAAACTATGAGAAAATACCAAAAGACTACCAGAGAGAAAATAAATCCAATAAAATCAATGACTTACATAAATGTCAACAGTAACCAACTACAAAGTGTAAGAGGGGGAAAAAATGCCATTCACAATAGTGAGAAATACCATAAATATGAAGATTCATGTGGCAAAAGCTGTAACACCTTCCTGGAGATCTGAATAAGAAAAAAAATCCTTATTATTGTCAAAATGCCAAGTCTTCTAAATTAATCTCACAAGCTTTTTTTCTCTTTGAGAAAAATGATTTTAAAGTTCTCCTGGAAAAAAATTATGAAAATAGAAAAGAAATAACTAAAAAATAAAAGCAATGAAGATTATATAATGCAATGAAAAGTCAGAGTCATCAGAAACAGGATAGTACCGAACTACGAACAGGAGGGGGAAAAAAATCACTGGAACAGAAAACAAAACCCACAGTTCCATGGAAATCGAGCTTAGGAAAACTCGAGCATTTCAATCCTGTGAATGAAAGGCTGGCAAACAGTTTTGGGAAACTGTGCAGTCCTCTGAAAAGAAGAGCCCTGGAGCCCTCCTTCCCCCTCAAGCAAACTGTTCCTGATGCGGCAAATGCTGACATGTCGGAAGAAAAACAGAAAAAACTACAAGAGATTACAGTTAAGTAGTTTTAGAACTGTCTAGCAGAAAAGGCCCAAGCATGAGGAAGAGGGGAGCAGAGAAAGGAGGGGTGACAAATTTATCTGAGGGGAAAACGCACACCTCTGCACAGAAAGGAACAGGATCACAGGCAGAGGAAAAAGACAGAGCCAAAGTGGAGAGAACTTTTAAAACATACGAAGTGTTACTATTCTCAAAGTGCAGTCAGCATCTAAAAACCAATAATGAAAGACAACTTGACAGCAGTGGGCCAAGTATACATATAGGCAATTAAGAGAATATAAAAATGGTCAAACACTAAAATCACGTTATCAAGCATTTATCGAACTTCTATGTTATTCTTCTTGGGGGAAAGAATTTAAACACTGGCCAATTTTTATATATGAGTGAATTCTAATATAAAGTCAGCAGCTTTGACAAAGCAAGGCAGTGAGAAATTCCAACCTTTCAAAGTGTCTTAATTTATAGTCTTAGCAATTAATCCTTATGTGTTAAATAAAAACATCATATAATGACATATTTTTCTTTTTTATGGCTTACTGAGAAGTCAGAATTGTAGGATTTTAAAAATAAACTCATTAATTCCTTACATGAACTGTAACCAAATGTAAGCCATACCCTGAAGTCAAATAAGCGAAACACGTGATAACCAGCCCAGTGCGCTCACTGAAGGCAGAGCAGGGATGCGCGTGCATGCTCCCTCTGCAGCCCCACTCACTCAGCATCTGGAAGGCAACTGTCCCTGGAACTTCAAGTGACTGCTGGGGGCAGGGGGGACCGGGTGTAGCAAGTGCTTGCAGAGTTCTGTTACAATCTCTTCTGTTAGCGACATTTTGGAGATCATTCTATACTTATTAGGTGCACCTTAAGAGGACGCTAAAAGACCATCATTACAACAATTTCTATTATCCGGGAAAAAAGATACTGTGCCATATCTCAAAGCTTATTTTTAAAGTGTTGCAGCATATGCTACCTCAGTAATATCTCTCTAATGAATCATACACACAATGATCAAAATATTGTATTTGAAATGCAAAACCATTTTAACTGCTCAAATTAAGAAATTGGCATAATTATGGTCACACAATTACTTTACATGTCTAAGTTTATGAAGCAGCAAATGAACAGATTACCAAATATTCACCCACCTGGTCAAAAATTACTAATCTTCATCCCAATGACATTTTTTGCAGAAACAGAAAAATCCACCCTAAAGTCTATATGGAATCTTAAGGGACCCTAAATAGCCAAAATAATCTTAAAAAAGAACAGAACTGGATGACTCACACTTCCTAACGTCAAAATTTACCACAAAGCTATAGTAATCAAAATAGTGTGATACTGGCATAAAGACAGACATATAGATCAATGGAACAGAACAAGAGCCCAGAAGTAAACCCTTGCATATACGGTCAAATGATTTTGACAAGGGTGTCAAGACCATTCAATATGGAAAGGACAGTCTTTTCAACAAATGGTGCTGGCAAAAGTGGATATCCGTAAGCAAAAGAATGAAGTTGGACTCTTAGCTAACATTATATACAAAAATTAACTCAAAATGGATCAAAGACCTAAAACTATAAAGCAAGACCTAAAAGTATAAAACTCTTAGAAGAAAACATAGGGCAAAAGCTTCATGACATTGGATTTGCCAATGATTTCTTGGATATGATACAAAAGGTACAGGCAACAAAAGAAAAAAAGACAAATAGGACTTCATGAAAATTTTAAAATTTTGTGCCACAAAACACACTATCAACATAGTAAAAAGGCAAACCACAGAATGGGAGAAGATATTTGCAAATCATCTGGTAAGGGATTAATACCTAGAAAATATAGACGACTCTTAAAACTGAACAAAAAACCCCAAACAAATCGATTCATAAATGGACAAAGGACTTGAATAGACATTTCTCCCAAGGAGAAATACAAACAGCCAATAAGCACGTGAAAAGATGTTCAACATCAGCAATCATTAGCAAAATGCACAAAAAGGGGATATGAAATAATGATACCCTTCACACTCCAACAGGATGGCTGCTATAACAAACAAAACAGAAAAATAAGTGCTGGCAAGGATATGAAAAAAGTAGAACCCTGTTTCAATTGCTGGTAAGAATGTAAAACGGTACAGCCACTGTGGAAAATAGTACGGTGGTCCTTCAAAAAATTAAAAATAGAATTACCACATATTTAGCAATTCCACTTTTGGGTATATACCCAAAAGACTGAAAGCAGAAATATTTGTACACTCATGCTCACAGCAGCATTGTTCATAATAGCTAAAATGTGGAAGCAACTCATTTGTCCATCAACAGATGAATGGATAAGTAAAATGTGGTATATCCATACAGTGGAATGTTGTTCAGCCTTGAAAAATAAGAAAATTCTGACATATGTGACAACATGGATGAACCCTAAGGACATTATACTAAGTGAAATAAGCCAGTCACAGAAAGACAAATACTGCATGATTCCACTTACATGAGATCCCTAGAGTAGTCAAAATCACAGAGACAAAAGGTAGACTGGTGGTTGCCAGGGGCTGGAGGAGGCGGGAAAGGGAAGATATTGTTTAATGGGGACAGAGTTTCAGTTTCACAAGATGAAGCGAGTTCTGCAGATGGATGGTGGTGATGGCAGCACAACATCATTAATGTATTTTACACCACTCAACTGAACACTTAAAAATGATTTAGATGGTAAATTTTACATTATGCGTATTTTGCCACAATAAAAAAAAATGAAGGAAAAAAGCTACTACTGCTCTCATTAGAAACTTTTAGTTGTGACAACATGGATGGACCATGAAGGCATTATACTAAGTGACATAAGTCAGAAAGAGAAAGACACCAACTGATCTCACTTATATGTGGAATCTTCCAAAAAAACAACCACGCTCACAGACACAGACAACAGATTAGAGGTTGTCAGAGCCAGGAGTGGGGTGGGTGAAACGGGTGAAGGGAGACAAAATATACAAACTTCCAGTTATTCCTGGGGATGCACTGTACACCATGGAGACTACAGTTAATAATGCTGTATTGCATATTTGAAAGTTGCTAAGAGAGTAGATCTTAAAAGTTCTCATCACGAGAAAAACAGTCTGCAACTATGTATGGTGGTGGATGCTAACTAGACTTACCATGGTGATTATTTCACAATACTTTATACAAATAGCTAATCATTATGTTGTGTACCTGAAACTAATATAATGTTGTATGACAATTATACCTCAATAAAAAAAAGAAAAGAGTATTTACTGACCTAGAAAATGTCCTTTATGTAACGTTGGTGAGGAACAGCACACAGTACATGCAGTATACGCTAACTTTGTAAAATGTTTACATGTATACATAGGAGGAAAATGGGAGGAAATATACTAAAAGGCAATAATACTTCTCTCTGAGTGATAGAGTAACAGATTATTTTTATTTTCTTCTCTACAAATCCTGAATTTTCTATTCTTTGCAGTTAACCTGAGCACAGTACCAGTTTTAATACATTTTTTTAAAGATCCTATCATTAACAAAATAAAAAGGAAACTTTTAGGATATCAAAATAATGAAACTGTTTCAGGTTTTATATACTAGTTTTGTTTTCAAAGCAAGTTAGTCAGTATATTTTAAAACAAAGTCTTATGACAAAGGTGTTAAAAAAATAAGCACTAGGCTAAGGCCAGAATTATTAAACCTAAATCAACCAGTCAGAGAACAGATGACATATAAAATATCATTATCCTGAATATTACTGAATAGCCCCCAAAAATCAATAAATACTTTCCTAATCAAATTCTTATGAAAGTTAAAATTGAAGTTCAAATATTTCACTGCAATCTTAAAAGAAAATTATTTTAATATTGTCAATGTCTTCCAATTTTTGAATGTGCATATTTCAAATTTTATTTAGCAACAAAACTATTACATCAAACTCATCTTTAAATAACAACCTCCTTTGGAATTTAATTTAACCATATTAGAGATATCCTGCTGCCCTAACAAGATATAAATAAGATTTCTTTTGGAAGAAGGGAAACAAACAAGGAAATACGGAAAATGCTTTTAAGTCCTATATTTATGACCTGCACAAGCAAAGTGTTCAAAAATTGTCTTGAGGGTTGTAATACATACCAGGCTCCAATTTGATAATTTTTACTGCAGCCAACTCTCCCGTATGTATATTTCTGGCCTAAAATGAAAATGAAAATAAAATTTTTAAAAAGTGTGTTAACTACCTATATAAAAGTTACTTGGCACTATGTTAATTAGTTGCTATCAATTATGTTTTTAACAAAGTTAAAACCCAAAATCTGTATTTCCAATAAAATGAGTATACTCATTTTCCCATTAAATAAAAATATACAAAAGATACACATATACAGAAAGTTACCTTTAGTCCCACCACACAAAAACAGTTCCTGTTTAAAATTTTGGTGTACTTCCTCCAACTCTTTTTTTTTTTTCTTTCAGGGAAAGATTCACCCTAAGCCAACATCTGTTGCCAATCTTCCTCCATCTTTTCCCCCAAAGCCCCAGTGCATAGTCGTGTATAGTTGTAAGTTCTTCTGGTTCTTCTACGTGAGATGCCGCCACAGATAACTACTGACAGACAAGTGGTGTGGTTCCATGCCTGGGAACTGAACCCAGGCCACCGAAGTGGAGTGCACCGAACTTTAACTGCTAGTTCATTAGGGCTGCCTCCTCCAAGTCTTTTCTTTATATTGAGTTAATACTTTTTTTAATCTAAAAGAAATACACATGGTCTTTATATATTTTATATATACATAAAGATAGTCAGAGGTCATTAAAGGGAACCTTTTTTAAAAATCATCTATATCTTCCAACCCAGAGAAAAAAAAGTTAATATTTAGTGTATGTGTTTTCTTTTTTTGCCCTACATGTGCCGCATGTGTGTGTATGTGCATGTGTGTGCATGCGAGTGTAGAAAAAGATGTCATTGCATTCTTCTACAACATGATTTGCAATGCTGCCTAATCTTCCATTGATGGGATATATAATTTAATTAATCTGCTATTGTTGGACATTTAGGATTTTAATATTCTTTTACAATTACAAATAGATGGATAACTATATCTTAGCTTTATATCTATCCACAGCCTTGATTATTTCCTTCAGATAAATTCCTAGAAGAAAAACTATTTACTACTTAACAAAATATCATGGACAGACTTACTATAATTAGTGCTGCAATGACTATCACTGTAAATATTTTAGCACATATCAGACTTTATCAGCAAGGCAATCTAGAAATATAATTGTTAGGACAATAGATATGTGGATTTAAAATAGATATATTGCCATATTGCTCTAAAAAAAATTTGTGACTTTATACTCCCACCACCTTGGATGTTAAATCTGTATCTACCAAGTTCTACTGTAGCTACAAATTTTTATTGTTTTTAAAACTATGTACTTTCTCAATGTTACGTGTAATTTTAAACAGCAAATTAATAGTCCATATGATCATTCTCCCTCACTGCTAGACATTAAGGGTGTTACTCATAGTCTTTTCATTATTTAAGATTATTTCTTTCAAATGGATTCTAAAATATGAAATTATCATGTCAAAGGGTATGAATAAGAACACTTAATCAAAGGGTATGAATAAGAACACTTAAGGCCATCAATACAAACTGCCGAAACAGTCTAAAAAAGCCTTGGAACATTATATTGTCATCACTAATATGAATGCTCACTTTCACTGCACCTAGCGGCACACCACATGTGGAAATGTAATTTAATAATTTACAACGTCTTTCACTTACTATATTAAATTCGAAAGTGAACTTTCATCCTTGGCATAAAAAATAAGAAGTGTATGATAAAACAGGAAAGTATGATACACTAATTTGCTGGATTAGATAAGTCATGTTACCAGAGGAAACAGGAAAAGCAAATGGGAAAGCAACAGAAGGATGACAAAGAATGTAGTGAAGGGAGCTTCAGAACGACATCCAGAGGATAAGAAAAAGAAAAAGGGGTACAAAGGGAAAGTCACAAACAGAAAGAAGACAAAAAAGAGGATTTTCTACAGCAGAAGTCTCAAATACTTTGTGATGAAAGTCCTCATTTTCCTCATCTACTCTGATCAAGGGGTTAAGAAGAGGCCTCAGGGAGAGAGAACAGACATTTTAACTCCCCCCCATCATCAACGAACACACTTAGAGGAATGGGAACAGGTGGCCAGCAGCCACCCATCATTCCCACCCTCTCCTCTTTCTTGCCCTTGGACAAAAGACTTGTCTGTTAGCCTCAGGTCTTGTCCCAGTTCCTAAGAGCTTTCAGCACTGCAATCACTCTTGGGTTACTGAAAGTTACGTGCATATAGATTTAGGTCGTCCACTGCTCAACATTTCACGTGCCAGTGAGATTCGGGGACAGAAAGCATGGCCAGAAGTTACAGAAGCAGTAATGATAACTGACCTCCTGGGAATCTTGTTACGTGGTTACAGATGTGTGTTAGAAGACAAATTCCATCATAATGATGGCAATTACATTTGGAATGCTTTATAGTTTGGAGGAACTTTCATATTCATTATTTAGTTCTATCTATTTAAAAACAAAAAAGACTTAGCTCAGTAGAGTTGAGTGACTTGCCAGGGCCATCCTGCTGACAGGGGCAGGAGTCAGAGCAGGAGCCCAGCACTGCATCCGGACGCCAAGCTTTTACTGCTCCTTTCAGTACATGAGAGCTCTCTTTCTGTTTTTTAAATGCAACAGGCTCACGTGGACATTAGCTAGTTAAGGACTTATTCAAGTCACCATAAGCAATCCCTCTGCAAATTATTATTCCGTTTCCTAAACATCTCTTGAATACATTTCCTCTTCTCCTCCATTGCTTGTTTTTTAAAATAAAGTTTAAAAAAATGCAACAGGTACTAGAGAAAAGTACTAACTGGATAATATTGAATAGATCTCAGGGGTGCCTTGTTGCAAATAAATTTACAAAGTAATATACTAATCATCTTTTACATTAAATTAACCGTTATTTCCTACGATGATTTTCAATGTAAAGGAATGTGACTCCTACATATTTAAAGTCTTAAAGAAATAATTTGAGAGATGAATTTGATCCCAGGAAAAATCTTACTGATTAAGTACTCTAAAAACAGTTAAGTAAAAGTCAGTAGCCTTCCAACATGTTTAGCTTCTAAGGCTCTTGCATCACAATCCAGCAAACATATCCACTTCTATCCCTAAATGTGAGTACATTTCCTGGTTTTCCCTTGTTCCCATCCCCCTGATAATTCAAAGAATTTCACTGGAATCCTAGAAAACAGAAAAACATCTATGGACATAAAGTGGAAGTTTCTACATTGGGAAGAAAGATTTAAGTGTAAGAGAGATGGCACAAGAAAGTAATATGTATGTACACTCACAAATAGGGACAGTTGAACAGTCAAGCTTCTAAATTTCAGGTAAGAAATGCCACGTCTAACTCATGTGACGTGATAGATGCTGACACATCTGCAACAACACAGTATCTTCAGGCTATTCATTACTCCAGTTTTCCAAGCAAAACAGGCATTAGAGCAATGTACTCTGCCAGTCACTAGAAACCGAAAGAAAATATGAGTCTACACTTCCCACTTACAGACTACCAAACAAGTGCCAACAACATGAAAAGATCTAATATGCTTCTCTGAGAAGTCTAGAACAATTAATTCTGGTTTCAGTCAGATTAATCAGAAGTAAATGACTTGTTGTCTAGTTTGAAAACATTATCCTCATTCTGCTACATTCTCCTTCCCTTGCCCTTCTCCTCTCCCCCTCAGTCAATTCAAACTTGTCCTTCAGAATGCCACTTAGGAATCACCTCCTCCAGAAAGTCTTGCCTGATATCCCAAGGCTGGATTAAGTGTGTTTTCTTCTTAGCCCTGGGCATGATTCTTTGCAGGACTGTGCCTCAGACAGATGCTCTATAAATTTGCTGAATGGACAAATATGATTGAGGAAGGTTATTACTGTCTTCACTTAAAAAATAAGAATAAAACATTAAAATCCTCTATAACTAGGAAGTGCTATGAAATTTACAATATACTGTTTTAAATGGCCAATTACTTCTTTTTACGTTGATTCATTTTCAATTTTTATTACCATGAATTAAATAAAGCATTTTGGAGAAAAAATTTATTTGTAAAAAATTACAAAATAATATTTTGTTTTTAAAAATTCAAATAATATAAAACAATTATAAGATGACAGACACCCTCCCTTCTAATCTCATCCCCCTGAGGTAACTACTATTAATAGTTTAGAGTATATCCTTCCAGATTTTCAATTAAGTTGATTCTTAAGAACACATATACTGACAGTTTGACAGTTTCTCACAAAGCTAAACATAGTATTACCGTATGACCCAGCAATTCCCATTTCTAGGCATTTACCCAATTAAGTTAAAAACTTATGTCCAGACAAAAACCTGCACAAAAATATTTACAGCAGGCTTTATTCATAATTTATTTATTCATAATTGCCAAAACTGGAGCAATCAAGATGTCCTCCAGTAGATAAATGGATACACAAACTGTGGTACATCCTTACACTAGAATATTATTCAGTGATAAGAAGAAATGAGCCATTAAGCCATGAAAAGACATGGAAGAACCTTAAACGCATATTGCTACGTGAAAGAAGCCAGTCTGAAAAGGCTACATACTATGATTCCAATTCTATGACATTCTGGAAAATGCAAAGCTATAGAGAGAGTAAAAAGAACAATGGTTGCCAGGGGTTTTGGGGGGAGAGTGATGGATGGGTGAAACACAGGGGCTTTTTAGGGTGGTGAAACTATTCTGTATGAAACTGAAAGGGTGGATACATTGTCAGTATCTATCTGTCAGAACCCATGGAACATACAATACAAAGAGTGAAACCTTATTGTAAATATGGACTATAATAATAATTTATCAATATTGGTTCAATAATTGTAATAAATGTTCCGCACTAATGCAAGACATTAATAAAAGGGGAAATTGTGTGGGTGGTTAGGTGTAGGTGTGGATGTAACTCTATGTACTATCTGCTCAAATATTCTGTAAATCTAAAACTGTACTAAAAATTAAGTCTATTAATTATTTTTTAAATACATATAAAATTATTTGTTAAGTATATAGATACTTTCAGACACATTCATGAGTCAATTTTTATGATTAGAATCAACACAAATATGTTGTGTTTCAATTTAATAGAACCAAAATGAAGAGGAAAGGACCAAGGACACCTTGATTTTTTTTTAAAGAGATTCTGACGGGCTCAGAAAGGAACAGATCATTGGAGGATTTGAACAACAACTACAGAACCACATAAAATAAAGAAGCATTTTAAAATCCAGCTACACCATGCAGAAGCCAAAATATATGTAGTTACAGAAGCAAAAACTAAAGAAAATACTATAAGCTATAACTCCCACTGATAAGATAAATACTTAAATGTCAGTCTCCATTTTGAAGACACGTTTCTGTTCTCTCCAAATGAAGAACTGATGGGCAAATGTTAGTACTCGGTAATTTTCCAGCTGAATTTTTAAAACAGAAAGCAGTACCAGGCTCTTTTATAATGAAAGGCAAAGAGGCTTTCAGAATAAAAGATCTTCTAAACAGAGACTTTACAGATCCAATTTACTAAAGAGATCTTTCAGAAACTGAACTATACAATTTCACACTGGAATCCAGAAGAGTCATACATAATCCTCGTTTTTGAAACCCAACATTTCCCTCCAACAAGTTAAATGTGATATTCTCGAGTATTTTTGGTTTTAACTTTAACACACAATTTGAAGATCCTGCATTATGTTTACAAAAGGAACTAACAGAAGTACCACAGCCTCTCCAAAAAGGATCTAAATATATTTCTGATTCCTATTCATTATAGTAGGTTATTGGTTTACACTAATATTCAGACTTAAGAGTATACTAAACACCCAGAAATCACACAAAGTACTTTACTACAGTATATCTCTTATTTAACTCTTATTACTCAGGAATTGAAATTACTGAGTGAAAAAAGATAAACTAATAATAAATGAGGTCAGTGTCATTATAGAATCCATAAAAGAGCCTTTCCGAATGTTAAATTAAGTTTCCATTCTTATCGCCAATGCCTTTCCCTTTAATCTCTTAATTAACATTTCCAAGTCAATTTATTTCTGGAGAAGTACGTTAACTTATACTCTTTTCCTGTCCTGGATTTTTAAATTCATAGTAAAAAGTTATGCTTAGATCTACACTTGCACCAAGAAAAAAAATTAGACACTGCTCTTCCCAACTAATCTATTTCAACAATATTATGCAGTTGCCAGTTTTATCAGCCATAACTTTCCCACACGATGTGAAATTTTTAATGTGGCAAATAATTAAAGGAAAGGTCTCGTGTCTAGACACTTTACCTACAAGTTTTCAACAAAGAACAGGAAGATATGACTCAATGCACAGTACATCTCAGTAGCCATGAAGTTAGAGAATTTTTTTAAACTAGGGTAAAAAATGGAACTGGTAAGTAACGACAGTCATCTAAAAGCTATGGCAATCAAGATGGTCCCACGAAGATAAACGAGGTCAGCTCTTACACTCCACTTTACTAGTCTTCACATTAGGCCCCCTTCCTATCCCCAGTTAACTTCTTTCCAGCATATTTTTAGGGTCACAAAACTTTTCCATGAAGCCATTTGAGGGCATCGGTTTTAAATATGTCCCCTTCCTCCAAAAATATTCTTTAACATAACAACAGAAAATCCAGATGTCTCAATATTTAACAAGCTATCTCCAGTGGCCAGTGACTACTCCTCAGAGTCAGAATTACACATCCCAGATTTAAGAATATGAACTACAACACAAAACTGGCAGCACAGCATCTACAAGGTTTGAAGAATCCAAAGCAGCTGGTTCATCACAAAAGAAGTGAGCAGTCAATTATGTCACAGGCTGTAAACCCTCTATACCTGATTCCTTATGGAACACTGTTGTCAACTGGTCCATTCATCAACAAATGTTAGTGAACACTTACTTACATGCCAGGCACTGTTGTTGATACTGGGGATGTAAGGAAACAAAACAGTTCCTGTCTTCAGAGAGTTTCCATCAGTTGGGAGACAGAGAAGTGAATAGTAAATACAATATAGTGTGAGAAATGCTCTCAAAGGCGATAAAAGACAACACAGGAGGGTTCTGAGCCTGTCAAAGCTGGCTAGAGAAAGCTCCCAGGAAAAAATAAATCTAAGCTGAGACCTGATGACTTTCCTGGGGCGGCCAGGGGGGAGGAAAATGGCAGAATTCCAGGAAAAAGTGTAAAAATAGGAGAAAACATGGGTATTTCAAAGAAGTAAAATTACCTTGCATTAAGGGAACATAACAATGTAAAGAGGGGAAGGTGAGAGAGAAGAGTCCTTTGAAGCTCAGGACAGACTGTATCACTCACTATCCTCCTGTAGCTACCATCTACCAATGTCTTGGTCACCCTTCTTGGTTCATTTAAGACTCTGCGGCCCCTGGCTCAGTCTTTCTCTCCACCCTTCTCTTGCCACCATTCTTAGAGACTTCAACATCCAGATCTCCTCTCTGACTTTTCATTCCTTGACCTCCTATCTGAATCTTGATTTCAAACACTGTGCTTCCTGATCATGACCTCCTATCCTTTCAGTTCACTTTCTCCAGTCCAACCATTTCAGCAATTCTTCCACCTTGTCAACCAATGCATTCCCCTATGACTACCAATTACCTCTCTCAATTCCTCTAACCTTCCTTTAACTGTTAGGGTTCCACGGTCCATCATTCCATTTATAATCACTCTCCTGAAGACATCCTTAACTTTCCCCTCTTTCCCTCCATCATACTAGACTGGCAAAATCCTAATCTGATTAAACCCAATTATCCACTAATTCCATACCGGTATTGAATAGCTATATGTTACTAGAAAAAAATTACAAAATCACGCTAACTGGCCTTATTTTCAAAGGATAAAAAATCTAAAACTATAACTTCTCCACGAGGTTTGATTTTCCACTCTTTGTAAGGACAATTTTACTCCTCTCTCTTCAAACCTTCAATAACACCTCAGCCTGTTTGCTACTCCCTCCTCTCTTACCTATCTAATGATGGAATTTCACCTTTTCTTTGTCCAACATTCTCCTGTGTAGTCCCATGGCTTTAACAATCCTGTCCAGGACAAATCTCTCCTCCCTCAGCTCCAGACTCCTAAATCTATGGAAACCTGACAGGCATCTCTACCTTAGTGTGTCTAACACAGAACACTCTGTTATCCCTGCTCCACAACCCCATTCATCCCCACATCTTCCCAATCTAAATAAAATTTACTGCATCCACCCAGTTACTTAAGTCCAAAACGCAAGGTCATTCTTCATTTGTTTCCTTCATATTCTTCACATCTGATACATCAACAAATTCTGATGGCTTAGAAATAGAAACCAAATCCATTCACTTCCCTCTACCTCCTTTGCTATGCTCTACTTCAACCTTGTGTCCATTAGGAATTGGTAAAGTATTTAATGTGAAATGCAAAGAAACAGCAAGTTGAGGATAACTCCTAGTTTCTGGATTGCATAGCTGAGTAGACAGTGTGGTCCCATTCACAAGATGACAAACACAGGAAGATGAACACATTTTACGGGGGCAGGAACAAGGGCAGTGAAGGTGCATAGATGAGGGGCTCAGATTGGATATATGTATTTAAATTTTAGGTTCCTATGGAAAACTAACTGGTGATAACCTGTAAGCCACTTAACAGACACCTCCTAAAGCTCAAAAGCTAAGCTGACTGGAGACAGATTTGGGCATCATCAACATGACTGAATACAACAGGCAAATGAGATATCTTAGGAAGAGTATGTAGACTTAGCAGAAAAGAGAGTCAAGAACAGAATCCTAAAAAATCACCCACATTTATGAGATTGTGAAAATAGACGAAACTAAAGCTAAAACTACTCCACAGATACTGTTCTATTAGAATCCCAATTTGGAGGAATTTTTAGAAATCATTTAATTCAATCTCCTTTCTAAAAAGCAACTCTCTTCTACTTAGTCTATGGAGGTCATTTGGTCGAGCTGATACATTCATTTTTAGGATAACTTTAGCTGTATAAAGCCTTTTTTATAAGTAAAATCTACTTTCCTATAATTTCTCCTCAGGGGTTCCAGTTTTGGTCTGTGAGATAAGACTGATATAGTCTATTCCTCCTACTATGACGAATTGCAAACATCTAAATTCATCATTTTATTCAGTCCCTACACAGTCAGGGGGCCTAAGTTCTAATTTAAACCTTGCTCACATAAAAATATAAACGCTCCCTTCTATCTATGGATGAAAAAAGCTAATTTCTTGAACATGCCACATAAAGATTCCAGACCCTTCTCACTATTCTGGTTACTATTTACTTTGATTATGTGCTCAAAGTTCCACATCCAACAAAATGGCAGTAGTTAAAATATTAGATTCATGACATTAGATGTGACTTTTCTCTTTGCAAATTTCTATAAAGTTATGATATTTTAAAATTAAAAAATAAACATTGACAGTGTTACAGTCAAAACAGAATGTAATACTTTATCCTCTGACAAGAGCAAAGTAAAATGCTGCTTTTTATTTCTATTACAAATCTTTTTGGGAAAAAGGGAGGTTATAAACACTACTAATATAATATAATACAAAGTTGTTTTATAAATTTCAAGGAGACTACTTCCAATAAGATCATCAAGTTTATGTGAACGGTATATAATAAGAGGAGGAGCCACTTATAGCATATCCTCCACATGAAATTTAAAATAAAGATTAGTCATTCCTTATTTTAACATTCATTCATTGAGCATCTCTTATGTATCAGGTACTTCAGGTATGAGAGCAGTATCGGTGACGTGACAGCAAAGAATTGCCCTGTTTTGAGTTTTAATGGGACAGATTTTAAATCAATACAGGAAAGTTTTCCATAGCACTCAAAAAGGAACTGACTGCTGCTAAATGTATTATGTCTTTATTATTTATATAAGTTAAGCGACCACTTGTCAAGGATAGGGCAGGAGATATATGCACTGTGTGAGCGGTCGCTGCCAGCTCCCAAACTCCTTACTTTTTGTGAAGCAGTTATTGCCAAGCTGTCTTGCACACGCATTTGCACAGGTAAACAGACAGGGCTCCCTCAGCTATGGAAGAAGGCTGTATTGCAGGGTCTCCTCACTACTGGCAGAAATATTCAGCGCCTGAGGCCTTCCCGTTAGGGTAACCCCAAATCTGTCCACATAACTTATATTTCAGGAGACACTAAAGCTTTAGTCTTTTAGGATACTTGTCTCTAAAATGAGTTTTCCTAGCCCTTTCCTAATACAGATTGATTTTACGAAAAGGAGAGTTTCAGAAGATTACTTACATTGAACTAATTATCTGGAGGTCTTGATGGTGAAGGAAAGGGAAGAAAGGGCTTGAGTTAAGATTAAAATAGGGAAGATGTGAACTCTCAATCACTGTTTGTGGGTGCAACTTTTTAGGAGAATAATTGGTCAAAATTCACTAAAACCTTAAAATAGAAAATTTAATTCTAGAAATTTATGGAAAGAAGTAATTAAGGATGTGTGAATTTATCCAAGGATACTGATCATAGCATTGTTTATAATAGGGAGACAATCCACTTGTTCAACAATAATGGATTAAAAATTGTAAGCAATGCAAGGAAATAATACACAAATATTAAACGTGTATATTTACTGACATAAAAAGCTGTTTCCGATATACTGTTAAATGAAAAAAGTACTATATCAAATATATATACTATATATACATTCATTTATTCCTATATCATAGTTTTCTAAAATGAACACATACTACTTAAAATGTATTTTAAAAATAAAAGGTAGGAAAGAAGGCTACCTATCTGAGGCAAGGCAGACAGAGGCAAAACCGGAAGGTGAGTCCTATCCAAGGATCTACACTACTGCAGAAAAAACGGTATGAAATTAGTCCTGGGAAAAAACTGGTAAGGGACCCAAGCATCTCCACTGTCTATTACAATTAGGAGCTAATAAGCTTACAATGCAAAAGTTGTTAGTAATTTATCAAAAGTTATCTCTATTAAAATACATTAGGCATACTCACATTGGATCGTCCCAATATCAGTAAGAGGCAGGGTTAAGACAGAGGGGCAGGAAGGCCTCAGGCACCTAAGAAAGGGTGCATGTGTGCGAGAAGTAGCACACTGGTCCCCAGGGCAAAGCTGAAGGTCACATTCTTCTCAGGCAGCCCTGTTTACCGGAAACTAGACAGAGACACAGAGAGGAACTACTAATGCAGCAGGAGGCAGGCTATTCCATCTGCCTGAAATAATCAGCATTTTGTTTATTTTAATTTATAATAGCATTACAGAATGTAGTCTATGGGACTCCATTAATCTAAGGAACAATAACCATAAGTCTAAAGTTCCAACAAAAAGAGGGCAAGAGAAGGCACAGCAGGAAAGATGTCCAACAACCAAGAAAAGGGTGGTTTCTTGTTTTAGTCATTTACATGGTAGGGTGGCTATGCGCTAAGCCATCTCCATAGTAGAGGCAAATGGAGCCTGGACTCCAATCTGGACAATGTGAGTAATGACTTGGGGTCACCAGGGAAAAGTGCCTCCGAAAACTAGTGCTGAGACCTGAGGCTTATGTGCACATTCACATCAGCCCAAAAATCCCCACCTCTCAGCAGAGGCGCAAGCCTGCTAATTCTCATTTCACCATCTGACCATAATTTGTATAGAGCTTATTATGTGCTAGGCAATGTGGTAAAGGCCCTGTGCACAGCAGTGGATTGAAAGAAGCAGTTCTGGTACAGTGGGGAGAACAGAGATTACAGTCAGAAGATGTACATTCAAGTCCTCATAGTGCCATCTACTAACAGCAAGCTCTAGGGCAAATATTAAGTTTCTTCTTGGGTAAACCAGTGCTGATAATACATCTGTCATCTCTACCTCACAGGATTATTGTGAGAAAAAAATACTAAACTGGGGGTTATGAAAGAGCTAAACAAACATTAGTCACTCTTAGTCATTTTAACTCAATTTCATTTTTATAAAAATGTTGGAAGGTGAGGGCCAGTATGACTCATGGGCCCAAACAGCTCCAAGGATAGACCAGGCTATCAGCCTGGCTTCCCACATCATCTTCTCAAAATCTCAGCGGGAGATTATGACATTTAACAGAAATAGAGCTACACATTAGACCTAAATTCATCTTGCCCTTTTCAGAGAGCTATCTATCCTCTCTAACTTAAATAGTACTTGACACAAATGGAAAGCAATAGTCTTCTAACAATACTCAAACATGTATGAATACTCCAAATTGTCCAATGCAGCCAAGTAAAAGAGCTGGGTCCAATTTGTCTGATCTTGGGCTAAGTTCTCAAATTGACAACAAAGGCCTGAAAACACAAGCACCATTTGTTAATAAGCTTCACGTTTCTCTTCCTGTGTATTTGGTCTGAAACCACAATTTAAAGTTTAGAAGTGAAACTTTTATAAATTTTGAAAGCAAAAGTAGAATGAGAAATCTACGTCAATCCGCATTCTTTCCCATTTGTCTTCGTCAAAAACACTGGAAATGATGGCTAAAGTGAAAATGCTGAACTTATGTAAATAAAAACAACTAGAATACTAGATGTATCACAAGCCTAATTCAGAGGCTGTATCCACAAGTCAACTTTGGAACTAGAATTTATGTAGCTGTGCTAGTGATGGCCCTGCTCTATGCCTATCTTCACCAACTTGAAAATATTTTAAAGACTTCTTTTATATTTTTCACAACATTTCTAGGAAAGTAGAAAAAAATCTTTAAATAATTTGCCTCCAGCCACGGTCCAGAGCTTCACATCTGCCACCAGAACTGTGTTCCTTTTTCAGGCAGTCACAAAATAAATATGTGTTACTTCTGCACAGTAAGAAAAATAAATACTAAGTAAGAGTTTAACCAGATGATTTATAAAATACTAACCATTCATAACAGTAACACTTCATCCTAATAAAACGTTTTATTTTCACAGTATCCTTACCCAATATTTAACATAACATCTAATTAAATAACTTTTGATTTTTGGTGAGGAAGATTGGCCCTGAGCTAACATTTGTTGTCACTCTTCGTCTTGCTTTTTTTCTCCCCAAAGCCCCAGTACATAGTTGTAGGTCCTAGTCCTAAGTCATTCTGGTTCTATCTGGAATGCCACCACACCACGGCTTGAATGAATGGTGTATAGGTCCGCACCCAAGATCTGAACCTGTGAACCCCAGGCCACTGAAGCAGAGCACGTGAACTTAACCACTCAGCCGCCCCTATATAACTTTTAATAAGATATCCACTAGCTTAATAAAAATGTAATTTCAAACAAGATTTTGGAAGCACAGTCCTTCTTATTTTCTGCTGTTAACCAAATATTTTTCTAAGTTAGTCACTCTCTCTCATCCACTAGTCTCTCATGTCAGACTCCCAGGACATGGAAAGGATGGTAATATTCACACAGTTAAACTATGTTAGTATCAAAGAAAAAGAGAAAGTGGGTAGTGTTTAGATACCAAATGTCAGAAAGATAACAAGCAGCATATATACATCCACCCTCTATCACCTTCAGATTTGGGGCCATTAGGTATGTCAACAAAATTTATTTTATTAGCATTTAAAGACTGGAGAACACTGGAGAAACAGTGGGGACAGTGTAGAAGCAGCTACATATCCTTTGTTTATAAAATCATGCTTTTAAAAAAGTGGGTAACCTACACCCAACTGCTGAGCTTAATTTAATTAAAATCACAACAACCTGTGCTCCTGCACCAGACAATGATATGATAAACTAAGACTGTATCTTAGTTCTAATTCCTGATCCTAACCTTACAATCTAGCTACAGAGTTAGGTTCCAGTGATTCAGTAAGACAGATATTTAAGGCTTCCTCTGATTACCCAGATATCCACTTGGTGAACTCCCTCACTTGCCTCAAGTCTTTGCTCAAATCTAACCTTAATGAGGCCTACCCTGACCACCCTCCTATAATTCCCCAACCTGCCTCTCCTACCGCACCCTGGCAATCCTGATACCCCCTTAACCTGTTCAACTTTTTCTTCTTTCTATATCTTCATTCACCTTCTAACATATCATACAACTTATTAATTATGTTTATTGTTAATTGTCTCCCTCCTCCAACTAGAATGTAAGTCCCATGAGGCAAGAATCTTTCTCTACTTTGTTCACTGATATATCCCAAGGTCCCAGAACACTGTCTGGAACATAAAAGCCCTCTATATACTGGTTGAACGTTAAATACTCCTTTCCAGCCTGTCGTCCCATTGCTTAATCTCAGCTCCCCATTCATCAATGTGCTTCATCCTAACCACACTCAGAAGGACACAACTGGGGCTGGAAGTCAATGGAGGCTCTACTTCCAGGAGGGAGACAGGGAGGGAGGCAGGGAGAATGAGAGGATGGGAGGGACGAAGCTTTAAATTTATCACTTACCTTGGTCTCTAACAATCCCATCCTAAATTTTTGTCTTTAATCTCCTTTGTAAATTCTCAGTTCCTCCCAAATTCTTTGTCTTGATGCCCCCTCTGTGGAATTCCTTCTCTAAACTCAGCAACACTCCTGGTCACTTGGGTGCTAAGACAAGCTTAAAGAAGAATAACTGAAAACTGTAATCAATCAGTCTCAATGGAAGAAGAAAAACAGAAACAGTGGAAGAAACATTTGTGCGTCTCATTTTTTTCCCTTCACAGCTAAGATGCTTCGAGATGTGCTCTACATTCCCTCCACTTCCTTACCTACCATTCACACTCGACTCTCTTGCTCTGAATGAACTCTTCCGACTCCTTACCTACATGACTATTATGTTGCTCACACCTTCAAAACATATTTATTGAGCACACACCATGTGCCAGGCACTACGCTAGGCTAGCCGATTCAGTGGCAAACACAAGGTCCCTGTTCTTATGCAGTTTGAATAGAGCAGGAAGACTGACAGAAATGACGATGAGTGAGAAATGAGTATTATGGTAAGAAATTATACAGCAGATAGATATGACCTTATCGAAGGGACAGAAAAGGCATCCCTGAAAATGTGATGTTTACAAAGAAACCCAAACAGTAATAGACAGATGAAAGAAGAAGAGGAAGAATGTTCTAGGAAAAGGAAATAGTACCTGCAAAAACTTGAAGGACAGAGAGTAGAGTGCATATAAAGAACTGAAAGAAGTTCAGTAGGGCTAGTGTGTCAAGAGTGGCAAGGCCTTTAAAGGCATATTATTCTAAGACTTTATTCTACAGACAAGGGGAATAAAGGCGGAATAACACAAACCTCAGATTTATATTTTTTGGAAGATCAATGCATTTTCCTTATTGCAGTCAGAGAGGAAGGGAACAAGAATGGATACAGGAGGTGACAGAGATGAGCTCTTGAAACTTTTGATTTCTATGAAAAGAACTCCCTCATACCTCTTTTGTTTCTTCTCAGACATCTTCCATATACTATTTTCTTCTGCTCCTACTGGAAGACTACAGCCTCTCCTCGACTCTCCTACAAACTTTCCTGGGTAACCTCACCTATACTTCACAGGTACCACCCCATAAAGTGATGACGACTCCCAAACCTGTATCCCCAGTCCAGCTCTCTCAAGGCCAAAGCACACTTCCCACCATCTATTAGATGTATCTACCTATGCAATGCCATATGTCCCAAATCAAACATAAGATCCAGACCCCACAAATTTGGTATTTCCTAATTCTATTGATGGCACCAATGTAGTCACTCAAGCCAGAAATTCTAAATGCCACTGATTATCTGTTTTCCCCCATTGATCACCAGGTAATTTTGGTCATCTTCTACACATGACTCACATCCATCCCTTCCTTTCATCTCCAGGACCAGTGCGTAAATTTAGGCTTGCATAAACTCTCATCTGGATGATTCAGGAATTGGGCTCTATATTTGTGGCAATGTGTCCAATCCATCTTCTAGATCATAACAGATTCCCTCCTAAAGTGCTTCTTCATTTTACAGGAAGAAGTCCAAATTCTTCGACATGACATACAAGGTCCATTATCTGGTCCTTTTCTGCCAGAAAATAGCCTGTGTTCTTCAGCTATGACACCTCTGCCAGGTTTGGTCACACCAAACTTGGAAGGCAGATACAGATCCCTCAAAACTCATCATGGTTTCTCAAGCCGCCAGTGTCTGCACACACTATTCTCACCTGGAATATTTCCCGTCTTCTCCACCTGGAAGTCATCCTGCTTTCTTTTAAAATCCAGTTAATGCTCCTACTCTGTTAATCTTTCCTGTTTCACATCACAGTTATCTCTCCTCCACCACCCTGCGAATCCCAATGGAGACAGAGTTGGGCATTTCTTCCACTTCACTTCTACTATGCACTTACCAAATTATGACTGCTCACATGTCTGTTTTCCTGACTAAATTATATGTTCCTTGTAGACAGTGTACTTTCTCTTTCTTGTATTTGCATCACTCTACCCTAACATACAGTTGACACTCAATAAATATTTCTCGAATAAATGAATGCTTATGTAAGTGTTGTGACATATCGAGTTTTGTCTCTACACAATAGGATCCTCGGATATGCTTCAAAGTGCCTAAACCCATTCCAGAATTGTGACTTCTGGCTTGGAAAGAAAGGGAGTGCACATATTACAGAGGGATTCACTACAGTGGACCCAGTTCATCCAGCATCTAGAGGAACCCAGAGAAGTGATAAGACTACATGACAAAGATTTCTACACAAATTATAACATTATTTATAATTGCAAAAAATTTTAAAAATTAGAAATAACAAATATGAGACTTAGAATGATTAATTAAATGAGGGTTTGTTCAACAGATCCTTCAAAAAATGTTATTTTTGAAGAATATTTAATGACCAGGGAAAATGGTGGTCATTCGAATCAAGTTGAAAAAAGAGATACACCATGATTCGAATTTTACAAAAGTCATTTTCAGAAACATACTGGTTTAAAAATATTTAGGAAAAAAGCCTGAAGTAAACCATAATTAATTATTAACAGTGTTTATCTATGGATAATTTTCTGCAACTAATGTCATTCAACAAATATTTATTGAGCATCTACCTGCCTGCTATTGTACAGTGATGAGCAAGAGACATCTGTTCCTGTCCTCCTGGAGCTAAACATGTTATACTTTTATAATCAATCAGAAAACGCAATATAGGTTGGAAAAAATTACAGGAGATTGCCCACTCTAAATTTGTATCCCACAAAAGGTAAAAAAGATTCCTAGAACTTCTCTGGAATCTGGATTGGGAACAATTTTGATACAAGTATCTGGATAAAGACCACCCAAATGTTTTGCACTGTGCTTGTGGACTGTATCACGCTACTACAATTGTCTAGAACTCTGTGGATAGAAGGTAGGAGAGACAATAAATCTTCAGACTTCCTCTTCCTGTCAGAAGATTTAAAAATTAACAGTAATTACAAATAAAATTTGCTCAGTTGAAATTAAATCCTTCATCCATCCTCCATGGCATTCTTTTCTCTTCTATGTTTCTTTCCCCTCCACCATTTGCTGTTCTTGCCCTCAATGATTTATTCCATTTATTTAAAAGAATCTTTATACTCCTCTTCCTTCAATCTGGGAACAGTCAGTTTAAGACCTAGCTATCCCTTCTTGGGGATTCTCAGGAAAGACGGGAGCTTCAGAGGGGAATTTGTGGTTTTGAAGAATATAAAAATAATTCACAAAGAATCTCAAAGCTGTAGTCCTTTTAAAGTTCCTGCTTCATAAGATACCTCAAGTGTAAAAAAAAAAAGTTGGGATAATATCTGATAATAACAGTGACTAATTTACCTTCATTATTCTTCACTGTAATTATTTTACTAGTTCAAATCACTAATTGAAAATACTTCTAAAACTTCCTAGGATTTTCAGCTCATCAAAAACACAACGATAAATCGCAAAATGACTCTAATTGCTCTGAGCTTAAACACTTCAGTACTAGTCTGAATGTTATATGTTTTTAGGCATATGAAGGAGTAAATACAAACTGACAAAATTCTGTAGGATTCAGAGTACTGAAAATGGATATGCAATAAAATAGTTTTCCTAGAGAACTTAAGAAATTGAAATTTATAATAAAAATACATATGCAGGATATCATAATAGGCATTATAGGAATATATAAAGTATTAAATGCTAACTTAGTGTTGTGACGTCAAAAGCATATGCCCACGGAACAAGGTGACATAATTTCTCATATTCATTCATTCATTCATCAAGTTTTTGGAAAGCACTCACTCCGTGCCAGGCATAATTTTAGGGGCTGTTAGAGACAGAGCAGTGACCAAAACAGATAAAACTTCTGCCCTCATGGAGTATGTTAGTGGACGAAGACAGATAAACAAGAAAAAAATAAGTAAAACATTCTGGTAGATGGTGATAAGTGCAAAAAAAAATAATAAAGTAGGAAAAAAGACGGAGAGGGTGTAAAAGGAAGGAGGGAAGGGAGCAAGCTCTGTGGCAGAGGGGAAAGCAAGAACCAAGGCCCAGAATGGGAAGATGCTTGTTATGCTGAAGGAAGAGCAAGCAGGCCAGTGGAAGGAGGGGAGAGCAGCAGATGAGGGTGGGAGAGCAGGGAGGGGCTGGAGGGGCATCTGCATAAGGCTTTCATGGACAGGTAGGACAGCAACAGGTGGAAATGGGGGGGTGGGAGGTGATCCCAGGCAATCAGAACAAAGGAAAACAAAAGACAAGGAACCAGTTTTTGAGGACGTTTAGGAATCAGAGGCTGGCCTAGTGCGGACTGAGCATGCATGCGGAGCGTGCGGGCAGGGGACTGCGAGGCGGGCTGCAGAACAGGTGCTGAGTCTTTGGCCCGGTGTTTAGGAGCTGTGGGAGAGAGACACAGGGCACACAGGCACGGGGGGAAAGGCAAGCGTCAGCTGCCCCTTTAATACAACCCTTTGCTTTCTCGGGCAAGAATAAAATACTGCTCCAGGGAGTTGCTTTAGTTGTTACGTATAAAGAAAAAAGTGGAGGTCTCGTGGCTTTTGTGAGGGAAACACTTTAAACACTTTCTTGTAGTAGGGAGGAGAGAAATCACACAAGAACCGGAATTTAGACTGTGGTATTATTAACCTTAACTGAACTGAACTGGCCTAACACAGTGAATCATAAGGCGGAGACGACTAAAACGCAGGACTGAGAAGGCAAATAGGCATTTCGACTTCTGAACGAGCATTCCACAAAATGGCTAATTCACGGATGAACAATTAGGCGTCCACTATCTCCAATTCCACACAACGAAGAAGAGGACTGCGTTACGCCTACCCGCTCGGCATTCCCAGGTGTTCTCAGGGCAACAGCCGGCACCCACCACAGCGCCTCCAGCCGGCTCCGACGCCCGTCTAGGGGACGGAAAGTCGCAGGCCACACGGCGCCGGGCCGGCAGGACGCCACCTGCGACTGCCACCATCCAAAGGACGGATATGCAGCAAAGGCAGAAAGCAGGAAGAAGGGGTGTGTTCCTTCCATGTTACCTACCACCTGTGCAAAGCGACGAACCACCCCAGAGGAGGCCACCGGTCAGCCACCCACACGACACACGGCCACCTCAGCCACGCGCGGGGCGCTGTCTGGAATAATGGGATGGACATCACGAGGAAACCCAATGAACAAAGCTGGTGCAAAATCAACGGAAACGTCCCTTACCCCACGCAGGAGTCGCATTAACACTCCGTTTTGGAACAGAGAAGAGCACAAGGCAATGAGACAATCCCTTCCCCCGTGATCCTTCCAGAACTCAGTGGATTTAGGGAACTGGGCTTGCCTCGCTATGAGTTTTTTTTTTTTTTTTAATCCCAAATGAAGAGTAACGCGCCCTCATCATTTGTCTCCAATAATGCAAAAGAGCCCAAGTGAGGAAACAGACGCTCGTCGCCAGGCTCGGTCATGGGATGTTGTGAATCCCAGAGGAAGGAGCTGCCCACGTCAAAAAACAGACCTTCCACCAGAGACAACGGCGAAACTCTCGCCGGGAAAGCATCTTTGCACCCAGCACAAGGCTCGTGCACGCGTCGTCTGGACCCGGCATCAGACCGCTTACGGCTAAAACACGGCTTTTAAACCAAGCTCGTCCATTTCAAAAAGTTTTTTTTAATGCAAACATCGGAGCGTCCGGCTCCCACGACGCCGGGGCCACACCGCCCCGCGCAGCTCCGGGCCCGGCGCCGGGCCTGCGGGTCCGGGTCAGCGCGGCGCGCAGGAGGCCGCCCGGGCCGCCTACCTTGTACACGTCGCCGTAGGTGCCGCTGCCGACCCGCTGCACCAGCTCGTAGTCCTGCTGCGGGTTCCGCCTCAGGATGTCGGCGCCAGGCCGCGCCGGGGCCTCCATCTTCGCGCGGCCCGCCGGCGGCTCCCGGGCCCGCCGCGGCCCGACCGACCGAGCCCGCTAGCGAGGCCAGGCGGCGCCGCCTCCCAACATGGAGCCTCCGCCGGCGCGAGGACGAGCACAGGCTGCGACGGAGGCGGCCGAGGGTCCCCGCCCGCCTGCCCGCCGATACCTGAGGGGCGCCGCTCCGCCGGCGCCGCCCGCCCCGCCTCGCCCGGCCGCCGCCCCGCCCCGCGCCGCGCCGCCGCACGTCCCCGCCTGCGTCACCGCCACACACGCTCCGGCCGCGTGGGTCGGCGCGGCGGCCGCCCGGGCCCAGGGTGTGCTGTCCGCGGGCCCAGACTGCCGCCCCGAGGCCGGGCCGTGACACGGCAGCCGCCGCCGCCCGCGGGGACCGGCAGGAGACTCGGGGTGAGGGGACACGGGCGAGGGGGCCGGACGCCCTCGGTGCCGTCAGGTAACTCGGGGTGAGGGGGCGAGGGGACGGGACGCCCCGGCGCCGTCAGGAGACTCCGGGTGAGGGGACACGGGGCGAGGGGACCGGACGCCCCCGGCGCCTTCAAGAAACTCGGGGTGAGGGGACACGGGGCGAGGGGACCTGACGCCCCGGCGCCGTCAGGTAACTCGGGGCGAGGGGACACGGGGCCAGGGGACTGGCTGCTCCGGGTTCCGCGGACCCGCCCCCGGCGCCCGTGAGGAGGCGCCCCGACGGTGCCTCCCGGCCGGCCGGCCACTCCCGTGGCCCGGGCACAACCTGCCCGCCACCTAGTGTCCCCGCACATCGATGTGGCCAGAACTCCTGGGACGTCTCGCCCGATAATGGCATCAAGATCTCCTCAGAGACCGAAACAGCGTCAGGGACGCAGCCCGGTTCCCGTCGGCCATCGTCGGCCTGAGATCTGGGACAAACGTCGTGTTGGGCAATAGCTCGACATCCTTATCTGCAGCTGGAAGAAGATAAGGATTTACACCTGACGCCCGAGAAAGTGTTTACAGCATTTTACAGCATTCCGAAGAGGGTTATCAAAGAGAGGTTTGAAAACGCCTCACACAGCGCAGAGTGTGGAACAGCGTTCAGGGAAGTTGCTGGCGGGGGGGGGGGGCGGTTCACAAGCTGTTGTGCACTTTCGGTTCCAGTCGTGTACTAAAGGTAGAAATAACGTTGCCAGACTTCTGTGTACTGGCAGCGTTATTTCTAGAGCCCAGGAGAGGTTTTGAACAGAAAAGCCGATAGGGCTCAGCCAAAGCATTAGTGACTGAAAAATCACAAAAGAGCAAGTGGCAGATGTTGGCTTGTGGCTCTGCACGTCCAGTTCAGTTGTGTTCTTGGGCGATCTACTCCTTGTGGTTGATCATTGTAATGAACGGTATGAGGCAGAAATTAAATTCATACCTTAACAGGACAGGGAATATATGTATTTTCTTGTACTCCACGCACAAAAGGCACTTATTTAGGGAACATAAGTAATCTTAGACTTACATGCTCTATGGACAAAGCCTATGTGTTTGCTGCATTGAAAAATTGTTGAAGAACAGTTCCTTCTTTCAGAGCTTCTTGGCACTTGTTTCGGTGGTCACATACTTTTGGCTTCAAGGACTCAAAATCTTGTCAAATGTTCTATTGGTATCCTAGTACTCATTTAACGTCATAGATTCTTTTTTTTCCCTTTGACCGTATAAGCATTAATCCTTTCTCTAGTCTGAAATATGTTTATTCTTACTTATTTTTACCTAATTCCACAGAGAATTTGAGGCAGCATACAGAAATACATACTATAACACATGATAAAAATAAGTAAATGAATAAATGGGTGTGATGTTAAAGAGAGGGAAAATAGGATACCAGAACAATGCAATAAATTGGCCAAAGCAGAGGGTTTCATGTGTTTTTGAGATCATTGTGAACCAACTGATCAAGAGAAAAGCACATCTCTTCCTGATACTAAGACTTTAGAAAAACTTACTGCAGTGAGCCTTCATAAAATGGAAACTCTGAATTCCCAGTGTGAAACAGGATAAATGTCTTTCTCATAATCCTTCAAGCATGTACTCTTAAACACAATGTTTGATATGAATTAGGCAATAAAACATTTGAGGTTATAGGCTTCAACAAGACCCTGGAGTGCAGATATTTTATGTTGCCAGTAATGGCATATCCGTATGCTTTGACCATCAACCCAGAGGTGGATAGCATGGAAAAAATCGAGATTCTACGTTGTGGTTAAAAAATGCGTCTGCTATAATCATTATTTTACTTGTACCACAATTGATGTAAAGAGGAAAACATTTGCTTTATAATAAATCCAAAAGAACCTTAAGGATTTTAAAATACTGATTGAGTTAATTTGAACAAGATCAGTGAAGTCAGAGCTGGTGGGTTAAGTATTACATGGTTGGTGAAGAAATTCAAATTCAATTTCCATAAAATAAACATGCAGTGTATAAATTTAATTTTACATCCTAAACAAACACATAATTCCAAGGTTGAAGGTTACATAACAATAAAAAAAATTGTAGCTCAAAGGAGAGTTTCTTGCAAACTACCCAATTTTATACTGACAAGGTATGGAATAAGAATAAATATGGCTTTAGAGGCTCTTCATTCCAACCTAATTATCATACATTCTTTATGTCCTCCTAATATCTGACATGAAAATATCTTTCAGGGTTTACTCTTATCTACATAACAACCTGTAATGGTTTGCTCCATGTTTTGTAGTGTTTTTCCCTTTTTTCAAAGTTTTTTAGTAAAATGCTAATTGGAGTCTGTGGCCTCTGGTTTCAACTTTAGCCAAGGCTGAATTAAAAAAATGGGGACATAAGATTTTTTAACTTCCGCATCTGTGAGAGTCACAATTTACTATCCAAAACAGAATGGCTAATAAAAACCCTTGTGTGTGACAGAAAAGAACATGAGGACAATAATTTTACTCTATGGAACAGAGATTAAGCAAAGTAGTTTTAAGCAATATAATCTCATGATGAATCTTCCAGCATAAACTAGTTGCAAAATGTAACCCTATGTGATTGAGTTTACTGCTCTGTAGGTTTAACTACACATCGATTAAATGATGGAAGATATCTGCCACAATTATGATTTGGATTTTCAAATAGGTCATCTTAAACTATTCTTTCTGTTACTAATTAAGGTGTCTGTTGAGGTAAAAGCCGTATTTTCAAAGTGTAAGAGAATTCTATTTTGTTTTGGATGTCAGTTGAACATGTATGTCATTCAGAATCAGTATTAGGTCACTATGATGGGAGTTTTAAAAAGAAGAGCTGAGAAAGGCTGTGTACATCCCTTTTTATCCAGCTTGAATTGACCATCTGATACGTTAAAATGCTATTTCTATTAACCTTGATCCTCAGGGCGGGTTTAAGCTTTATATAAGAATTGGTAACAGAGTTCCTGTATTCAGCTCACAGATTGGTCCTGTATGCAAATTCAATAGCTGAGAAAAGACACAAATTACAGAAGAACTATAATGACCTACAACTAGGATATGCAACTATGTACCGGGGCTTTGGGGAGGGAAAAAAAAAAGAGGAAGATCGGCAACAGATGTTAGCTCAGAGCCAGTCTTCCTTACCAAAAAGCATACTTTAAAAACAAAAGGGTGGGGGGGCTGGGAGCTGGCCCAGTGGCGTATGGGTTAAATTCACATGCTCTGCTTCTGTGGCCTCGGGTTCGCAGGTTCTGATCCCAGGCATGGACCCACCACTGCTCGCCAACCCATACTATGGCAGAGTCCCACATAAAATAGAGGAAGATTGACGTAGATGTTAGCTCAGCACCAGTGTTCCTCCAGCAAAAAGAGGAAGATTGGCAACAGATGTTAGCTCAGGGCCAATCTTCCTCACACACAAACACAAAAAAAATACAAATTACAAATAATCTTCTGTTGTTCCTTATCAATTTCCTCACAACATAAGGATAATGTTCAGAAGGGGTGCCTAAGGTTTGCTTATGCCTCATATAGACTAGTGTTCTGAGAACCCCTAATGTGCAGAGGAGGCCACAGTGCTTGGCTGTGGCTCTCTCCTACAGCTAGACAGCTCTTGAAGGATTCTAATAAGCTCTCTTTTTCCTTGCCCCTTTAGGGCAAGGATGATAATGGCTTCCCACTGTTGCCAGTCTCAGAGTGCTTCACTGTCGTTCGTTGGTTCCTTTAACCCTGTCCTCACTTTTGTAAATAGTCCTTTCATTAGAGATCTCTTTCTTGCCAGAACCCTGATTGATAGTTATAGGAATTGAGAGTAGCCTCAAGAAAAAAACCTCACTTTCTGGAATGGTGTCACTCACATATCCTATGATTACCTGTATAAACTACTTTCCACAGGAAATGAAACAATGGTATTCCATAGCATAGAGTGGCATCACAGTTAGTCTTTGACCACCAACAGTGGCATGAGATGGAGTGCTGATGGAAGACACAGCAGTGGAAGATCAATCTTGAGCACTTACTGCTTTGACACTGATGATTGCTAAAATTGTAGTGTCATTTGTTCTGACTGCTTCTGCGAGAATATATGGGAAAAATGACAAATAGAGAGCCTTGAATTCCAAACTTAAGGCATGAGTAGAAAATTGGAAAGCTTCTTTGACAGCTTAGAAGAAACCTATTTCTCTTGCAGCTGCAGGGCAGATATGGCTGAAGATCAACCCAAGATCTAA
Organism: Equus przewalskii; assembly: GCF_037783145.1. Classification (NCBI taxonomy): domain Eukaryota; kingdom Metazoa; phylum Chordata; class Mammalia; order Perissodactyla; family Equidae; genus Equus; species Equus przewalskii. The sequence continues at coordinate 183,708,098 of NC_091831.1, forward strand.
TAGTAAAGGTTACAGAGTTGCAATGTCAATTAAATGTGAGACATAGATCTGCTATGCTAAGGTAAGAGCAGTGATGGAGAAGGACTGGGCCCTGTAACATGACATGGGGCATCTGGGCAAATGTGAATGAGGCTGAGAACTCTGGATAAGAGTTAGATTTCAGCATAGCCTTGATGGAGGAAGACAAGACCTGTTCTTGGAGAAGAGAACTGAGGCACTGAAGGAATTGCAGGATCTTACCAAATATCTGTGATTCAGATTTGATTTGTTGACTTGAACAGCTGGTAGTCCTTCTAAATTGGTTACTTGCAGCTGGTAGTCCATATGATGAGATGCCGGAAATTCTGTGGCATACTGTATAGGAAGGAATCTGAAGATTTAGGGAATGGGAATGTTGGACTTGCTGTGTCGTCTTGCCCACTCATGTTCTATTCATACCATCTCTAGGAGATCCCACAAAATTTACCTTTTTCAAGGCATTGAGTAAAGGGCCACAGATATCTCTGGAAAATTCTTTGGTGGCTGTCCTCAGTTGTTTGAAGATGATGATGGAAATGCCACAATGAAATCAAGATCTATGATTTCAGTGGGAATATTGGGATTCATCGTGGTAGAGGCCAGGTGGGAGATTCTTAACTGTCAAAGACATGTTCAGTACAATTATCATGATAACCCTCAGGAAGAAGTGATAATCAGGTGTTTGACTGCAAGGATTTTTGGTGGTGGCCTATGATCACCAAGTCTATAGGAAAGAAAGAAACCAGCAGCCGACTTAAGTGTTGCTTGACATACGTAAGCAGAAAAATTCTAGGTCTGATGAGCAGAAAGCTAACTCAAGTTACTGTAAGGGAGATTCAGTGGAGATTATCCTATTCCTAGACTACAGCCAGTTCACAAACCTGGAGTCTCTTAATTGAGGGAGAAGCCAGGTTCTTTTGAGGAAGGATCCTGCAGTACAGCCAGGTATAAACTGAATATTCCCTGAGGCAATTCCCAGAGGGACTTTTGGCCTTTACCAGGGTGACTGTCAACTGAGGAATGGGGAAATTCCCACATCTTTTAGAGGTTAATAGATATTGGCCCTGAACACTAATTCCTGCAGTCTCAAAATACCAAAATTCCAGTGATCAGAGTAGAGACTTAAGAAAGTCAGGTGTAGTCTTGGTCTATAAGAGATGGAAAGTCAGGTCCATTTCACAGTGAGTAGAGTGGGTCTGAACACCCATGTGGGGTTATTTTTCTAGTTCCAAAATATATGTGGGAGTAGCTTTATCAAGTAGCAGAATTCCTACATTAGGTTCATATGAAGTGAGGGCTATTATGATTGGAAGGGCCAAGTGAGACCTTCCCAGTTAACCCCTCCCTTGTGCCCCAGTAGAAAATCAAAATTAAACTTTATCAGTGAGGGAATTACAGAAAAGTAGCGCCACCATTAAAGATCTGAAAGATAGAAGTCTTTCTCTTTTAACTCAACTGTTTGGCTCATGGAATAGCCAAATTAGTTTTGGAGAATGTCTATGGATTATTAAAAATTTAATCAGATGTTGATGTCAATCATTGTTGTAGTTCGACATGTGGAATCTCTACTAGAGCAAATCAACACAGCCCTTGGCACCGAGAATGTAGCTATTGACTTGAAACCTAGAATACAGCTTTCTCTTCAATTCCCATCAACAGAAGTAATCAGAAGCAGTTTCCTTTACATGACTGGGGACAGCACTGTCACTGTCTTATCTCAGGGCTGTTTAAGTATTTCTGTTCTAATATGGTATCATTCCAGAGGGACCTTTGTTTCCTTGATATCCAGTAGAACATCATCCTAGTCTATTATCTTGATGACGTTGTGCAAATTGGATTGATGAGCAGAAAGTAGCAGCCACCCTAGACAGCTTTAAAGACCCTTATATCAGAGGATTGGAAATAAACTCAGTTCAGAGACCTGCACAGGAGTGAAATTTCTAGCAGTCCAGTGGAGTTATGGAGTTCCACCTTGCATTGGCCTGCTCAAAGAAAGATGCACAGTGCTCGGTTGGCCTGTTTGGATTTTGGAGCCACCATACTGCATTTGCTGCTCTCTGACCCATTTACCATGTAACCTATATGATTACCAGTTTTTCGTGTGACTTGGAAAAACAGAATGCCCTATAGAAGGTCTGGGTTATGGCACAAGCTGCACTGATACTTATGTTTTAGTATTCAGCAGACTCAGTGGTAATTGAGGATGTTATATGGAGTTTCTTGCCTGCCCAATAGGAGAAACCCAGTGCAGAGCCCTAGGGTTTTGGAATAAGAACATGCCTTCTCTGTTGACAACTGTTCTCCATTTGAAGGGCAGCTCTTGGCTTGCCACCAGGCCTTGGCAGAGACTAAACACCTGACCATGAGTAACTATGTGATATGAACTGCTCTTTAGGAACTGCATGTTACCTAATTTGCTGAAACATAAATTGAACAAAGCAGCAGAATTCCACTGTCAAATGGAAGGGTATATACTGGGGTGGGCTGAACTAATCTGGAAGACACAAGTAAATTACATGGATAAACGTCCATTGTACCTGCCTCTACTTCTTTGCCACCTTTTTTTTTTTTTCCCATAAGGAAGATTGGCCCTGAGCTAACATCCGTTGCCAATCCTCTTGAGGAAGATTGTCACTGAGCTAACATCTGTGCCAATCTTCCTCTATTTTCTATGTAGGATGCTGTCATAGCATGGCTTGGTGAGTGGTGTGCAGGTCCATGCATGGGATCCAAACCCACAAACCCCGGACCGCCAAAGCAGAGTGCATGAACTTAACCACTACACCAGTGGGCTGTCCCCTGCCTCCTTTGTTTTGAACCATACCTTTGGGCTTATGGTCATGTAGCAGAGGAACAAAAAGCTTGGACCTGGTTTATTAATGGTCTGCATGATATACTGCACCAACTGGAAGCATACAGCCACTGAATTATGGCTCCACTCCATAATGAGGTGGTCTTGAAAAATAGTGATGAAGAGAAACTCTACCAGTGGTCACAACTTTGAATAGAACATCTGATTGTTCTCTTTGTTAGAAAGGAGAGATGGCCTGAGGTATGAGTCTATACTGATTTATGTACAGTGGCTAATAGGTTGGCCAATAACTTTGAAAGAAGAAGGTCTGAGATAAGGAAGTCAGTGGGAGAGGTATTACAAATGGATTCCCAAAATTGGCCCAGAATGTAAAAATATCTGTGAACTACATACTTGCCCACAAGAGGGCATCCATCCCAATACAGTCATGTGCTGTATAATGTCATTTTGGTCAGTGATGGACAGCATATATGACAGTGGTCCCATAAGATTAGTACCATATAGGCTATATTTGTAGTGGGCTACACCATCCAGGTTTGTGTAAGTACACTCAATGATGTTTGCACAATGACAAAATCACCCAATGATGCGTTTCTCAGAACATACCCCCATCATAAAGTACTGTGTGACTGTACTCCGGTATACAAGATGATCTGTCCTATAGATGTCAGTCAGCCTTCACCCACTCACCATAGTGCAAGTTCAGCAGGCCCACGTGGCAATAGGAATGGAGACTAAACATGGATTCAACAGCGTGGGCTTCCACTTGCCAAGGATAATACTACTGCCACTATGGGGTGTTTAACCTGCTTATAGCAGAGGCCATTACAGAGACCTCAGTATGGTTCTGTTCCCTAGACAGACCAGTCAACCTCCTAGTGGCAGCTTAATTACACTAGATCCCTTCCATTATGGAGGGAACAACGATCTGTTCTTATGGGAATAGATACATTTCCAGATACAGGTTTACGTGCCCTGCCTGGAAAGCTTCTACTAGTAACACAAATCATGGACTTACAGAATCCCTTATTTCATCACTCTGTATCATCAACAACACTAAATTTGAGCAAGAAACTCATTTTACTATGAGGGAAGTATGGCAATGGACTCATGCCCATCGAATTAACTGATCTTACCTCAAACCCATCACTCAGAAGAAGCTAATTTGATAGAATGGAGGAAAAGTCTGCTGAAGGATCAGTTGTGGTACTGGCTGAGAGATAACCCCTGTGAGGATATGATACAAGACTTAACCCAGTAGCCAATACATGTTGTCTTCTACTGCATATTCAGGATACATGGGCCTAGGAACCAAAGGGTAGAGGTAGGGGTGGCTCTTCTATTATTCCTAATAACTCACTTGAAGAATTTTTTGTTTCTGTAACTTTTTCTCTACAATTTCGTCTTTAAAACATTGGGCTCAGTGTATCTGAACTCCCTAGTGTGCCCATGGGACAGGTACTTTCCCCAGATAACGCAATCACAGTTCCATTAAATAAGAAGCTGAAACTACCACCTAGCTGATATAAGGTCTTCAGACCCGTGAGCCAGCAGTTAGAGGGGGGATCATTGTGCTGCTTGGGCTGACTGGTCCTAATTACCAAGGGGAAATTGGTTGTTGCTCCACAAAGAGAACAAGGACTATGTCTGGAACCCCAGATATGCACTAGGGTACCTCTTGGTGTTCACCTGTCCAGTATTACTGGACAATGGGAAACCGCAGCAACCCAGTAAAGATAAGATTGCTAAGGACTTGGATTCTATGAGAGTAAAGTTTGGGTCTCCCCACCAGATGAGTTACTACTGGAGTGTAAGAGGAAAATGGAAGCTATGATCATTACCTTGGGCCTTGTGATCAAAAACTATCCTCTCTCCTCTTTCCTTATTAACAGAACCACAATTTTGTTGACCTTTTCTGAGTGCCTATGACCATCAGAGGAGATGGAGACCCATCCCACTTGTGAGGAGTAAATCTTGATTGGCCTAGCCTCATTCCTCTTGTTAAAGGGATGGTTTAGGCTTAGACAATTCTGGACAATGACACATGAGGAAAACCCTGATGGAATGCTTATAGGAAGAATTTCCTCACTTTTGACAAGGTACACAAGACACAGACATGACTTTTTCTGTGTCTAGGCATGTCTATCTTCCTCTGATGACTGGAATGGCAAGTGCCATTTTGGAACCATGAGAGGAGCCCACATTAGAAAATAAGGTGACACACTGAGGATGGTAGAGTGCAACCTTGGTCCTTGTGGCAAAGTCTACTGGTATTCTCCAATATCCATTTCCCTTCTTTCATTAGTGTTAGACCCCCTAAATTTTAGTTGGATACATGGTATATTTATCAATAGGTGGGACATTTACTGGTCAAGGATATTTGAGTAGAGGTGATATGTGAAACTTCTGGGTTGTACCTTTAGAAAGGATATATCAACTTCTTCCCTTTCTTCCCTTCTACCTGGCTAGAATGAAGATGTGAATACCCAAGCAGCCATCTTGGATTATACGATGGAAGTCCCAAGTTAAAGGTGGAAGAAAGCACAAAGAACTTAGGTTCCTTAATATTTTGAAGCCACTGTATTAGCCCTGGATGGCTTATGCTCAGATTATTTCTTCAGAGAGAAATAAATATATGTCTTAAGCCACTGTAATTTTTTACAGCAGCCAAATCCATATCCTAAGTAATATAGTCCATGATGATGTTGAGCTGATGAATTAACTGCCTATCTTCAAAAAAATTATGTGACAGTAAATGTCCTTTTTGTTTAAACCATTTTGAGTTGCAGCAAAAAACGTTCTGATACAAATACTGTTCAAAGATTGCCAGGTGCAGAGGGAAGGAGTGAGCTGGAGTGTCAGCAACTGAGAAACTCCTCATTGAGAGAGGCCTTTTCTTATGATGGAGGAAATGAGCATGGTGAAGGAACCAGTGGAAGAAAAAATAATTGACAATACAGAAGAAAGGGAAAAATTTATGGAGTAACATCCCAGAGAAGTTAAGAAGAAAGACAATCAGAATGACGTCAGCATCATGGTGGAGTGATCTCTTCCCTTAGACTCTCCCTCCTAAGCCCTAAGAGGCAACAAAAAGGACACTCATAAACCAATAGAGGACATTCACACAACACAATAGACATATGAGAGATCCATGCAGCCATACACCTGAAGGTGGAGGTGCTGAGCCCCTGGGGAGGCAGTGGAAGGAGGTAAGGGAATTTCCTGTCCTTCCCCAAATGGCAGCAACCTAGGGTGTGGGACTGGGTGCAGCTCTGGGGGGGTAGGGGTAGCCCTCCATGGGAATGCCTTTGCTCTTGGAGTTTGTCTCCCAGCCCATGGGGAAGCTTTATACCCAGGAGGCTAAGCAATTGCAGGGGCATCTTCACCAAGCTGAGCACCCCAGGAGGGCAGACAGCGAGTGCAGAGTGGGAGCACCTCAGGATCATACATGTGAAAGAAAATGCCCCTCCCCACACTTGGTGCACCAGCTTGGTCAGTCAGCCAGAGCAAGGGATCCCCACGAGAGCCCTGTGCATACATTTATAAAGCAGTGGTGGCAAACAGGCAAACACAGGCCCTGTCAGCATAGCTTCCAGAGGACAAGCACAACTGCCAGGGATCGTGGCAGGTTTAGAATACACAGCTCCTGCCTCCCCCTGCCCCCCAACACCAAATGGCGGCAGGTGGAATCTGCAGCCAGATACCACCACTATGTCAAGGCACAAATCCACCACATCAAATAGTATGAAGAGGTATATTAACACTCCAGACCAGAAGGAAAACGACAAGCACCCAGAAGCCAATCCTGAAGGCACAGAAATTTACAATCTAAATGACAGAGAATTCAAAATAGCTATCATTAAAGAACTCAACAAGTTACAAGAAAACTCAGAAAGACAGTTCAATGAAATCAGGAATAAAATTAACAAACAGAGGGAATGCTTCACAAAAAGAGATTGAAACCATAGGAAAAAAACCCAATCAGAAATGTTGGAGATGAAAAACACAATGAATGAGATAAAGAAAAATCTGGAGTCCTTAAATAACTGAGCTGATATTATGGAGGACAGAATTAGCAATTTAGAGGACAGATATATAGAAATGCTTCAGATGGAGGAGGAGGAGAGAACTAAGCCTGAAAAAGAAATGAAGAAATTCTAAGAAATATCCCACTCAATTAGGAAATGCAACATAAGGATTATAGATTTTCCAAAGGGAGAAGAGAGGGAGAAAGGAGCAGAGAGCTTGTTCAAAGAAATAATAGCTGAGAACTTCCCAAGCCTGGGGAAGGAGCTGGAATTACAAGTAAAAGAAACTGATATAACTCCTAATTACATCAATGTAAAAAGACCTTCTCCAAAGCATATATTACTAAAGTTGGCAAAAGTAGACAACAAAGTAAAAATACTAAGGGCAGCAAGGCAGAAGAAAATAAACTACAAAGGAACCCTTATCAGGCTTTCAGCAGATTTCTCAGCAGAAACCTTATAGGCTAGGAGAGAGTGGAATGATATATTCAAAATTCTGAAACACAAAAACTTTCAGCCAAGAATACTCTATCCACCAAAAATATCCTTCAGATATGATGGAAAAATAAAAACTTTCCAAGATAAAAAAAGGTGAGGGAGTTCGTTGCCACAAGATCCACACCCCACCCCCCAACCAGCACAAGAAATGATCAAGAAGGCCCTCATACTTGAAAAAAAAAGAGGTTTACAAAGCCTTGAGCAAGGAAATAAGTAGGCAGACAAAATCAGAGAATTGCAGCTGTCTATCAGAACAGGTTAGATAACAAATTATAACATTAAACATAGAGGGAAGGAAGACATAAAAAATAACTATAATCACTTCATTTTAACCACAAACTCACAATACAAAACAGAATAAGTTATAACAACAATAACTTAAATGGAGATGAGGAAAGGAAAAGAACCTGCTTGGACTAAGGAAATAAGAGGCTGTCAGAAAATGGACCGTCTCATCTACAAAATCTTTTATACAAATGTCACAGTAACCACTAAACAAAAAATCAGAACAGAGACACAAATAATAAATAAAGAGAAAACTGAGAAAACCATCATAGAGAACTATCAAACTGAATTGGCAGTCCAAAATACACAGGATGAGAAACAAGAGAAATATGGAACAACTGGAAAACAAGTGATAAAATGGCAGCATTAAGCCCTCATATGTCAGTCATCACTCTAAATGTAAATGGATTGAATTCTCCAATAAAAAGACATAGAGTGGTTGGATGGATTAAAAAACCAGACCCAACAATATGCTGCTTCCGGGAAACACAGCTCTAAAGACAAACACAGGGTCAGAGTGAAGGGATGGGAGATGATATGCCAAGTTAATAGCAAACAAAAGTGGGTGTTGCCATACTTATATCAGACAAAGTAGACTTCAAGATGAAACAGGCAATGAGAGAGAAAGAGAGTCAGTATATAATAATAAAAGAGACACTCCACCAAGAAAACATACCCTTTGTAATTATATATGCACCGAACACAGGAGGACCAAAGTACATAGAGCAACTATTAACAGACCTAAAAGGAGATATTAACAGCAACACAATAATAATAGGGGACTGTAGCACACACTTACATCAATGGATAGATCATCCAGACAGAAAGTCAACGAGGAAATAGTTAAATGAAAAACTAGACCAGATGGACTTAATAGATAGATACAGAACACTCCATCCAAAAACAGCAGAATACACATTCTTCTCAGGTGCCCATGGAACATTCTCAAAGATAGACCATCTGTTGGGAAACAAGGCAAGCCTCAATAAATTTAAGAAGATTGAAATCATCTCAAGCATCTTTTCTGACCATAAGCTATGAAACTAGAAATCAACTACAAGAAGAAATCTGGGAAAGTGACAAATATGTGGAGACTAAACAATGTGCTACTGAACAACCAATGGATTATTGAAGAAATTAGAGGAAAACTCAAAAAATACCTAGAGACAAATGAAAATGAAAATACACCATACTGACTCATATGGGATACAACAAAAGCAGCCCTAAGAAGGAAATTCATAGCAATACAGGCCCACTTTAACAAACAAGAAAAATCTCAAGTAAGCAATCTTAAACTACATCTAGAAGGATGAGAAAAAGAAGAACAAACAAAGCCCAAAGTCAGCAGAAGGAGGGAAATAATAAAAATTAGAGCAGAAATAAATGAAATTGAAACAAAAAAGAGTAGAAAGGATCAATGAAACTAAGAGCTGGTTTTTTGAGAAGATAAACAAAATTGACAAACGCTTAGCCAGACTCACTAAGAAAAAAAGAGAGAAGGCTCAAATAAATAAAATTAGAAATGAAGAGGAGAAATTACAATGGATACCACAGAAATATAAACAATTATAAGAGAATACTATGAAAAATAATATGCCAACAAATGGGATAGTTTAGGAGAAATGGATAAGTTCTTAGATTGATACAACCTCCCAAAACTGAATCAAGAAGAAATAGAGAATCTGAACAGACCAATCACAAGTAAAGAGATTGAAACAGTAATCAAAAATCTCCCAAAAAATAAAAGTCTGGGACCAGATAGCTTCCCTGGAGAATTCTACCAAACATTCAAAGAAGATATAATACCTGTCCTTCTCAAACTATTCCAAAAAATGGAAGAAGACAAAATACTTCCTAGCACATTCTATGAGGCCAACATTACCCTGATCCCAAAGCCAGACAAGGACAACACAAAGAAGGAAAATTACAGGCCAATATCACTGATTAACATAGATGCAAAAATCCTCAACAAAATATTGGAAAACCAAATATAGCAATATGTTAAAAGGATCATACACCATGATCAAGTGAGATTTATACCGGGGATAAATCTATAGGGATGGTTCAACATCTGCAAATCAATCAATGTGATACATCACATTAACAAAATGAGGAGTAAAAACCACATGATCAGGGCTGGCCTGGTGGTGTAGTGGTTAAGTTTGTGTGCTCCCCTTTGGTGGCCTGGGGTTTGCAGGTTCAGATCCTTGGGTGGACCTACACACCGCTCATCAAGCCATGCTGTGGTGGTATCCAAAATACAAAACAGAGGAAGATTGCCACAAATGTTATCTCAGGGACAATTTTCCTCAGGCAAAAAGAGGAAGATTGGCAATAGATGTTAGCCCAATCTTCCTCACCAAAAAAACCCAAACAAACAACTCCATATGATCATCTACATGGATGCAGAGAAAGCATTTGACAAGATCCAACATCCGTTTATGATAAAAACTCTCAATAAAATGGGTGTAGAAGGAAAGTACCTCAACATAATAAAGGCTATATATGACAAACCCACAGCCAACATCATGCTCAACAGGGAAAAACTGAAAGCCATCCTCTGAGAACAGGAACAAGACAAGGGTGCCCACTCTAGTCACTATTATTCAACATAGCACTGGAGGTTTTGGCCAGAGAAATTAGGCAAGAAAAAGAAGTAAAAGATATCCAAATTGGCAATGAAGAAAGGAAACTTTTGTTCTTTGCAGGTGATATGATTTTATATATGGAAAACCTTAAAGAATCCATCAGAAAATTATTAGAAATAATCAACTACTACAGCAAAATTGCAGGGTATGAAATCAACTGGAAAAAATCAGTTGCATTTCTATACTCTAATAACGAACTAACAGAGAACTCAAGAATACAATCCCGTTTACAACTGCAACAAAAAGAATAAAATATCTAGGAATAAATTCAACCAAGGAGGCAAAAGACCTATATGATGAAAACTATAAGACATTATTGAAAGAAATTGATGATGACATAAAGAAAAGAAAAGATGTTCCATGCTCATAGACTGGAAGAACAGACATAGTTAAAATGTCCAAACTACCTAAAGCAATCTACAGATTCAATGCAATCCCAATCAGAATCCCAATGACATTCTTCATGGAAATAGAACAAAGAATTCTAAAATTCATATGGGACAACAAAAGACCCCGAATAGCTAAAGCAGTCCTGAGAAAAAGGAACAAAGCTGGAGGCATCACAAACCCTGACTTCAAAATATACTACAAAGCTCTAGTAATCAAAAGAGCATGGTCCTGGTACAAAAACAGACACAGATCAATGGAACAGAATGGAAAGCCCAGAAATAAAATCACACATCTACAGACAGCTAATCTTTGACAAAGGAGCTATGAACATACAACGGAGAAAGGAAGGCTCTTCAACAAATGGTGTTGGGAAAACTGGACAGCCACATGTGAAAGAATGAAAGTAGACCATTATCTTTCACCATACACAAAAATTAACTCAAAATCGATCAAAGACTTGAAAGTAAGACCTGAAACCATAAAACTAGAAGAAAGTATAGGCAGTACACTCTTTGACATTGGTCTTAGAAGGATCTTTTCAAAGACCATGTCTATTCAGGCAAGGGAAACAAAACAAAAAATAAACAAATGGGACATCAGACTAAAGAGCTTCTGCAAGGTAAAGGAAACCAGGAACAAAATGAAAAGGCAACCCAACAGCTAGGAGAAAATATTTGCAAATCATATATCCAACAAGGGGTTAATCTCCAAAATATATAAAAAACTCATACAACTCAACAACAAAAAAACAAAACCTGATCAAAAAATGGGCTGAGGATATGAACATTTTTCCAAAGTTGATACACAGATGGCCAACAGGCACATGAAAAGATGTTCGACATCACTAATCAATAGGGAAATGCAAATTAAAACTACAATGAGATATCCCCCTTACACCTGTTAGAATGGCTATAATTACCAAGACAAAAACCAACAAATGTTGGAGAGGATGTGGAAAAAAGGGAATCCTCCTACACTGCTGGTAGGAAAGCAAAATGGTTCAGCCACTATGGAAAACAGTATGGATATTTCTCAAAAAAGTTAAAATAGATATACCATACGACCCAGCTACCCCACTACTGGGTATTTATCCAAAGAACTTGAAATCAACAATTCAAAGAGATTTATGCACCCCTATGTTCATTACAGCATTATTCACAATAGCCAAGACATGGAAGCAACCCAAGTGACTTCAACTGATAAAAGGATAAAGATGTGGTATATATATACAATGAAATACTACTCAGCCATAAAAAAGACAAAATTGTCCTATTTGCGAAAACATTGATGCATTTTCAGCGAAATAAGCCAGAGAAAGACAAACCCTGTATGATTTCACTCATATGTGGAAGATAAACACATGGACAAAGAGAACAGATTAGTGGTTACCAGCGGGGAAGGCGGTTGGGAAGTGTACATAAGGGTGAAGGGGCACATATGTGTGGTGACTGACAAATAATAATGTACAACTGAAATTTCACAGTTATAAACTATTATGACCTCAATAAAATAAAGATAAATAATAAAAAAAGGAAGAGAGAGGATCTCGAGTACTAAAGTAACAATACCTTTTCTTCTTTTTTCTAATTTAAAGTAAACTTGACCTTGACTTTTTAAAAACAGTCTTATTGAGACACAATTCACATACCATATAATTCCTCAATGTAAATTGTATAATTCAGTGATTTTTAGTATATTTACAGAGTTGTACAGAATTGATTTCATAATCAATTTTAATACAGTTTCATTGCCCCAAAAAGAAACCGTGTACTCAGTATCAGTCACTCTCCAGTTTCTCCCCAATCTCCCACCCATCCTCCCCAGCCCTAGGCAATCATTAATCTACTTTTTGTCTCTATAGATTTGCCAATTCTGGACAGTTTGTATAAATGGAATCATACAATATGTGGTCTTTGTGATTGGCTTCTTTCAGTTAAAATAACGTTTTCAAGATCCCACCATGGTGTAACATATATCAGTACTTCATTCCTTTTTATAGTCAAATAATATTTCATTGTATGGATATACCATATTTTGTTTATCCATTCGTCAGTTATTTGGCATTTAGATTGTTTCTACCTTTTGGCTACTATGAATAATTCTATTATGAAGATTCCTGTACAAGTTTTTTGCATGAACATATGTTTTCATTTCTTTTGGATATATATCTATGAGTAGAATTGCTGGGCCACATGGTAACTCCATTTAACTTTTTGAAAAGCTGCCAGACTGTTTTCCAAAGGGGTGGCACCATTTTATATTCCTACAAACAGTGTATGAGTGTGCCAGTTTCTCTCACCAACACTTGTTATTGTCTGTCTTTTTGTTTATAGTCATCTTAGTTAATATGGAGTGGTACCTTGTGGTTTTGATTTGCGTTTCCCTAGTAACTAACGAGCTTAATCATCTTTTCATGTGCTTATTGGCCATTTGTATATCTTCTATGTAGAAATGTCTACTTAGAGCCTTTGCCCATTTTTTATCGTAACATTGATACCTCGGATTCCCGTTCAGTGCCACAGGGTTCATTCTGTCCTTCTCTGTTTCCTTATTATAACTTTATCTCCAGCAGCGAGAAATCAGCTCTGAATATGCACCATATATTTGTTCAATCCTAGTGCTTACATAAAGTAATTCCAGAATTTCTAACCCATGTATGTCCTGGGAGAAGAAAAATTATGAACTAGGTATAGTACTTATGTACAGCTTTTTTCTTTACTCTTAGAGCATTCAGTGAAAGTACTGTTTTCTAGAGTTCCTCAGGTTAGTTCTTTTCTTCCTGCACTCATCAGTGTAGTTATGTTATTCACCTGTAACACAGTTAGGTTCACTTTTTTTTTGCTGTTTGTAATTCCATTTTGAGCCTCCATCCCCACCCCCACCCCATATCCTGGTTGATTTCAATTAGTATTTATTTATTTTGGAGAATGTGAAACATTGCCATGGGTCTAGAGTCAGAGCTATATAAAAAGGTTACATATAGAGAAGTATCAGTCCTCCTCATCCCTAATACCCTGCTCCCATTCTCCCATTGCTCCCCACCCATCTCCAGTAGGTGGCCATTTCCACCCATCTCCCACAGGTAACTGATCTCATTGGTTTCTGCTTTATCCCTCCTGTATTTCTTTTGTACAGATGAGCAGATACATTTATTTTTTCATATCCTTTTCTTTCTTACAGGATGGGTAAAGCATTTACACTTTGATTTTTTTTCTTCCATTTAACAGTATATTGTGGAAATCTGTATCAGTTCATAAAAATCTTCTGTGTTCTTTTTTACAGCTGCATAGTATTCTACTGTGTATCTACTGTGTTACACTGTTTTCAACCTCTCTCTTATATATGGGCATTTAGATTTTTTTCCAGTACCTTGCAATTACAAAGAATGCTGCAATAAATAACCCTGTATATGCGTATTTTCATACTGTTGGAGCTATTTCTCTGGAGTAGATTAAATTTATAGTTTTAAAAAACAAATCTTCTCTCTAACAGTGTTCACTGACAGAGTCTAAAACAGTGAAACTCCAGCCAGCAATAAGCAGGACTAGCACCTAGATCTTGGTTTCTAAATGCCTTTTCTCATTAAAAGGAGCTAGAGCTTCTTGGAGAAGTGGCTAATTCTAGTCTGAGGCATGGAAAATACAAGGGAAACTTGAAATGTTTTCTTGTGCCAGAAAACAAGGAAGTGACCAAAGACCAATAGGACATGTTAAAAGAACACAAGTGTTAACTTGAAGAGACTCCCATTGGCCAAATTTAGGGCAATTTGAGCATTAAAGAGAATGATGGTACATACCACAAAAAATTTTTTTTTTAGATTTCATTAATCCATAATGGTACTCAACAAACAAAGGTAGGAGAGGGAATGCCAACTACTACATGTAAAATGTAAGAAATGATATAATTATTTAAAAATCACCACTTTAATCGCTAATGTAAAGTCGATTCAGGCAAAGATAACAATGGATGCTAAAAACCACTGGATGAAAAGTTCTTGGCCAAGATGTTCACACAGTCTCAAGTATTATCCTAGAGATTACTTATCAATTACAAAGGAAAAGGGCTTTATAAAAATAAATTTCTTTTTCAAATAGGAATAGGTATTGAATTTTATAACAATTTTTTTTGGTGGAATCTACTGTACTCTTATTTAATGGGATTCACTTGAAAGGGATCATCAGGCTGGAATGTGAGTTGAGAATTATAGTAAAGAAATACAAGAAGAGCAGAACACACTTCTTTTTGTTCTGTGAATTTGGTTTGCAGCTATAGGGTGAGATAATTTCTGTCTTCCTATGTTGTTTCATTAGTGTTTGGGGAATGCAACTCCATTGAACACAGTCCCCTTTAAAACCATAACGTACACTTGGTTGACAGTGTTCACAGCTCTGAGGTCACTACAACTATTAACCAAAATGTAGAATGCGTAAGATTTGGCAGTAGTGGGTGAGAGTTTGGTTTTGGACATGTTGATTTTGAAGTGTCAGTAGGAAAAGAAAGTGAAGATGACCTCAGGCAGTTATAAATTCAGCTCTGGTATGATGACTTTCTCTCCTTAAGAGAGCCTAAGACTAGAAGTATAGATTTGGGAATCATCAGCATGGAGGTCCTGTCTGAAGCCACCATAGTAAATTTGGTTAAGGGAATATAGGGTGAGGAGTTGCTTTGGATGAGGAATAAGCAGAGACCAAGGATCTGGTAATTAACAGGCTGGCAGTAATCTCCCAGGCAGAACTGATCTGTCCAGTGTGGGCAACAGCCAAATGCCAGGGGACACTCTGTGGGGAGGTGAGGAATGGCATGGTGTCTTGAGGGTCAAGTAGAATGAAGGGACAGTGATTCTAGGATACTGAAAACTAAGTTTGTAGGTGGAGAGGAAGAAATCAGTGAAAAGGGAGAGACTGAGGCTATCTTTAAAAAGTATGTATTGCCTTTTGCATTCCATTCAAAACTGTTTGCAGCCTTTGTGGCTGCCAAGGCTCATCCAGACTATGTAGTATGACTTTACTTAAAATATTTGCCAATATAACTCCAGACTTTATCTCTGCAAATCTATTGGGAAACTTTGCCCACTAGATATTGAGTTAGTTACAGCTAGTGCTGACTCTCCAGCTTTCATTTATCTTTATCTTCTTGATCTAAATTTTGCTATCCTAATTTTAAAAGATAGGCCTCTGGCCTGTTCAGTATCCAGGTACAAAAATGCATGATACGGTCTTTACCAACATGACCTTGCTTTTAAAATGCGGGAAAATGGTGCCTGGTAGATAAACGCAGATTATTTTAACTTCTTTGGCTGTATAAACGTTGCCAGCATGTTTGTACTAATGCGTGACTGTTCTAGGAGACAGGTATTTGACCACGCAGAATAATGCAGTTTGTGTATTTGTGACTGGATGGTGCTGTTAAATTCTTTGAGCGTGTGAAGAGTGCTGTTTATTTGTGTGTGTGTTTCTATTGAAAACGTCGCAAAACCTCGTCTGTCACTGTCTTCACGCCCTGGGGGTGGGCTGAGGCAGGGAGGGTGTGACGCTGTATTTGTGTGAACTCGGGCTGGTGATGCTGAGCCTGGCTCATCCGCTTTCTCCTCCCTTCTCCCCACGCCTTCCTCCAGCGCCACAGCAGCCTCCTGCGAGTGGAGTGGAGCGCGCCCAGCGCGGGCACAGCCCTCGGCCAGCACCTGCGCCCGGGAAGGGACAGCGAGCGCTGTGGCCGCGCCTCTCCGCCCCCGCGCGACCACCATGGCCAAGAACCGCAGGGACAGGAACAGCTGGGGTGAGTAGCGCAGGTCCCTCCTGCAGCTGCCCGGGACTGGCCCTCCGCTTGCTGCCTGTGCGGACGAGGAGGCCGAGCGCCGCCCGCGCCAGCGG
This sequence comes from Equus przewalskii, assembly GCF_037783145.1. Classification (NCBI taxonomy): domain Eukaryota; kingdom Metazoa; phylum Chordata; class Mammalia; order Perissodactyla; family Equidae; genus Equus; species Equus przewalskii. The sequence goes on from NC_091831.1 coordinate 183,724,647, forward strand.
CCACGGCGTCCGGGGCGGGGGCCGGCGGCCGAGCTGCGCCCTGTCTGCCGGCGGCCCCGGGAGCCGGCTCGCTGCGCCCCGGGCTGCCCTTGCCCGCCCCGTCCTCCTGCCCCAGCATTTGGACAGCGCCCACCGGCGCGAGGGCGGGGGCCGGGGCTCCCACGGCGCTGACCGCGGGCCGCGGCGATGGAACAATGAGGCGGCGGGGGCGGCGGCAGCCTGCAGAACCCGGCAGCCCGGGAGAAGGGGTGCCCGCCTGGGAGACCCCGGTGCTGCAGGCTTCGTTTTAATTCAGGGGTGGGGTGGGAATCGGGGGAGAAGGAAGCAAAGTTGGGGTTTCCAGCCTCCGCCCCACCCCACCTGGTGCCCATCCGGGCCGGCCCTAGGGTGGCATTGTTCTCCGATGTTACCTTTTGGAGATACTGGGCTCGTGATTCAGCACCAGGCCGAGGCGGGGGAGGGGAGGCCAGGCCGGGGGTTCACGCGGGGAGTGGGTGGGCGGTGCTCGCGCAGGCGGAGAGCGGGGCGTCGGGCCGGGGCGCGCCGCAGGGGAGCCGCCCGCCTGCGCCTCCGGGCCGCCGCCGCCCGCGCGGCAGGTGGGCGTCGTTACCGCCCTCGCTCCCGTTTCTTCCAGTCACAGTGCTAAACTCACTACCATCTTAGGAACTAAAGCCTTTTAGGGCATTTGATTATCTGAACACGAGCTGACGCAGGCCGCTGTGGCTTGGTGGGTAGAGAACTATTTTATTCATTAGCTTTGAATTGTTAGTATTTGGAAAGTTTACGTCCATTAGGAATTTGGAGCTCCTTGGTTCTCTTCTGTGTCTCAGTGACATCTATAACAGTCCATCGGGCCAAGAGGTATAAATTTAAATTTTAATTGGTTATTTCGGTTTACTTTTATCAAAAGACCATATTTCTCCTTGCTTTTGATTGGTCACAGGACCAAGTTAACTCCCAATAGGCGAGGTTTACATTTGAGAGAGTATCCAGGCCTCGTGGTAGATGTGGGGCCCTGGAACAGGGAGGTTTGTCTGTCGTTGTCTGAGTTTAAGAGAAACCGGTTCCATTTTCTGAGATCACCAAATCTCAATTTCAGTAGGTGTGACCCTTGCAATAACACAGTTTTCTTTGCTTCTTCTGAAATATGGGTGAGCTCTTTCAGAGTGTCCCTTTTTCATGTTTTCCCGTGGCTTCTAAAATAGGGATTTCTTGAACATTCAGTTAGGGTGTGTATTCTGAGCATTGATGACTCCACCCTATTAAGAGACAGGCATGTGAAAATTTATTCTGAGTATTGAAATTTTCCTCCTTCTTGAAGCTTTGGATCATTAATCTTCATTATTTCCTTTGGTTACAGATTTCTTATATAGTGGAAGTTTTTTCTCTCTTGGGAATGTGGTTCTCAAATAGGATTTGCATAAAAATCACATTGGGAACTTGTTAGAAATGCAGATTCCCACATCTTCCAGCCAGAGCTTTTGGATCAATAGTTCTGAAATGGGGTCTAGGAATCTGCCTTTTAATTAACAATTTAGATGATTGGGTAGCTGGCTGCTGGTCTTTGGATGTTACTTTCAGAAACACTATCTTAGATTATTTGTATTTGATAGAAAGTCCCGGATAGTTTACCCAGAAGTCATGAAGAAAGTTTCCGTTCAAGTGATAAATTGGGAAAAGAAATACTGGAGTCACTTTGTGTTCACTGGAAATCTTCACAGAAAAAAAATAGTGAAATCATGGAGTCCTATCTTGATGATCTGTGGAAATGCTTTACTACTCAGATTTTTTCTTTGCTTTAAAGTATATATTACATAAATGACTTAGAAAATGTAGCATATGGAGTAAGAGATGAAGGTTTGGGGCAAAGATGTTAGTCCTGTCTGTCTTGATTCCATTTTATTAGCAGCGCCTAGTACAATGCCTGACACATAGTGGGCATTTCATGAACAGTAATAGCTAACATCATTGAGCTAATATCATAGGAGATAGGTACTAGAATCCTGATTTTACATATTAAAAGGTAAGTGATAGAACCAGGATTCCAGCTCTGGCAGCTTGACCTCAGACTCTTTCACCTTCACCACTATGCAATGCTGCCTCTTTGTTGAGTGGATTATACCTTCTGCATCACAGAAAGTGGCCATTTTCAAGGCACATTCACCTGCATTATTGCATTTGATCTTTGACCTCTTAGGTTGGCAGGACATATTCCCTATTTTGCAAATGAAAAAACTGAGACTCCGATAGGCTAAATAACTTCGCGCAAGACACTTATTTAGTAAATTAGAGGACTGAGATTAGAACCTAGAGTTGTCTTCTAAGTTGTTTTCTGTGACATGGTGCTGTGGAATGTTTTTATAAGACAGTGGGGCCTGGTGTGAAGGTAATGTAGTAGAGAAAATAGGCCCTTGTAGAAACCTGAGGTCTCTGATGAGAAAAAACTCAGGTGATAGCTTATGAAACAAGACAGTAAACTGACCTTATTATCTAGCTAAATAAACATTTTTCAGACAGGTTAGAAAGCAAAGGGCAGAGGGCAAAGGTAGACTATCCAGAATTGCAAAATATAGTGATTTCCAAGAAAAGGGCAAGAGAGATATTGGCAAAATCTATACAGGAGACCTGAAATTTAGATAAGAGCCCTACAGGACCATAGGACAGGTACTATTTTTGTACGAGTGGTCAGAGACCTGTTAGGGTTCTACAAGGGCCATGAGGTCTGTGAGTAGAACTAAGAATTCCACCACCTGTACCTAAATCTATACTGAACTAGAAGTTTGAATAAATTTAAGCATTTAAAAGTCAATTCTTCAAAGGTAGGTATTATTATCCTTATTTTAATATAAGGAATCTGAGACTAAGAGAGTATGAGTAACTTGCCAGAGGTTTCATAATTTATAAGTTATAGATCTAGGACTTAAATTTAGAGTTGCTTCCCCAGTCCATGTGATGAGGACAAGGAGGCAAAAGGTTAGTTTGCCAAAAGGTGCCACAGCAAGCCCATCTAGGCGTCCGCTGGTATGAGAAATCAATGCTCTATAAACCTAATCATCTTAGTCTAGAAAAGACAGCAGAGAACATGCTAGTGTGGCAAATAAAGGCGAGAGATGACTATCAGAGACAGTAGCCCAGAAAGCAGTCTTCCACTGTTGGGTGTAGAGCTTAAGTAGGACCAGAAACAAAACAGAAGTGCACCCTTTTTTGTTTTGTTGATTACAGTTACTTAAAAACTTGGAATACCACATGGGAATTTGAGTTTTCTACAATGTAACAGAAACTGTCAGTGCAATATTGCTTTAGAAAAGTAATATTTGCACTAAAGTTCAGCTTTTCCTATTCTATTTTTTATCCTATTTTTTTAAACTATCTTTGATCAGTGTGGTGATGTAAAAAAAAAACAGAAACCATCTTAATTTCACAATAAGTATACGAAATGTCTGTTGAAAAGGCGTTTGTTGAAAATTAACTTTTAGGTTTCTACTTTTGTTTTTTGAGGAAAGATTAAAAATCTTTTTTTCCCCAGTTTTATTGAGAAATAATTGACACACATCACTGTGTAAGTTTAGGGTGTACAGCGTGATGGTTTGATTTACTTATATTGTGAAATGATTACGCTAATAGGTTCAGCTAACATCCTTCATTCCCTAGATACAATAAAAAGGAAAGAAAGAAGAAAAGAAAAAAAGGAAAGAAATTTCTCCTTGTGATGAAAGCTCCTAGGATTTATCCTCTTGACTTTCCTATATACCATACAGCAGTGTTAACTGTAGTCACCATGTTGTACATTACATCCCCAGTACTTATTTATCTTGTAACTGGAAGTTTGTACCTTTTGGCCGCCTTCCTCCAATTCCCCCTCCATCTACCCTCCACCTCTGGTAACCGCAAATCTGACCTCTTTTTCTACGAATCTGGTGTTTGTTTTTTCGATTCCACAGATCAGTGCAATCATACAGTATTTGTCTTTCTCTGTCTGGCTTGTTTCACTTAGCATAATGCTTCAAGGTCCATCCATGTTGTCAAAAATAATAGGTTTTCCTCGTTTTTTTATGGCTGAATTTTATTCCATTGTATATACAATGTATCACATTTTCATTACCCATTATCCATTCATCCATCGATGGACACTTCCATGTCTTGGCTATTGTAAATAATGCTGCTATGAACATGAGGATGTAGATAACTGTTTGAGTTAGTATTTTTGTTTCCTTTGGAAAATTCTCACAAGTGGAATTACTAGATCGTATTTTTAACTAGTTCTATTTTTAAGTTTTTGAGGATCCTCCATGCTGTTTTCCATAGTGGCTGTGGCAATTTACAGTCCCACCAACAGTGCATGAGGGTTCCCTTTTCTCCACATCCTCGCCATCCTTCTTATTTCTTGTCTTTTTGATGATGGCCAGTCTGGCAGGTGTGAGGTGATACTCATTATGGTTTTGATCTGCATTTCCCTGATGATTAGTGATGTTAAGTACCTTTTCATGTACTTGCTGGTCATTCATATACTTTCTTTGGAGAAATGTAAAAACAATCTTAAGTATAGTAGACTTACCTCCTGATCTTTCTTTTCCACTTGGCTGTACTCTATTTTTCTTGAAATGAGACTGTTTGTCCCTTTTTACTTGCCTATTTTCTGTATATCTATTTATCCTGAAACAAAATAAAATTACTACTGGGTCATACATGTACTTCCCCTACAGACTCCCCTCCCCGTTTTTCTAATTTAATTTGCCTTCCCTCTATCTTTTTTCAAATACAATTTTCCTATAGATATATATATTTTTTATACTTCGTATCTGCTCACACCTTGTCTTGATGACTCCTAGATTATATATCTCCGCTTCAAACTCCGTTTCAAACTCTGCAGCTTTTGTTATCGTTAGAACCAGTGACTAGACTGTAAGTGCAACCTGTACTTTTACTGAGATAATTTTAGTCATAAAAAAATTGGGAGTATTTTAAAATTTGGAGCCTCTTCCTCTTTTACATAAAAATTTTATTATGAAAAATGTCTATATACAAAAGAATATATAAAATATGGATGCTTGGTTTAAAAAGAATAATAATGAGCACCTGTATCCCCCTCCTCAGCCTAAGAAATATAACTTGATCAATATTTTGACACTGCTTTTGGGCCTCTCCTTAATGGCAGCCTCTCCTTACTCCTTGCCAAAGATAAACTTTGGTTTCATAAATTTGGTGTTTCTCATTTCTTGATCGTTTATATATATTTATAAAATGTCTATATTTAATATTATATATATAAAATAACATTATTTAGTTTTACAATTGTAAGAACCTAATATAAATGGAATCTAGGGTATGTATTTTTCCACAGAATATTTTGTTCCCTCCACATCTTCACCCACACCTGGTATTATAATAGGTGTGGAATGATATCTCATTGTGGTTTAAATCCACGTTTTACTGATTACCAAAGAGATGTGAGTACATTTTCATATATTTATTAGCCATTCATATTTCCTACTCTGTGCTGTTGGCCCTTTGCAGCTATTTTATTAGGTTATATTTTTCTTCCTGCTTTGTACAAATTCTTTGTTTTGATATAAGTCCTTTTTTGGTTATTTGTCTTATATGTATCTTTTGCCACTTTGTGATTTGACTTTGCTCTCTTGATGGTATATTTTAATAAACAAAAGTTTTATATTTAAAAGTAGTCAATATTTTCCTTTGTTCTGTACTCTTTGTATTTTAAGAAATCTCCCCCTACCTCAGCGTTATAAAATATTCTCCTATAATATTTGGTTTTAAAGTTTTGCATCTCTTTTTTTCTCGTTTTCTTATTGTGTTAAGATACACATAAAATTTACCATCTTAGTCATTTTTAAGTGTACAGTTCAGTGGTATTAAGTACATCCATGTTGTTGGACAACCATCACTGCCATCCAGAACTCTTTTCATCCTGCAAAACATCTGTCCCCATTAGACTCCAGCTCCCCATTCCTTCCTACCCCTCAGCCCCTGGCAACCACCATTCTACTTTCTCTCTCTATCATGTGGACTACTTTAACATTCTCATATAAGTGGAATGATACAGTATTTGTCTTCTTATGACTGTCTTATTTCACTTAACATAATGCCCTCAAGGTTCATCCATGTCGTAGCATATGTCAGAATTTTCTTCCCTCTTAAGGCTGAATAATATTCCATTGTACATGGATACCAGCTTTTGCTTATCCATTCATCCGTCAATAAATACTTGGGTCCCTTCCTTGTTTTAGCAATTGTAAATAATGCTGTTACGAACATGGGTGTACAAGTATCTCTAAAACCCTAATTTTAATTCTTTGGGTATATACCTTGAAGTGGAATTGCTGAATCGTATGGTAATTCTATTTTTAATTTTTTTGTTTTTTTAATTTTATTATTTTTTATTTTTATTATTTTTTTTCTCCCCAAATCCCCCCAGTACACAGTTGTATATTCTAGTTGTGCGTCCTTCCAGTTGTGGCACATGGGACGCCACTTCACCGTGGCCTGATGAGTGGTGCCATGTCCGCGCCCAGGATCGGAACCAGTCAAACCCTGGGCTGCTGCAGCGGAGCATGCAAACTTAACCACTCGGCCATGGGGCTGGCCCCTATTTTTAATTTTTTGAGGAACTACCATACTGTATTCCACAATAGCTGTACAATTTTACATTCCCACCACAGTGCACAAGGGTTGCAATTTCTCTACATCCTTGCCAAAATTGTTCTTTTATGGTTTTATTTTGATTTTTTTATTTTTTAAGATTTTATTTTCCTTTTTTCTCCCCAAAGCCCCCCTGGTACATAGTTGTGTATTTTTAGTTGTGGCATGTGGGATGCCACCTCAGCATGGCTTGATGAGCAGTGCCATGTCAGTGCCCAGGATTCAAACCGGTGAAACTCTGGGCTGCCCAAGTGGAGTGTGCAAACTTAACCACTGGGCCACAGAGCCGGCTCCTGCTGGTTCTTTCTTCTATCTGCTCAGATATTCCTTTGAATTCCTCTAGTGAATTTTTCAGTTATTGTACTTTTCAGCTGTAAAATTTCTTTTTGGTTTCTTTTTTAAAAAGTCTCCTGTCTCTTTAGTGATATTTCCATTTTCTTTATACATTGTTTTCTTGACTTTCTCCGCACTTTCCTTTAGTTCCTGGAGCCTCTTTAAGACAGTTGTTTTAAAGTCTTTGTCTAATAGGTCTGCCATCTAGCCTTTCTCTGGGGCAGTTTCTGTTGGTTTATTTTTTCCCTTAGAATGGGCCATACGTTCCTGTTTCTTTCTATGCCTTGTGATTTTTTGTTGTTGTTGAAAACTGGACATTTGAATCTAATAATGTGGTATCTCTGAAAGTCAGATTCTCCTCCTTCCCCAGGATTTGCTGGTTTGGGAGGTTTTTGTTTTGATTTTTTTAATAGTTGTAGGCTGTCTTCATGCTGAGGCTCAGCCTGAGGTATAAACTTGAGGTCTTCTCAGGTCTCTTGAGAGCTTGTGCCTTTCCCTGGGCATGTGTGGTGAGTTTCTGATTCCCCCTGTATATGCAGTTGCTTTTGAATATCCTAGTCTTTAATGTTTGACTCCCAAAAGGGGAAAAAGAGAAACTGAAGGGGAGAGAAAGCTACTGGCTTTTTAAATCTCCAGCAAGTCACTTCAGCCATAGGGGAGGGGCATTCAACAATGGGGGTGTGCAACAGTGACTGTGTCTGCACCTCTGTGATCAGAAGCAGCAGTCAGCAGTAGGAACACAGATCCCCAATTTTTGGCGGACAAGGTCCTTATTGCCCACCCTGGCTCCTGCAAGCTGTGTGCAAGCTGCTCCGGGACCACATGCATAGTTGCCTGCCGTAGGGCTGAAGGGTGGGGGATCAGTAGCTGCTGCTGACCTAAGAGCTGGAATTGATTGAAATTAACCAGAAGTGACTGTCCAAGTTTCCCTTGGAAGTCGTAAGCCTTTAGTAGACTCCAGAGTTCCAATAGTTAGACCAGATAGATTCCACCAATGCAATTGTTGTCTAGATAGAGAGACAGATTCCTGGTACTTTCTTTTCTGCAGTCTTCCCCAAATCCTCTCCTCCACTTCATTTTAAGTTCTAGAACCATTTGGATTTTATTTTTATGGATAATGTGATGTAGAAATCCCTTTGAATTTTTTTCCATATGAATAACCAAGCATCCCAGACCCATTATTGAATAATCCACCTTTTCCCCATTGATCTCCAAATTGTACTGTCAGATATTATTTCTGAATATGTGTGGATCTGTTCTGGGCTTCTTGTTCTGTTGCAGTTCTACTTGTCTATCCCTGTGTCAATATTTTGACACTGTTTTAATTCCTTTAGTTTCATAGTGTCTTCATATATGGTAGAGCAGATTGTTCTATTGTGTTCTTATTTAGAGGTGTTTTGAACTATTCTTTATTTTTGGCTTTTTGCTCTCATATAAAATTTTAGAATCAGATTGTCTAGTTCTTTACAAAGTTTAGTTGGGATTAGAAAGTTAAAACTGCATGCAATGTGTAGATTAATTTGATAGAATCAAAATTTTTATTATATTGAATATTCCTATCCTAGTACATGGTATATTCCTTCACTTATTTAGGTTTTGTTTCTTGATGTCTTTCAATAGGTTAAAAACTCCTTGAAGGGCCCGCCTATTGTTTGTTAGATTTATTCTTATGTTTCTTATATTTTTTGTTGCTATGATTTTTTCCCTATTATGTTTTTATTGGCTATTAATAGTATATAAAAATGCAATTGACTTTTACGTATTTATCTTCTATCTAGCAACTTTGCTAAGCTCTCTTATTAATTCTAATAAATTGCCTTTTGATTTTTTAGGATTTTCTACATAAAAAAAAAATCACCTGTAATAATGACTGTTTTATTCATTCCTTTTTAATCTTTATCTTTTATATCTTCTTCTTGTCTTACTTAATCAGATTAAGAATGTTCTCCTTTATTCCTAAATAATAGTTTTTAAAAAATTATCACTGGGTATTGAATTATAATGAATGCTTTTTCTGTATTTATTGAAATAATCATATGGTTTTTATTCTTTAATTTGTTAATATATTTAATTACATTAAAAGATCTTCTATGTTGAAGTGATCTTGCATTCCCAGGATAAACCCAGGCTATGCATACTGTACAACCTTTTTTAATACATTGCTGGATTTACTAATCTTTTAAAGATATTTACAAGCATGTTTACAACTAATTTTCCCTCTTTATGTTTTCCTTGTCTAACTTTGGTATGAAGGTAATATTACCTCTGTAGGATGAGTGGGGGACATTTCTTGTTTTCTTTTCTGTTCTCTGGAAGACTTTATGTAAGATCAGAATGGTCCAGTTTTGAGAAAACTAGTCTATTAAACCATCTGGACCTGCTGTTTTCTTTATAGTAAGATTTTTAACTATTGATTCAATTTCTATATGCGATATAAAACAATTAAAGCTTTCTATTTATTCTTGAGTTGGTTTTAGTAATGTATATTTTTCTTGGAGTCTGTCCATTTCATCAGCTTGGCATAAGATTGTTCTTAATTTTCTCAGCTTAATTTTGTTTATTTCTGTCTTCCTTATTATATGTTCTTTTGTTTAATCTCTCCTTTTTTTCTTTCTTTTATATTTACTTAATTTCTGTACCTCTCTATTATTTCCTTCTTGTCTTTGGTTTCATTCTGTATTCTGCTTTTAGCTTAAAAAGTTGAGTACTGAGTTTGTTAATTTGCAGCTTGTCTTCTTTTTCTAGTATATGTATTTAGGGATATAGGTTTTCTCTAAATACCAGTTTTGCTGTATCCTATAATATGTTGATATGTAGTGGATTCGTTCTCATTCAGTTTTCAGTATTTTAATTGTCCATGATGATTTCTTCCTTTACCCGTGGATATATAGTAAGTATGGATTATCTAATCCATACTTTATAAATTATATTTTTGTTATTGATTTCATATTTAGTTTTATTTCACTCAGAGTGTATGTTGTATAGGAGCACCACTTTCTATGGTGATGGAAATGTTCTATATCTACACTGTCCAATATGATAGCCACCAGTCATATGTATCTTTTGAGCACTTAAATTATGGCTAGTGAGAATGAGGACCAAATACTTAATTTTATTTAATTTTAATTAGATAGCCACATGTGGCTAGTGGCTAATATTGAGTAGTTCATGTTTATAGAATACCCATGCTGTGAACTTTGTTGAAAGTTGCTTTATGTTCTAGTGCATGTTTAATTTTTATAAATATTCCTTTATTTGCTTGAGAAGCAAATTGAAAAGCTTTTTATGAGCTTGAAAAGTGTTTTATGTTTTCTAATTTTTGATGCAGTATGCTATAATATGTTCATTAGCTCAAGCTTATTAAATGTACTGTTCGTATCTTCCATACTCTGATTTCCGACTGGTTAATCTACCAGATACTTTAAAATTCTGAGAGATATTTTAAAACATAATGGACTTGTCCATTTCCCCATGATATTCTGTCAAGCTTTGCTTATGGACTTTCAAGCTGTGTTGTTGGTTAGGTGAACACAAATGTGGGCTTGTTACATCTTCCTGATGAATTGAGCCTTTTACTTTTATGTAGTGAGCCTCGTTAGCTTGAGTAATGCTTTTTGCCCCAAAGTCTATTTTGTCTGATATTAATATGATGCTTCATATTTCTTTTGCTGATTTAGTCTGTGGATCTACTGAGCAGGAGTGACTGGAGTAGGAGGCTGATGATATCCACAAATGAGTCATCTTGTCCATCTGATTTTCGAGAGCCTCCTCTGCAGTGAATACCCTTTGGTGAGAATTCACATGGGACCAAATATACCTTCACTCTGTGCCCATTCCTAAGGTCCAGGCACATAATCCTCCAAAGTACTTGACCATCTGGCCAAAATGTTAGCTACTGTCCATGAATTGGCACAGTTCCATACCTTTGGCTTGTGCTTCAAGCCTCATGGGTACTATCTGGTCATATATCTATCTATTCTGTTAGAACACAATACAGGTTTTTCCTTTACTCTCTCTCCCAAATGTCATGAGCGCCTTTCAAGGGCAAAATCTAAACCAGAATTCTGCTAAGAAGAGATTATAAAAATTGTAGCACTGTAGTTTGCGCACTTCCAGTCTGTGCAATCTAGAGAAGAGCTTAGAACAGTGGAGGTAGACCTGAGCATGACATAAGCAATATTCAGCAGAAAGAATAACCATTTGAAATAGCTGACTGAAAGATGATTAAAGGATCAGACAATTCCTTAGAAACCAAATACTTCTAAACTTGACTTTTTTCAGTGACTATAAATACATGTGTGTTTGTTTTCCTTAATGGGAATTACACTTCCATCTGCCTGTTTCCTTAAAATATGTGAACATATTTTCTTATGATAAATTATTTTTCTATAACATGATTTCAAATGACTCCATATTTTGCATACTATAGCTGTGACATAATTTATTTACAGTATTCTACAGTTAGGCATTTAGATTGTTTCCAGTTTATCACTATATAGATAATGCTGTAATGAACCTTTATGTAGATAAATACATATGCACAGTCCTGATAATTTTCTTAGGATAAATTCCTAGAAATGGAATTGTTTCATTAAAGGATATGTATATTTTGTAATGTTTTGAATGCTTCCAACTCTGAGTGTATGTATTTTTTTAACCTTTGCAAGTTATGATAGCCAAAAAGTTATCTCTTTTTAATTAGCATTTCTTTAATTACTAGTAAGACTGAACTTTTCCTCATATGTCTACTAACCATTAGTATTTCATGTTTTTATTAGTTACTTATCTTTCTATTGAGTTTTTTTTCATATATTTCATGTATTTCATTTATTTATATTTATATTGCACACACATAGTGCCTTAATCACAATGGTATTTTTCTTCTAGAGGCATCCATTGAATAGTTTATGGAATGCTTTTGTATTCAATATAAATAAACAGTGTGTTCAATAATTTACTTACCTCTCCCAAGGCTCTGAAGTTGTAGGACCTGCTTTCCTTCAACCCTCTTCCTCAGGGTATTGTAGAGTCTGTAGTGTTTTGAGGCCTGTTATATGTAACCATCTCATTGTAACTCTTATCTCAGCTCTTGCTCAAACATTCTTAAGGTTCATTTTCATGATTTAATATTTTGGTTTTGTTGCCTCAACTCCACTTGTCCCTTTCTGTTTAAACTCCCTTTGGCTGTTATTTTGGAAATCATTCTTAGTTGCTCATTCAGATAAATGTTTTTTCTGTCATTCTTCAAGATATACTGTTAGAAAGAGATGTAATTGTTTAAGAAGAAATAATATTTCCTTTTAATTTCAGTTGCCAAGAGATAGTTTCTTAGGTACTGTGTCTTTTCTCTGTAATGGCTCCAGTATACTCAGAGTTCATCTCCTGAGGTTTAACTTTTGCTGGAAAGATGAACTATAGGTTTTTTACAAAGTTTACAGTTAAGAAAATTAGAAATACGTACCCACGGAATTTCCAGTATATTAAATTGATTGTTCTCCACCTTTTAAATGTTTGAAGATTCCCTTTCAACATATCTAATTCAGTAGCTGAGTGCAACTTCCAGTGATTTAGCATACCACATAGAATGGAAAAGTCCCCAAAACCTCCTTAACTAAATACAAGGTCCAGTATGTAAAAAGGCAAAATGATATACAGTTTTTAGTTTTCTCCTTGTGAGCCATACATTTGTATCACCCATAGTAAAATGCTAATTCTCCTCTGGTTTGGCTGTTTTCTGCTTCTTCCCCTTTTTAAAGATTTGCATAGTGCTCAGGGAATTGAAACTAAGTTTAGTTTAGCAAAACATATTTAAGAAAGTAGAAATCTGGGGTTGGCCCCTTGGCATAATGGTTAAGCTCAGCATGCTCCGCTTTCATGGCCCAGGTTCACAGGTTCAGATCCTGGGAGTGGACCTACACCACTCTTCATCTATGTTGGGGTGGCATCCCACATACAAAAGAGAGGAACATTGGCACAGATGTTCACTCAGGGTGAATCATCTTCAACAACAACAACAACAAAAAAGAAGAAGGTAGAAATCTGGTGCTAAAGAAACTTGGCGTGCATTCCAAAGGATTTTTGGATTCTTTTATAACAAGGATAATATTTATTGTTTAGATAGAATATAGTTATGAATAATGAATGACGCACGTAACATTTGTTCTTAATAATACTATGTGTTCTACTAGCTTTTCAGTTATTTTATATTAAATTCATGTAAATATTTATTGAGTGCTTACTATGTGAGCTTCTAAGTTTTCAAGAAATATAAACATAAGTAAGACAGTCTCTGCTTTCCAGATATTTTTAGCCTGTATTTTCAATTTTGACCTTTTGTACAGAAACTGAAGTTTTTCCAAATAGTTTTTTTAACAGCTTTATTGAGATATAATTCATATAATTCATATACCATACGTAATTCACCCATTTAAAGTGTACAGTTCAATGGCTTTTTGTGTATTCAGAGTGTGCATTCATTACCACAATTTAAGAACATTTCATTAGCCCCAAAAAGAAAATTTGTGCCTGTTATCCATCACCTCCTAATCCTCTCTCACTCACCACTCCTAGGCAACCACTACTCTACTTTTTGTCTCTATAGATTTGCATATTCTAGAATTTCATATAAATGGAATCATATAGTATGTGATCCTTTGTGACTGACTTCTTTCATTTAACATTTTGTTTTCAACATTCATCCATGTTGTAGCATGTATTCTGCATTTCTTTTTATTGCTAAGTAATATTTCATATTTTATCTATTTTTTTTTTAGATTGGCACCTGAGCTAACATCTGTTGCCAATCTTCTTCTTTTGTTTTTTTTTTCTTCTTCTCCCCAAATCCTCCCAGTACATAGTTGTACATTCTAGTTGCAGGTCCTTCTGGTTGTGCTATGTGGGACACCCCCTCAGCATGGTCTGATGAGCAATGCTGAGTCTGTGCTCAGGATCTGAACTGGCAAAACCCTGGGCCACCGAAGCGGAGCGCATGGACTTAACCGTGACTTGGCGACGGGGCTGGCCCTTTGTTTGTCTTTTTATCAGTTGATAGATATCTGGGCTGTCTCTTATCTAAATATTTTTATCTGTAAATGTTGATAACCATAAATATATGTATAGATTGATGGTAATGACAGGTTTCAGATAGGAAGCCTTTTTTAGCTAGATGAGATACAAACTAATAACTATAAATTTATAAATATTCCACAGATTCATTCTATCCTATCATTCATTGTACTATTTAATAACAAGTTATTTCCGTATTTTTAAAAGTTTCCTTACCAAAAAGGAATATTTAATATAGTGTTTTGCCTACATTGTAATGAGACTTCTTCCGAAGACCCTCTCACCGTTATGTAGTCGTGACTCAGATACTTGTTTTGTTTTACAGTATACTTATGTCACACTTAATATATAATCTTTCTCCTCTTCGTTAAGTCCATATGTAACTCTTCAAAGGCCTTGAACACATAAGTTAAAAGTTCAGAGTTGTCTATCTCATCCACAGCTGTATAGAAAGGCAGAGTATGTAATCGTATACAAACACCCATTGAAGTCTTTCCTCCTCCTCTCACTCCCGATTTCCACTCTGTCCCAATCCTTTCAGATCTGTGTGTGTCTTGCTCTGCCCGATCTGGTCCCTTGTAACCTTCTGAACTTGCTCCATCTGTACTATACTCCTTGCTGTTCCTCAAACATGCCAAACATACTCTCCTACATGCTTTTTTCCCAGTAATAGCATACTATACACACTGTTTTCTACCTTGAGTTATTTTTTGTAATATATTTTGGCAGTTGTTTCAAATGAACTTTCTTATTCTACCTTATATTTCATAGATTGATGAACAATAGTTTATTAGCCAGCCCCTGTTGATGGGCATTTATAGTGCTTCTGGTATTTTGGATGTATATGAGTATATCTGCAGGGTGAATTATTTGAAATAGCATTGCTGGGTTAGGAAGTATGTGCATTTGTATTTTTGATAATTATTTGTCAAATTGCTGCGCAAAGATGCTGTATCCATTTTAATTCCCACCTGCAGTGCCCGGGGATACAGATTCACATCCCGACCAATGAAAGGAAATATCACACTTCTGATCTTTGTAAATTTGATATATAAACAAAATATTAGTATATTTTTTCATTTTTTATTTGCATGAGAATGAATATCTTTCCATATTTGTGGAACCATTTGGTATTGTGTTTTTTGTCAGTTGCTTGTTTGTGTCCTTTGCCCCCTTTTCCTATTTCACATTTAGGTCTAAGATTTATTCAGAATCGATTTTTATTTATGTTGAGAGCTGGGGGTGAAGGTTCATCTTTTCCCCCACATGAATATCCTGTTGACTTAGCATCATTTATTGAAAAGATCATCCTTTCTTCATTTATTGCGGTGGCACCTTTGTTGTAAGTCAGGTGATTATGTATGTGTAGGTCTGTTTCTGAAATCTCTAGTCTTGTCTGTCTACTTGTCTGTCCTGTGACAATGTCGCTTGTCTTAATTACTGTAGATTTTAAATATCTATGGGTGTCTGTTAGTGTAAATTCCCCAACTCTCATCTTCTTTAGGATTGTCTCTGTTATTCTTGCCTCTCTGCCTTTCCATGTGAGCTTGTTAATCTGTATAAGAAGGATTATTACAAGATTGAAATAAATTTGTTAATTTGTACAAGAGAGATTGCTGAGAATTTGATTCGTATTATAACCAATCTATGGATCAATGGAAAGTATTGATTTATATAGTCTTCTAGTCTGAGAACATATGTATACTTCTTTCAGTTATGTTTGGTATTTTTCTGTAGAATTCTTAAATATCTTTCATTGGATTTCAGTGGTGCATCGGAGGCAGCTCATACTGGTTCATGAGAGCTGATCAGGTGCATCTCTCCCAGCTGCACATTCAGTGAGTCACATTCGTAGATTGAAATGGGCCATTGTAGTAGTATTTATATCACAAAAATTGGCAAATGCTGCAAATCAGGATTTTTTCCACACCTACCCTCTGCTAAGAGCTGGTTGTTAAATATTTACCAGCATATCACTTAGATGTATTACTAGATCTATCAGGTTTATAATGATATCTAAATGGTATTTTTATTATTAAAAAAATTAAGGTATAATATATATGTATACAGTAAAATTAATGTGTTTATTTTCCATCCATGTATTTTCCTTGGTGAAGTGTTGATTCAAATCTTTTACTCATTTTTTTAATTGGGTTATTTATTTCATTATTATCGAGTTTTGAGAGTTCTTTATAAATTCTTTATACAAATCCTTTATCAGATATATGATATGCAAGTATTTTTTCCAAGTCTATGGCTTATCTTTTCATTGTTATAACATGTCTTTTAAAGAGTAGATGTTCTTAATTTGGTGAAGTCTAATTTATACTTTTTTTATGGGTGCTATGGTCTGAATGTTTGTGTCTCCCCAAAATTCAACTGTCGAAATCCTAATGCCCAATTAATGAGGCCTTTGGGAAGTGCTTAGGTCATGAGAGTAGAGCCCTCATTAATGGGATTAGTTCTTTTATAAAGAGACCCCACAGAACTCCCTAGCCCCTTCCACCATGTGAGGAGTCTGTGATTTGGGAGAGGGTGGCACCCTGATCTTGGACTTCCAGCCTCCAGAACTGTGAAAAATAAATTTCTGTTGTTTACCAGCTACCCAGTCTGTGGGTATTTTGTTATAGCAGCCCAAACAGACTAAGACAATGGGTCATGCTTTAAGCATTATATCTAGGAAAGCATTGCCTAATCCAAGGTCATAAAGACTTTCTTCTGTGTTTTCTTCCAAGCATTTTATAGTTTTAGGTTTTACCTTTAGATTTATGATCCATTTTGAGTTAATATTTTATATAGAGTGTGATATATTGAGGTTTATTTTTTTGTGTACAGATATCCAATTGTTCCAGAACCATTTGTTGTGAAGACTCTTCTTTCTCCATTGAATTGCTTTAGCACCTTTGTCACAAATCAGTTGACCATCCAAGAGAAATGAAAACATACGTCAATAGAAAAACTTGTACATAAATGTTCACAACAGCTTTATTCATTATTACCAAAAAGTGGAAACAACCCAAATGCCTCTCAACTGATGAACAGATAAACAAAATGTGATATGTCCATAAAATAGAATATTATTTGGCCATAAGAGGAATGAAGTACCAATACATACTACAACATGGATGAACTTTATGCTAAGTGAAAGAAGACAGTCAGAAAAGACTGCATGTTTTATGATTCCATTTACATGAAATATCCAGAATAGGCAAACCTCTAGTAAAACTAGTGATTGCGCAGGGCTAGAGGTGGGTAAGGGAGAATGACTGCTAAAGGGTATGGATATTTTTGGGGGTGATCAAAATGTCATAAAACTAATCATAGTGATGGTTACACAACTCTGCAACTATACTAAAATCCATCAAATGGAGTTTGATGTTAAATGGGTGAATTATATCCCAGTTAAACTCTTACCAAAAAATTGACCAAGAAAAAATCGATTGACTATATATTGGTGTTTTTTGAAATTTCATTTTGTGATTGTTTGTTGCAAGAATACAAAAATAAAATAAAATTTAAAAATCAAGCTCGTATCCAGAAGCTTTGCTAAATTCACTTATTAATAGTCATCTGTGTATTCTTTTGGATTTTCTATGTACACAATCCTGTCATCTGTGGATAATGATATTTGATTTCTTGTTGCCATTTTACTTTTTATTTATTTTTCTTGCCTTATTGCACTTGCTAAGACTTCCAGTGTAATGCTGATTAGAAGTAGTGATAGTTGATATCCATGTCAGATTCCTGATTTCAGGGAAAACTTTCAGCGTTTCAACAGTAAGTATAATATTAGCTGTATTTGTAGATACCATTTATCAAATCAAGGAATTTTCCTTTTATTCCTAATTTGCTGAGAGTCTTTTTTTAATCAGAAATGAGTGTTGCATTTTCATACATGCTTTTATGCATCTATTGAAATTATCATGTTTTTCTCTTTTATTTAATGTAGTCGATTACATTAATTGACTTTTTTAAAAAAAGATTGGCCCTGAGCTAACATCTATTGCCAATCTTCTCTTTTCTTTTTCCTTCTTCTCCCCAAAGCCCCCCAATAGTTGTATATTCCAGTTGTCCCTCTAGTTATTCTACATATGATGCCACCTCATCATGGTTTGATGAGCGGTGCTGGGTCCACACCCAGGATCCGAACCGGCCCGAACCCTGGGCCACCAAAGCAGAACGCGTGAACTTCATGACTCAGCCACGGGGCCAGCTCCTTAATTGACTTTTGAATGTTAAACTTACCTTGAATTCCTATAATAAACACCATGTAGTTGTGATGTATTATATTTTTTATCTCTGGATTTGATTTGCTATGTATTTTTTAAAACTTTTGAATTTGTCTTTTTGAGGGACACTGGCCTTTAGTTGTCCTTTTTGAAATGTCCTTGTCAATGTTTGGTATCAGAGTTATTCTGATATCATAAAATAAGTTGAGAATGATCCCTCATTTTCTGTTCTCTAGAGGAGTTGGTGGAAGGTGGCTGTTATTTTTTCTCTAAATATTTGGAAGAATTCACCGGGGAGAACAACTGAGCATGAAATTGTTTCTGTTTGCTTTTTTTCCATAAAGGCTTTAAAGTATGAATTTAACTTATTTTAAAAATATAAGATAGTTCATATTTTCTATTTATTCTTGTTTTTTATAAGTGGTGTTTTTCTTTGAATTTGTCCATTTCATCAAAATTATAAGATTTATTGGCATAAAATTATTCATAGTATCCTCATTATCTTTTAAATATCTGTAGGATCTACAGTGATATCCCTTTTTCATGTCTAGTATTGGTAATTTTGTGTTTTTTTCTCTTCTGTTTTCTTTGATTAAGCATAGATTATTAAATTAACCTTGTTGATCTTCTCTATTTCTAGTTCATTGATTTCTGATATGATCTTTATTATTTCCTACCTTTTCATTTCTTAGCATTTAATTTGCTGTTCTTTTTCTCACTTCTTGAGATGGATATTAGATTATGATTTTTCAAATGTCTTTTCTAGTAAATGCATTTCAATGTGTAAATTTCCTCTAAGCAATTTCTGGTATGTTATATTTTCAGTATTTCTGTCGAATAAGATACTACATGCTAACATATTGTTTCTAATTGTTTATGTGAGACGAGTCAAAATAGCAAGATCAATAATAATTAGAAGATAAGACTGCTTGCCCTGCTCTATATAATGTCTTTTCATAAAGCTATTTTAAGATTGTATAGTATTGCTGCCTCAGTTTGTAGGTAGACAAATTGATGACTGGATCAGAACATTCATTAGATCATTTAGTTTACAACATTTGCTAATTTCCATTATGATTTCTTTTTTTGCCCATAGATTATTTAGAAATTTATTGCTTAATATACAAACACGTAGGAATTTTCTAAATATCTTCTTGTTTATTGAATTCTAGTTTAATTTCTATATTGTCAGAGAACATATTTTGCATTATTTTAATACTTTGAAGTTTGATGAGATCTGATTTATGAACCAGTACATGATCTCTTTGGTAAATGTCCCATATGAACTTTAAAAGAATGTGTGATTCTGCAATTATTAGTTGTCAGAGCAATCAGCTTGGCTAATAATACCGTTCAAATCTTCTATATCTTTACTTACTTTTTATCTGGAATTTTAGAAAATGGAGAAAAATTCCTAGAAAAATACAATGTATTAAAAGTTTCTCAAGAAGGAATGCAAAACCTTTTCAGTACTAATGTAACTATAGCATCATAAGTATTAATGAAATTGAGGTAGCAGTTAAGAATCATCTCACAAAGAAAACATTAGGCACAGAGTTTTACAGGCAAGTTCTACCAAAATTTCAAAGAACTATTCACTCTAAAATTTTAGTACAAACTCTTTCTGAGGATAGAAAAGGAAGAATTTGCTAATTCATTTTATAAAGCAAATGTAACTTTGATAATAAAACCAGCCAAAGACAAAATGAGAAAGGAAAATCACAGACTCAACTCATTATGAATATAGATGCCCGATTCCTAAACAAAATTTTAGCAAACTGAATCCAAAAATATATAAATAAGATACTGCACCCTGAGAATGTTAGATTCATGCAAAAATGCAAAGATACATTACTCACTACATTAACAGATTAGAGGTGAAAAACATCGTGTCAGTGGAAGCAGAAAAGACATTTGATGAAACTCATTTCCCATTTATGATTTTTAAAACCTCATAGTAAACTAGAAGTAGAAGAGAACTTCCTTAATCTGATAAGATAAAGTGTATGGACCAAACCAGACCAATCTATGACAAATATGCCCTCAAATATTGGAAACATTCACATCAGGAAGTTGTGCCCACTGAAATCAGAAATTATGTCCACTGTTACTTCCATTCAGCATTACACTGAATGTCCAATAATACAAGTAAGAGAAAAGAAATACGTAAGGATTAAAAAGGTGGAAATAAAACTGTCGTTATTTGTGGAAATTATTTCTATTTCTACGTTAAAGAAACTCAAAAGTATCTACACAAAGTTTACAGGAAATAATAGTTTAACAAGTGTTCCCATATGAGATTAATATTTTAAGGTCAATTACATTTCTTTAGCCAAGCAACAATTATAAAACATTATTAAAACAACAACAAAGAAACCAGTTATAGTTAACAACAAAAACTAAGATATTAACAATAAATGTAACAAACCTCCTCTCCCCACCACTGCAAATTATAAAAACTATGTTGAAGGGGATTAAAGGCCAAAAATAGATGGAGAGATATCTTCTGTTTATGGATTGGAAGACAGTACATAACAGTATTGATGCCTTCCAAATTGGTCTATAAATATTTAATGTAACTTCAAAAAATTCGACTAACATATTGATTCTGATATTTATATGGAAAGAGTCAAAATAGCCAAGACTAATAATAATTAGAATAAGAGAGGCTGGCCATACTGTATGTGATGACTTTTTATAAAGCTATTTTGCTTAAGATAGTGTACTGATATAGACAAATTGGTGACTGGATTAGAATTGAGAGCTCAGAAACAAAGTTATACATATATACATACATACATTATATACGTACATATATATATTACATATATACATATATCTAAAATATGTATACATATAAAACATGAATATACACATATAACATATGTGAGTGTGTATATGCATACAATAGCCAGCCCTGCTGATTTAGTGGTTAAGATTTGGAACTCGCACCACGTGACCCAGGTTTGTTTCCCGGTCAGGGCACCACACCACCTGTCTGTCAGTTCTCATACTGTGGCAGCTGCGTGCTGCTGTGAAGCTGAAAGCTATGCCACTGGGATTTCAAATACCAGCAGAGTCACCCATGGTGGACAGGTTTCAGTGGAGCTTCCAGACTAGACAGATTAGGAAGAAGGACCTGGCCACCCACTTCTGAAAAAATTGGCCATGAAAATCCTATGAACAGCAGTGGAGCATTGTCTGATAGAGTGCTGGAAGGTGAGAGAATGGCGCAAAAAGACCGGACAGGGTTCCCCTCTGCTGTCCATAGGGTCGCTAACAACAACGAATGTGTATATACATGTGTGTATAACTCTTATTTATGACAAAGATCACATGGCAGACCACTTGGAAGATGGGGCTTTGATAAATAGAAATTTTGGTACTTATACAGAAAAAGTCAAATTGGATTTCTCTCTTCTTGTACAAATATCAACTACTGATGGATTAAGAACTTAAATATCTCAAGCAAAACTTAAAAACTACAAGGATATATATGAATGCCTTTCATATCTTATGTCAGGAATAATTTCTTAAATATGACATACAAAATGCTAATCATAAAATAATAAAATCTATTACATTAAATGAGTTACTCTTCATCAATAATAGCTTAAGGAAAGAAAAAGCAAGCTCTAAACCAGAAGATTGTTGCCATACACATAACTAACAAAGGACTAGCATTAAAACATATAAAGAACACTACGCATCAGTAAGGAAAAGGCAACCTGATAGAAAAATGAGCAGAAGGCATGTGCTCACCTCATTAGCATTTAGAGAAATGTGTATCAAGACCCCAGTGAGAGACCATTTTATACCTATGCAACTGACAAAAATTAAGAAGTCAGAGAAAACCAAGTGTCAGAAAGGATACAGATCAATAGGATGTCTAATAAATTGCTGCAAGTGGATGGGGAGTGAAAAATTGTTACAGCTACTTAGAAAAACATTTTTTGCATTGTGTTGTAAAGTTGAATGTTTGAAAAAATTGCAACCCAGGAATTCCGTTCAGATTGCCTCTTCCATTTATGTAATTTGCTGCAACAATCTTAGAGAATTATTTCAGTCTAGAAAATTATGATCTAGTTTTCGGCTCCAAAGATGTTTTTCCATCCAAAATATTATGTCTATCTGGGGTCCCTGATTCCCCTGAGTTGTGTACTCAGATCATAACTATCCCAGAGGCAGAAGCTTCATCAAAGAAAATGTATGCTTGTCATCCTCAAAAAGGCCTCTGTGTGAGGCTGAAATTAGGTGGGCTGGCAGCACTGGAATCAAATTTGAATAGGTAGTAATAAATAATAGCAGTATTAATAGCAGTCACCATCGGTCAGCACACAGTTTGACAGACTCTTTGGTTTTCGTTTAATGACATTACTTCATTTCATTGTCACAAAGCCTCTCTGACGTGGGCACAATTTTTGATCCCCTTTTTCAGATAGAGGATAGTAAGCCAATTTCCACAACTTCATATACATGCAAGTTGTAAAGTGGGATTTAAACAAAGACTCTCTGACTCCAGCATATGGCAATATAGAAGCTATTATCTTTTCAATATAAAATCAATTTTTCTTAACTTTGCAGAGAGAACAACTCTGATTCATGGCCATAGGCAATGGTTCTGTTATCTCCAGATGCTTTGTACTGTTGTTCAGAAAGTATTGGTGTGTGTCTCTGTCTGGCTGCACACCCAGCTGGGTGAGCAGTGCGGGATAGGTTGCGGAGAGACCAAAGAAAAGACCTGGAGACAGCGAACGAGACATACAGGTTTTTTGGGGGTTACTTGCAGGGGGGTCCAATGGCGGCTGGCTGGACAGCAGTGTGCACCCGCAATCGCAGGCAGGAGGGCTTTTCCTATATAAGCAGGGGACACAAAGCCTATGTGCTTGCCAGGAGGCTGTCCTTGGTACCACCGGCGTTCCCAGGAACAGTCGCTCACATGGAGGGGCTCTCTGTCCCTTTAAGACGGGATATTCTTTAAGTGAGATAAGGTAAGATCTGGGCTGGCCAGGCCCTGGGTTGTTACAAGTCCCTGCAGCTGGGTGTCCTGCCCAGAGGGAGCCAGAAGGACATGTGGTTGTAATGGGCTTGTGGGCTTTTGCTGAGCAAGCAAGGCCCAGGCCGCATAGTCTCCATTAGTGAAAAGCTAGAATTATGTGTTAGATCTGCAATATTTCAATAGCACTACCTTATAGATGAACAGCAATGTCTATAGATATAGTATGTGATCTGAAGCCTCATTTAAAATTATGCCAAGAGATAGGATTGCCTTGTTTTTCTCTCATTATAAGACTGCTTATCAAATAGACATAATGAAAGAGGTCTATTTAAATATATTTTCAAAAATTTAGATGAAAGGTTAAGAGGCCAGTTTGTCTTAAAATTAATATTACTAAGGGTTGATTTGAGGCTAGGCCATATATCTGATCTGAGGAATTAATTGGTATGTGTTTTGACTTTCTGTTCTTCTGATACAAAGCAAATGAGCTCATTTATGTGTTGTTTAATAGTTGGTTTCCACTAAAGAAACAGAATATTATAGTAGAAAGGTCTGGGATGAAAGTTTAGGTACCTGGGATCTAATCCCAAATTGACAGTTACTATGTGAACTTGGATATATCACTTCCTAGTGGGTGGGTTCTTGGGAAAGTTACTTAATCCAATTCTTAATTTTCTCGTGTGTCAAAAATACAGATAATAATAAATACTTTGCTGTAATGTTAAAAGGAATAAACAAATAACACAAGAAAACATCTATGGTAGATTGCCTGATATAGAAATTCCATTTTATTTTCAAGGTCAGCTCCATCTTTGGCTTTAGTTTTCTAAGTCTATAATAATACTAATAGCATTTACCATGTACCAGCCACTGTTGTGTGTGTGTTCCATGCATATGTTAACTCACCACAACCTTATGAGGCAGACACAGAGAGGCTAAACAACTTGCCTCAGGAAACTCAGCTAAGAAATGGGGAAGCCTAGATTCAAACCTCAGCAGTCTTGCTCCAGAGCCTGTGTTTTTAACCCCGCGCTGTACTGCCTTTCTAAAGGAAGGGGTTGTAGGCTATATCAGTTATTTATTGGCTGTTATGCTGCATAATAAACACTCACAAAACCTCAGGGGCATAGAACAATAAGCATTCATTGATCCCATGTTGAAATAGTTGTTAGGCGTCTCTGTGGATCTTGGCTGGGCTCCGTCACACGGCTGGGTGGTGGCTTGCTGCGGGGCTTGGTTGTAACTGGGCCGTTTGCCTCTGCTGGAGTGTCTCATCCTGCAGCAGACTAGTCTGGGAATGTTCTTGTGGTGAATGGCACAGGCAAAAGAGCAAAATGGAAACACATAAGTGCTTTTTCAAGCCTGTGCTGTGTCACCTCTGCTAAAGCAAATCACATGGCTGACCCCAGAGTCAGAGGGGGAAGACATTACAAAGTTGCATTACAAGGGCAGTGGATATAAGAACGTGTCGCTTGATGCATTAGAGTTGTTTTGTAATACACCACAAATGCCAAGAGCTAGGGTTCTAAAATTCTTATATATTAAAGATGAGTTCTAAAAGTTGACCTCTGTCAAAAATAGCGTTTCTGACAATTAAATGGAAAACTCAGAAAACATGCATATGCATACACAATCACACTCACACACAAATTTTTAGTAAATAGGCAGAAACTTTTTCCAGGAACACTTGGTTCCATCTGTGATCCCCAGGTGGTGGTGGTGATGATGATAGCTAACCTTAATGAGGTCACTACGTGCCAGGCGCTGTTCTCAGCACTTTACACGCAGTAACTCCCTTAATCCCTACAACACCGCCAGTAAATAGGTACTATTAGCAGTTTCCATTTTACAGATGAAGAAACTGAGAGATTTAGTAATTTCCCGGGGTCACCCAGCTTTTTTGTAAGATCCCCACATAAAGTAATTTTCAAAAGTTTATTATTTTTTTACTGAATTAATGTCCATACCTCTCTTGCCATGGATTTGAAGGGCCTCTGTAATCTGGCCCTACCTGATTTAATCATCTGTAACTTCCATTGCTACAAGGTATAATGTTAGATTTTGTAGATGGGATGCATGTGTTGGAGGGAGCTGAACTAGGTGCTTTAGAGATTTTTTCCAGTTTTGAGAATACAGTCGTGTGTCGTTTAACAACAGGGATACGTTCTAAGAAATGTGTCCTTAAGTGATTTCGTCATTGTGTGAACATCACAGAGTGACTTACACACACCTAGATTGTACAGCCTACTATGCACCAGGCTCTTTGGTACTAATCTTAGGGGAACACTGTCGTGTATGTGGTCTGTTGGTGACTGAGACATCATTATGCGACATATGACTGGATGTGATTTTGAGTACCTCTTTGCATTTCCTCTTATGTATGTTTGGCTTTAAAAAGTGTCGCAAGGATCCTTCAGGTGAGTAACTAAACTTATTTCTAGGGGATGAAGAAAGTGTGAACTAGGCCGTTTTCTTCCTCTGCTCCAAAAGCAGAGTGCTTTGCTTTGATTTTCCTTCTCGTTCAGCAGACAGTGATCTCTGCACTACTTAGAGCTTTCTTGAAAACGAAGTTCTATTTGATTCAGTCACATGATCAGAAAGACAAGATGTAAATCTTTTTGAAATATGTGTAAATAACATTAATATATGTCTTCAAAATGAGCATTTCTGATTCCACTGTGCTCCTGTTTCAGATGTTTGAGAGTTGAGAGTTACATACACATTTCTTGGTATTTTGAGATGATTAGCTAAACAAATTGCTGTTTTATTCAATAGGTGGGTTTTCAGAAAAGACATATGAATGGAGCTCAGAAGAGGAGGAGCCAGTGAAAAAGGCAGGACCAGTCCAAGTCCTCATTGTCAAAGATGACCATTCCTTTGAGTTAGATGAAACCGCATTAAATCGGATCCTTCTCTCAGAGGCTGTCAGGGACAAGGAGGTTGTTGCTGTGTCTGTCGCTGGAGCATTTAGAAAAGGAAAGTCATTCCTGATGGACTTCATGTTGAGATACATGTACAGCCAGGTATGTAAGAGGGGCTTGAAAAAGTTTTATTTTTTGTTTGCTTCTGTCACTGTTTTTATTCAGTAGTGTCCATATTTCCATTTCCATTATTATGTGCCCTAAATATGAGGTGGTTAAAAAACGTTATGATATAACCGTTCCAACTTTGGTGCTTTGGGCACAAAACTACATAGGCCACTTTTGCCTGAATCCACTTTTGCCCAAATCTTATCAAGTATATCTCGCTATTATCCCAGAAAGTGCTCTCGGAGTTCTCATTTGAGACAACAGTGTGGCACAGGAATGAGACTGTCGGGGACCTAGGATAAACCGAAAGCAGGAGGATCAATAGGAGACTAGAGCTGGAGAGAGAAGGTTGGGAATGAAGAGCATACCAGTAGTTTTTTCTACCCTGTTACCTATAGTAATTCTGATGTGAGTATGGATGTTGAGGCAGAATAGACAGGCTACCCAAAGAAACTTTGTATTACGCATTTTATATTATGTATTTGTATTAAGTATTTATACCATAATTATCCATTTTGGATTGATTTTTTATAGTTGGGGTATTTTTGAACAATTTTGTAATGTTAACTAACATCTATCTCTAGCCTCAGTTGGAGCAAATCAAGAATAGAACTACTAAAATCCTTCAGGCTTTGAAAGCAAACAAAACTCTTACCATTCTCTATTTCTAGTATACCAACATTAGTATGCTACTTAACACGGGTGGGGAAAATTGGATGAACAAAATTAGTATACTTTCCATTCTTTGGGATTATACAGTTTTAGGCATAGTCATAGTTTTAACTGTGAAGTAAACGTTAGAATGAAATACTCGATAACACTTGTCCTGTTGCTTGTGTTAAATAACATTTGCCGAGATTAAAGTGTAACAGATTTGTTTTGTTTTTGTTTTTCTACACCTCCCAGTAGCTACCTCTTCTCCTGCTATTCACTTCCTCCTCCCCATAATACCAAAGCATTTGTGTATATTATCATTCTGTATATCCTGACAGAATCTGCTCTCTCACACTTTTATTTCTTTGTTTCTGGAATGCCCTCCCCAATTTTACTCACCTGGAAAATTCCGAAACATTCTTAAAGTCTTAGCTCAAGCATCACCTCTCCTATGAAGTCTTACCTGACAGCTAGTTATTTCTTTTCCTATGCTTCCATTTATGGCTAATGTACACTCCCATTTTGGCGTGCATATATTTCATCATAATGGTTTGTTAGCATGTCTATCTCCCTGTTAGGCTGTTGGCTTCCCCTGGTCTGGAATGATATCTTTGTATCTCCAGGACCTGGCATAAAATGTGGCAGATTGTTGGTCCTCTGTAATTATTTTCTGGATGAATAAAATAATTGTATCAATACAGCAGGTGTGCATATGTTGTTTCCTTTTGAGTAGAGTTGGAGAGGGATACAAATTGGAATGGATGAGTGGAAAAAACTATACTACATATCCAGGTCCATATCAGACTTTCTTAATTTATAGGAATCAGTTGATTGGATTGGAGATTACAATGAACCATTGACTGGTTTTTCATGGAGAGGTGGGTCTGAACGAGAAACCACAGGAATCCAAATATGGAGTGAAGTCTTCCTTATCAATAAACCTGATGGTAAAAAGGTATGATGCGAACTTCTTAAAGAAAGTTGCGTTTCCCTTGGAATCGTTATCACTTTTTGGGATCCTCAAAAATGTTCTTTTGAAAACTAATTTGACGTGAAGATTGAAAGGGAACTGGGTAGCATCCTATTGCGCGTTCTCTGGTCCTCTGTCTGGAGATCAGGGTAGGTGAAATCATAGGGACAGCAGATCACCAAGCTAACCTCTATACTTGTTTGTTTCAGTGCTGTTTCTGTTATGTGGGATTACCAGTGAAAATTAATCATTACAGTATTCAGCAGCTGATTAATATTTTTATTTTCTATGACATTCATGGCACATGTAAAAACTTACCTATTAAGGAATCCCTGGTAGTGGCTTGCTTTAGTTCTTAATAGCGTTAACCTTGTGGTGACCCCAGGCCGCTGCGTATTCTGTAACATGTATCTAATGGGCTCTACCTGTCTGTAGGTTGCCGTGCTCCTGATGGATACTCAGGGAACCTTTGACAGCCAGTCAACTCTGAGAGATTCGGCCACAGTGTTTGCCCTTAGCACAATGATCAGCTCAATACAGGTATGGAATAAAATAAATCCATTTCAATGGATGTTCCTTTAACTAAAAATTATAAATATATGTATTTCTACATATGTGTGGCAGTGAGACAAACAATAGAAATGGCAAATCATGTATATTATTTGACTCAATTAGCATACTAGTTCTTATGTTTCTATATGAGTACAATTGTTTTTGTTACTGTAATCTAATTTCTGATCGGTTTTCAATTGCCTGCTTTAGTCAGAAAAGGTTATCTTATTAATAATTTTTTCTGCTTAAAGCCTACAATAAACTCAACAATATTAAATCTCATAATGTATGCAGATACATTGGGACCATCTATTGTAAGTTATGTTTAATGAAATAAGATTTATAAATGCAAAATTTTGTTTTACACAGCCAGTAGAAACATTTCTAAATGTAAAAACATTTCTGTGTGTTCATAGCTTTTTAAAACAATTCATACATTTAGGAAAGTAAATGTCTTCTTATAAAGATTTTTATCTTCCTTTCCTTTTTTCTTTCTTTGTCTATTTTTAAGTATGGCTTTTGAGGTTATTGTAGGTTTGTGAATTGTCCTGAAAGTCCTTGGAGTGTTTTACCATAACCATAGAACACATAGAATAAAAGATTTTAAGACAATTTTTAGATATTTTCTCTTCACTGGAAAGAGCAAGAAGAAATAGTGGCCAAGCAGCAGACCATTAAAGAAAAGTAGGAAAGGGAGGAAGTCAGAGCTGCTGGGATGAGGGGGTCAAGGCTGACGTTGTAGCGAGTGGAGAGAATGGAGCTGGTGAACCAGGAACCCGTGCATCTGTGTGGTTAGGACGATGAGCGGGTGCTGACAGGTGATTATTTTGTAAAGGACTTTAAAATAAAAGTCATGATTATAACCTATGACTAACTAGCTTTAAAAAATATACTTCTTAAATGAATGCGCTCTTAAAATCCTGAGTTAATATCTAATTTCTTCATAATCGACAGTATAAGCCATTTACACAAGCCAATTAAAACAAGATTGACTTTGTCTTTTTAATATTTATTATTTACTATTTATATTTTGCCTGAAGACATTGAATAGTTTTACTGAAAAATCTGCTAAGTCCTCAGTAATGACTATTTTTTATTATTATCTGAGAAATGATCTGTTCTTAAATACGTACACCAAGTATACTGTTTGTATGAGTACATAAACATATAAGCATCCTTAACTTTTCTTTGAAGTTAATGAAGCAGTAATGCATACATATAAGGATGTGTATGATAATGCGTGATATTTAGAACCTAACTTCCTTCCTTATATAAATTCCTATAGAGGAGTGGAACTCTTGATAGATTTAACCAAAATAATCAATTGTGAAGAAGTCAACATAATTTTTCAAGACAAAATTTTGTTTATGGGTTATTCAGTTCTAGATTGCTATTAATTTGGTGTGCTCACTAGAATGATTATTTTAGGGGCTGGCCCCATGGCCGAGTGGTTAAGTTCATACGCTCTGCTGCAGGCGGCTCAGTGTTTTGTTGGTTCGATTCCTGGGCGCGGACATGGCACTGCTCATCAAACCACACTGAGGCAGCGTCCCACATGCCACAACTAGAAGGACCCACAATGAAGAATATACAACTATGTACCAGGGGGTTTTGGGGAGAAAAAGGAAAAAAATAAAATCTTTAAAAAAAAACCAAACAAACCAGAATGATTATTTTATTGACTAGTTGTTAAATTAGGTTTGTAAAATAATTTTAATATTATGTCTCCAGGGCAGGTGCCTATGGTATTTCTGGAACAATTTTATGATCATTGTACTGTTTATTGTCTCTCAAACTGTCTTTACTCCTCTCTCAAGGTCTTATAAATATCATGATATAAGAATATATGTGCGAGAGTTTGATTTTGTGATAAATGAGATTTAGAAAAATAGAGAATGACAAAGTAAGTGCTTAAGATGATGCTAGTTATTTTCTCATTTTGACTTTGTTTCTTAATCAAGGTATATAACTTATCCCAAAATGTTCAGGAGGATGATCTTCAGCACCTCCAGGTAACAATGTTATACTCTTTATTTACTTATACTCTTTATTTATTTATTTATTTATCGTATATACCAGATGTACAATATCTGGTAATCTTTTGAGCATGTAGAGAAGAATTTCAGGATTTTGTTGGGCCTTCTTCTACCTGGAAAACTTAGTAGTTCAGGAAGATTTAGAAACTTAACCAAGTGGAAGTTATCCTATTTCCAGGATTCTTGTTCCAATCCTGTATGGTTACGTGCTTTCTGATTCAGTTTTCAAATTCCTTTGTTTCTGTAGAGCTACTTGCTGTCAGCCCTGTATATGTGAAAATATATGGCAAGTTAGAGTGGAGAAAGAGTTTTTGATTTAAAAATGACCCAAAATGTGCAGTAGAAGTCTTACGTCAGGAGGTTAATGGCTGTTGGTGTGAGCCCAGTTGTAGGCCAGACTTTTTTCCTGTAGCCCACTTTCTGCCTGAGAACTATCGTCCATCAGCTATTTTATGATAGTCTGTAGAATTCTGTTTTAGATCTGGAAGAGACCTCAGTGACACTAATTTATCCTTCGTGTCTTATAGATGAGGAAAATTTACCTAAACTCATTGGCTAATTAGTGGTAGAGTGGGAGTAGAGCTCTGGTCATCTCACTGGGCTCAGTGCCCCTTCCACTCTCCAGGCAGCATTTAAATCTCAAATAAGTAAGAGATGAGATATTTCCTAAAGATAGTTCACTTGTCTGTGACATTCTGCTTTCTTTCAATTCATGTTATTCTTGGTTACATGGCAAGACCTGTTGTTTCTCTGATAGTTTTCCTTGGCATATTTTATAGAAAATTTTGCTTTCAATATATTATTTCATCTTGGCAATAAGAGCCATGTGTAAATTTAGCAGATAACAAAGGATGAGAGAGCAGGATAATCCATGATATTGGAAATAATTTGGAGTTCACGTCCAGCATTACTCCCAAGTATATTTCTAGTACATCACACTTGACCATTTATGACAAATAGGCAATACACCAGATAATTGTCAGGTGTTTCTTATAATAAGTACAATTACTTTTTCAGGCATGTGTCATAACCTAGCCAATTACTTTCTGAGTTAATGACATGGCACCATTCAATGCTAGTTTAAGGATTTCTTTTTTAAAAAAGGACTGATTTTGGACTTTCATATTGAGTAAGTAATCCTTTTTTGAGATCATTTAAAAATATTCCCTAAATGACAACACCTCAACCCTCATCAAAAAAGATTGTGAATTCAGGGCTGGTCTGGTGATGCAGCGGTTAAGTTCACACGTTCCACTTGGGCCGCCCAGGGTTCACCAGTTTGGATCCCGGGTATGGACATGGCACTGCATGGCAGCCATACTGTGGCAGGCGTCCCACGTATAAAGTAAAGGAAGATGGGCATGGATGTTAGCTCAGGGCCAGTCTTCCTCAGCAAAAAAAAAAAAAAAAAAAAGGCAGATTGGCAGCAGATGTTAGCTCAGGGCTGATCTTCCTCAAAACAAAAAAAAAGATTGTGAATTCAAATTATGTTAGTAGATGATTCTAATGAGAGTGTCTAATCCCTGGACAAGCTGCCTTTTAGATGTGATGTCCCACACTTCCATTTAATCACTCTCATCAGATGCCTAGTAATTCCCCTTTGCTTCCTAGATTCCCATGGCTCCCACGAGAGAGGCAGTGCAGTGCTGTGGAGCTACCCTAAAGGGGCAGGGGGAATTCTCTGTGTCAGCACTCTTCCCCAGCTCTGAGAAGCCACTGCGGCTTGTTGCTCCTGTGGATGAAGTGGCATTTCCTGTGTGCACAGAGGGAACCCTCTCAGCAGGGGCCCAATCACAGCCACCCCCTCACGTCTGTGTTCCCAAAAGCTTACATTTCTGTCAACACAAAAACTGATATGGTGCCTCTTAGTTGGGAGCAGTGAAAAATAAGAGAAGGCAGTGTATCTTTCTCTCCACTTTTTAAGCCAAGTGCCTACATGGTTTTGTAATAATCCAGGCCACTGTGCCGTTAAATTTCCTCAGGCAACAACTTTTGTAAATATATCCTATGTAGTTTATGGCTCTCTGCAAGTTCTGCTTTGAAAAGTCATTGAACATGTTTCTTTCTCCTCCATCTTCCCTAGACAAAATTGTCCTACATTCTAGATATAAAAGATGTTAGCTTTAAAGTGGAAACTTTACTTTTAAAATGTACTTTGTGTCTTTAATTTTTAAATATCCAATTACTGTAGCTCTGCTTTGTCTAATACTTAGTTCCTTAAAATGATTATTACAATGTTAATAACATAGTATTATCTTGCAGCTAGGACAAAAAATGAATGGAAGAAAGTCAAAAAGTAAAACTTTGCAGATACTGAAGTTTTCTCTGTGTGTGTGTGCGCGCGCACGCGTGTGTGTGTGATTTTCCTTCCAGCTTTTCACTGAGTACGGCAGACTGGCAATGGAGGAAACCTTCCTGAAACCATTTCAGGTGAGTGAGGGTAAAAGGCTAATAAATTCTTATTAGATTTTCCTAAGACCATAACCAGGTATTTTAATTGAGAGGGTCATATTTCTTTCTCTTTTTCTTTATTTCATTCAAGAAGTGCTTTTGAATACCTATTTAATGCTATTTGATGCAAGGAGGAGATAGAAATGGAGAAATAAAAATTTAACAAATTATTTAAAAAAAGAAATGGGAAAATAAAAAGATGAATTAGGTATTTTGGTCCCTACAGGAATATCAGCTTTTCTCCCCTGAACCCAACCCTAGAGGTGTCACAGAAACCGGAAGAAAATTGATGAATTTGTCACATATAAAAGCTAAAAACAAGCAAGACTCCTGGGACAAGAGAAGGTGGTTGCAAGCCACAGCAAAAGCTGGCTAAGCACCAGAGACAGGCTGTTAGCAAGGCAAGGTTTTTAGAGATGCCTTTTTCTTTTTTACACCCTGACCTGCATAAACCATTACCTGCTCCATTGCACTGAGGTAGGTATCAGAAGAATAGCAACCACCTCAGCCTCTGCTAGGGGTGCCGGGGTAACATCAGCGCAGTAGCTGAGCTCGGGTTGGGTAGAATAAGCAGACTATTGGCCCTTCAGTGCTCCCTCCGCCCCGCACCCCCCCTTTAATAGACCAAGAACCAGGAGACTGTAACCAAGTCAAACAGCCCTTGAAAACAGTCCTTGGAGGAGGTACAGATTAAACACTGAAGACTGTCCGCCTGAAACATGCCAGCTTCAGCCTAGGCTTTCAGGGGACCCTCAAGCTGCCCCAGAATTTAGCCCCTCCCTGCAGACACACATCACCAGCCAAGGTGAATTCTGCCTGAGAGGAATGTGAGCACACAAGGAAACTGACCAACTGAAAAAGGGCAAAGAGAATTAACGGCTCAGGTGGCAAGGAGTTTAAAATGCACTGTATTAGTGATCTATTGCTGTACAACCTGTCATCCCAGAACTGTAAGAATGTATTCTCTCACACAGCTCTGGAGGGCCAGGATCTGGAGGGGCTGAGCCTGGGTTTCTCATAGTTGTGCTCAAGATGTTGCCATGGAGACGTTCTCTAAGACTTGACCAGAGGGTCCACTTCCAGGCTCACTTAGTTGCCTGCTGGCCGGAGGCTTCAGTTCCTCCCCACGTGACCCTCCCATGGGGCTGCCTGCAGCAGGCTCTCCCAAAGCAAATGCTCTCATTGCAGGAGAGTGACCAGAGAACCTGCAACCTTTATAACCTAATCTTGGAGGAGAAGACACCATCAGTGCTGCTAAATTCTGTTGGTCATTCACCAACCCTGGTGTGATGTGGGAGGGAACTACACAGAGGATGGAGATTCCAGGAAGCAGGGACCTGGGGGCCTTCTCAGAGGCAGACGACCATAAGGCATATCAAGTATTCTTAAATAAGGGATGAATAGCTTATGCTTCCAGTAATAGAAGATTAGGTAATTTGGATTAAGCTTCTTCCTGCCAATAATCACAAAAACTTGACAGAAAATTAAAAATTTGTCTGAATGAATGAGTATTAACAAGATAGTAAAAAATTGTTGAGCCCCAAGGGAAGATGGGGGCCGATGAGGGGATAGGTATTATGTAAACACCAATCGGAAGAAAGCTAATGTGGCTACTTCGTTTACTTCAAGTGAAGTAAACTTTAAGAAAAAAGCATTACTAAAGATAAAAATGGTAGTTCTTAATAATACATGAGTTGTAAGTAAACAAATTAGTAAATATGTAAGCAAATGTAAACAAACATTGTCTATATATGAAATAAAAATTTCTAGTTTATGGTAGATAAGAAAGAACCAAAATACTGGACAAAATAGTATGTACATTTTGATCCTTATATTAAGCAGGAGGAGCATTAAAATTACCTAGAGTTTAAAAGCATTTGTGTGATAGTTAAAAGTTCAAGGGTTGCCACAAGAGTAATAGAGCTCGAGTATATTGTATCCAGGGCAGTAGAGGTGAAAATGGTATCAGAAAAGAACAAACAAATAAAACACGTAAATACTGCGATCACTCAAAGAGAACAAGAGAAAAGAAAAGGGAAGCGAGGAGAAGAGGGACAGAAAGAAAGCACAAAGCCAAGAGGTACAGAGAAGGCCTTGTGCAAGTGTGGCACGACTTCAGTAAGTGCAGATTGACGTCACCAGAGAGACCATCAGTGTTTACAAACATGAAAAACCCAACTGTATGTTATCCATAAGAAACATATGAAAACACCAGAACGTGCTCATTTGAAAACAAAGGTGTGGAAAAAGATGCAGCAGGCACATAGTGAAAGAAAGCGTGGGTATCTATATAATGTGAGACTTCAGGTCAATAAACATTAGTGAGAATAAAGAAGTTCATAATCATAAAAAGTTCACTAGGAAGATAAAAGAATTCTAAATTTTTATGTCAAATAGCCCCAAAATATATAAAGTAAACATTGCTAGAGGGGCCGGCCCAGTGGTGCAGCAGTTAAGTGTACATGTTCTGCTTCGGCTGCCTGGTTTCGCCAGTTTGGATCCCGGGTGCGGACATGGCACCACTTGGCAAGCCATGCTGTGGTGGGTGTCCCACATATAAAGTGGAGGAAGATGGGCATGGATGTTAGCTCAGGGCCAGTCTTCCTCAGCAAAAAGAGGAGGCTTGGTAGCAGATGTTAGCTCAAGGGCTAATCTTCCTCAAAAATTAGAAGAAAATTGCTAGAACCATATGAGGAAATTTATACTAACATAGCTTTCCTAACTGTTCGTAGGTCAGACAAATATTAAATTAGTAAAGATGGAGAAGATGTGAAACACAGGGCTGACGCACTTGCTTTTTTGGACGTGTATACCTAACAAACAGTACACATTGCTCTTCACCGTCAGGTGCATTTACAAAAATTTACCACATACTAAGCTACAAAGCAGGGCTCCACAAATTTCAAAAGATTAAATTGGATAATCTAGTTAAAAGTTAATAAGAAAGTGCTCATTAAAAAATGCATATTTTGGGGGCCGGCCCCATGGCCGAGTGGTTATGTTTGCGTGCTCTGCTTTGGCGGCCCAGGGTTTCGCCGGTTCGGATCCTGGGCACAGACATGGCACCGCTCATCAGGCCATGTTGAGATGGTGTCCCACATGCCACAACTTGAAGGACTGACAACTAAAAATATACAACTGTGTGCTGGGGGGATTTGGGTAGGAAAAAAGCAGGAAAAAAAAAAGAAGATTGGCAACAGTTGTTAGCTAAGGTGCCAATCTTTAAGAAAAAAAAAAACGCATGTTTTGGAAATTTAAGCACACATTTAAAAAATAATTTATGAGTCAATCAAAATCATAATAAAAAATTGAAAATACTGAGAACTGAATGCTTTAAAAAATCATGCATGTTGAAAATTAAATGTTATAATGAAAATAGTGCTTGGAGGAAAAAAATATAGCCCTAAATGTTTATATTAGGAAACAAGGCAGAAAATTAGCGATGTAAGCACAAATTAAGAGAAAAAAACAACAGAAGAACCCTAAAGAAAATAAAAGAAAAAAGTTAGATAAGAGCTACATGCTTCAAGATGGATCAATCTTAGGAACATAACATGAAGTGAAAGCTAGTTATCTCTGAAAGACTATGTATAGTATGATGGCATTTTTAATATAGTTCAGAAATGAGCTGAACTAAACTAAATGGCATATTGTTTAAGAATACATATATATATGTCATAAAACTATATTGAAGGCAAAATTTAGGACAGTGGTTAACATGTATGTCACATATGTTATTTTGCAGTTGTCATAAAATGTTTAATCTTTAAAAAAATCAATGGTATGTCTCAAAACCAGCAATTACCAACTAGCAAATGTAAGTTTTTTAAAAAGGATAACATTCACAATAGCAAGTAAAAAAAAGCTTTGGCAATTAGCTACCAAAATATAAGACCTTTATGGAGAAGGATTCAAAGCTCTATTAAAGATCATAAAGGAAAATTTATATAACACAGATAAAATGTGACTCCAGATGGGATGATTTAATGTCGTAGAGAATTTAATTCTCCCCAAGTTAATCAATAAACTCAGTGCAGTTTTGATTAAAATTACAGCAGGACTTTTTTTTGAGAAATCTGACACATTTTTCTGTGACTTACATGGAAGAATTAAGTTCTGTTTTGATTTGTCAGTTTTTAAAAAGGAAATCCAAACTGGAGGACTAAACACAAACTAGAAAACCATAAGAATGAAAGTGGCATGGTTCTACAGATACAAGAAAAAAGCCCAATGGAACGAAACAGTTCAAATATGTCCCTGTATACCTGGAAACCGGGTATTCAATAAAGGTGGTGTCATAAACCAGTGAGAAATGGATGGATTAATAGCTGGGGTTTGGAAAAACTGTCACTGTTTGAAGAAAAAGTTGGATTTTTACTAAACACCACATCTAGAAGTGAGCTCCAATTGGATTAAAGAATCAAGTATGAAAGTTAAAACTATAAAGCTAATAGAAGACAATACTGGAGAATTTCCTTCTGAACTGGGGTGAAGAAACATTTATTTACTAAGACTCCCCAAAATAAACCATGGTGTGAAAAATTGGTGGATATTACTACATCAAAATAGCATATTTCTGTTTATCAGATGACTCTACAAGCAAAGTGAGGGGGTGGTAGTAGATAGGGACAATGTCAAAAGTCAACAAGGGATTAATATATAGAATATATAAGGAAGTTTTGCAAATAAGTGAGACTTGGACACCAGTCAACAATCAGCAAAGGAACCACTGCACAGCTATTAGAATGGACAGATTCCAGGGCACTGACAACACCACAGGCTCCACAAATGAGGATGTGGAGCAGCAGGAGTTCTCAGTAACTGCTGGTGGGGATGCAAATAGTACAGCCACTTTGGAAGACACTTTGGTGGTTTCTTACAAAACTAAACATACTCTTACCATATGATCCAGCAGTCATGCTCCTTGGTACTTACTCAAAGGAGTTGAAAACTTAGATCCACACAAAAACCTGCTCACGGATGTTTTTAGCAGCTTTATTCATAATTGCCAAGACTTGCAAGCAACCAAGATGTCCTTCAGTAGATGAATGGGTAACTATGTGATACATCCATATCTGATACATCCAGATGATGGAATATTATTCAGTGCTAAAAAGAAATGAGCAGTCAAGCCATAAAAAGACATGGAAGGAAACTTAAATGCAAAGGGAGCCAATCTGAAAAGCCTACATTCTGTATGATTCCAACTATATGACATTCTGGAAAAGGCAAAACTATGGGACAGTTAAAGATCAGTGGTTGGTGGGTATAGGGGGAGCAAGGGGCAGAGAAATGCATAAGCAGAGCACAGAGGATTTTTTGAGCAGTAAAAATACTCTGTATGATACCATAATGATGGATGTATGTCATATATGTCGTTATATATTGGTCCAAACCCATAGAATGTACAACACTAAGAGTGAACCCTAAGGCAAACTGTGGACTGTGAGTGATTATGATGAGTCATTGTAGATTCATTCTTGGTAAAAAATGTACCATTCTGGTGAGTGATGTTGATAATAGGGGAGTCTGTGTGGAGGAGCAGGTGGTATATGGCAAATCTCTGTACCTCTGTACTTTTCTCTCAATTTTATTGTAAACCTAAAATTGCTCTACAAAAATAGTCTCAAAAAACACATTCAAAAATGATAAACAGAACTTAATTTAAAAAATAGGCAAAGGATATACAGTCACATGTCACTTAATGACGAGGATACATTCTGGGAAATGTGTCATTAGGCGATTTCCTCATTATGCAAACATCATAGACTGTACTTAGACAAACCCAGACGGTATAGCCTACCACACACCTAAGCTCCACACCATTGGATTATGCCGTCTGTCGTTGACCAAAACGACATTATGCAGTCATTATGCAGTGCCTGACTGTATAGACAGTTCACAGAAAGGAAACCTGAATGACTAACATATTTTTGAAGGGATGTCAACTCTAATTGATAATCAGATAAAAATTAAAACAATGACATATCACTTTACACTCATTAGACAGGCAAAAAGTACAACACAAGGATAATACCAAGTGAGAGCTAGGATTTGGTAGATGGGAGCTCTCAGGCCCTGCTGGTAAAAGTGCAGATTGGAGCAGCCATTCTGTGGAACAGGGGAAACATTCCAGGATCTTCACTATAGCATTATGGAGTGGTAGTGGCAGGAAGTTGGAGGCTACTTAGGTGCCCATCACTGGAAGATGGGTACAGAAAGTAAGGTAAAAAGCATACTGTGGGGAGTTTTGCAACATCCAAAGGCAATGAACCTGAAGTGTATGGGGGCATGAATAGACTGTTAAAATTCATACTGAATTAAGTAGGAAAAAAGTTTATCTATAACACAATACTATTTATGATTATTTAAAACACTTTATGTACACAAGATAATGTACATTAGAATGGGTCTGGTTGAAGGCAGACAGTTGAGGAATGGGAGTGAGGATCTGGGAAAAATATGATGAAGCAAGAAAGAGGCCTTTGGGTGGAGAAATTGATGGTATGCTGTAAGTGCAGGAGTATGAATCTCTCCCTGAGGTCTGGGGAAGGTGGTGGGAGAGGAGTCGAAGTGGAATAACCAGATCCTGTTTGCAATCTTCTGTATGGCTTATAATACTTACTAGGCTTTGTCTTTTTTTTAAGTTATTTAATCATTTGTCAGGTTGATAGTTGAAGTGTTGTATGGTAATTAGGCTATTTGCTTTGATTTTTCTCTTCTCTGAACTTGTTACTCAGGACCCGTTGGCATAGACGGGGGAACTCCACTATAAATTTTAGAGAGGAATTTTGTCTTACCAGCAGGTGTCACTGCTTCTTACACTTTGCCAGATCTACTAAAACCAAAAGAGGTCAACGAATGCTCTGATAATAGTAGATAGGTAGGTAGATAGAGTGATAGAAAAAACTTTGAGATCATCATTTGTTGGCATGAAATGTTAGAGAAAGGACAAAGCTTTGCCTGAATGAGTCAACAATGACTCCTAAACAGATTTGGACTTATAAATCTAAGTATCTGAAATTGAAATAAGAAACTTAGTAAGTAGCAAAAGTGGCTTCCAAAGCTATTTAATAGTGTTTAAAATTAAAGCTACCAAATTCAAAACAAAACATACTACACATCATGAAATTAAAAGATAAAATGCAAATATATATTTCAAATCTCAGAACATTTAAAATATTAGCAAAATAATTCACATTTAAATTAGAAAAAGCATAGAGAGAAAAAATTCCAGAATAAAATAACTTACATAAAAGTTCAATTAATTCAGCAAGGTTTTTTTTAGCAGGTCACCACTTTTATCCTCATCCTCCGTCTGAGAAGATAGCAGCTTTATTTATTCAGATAAAATTGTGGCAAAATTTTAAACATTGCCTGAGAAAGTAAGGTGAGGGATAATGAAATATAG
Organism: Equus przewalskii; assembly: GCF_037783145.1. Lineage (NCBI taxonomy): Eukaryota > Metazoa > Chordata > Mammalia > Perissodactyla > Equidae > Equus > Equus przewalskii. The sequence continues at coordinate 183,765,033 of NC_091831.1, forward strand.
AAAATAATTTTTTCTACAAAGAATCCTAAAATTTATATGGAACATCAAAAGACCCTCAATAGCTAAAGGAATCCTGAGGAAAAAGAACAAAGCTGGAGTTATCACACTCCCTGATTTCAAAATATACTACGAAGCTATAGTAACCAAAACAGCATGGTACTAGCATAAAAACAGACACACAGATCAATGGAACAGAATTGAGAGCCCGGAAAGAAACCCACACATATATGGATAGCTAATTTTTGACAAGGGAGCCAAGAGCATACAATGGAGAAAGGAGAGTCTCTTCAATAAACGGTGTTGGGAAAACTGGACAGCCACATGCAAAAGAATGAAAGTATACCATTATCGTACCCCAAGCACAAAAATCAACTCAAAATGGATTAAAGACTTGAATGTAAGACCTGAAACCATGAAACTTCTAGAAGAAAACATAGGCAGTATGCTCTTTGACATTGGTCTTAGCATATTTTCAAGAGCCATGTCTGACCGGGCATGGGAAACAAAAGAAAAAATAAACGAATGGGACTACATCAAACTAAAAAGCTTCTGCACAGCAAAGGAAACCATCAACAAAATGAAAAGACAACCTAACAATTGGGAGAAGATATTTGCAAACCATATATCAGATAAGGGGTTAATATCCAAAATATACAAAGAACTCATACATGTCAACAACAAAAAAACCAACAACCCAATTAAAAAATGAGCAAAAGATCTGAACAGAGATTTCCCCAAAGAATGTAAATGGATGGCCAACAGGCACATGAAAAGATGTTCAACGTCATTAGCTATCAGGGAAATGCAAATCAAAACTACAATGAAAGATCACCTCACTCCCATCAGAATGGCTATAATTAACAAGACAGGAAACAGCAAGTGTTGGAGAGGATGTGGAGAGAAGGGAACCCTTGTTCACTGCTGGTGGGAGTGCAAACTGGTGCACCCACTATGGAAAGCAGTATGGAGTTTCCTCAGAAAATTAAGAATAGATCTACCATATGATCCAGCTATTCCACCGCTGGGTATTTATCCAAAGAACTTGAAAACACAAATGCATAAAGATAACATGCACTCCTGTGTTCATTGCAGCCTTATTCACAATACCCAAGACTTGGGAGCAACGTAGGTGCCCATCAAGGGACGAATGGATAAAGAAGATGTAGTATATATACACAATGGACTACTACTCAACTGTAAGACAAGATGAAATCCAGCCTTTTGTGACAACATGGATGCCCCTTGAGGGTATTATGCTGAGTGAAATAAGTCAGAGGGAGAAAGTCAAATACCATATGATGTCACTCATAAGTAGAAGATAAAAACAATGACAGACAAACACATAGCAACAGAGATTGGATTGGTGGTTACCGGAGGGGAAGGGGGAGCGAGGAGAGTGAAACGGGTGGTTAGGCACATGTGTGGTGATGGATCGTAATTAGTCTTTGGGTGGTGAACATGATGTAATCTACACAGAAATTGAAATATATTACGATATACACCTGAAAGTTATATAATGTTATAATCCAATGTTACTGCAATAAAAAAATATTTAAAATTTTAAAAACACAAGATCAAAGAAAAAATAAAATAATTTGTTCTAAACTAATAATTTCACAAATTTAAAATAGAAGAATTCTTAACTCTGAAACAGAGTGAAATTATAAATAATAAGCGAGGTGTATCTGAGGCAGTAAAAGTGAGGGCATTTAGCCAATGGAATGAATAGCTGAATTAACAGATTAATTTGATTCTTAAATCAAGTCAATTTATATCAAGCAAACAAAATATCTGTCATTGTATTTAATAACTATTTTTAAAAAGAGAACTAAAAGCTAAGTGAATTCAGTTTAAAAGCAAAAGCAAAGTTTAGCTAACGGTGTGTTGGTAAATATTTACCGCAGGCTGCGGGGGAGGGAGGAGGAGGGTCTGGTCTGGAGCGTTTGCTGGTTTCTGTGGTGTAAATACTTTTACCACGGCCAATTTCAAGCTACTAACATGATGTCAGCTGACTTGTAAGATTCCTCAAATTTTAACCACTGTTCTTTGCAAGCTTATAAGAGCTAGTTCTGAACTACTTAGCACACTGAGGAAGTTTAATCCATATTAAGACATAGTATGCCGTTCTCTATGTGACATTACTTGTTTTGCTCACTATGAGCTCCTGAATCTTAACTATAATAATCCAGCAGTAGCTACAATCATCCATGTAATTTTCTATAAAAACAACTAAGTTCCTTGGGTTCTCTACCTTAGGACTTCAACAGATTTGGTTGAGAATGACTCAGTACATTTGCATTAATTTAAATGTGATTGTATGTAATACCAATGCAGATTTTACGAGGACTTTGGATAATAATTTCCAATTTGCTTTAAGAAATTCATGAAAATATCTTGTCAGGTGTGGTAGGAGACTTCTCTCTATTTGGGTCTATGAATTTTTCTTCCGTGGTCATTTGGACTTGGGTAAGCCATACCTGGCCCCACATTGCTCTGCACTGAGATGATTACATCCTTGGGTCAGGATCCTTAGTACTAATTATGGGAATTTTTTGGATTGTTAAATATTATCTGAAGTTCATTTTAAATGGAGTTTAATTTACAGACTGTTTTTCAACACCAAGAGAGGCTGTCTTCCTCCAATTCTCTCTGCTGGACGATTGGCCACTAGCTACCTGCTCCCCCAAGAAAGGCTTAGTTCCCATTTGTGTGGCTCTGCAGCTTTTTCTGTGTGTGCTTGTCACTCCTGTCCTCTCAGTTCTGCTGGGCTGTGGTGGTGGAGAGGGTTTTACTTGTTCTGCGAGGTTGTGATAACAGTGAATTTACTTTGGGTCTGAGCTGAAAATGAATTCCTCAGTTTGCTGGAAATTGGGCTCTAAGATGCCTGTGTATTATGCCATTAAGTGTGCCCTTTGGCTGTGGCAGCCCAGGAGTTTAGTGTTTAACCATTTCATGTCCTCTAATTATATGGACTACTAAAGTATGGTCTCATCATTCACTCAAGCCAACTTCTTAGATGTCAAACATTTCCAAGTTGCATTTCTACATGGCAGGTGTGTTTATAGGCCAGTCTGCAAAAGCCTATTTAATCTATAGCAAGCTTAAATACTAGCCATGATATTCGTGAACCCTGGTTCCTTTAAGCCAAAGCTCTGTTTTATCCAATTATTCCTGGACCTCTCTGAGGCGTGGAGCCCTGAGACAGATAGATGGGTGTGCTGGCAGTATTTAGGTTGTGTGGCTAGCAGAGAAGAGATGGATTTTCATGAGATCTGCAGCCTTGGTGATAGACACAGAGCAAGGTTTTTTAAGCACCTGAATTAAAATTACCTTGGGAGCCTATTAGTTTAAATTTCTGAGCTATACCCCAGTTTTATTGAATCAACTCTGTGTTGGGACCAGGGAATTGGCACTCTCCAGGTCATTCTTAAGCACTCAGCATTTGAGGACTGAATTAGCAACTGAGCACACCCTGGCAGAGGGCTTGTATGGTACAGGAGGCTCTGGTAACAGAGAGATGGGGTGCCATTTCTGTAAACAGGTGGTTAGTAGACTAAGGTCTGCATGTAATAGCAAAATAAGAAGGATAAACCCTAAAACACTTTCCTGCACACAAGCTTGAACCTCTTCTCTCAGAAGCCGTATTTCATTCTTGAGTGTGTGTTTTAGGACTGTTCACTTCTATTCTCTTCTCTTTCATCTCCTCAGTATTAAGTACTCTGCCTTCTGGATTAGTGAATTCATCCCAGTTTTCTCCCATAGCATTTTCACTAACCATTTTCATACACTGAAAGGCCCACTAACACCATAGGCCTTAGAAATACATTTGAGTCAGGGCCTGCCTGGTGGCGCAGCAGTTAAGTGCACACATTCTGCTTCGGCGGCCTAGGGTTCACCAGTTTGGATCCTGGGTGCGGACATGGCACTGCTTGGCAAATCGTGCTGTGGTAGGCGTCCCATATATAAAGTAGAGGAAGATGGGCACTAACATTAGCTCAGGGCCAGTCTTCCTCAGCAAAAAGAGGAGGATTGGCAGCAGATGTTAGCTCAGGGCTAATCTTCCTCAAAAAAATAAATAAATAAAAGAAATAGTTTTGACTCAACACACACATACGTGCGCTCAAGCAAACACACAAACACGCAGTAACTGTGTGAGGTAATGGATGTGTTACTTCTGTGTATGTATCACAATCTGTGTATGTATTACATCATCACATTGTAGACCTTAAACTTACCCAATGTTATATGTCAATTGTATCTCAGTAAAGCTGGGGAAAAAAGATTTGAATCCTCTTTGTGAGATAAAGGTGAAACTCAATTCTTCATGTTCCTTTTGGTAGAGATGTAATTATCAGTAAGCAGATCAATCCATACCAGTTTTGAGGTTAATCTGAAGATTGCTGGAAAATAACAGTAGAGGAAGCGTATAATAATGTAATATTATAAACCTTCTGTTTCTTCACAATTTCTCGTTCAAATTGGGCCTACATATGAAAAACTAGGAATTATTTTACTCTAGTTTCTTAATTATGTTTAAGGACCTTTTATTTCCATGATTTACGAATGTTCATCTACAGAATACATTCTTTGATAGTGATTTCAGCTACTTTGAAACACAACATCCTTCGTCAAATATCTGTGACGACTGTAACTGCCAAGTCATAGCAGAGAAATCCATGACTTCACTGAGAGAATGGGAAGCTATTGTTTGTCTGCTTGGTCTGTAAATCAAAGGAAAAGGACAGCTGTCTGGGAAAGCCCCCCTTACCCCGTGTTCTGTCCAGAGAGCAGTGTGGTCTGAGAGCTGCCTGAATTAGAATGAGTATTCCTCTGGCTGCATAGAATGAGGTCAGTGAGGAGACCAGGACTCTCCCACCGTCCTCATGGAGGTACAGAATTGTCCAGAGGACCTACATACCCAGAACAATTCATTGAGCAGTTGTTTTGTGCCAGACGCTGTGCTAAGTATGTTTCTTACATTATTCAAGTAAATGTTCATTATCTTTATATAAACAAGTAATGTTGTTACTCCTTTATTTTGTTTCTCTTTTTTAACTGATGAGGAAATACTGAGGCATAGAGTAGTTAAGAAACTTGTCCCTGGTCACATATGTCTGCGAGTTGCAGAGCTGGCCTTCAGCCTAGGCCTCAGGCTCAAGGCCCTCGTGCCTCACTACTATCCTATAGGGCCTCTCCTCCTCCTCCTATTCCTAGGCACGCATTGAGCTATATCTTCTGGTCTTTCATTTGAATATGCACATCCCATCTCACAGACTAAATTATAAATACCCTAAAAGCAGGAGCTCTGTAATTTACCTTTTTTAGTCTAGAGCACCTGCTTTTTATACAGCAGATTTTCTGTTAATGTCTGAGGCTGTCCCCGATTGGTTGGCTTCCAGTGGGCTGTTGATTGAAGTGAGTTGTTACTTAATCAGCTGGGTTTAAAACAAGTTCTAGGGTTTACTTGCTACCTGCAACTGAAATTAGAATGGAAATTGACTGATTAAACAGATTAAGAACGAGTTTGGGTATTTACTGACTCCATGGCTCTAGAACAGTTAGTCTTTTCCTGGGAGCTTAGGAGTATTTTTACATATTCATGATGGATGTGCACATAAATTTAGCATTATATTTCAGCTAACATTATTTCGTACAAGCTTTTTATGCTGGCATGTATTGATGCATTCCACATATTTGTAATATTAATAACTATGTAATATTTTACCATATGAATATGCCATAATTTGTATTGCCGTTTCCAAGTGTTGAGCATTTGGATTTTTTTTTTTCGATTTTTCATTATTGCTCGTAGTAATGCTATAACACTCCTTTTGAATAATTTCCTAAAGGATCTAGTCTCCAAAGGGAAGTTCACAAAGGTTATAATGTTTTTCATGATTAAAAAATTTTATGATCAGTTGTAGGATATGCACAGCATAGTCCATCATTTGCCCCAGTGCTTGACTGGATTTAATTCATTAAAAAAGGTATTTATGACTTCAAATATTTTTATCTGAACAAATTAGGATAGTTTATATTCTTGATTTCTGTCTCTACCTGTATGTGTGAACAGATCATTCAGCAGGGTGGAAAAACTTAAGGCTTTTGAAATAAGGACTGAGATTCATAGAATTCCATGCATGATAAATGGAAAGCATGCCAATTATCTTGGGAGGGGCTGGGGCCAGCGGGTGTGCTGTGGCTGGCTCATGCCAGCTCCTGAGAGCTAATTAGTAAATATTCAGGAATTATATTAGCTTGAAATCGGCCATGGTGGGCATATTTACACAACAGAAATGGTCAAATACTACAAATCAAGGCACTTTGTTGTTGTGGGAGAGCCAGTTTAACAGCACATCGCTGGATGGGAGAGAAGCATTAGGCAGAGAAGCTGGGAACTTGACACTATAGAGAGATAGAGTGTAGATTGCTAATTTGAAAAAATAAGACTTTGTATTTGATCCTGTTCTACACATGGTTCTCATTATGTCAACTTGGGAAGATGCCCAGTGAAAAAGACCAAGAAATGAGACTAAAACCTCCCAAGAAAAATGCCAAAGATAGCCAAATCCACATACTTGGTTTCATTTATCCTGGTTCATGAACCTCTGTTTTGCAAAAGTTGCATCCTAGCTAACCTCTGTTTTCAAAAGACGTGTTTTAGGTAGAAATGTTCTGAATACAAATTGTATTTATTTTGACAAAAATGAGCATCTGTTTAAAGATAGTGAACTATTTAAAGATAGTGGATATGGGTATTTTTAAATTGTCATTTTCACAAGACTCTCTCCTCTCCCCACAAGAATCCAAAAAACCAAAGAAAAGAGGAGAGGCTTCACCTTAGTGAAACAAGAAATATCCATAATGCAGACTAAGATGTGTCCCTGTTTAAGGAAGGAGGATGTGAGCCCAGGATTTAAATCCAACAAGATTGGCTTTTGAGAATAAAGAGCACAAACTGTTATCGACATGTAAGAACGCAAAGAACATTGTCCCATGCACCATTGATGAGAAATCTACTGAAGAATGAGTTTCAGGCCACCAAAGAGGACCTAACTTCACCGAAGGAGGGAGAATCATATCCTGTGTGCCTCCGGATGAAAGAAGACTCTGCTTCCTGTAGTCTTGCCAGAGAAATAAACCCTGAGTCATATTAAGTCTCTGTATCCAGCTGCCAATCTGCAGGAAATCCAGTGGACAAAAGAACGAGTGAACTGCCCCATGAGTCAACAGGGTCCAGGCCAGGGGAAACCAGATCAGATTCCTAGGTTCTTCAACAGATCAGCTAAAAAGGATGGAAAAGCAAACTGTCGATTAAAAGAGAATGAAGAGACATAGCAACAGATTTTAATGGGCCAGGACTAAAAGATTCATTTAGAAACTCAGAAGATATAAATTGTTAGAAAGATCATTTAAAGATAGCTAATTTCGTAAAAATCATTCTGATTTTTTCTCAATTTCTTACATTTTTTCAGAAACTAAAATTTGAAGTATCTCTAACTTATAAAAACATGCTTTACTCAGCTCTCAGATCATAAACTTCATGTTTTATACTTCAGTTTGAGGCAGTGCAGCAGGGATGTTGAAGTAAGACCCAAGTTTTTACATGCTAGCTCTGCCATCTCTGGCCATGTGCCTTTGGACAGGTTACTTAGTGTCAAGGTAGGGGGGTGGGGTGTGGAGGTGAGTTTTATATATCTCTTCTGAAAAGAACAATTAATTGTAACCTGTCTCTTTGGGCTGTTGCAGGAATACATGGAATATCCTGTGTACAATTCCTGGTATTGTGGTTGGCTTACAATAAGCACTTAATAAATGAATGAAAGCTACCGTTACTTTGGTTTCAGTAGGTCTGAGGTGGGCTCCAAGAATTCTGTACTTTTCAAAGCCTCCCAAGTGATTCTAATGATTGTTCTAACCTGGGAAACACAGTCTCTGATAAAATCCTGGATGTGAACAAATATTCAGCTTCACGGACGGTTATCAGTGTGTTTCTTAGAATAGTAGAAAAACATGAAAACATCCAGGAGAGTGGCAGAATAAAGCACAGTCTGTCCAGGTGCTAATATGTTGTGTGGCCATCAAGTCACCGTCAGATAGCTAATGTGGCACCAACTGTGCCGGGAGCTGTTCTGGAGGCGTTACGTTTGTCATCTCATCTAGTGGTCCTGTGAGGCGGCTCCATTATCGTCCCTTTCTGACAGATGACGAGACTTCAAATGGACACGACTTTAAGCATAAGAAGGGGTGAAGCTGAAACATTTCTAAACTAGTAATAATAAAAAAATTTATAATAAAAAAATTTGGCCTTGTTAGAGGAAAGGCTGAATTCATTTTCTAACAGAAAATATTTCAAAATCGTCATAGGAAGAAGTGATCAAAACATTTACAGTCAAAAACTGTAGAAAAAAAGTATTACAAAAGTTTGTTAGTTATTTTTCTGGGCTTGTGTGTGTGTGTTTGTGATATTTGTCAGCTTTTTTGAATTTGTAATTTGTTATTTTTCTAATTCTAAATAAGTATTCACTTTCAAGCCCAGTTTGTATTCTTTTTCTCATTGAGCCCTCCCCCTTACTGACTGTCTTAGCTTTAGGCCCCACAAAACCTGGGTTTCTCCCCCCCCCCAACCCCGCTCTGCATCCCTTGGGTGCATAATGAGAGCCCCTGGAGAAGAGACTGGGGCAAATGTAAGAGAGGAAAAATATTTGAAGAGATGACAGAAGAAAACTTTCCTCAAATAAAGCATGAATCTTCATAAAAAGCTATGTGAACACTGCACCTCACCAAGAGATGAGACCCACAGATGTCCTCACACGGACCGAATGGCACTATGTAACTAACTAGAATTGGTTTCAAACTCAGTGGAAACAGGCAGGATGACCTCACACTGGAGGGGCTGCTCAGAAACGTTCAGAGGCTTTATGCTTGCTTTTTAATTCCGCGATGTGGTAAAGAACACTGTTCAAATGACAACGACATCATTTAGTTGGTTTCAATAAAAAGCAGAGGGAGGCAATTTAGAGTGCCCTTATCAATCCTTTCTTCTTATCATTTCTTAGAGTCTGATATTTCTTGTTCGAGACTGGAGTTTCCCATACGAATTTTCATATGGATCTGACGGTGGCTCCAAATTCTTGGAAAAACGCCTCAAGGTTTGTTACATATTTAGGTGCATGAAATTTCACCAATATTAGTAATCTGGAATTATTTTTGTTGAATGATTTGCTAACTAGATACTCAGTAGCCACAATCCCTTTTGACCCTCACAGTATCTCTATGAACAAACTAAGATTGATATTTACTAAAATGCTTTCAGAGTTACAATTTTAAATATTATCAGTAATTATGATACAGATAAAGAGTTCTTTTGTAGATATCTATAAAAGAATGATTTATCCGTAAAGATAAAACTTTTAATTTGAAGAATTAAATCAGTTCCAGACTGACAGTGCAAATATCTGGATTCATGTTTTAGTAGAGTAGTTTAAAGTCAATTTAACAGAAATGACTAATTTTGAAATCCCCAAAGTCAGTCTTAGAACATTTGCTAGTAGTTCACAGAAAGCGAAAGTAGGAGACTTTCCATTTTCTTTGTCATGATAGTTCAATATTGAATAAATTGTTTACCGTGAACACATATCACAAAAATACCTACTGAGAAATCAGAAAAAAAATCAAGATTAAAAAAAGTTCTTTGATAATCAGGATCTCTGAGTGGACCTTTTCAGGCTTCTAGTCACTTTTAGGGTAGTTTGTCTGTACTATTAACTGTCAAATGCATGTGGGAAAAAAGGGGCAGTTTAGCTCATAAATAAGCAGCAGGCTGTTCAGATGCCTTTCTAGAATTTAAATGTACACCTACCAGGTGACAAGGGGCTGTCTTGAGTCTTGTCTTGAGTCATTCCTGAAAAGAAAGTAGGAATATCTTATGACCTGCTCATGTCCCTGTGAGTACTTTGAATTAAAATTTGAATTTGTAGGAACTAGCTAGATAAAACCCCACTAGTTTGTACTACAAAATGGGAAGGCCTATGTGAGTTCGTGTGAGAGTGGGCCTTTGGTAATTGCAATGGCAACGCCACATGTGTGCTGGGTGCTGAGATACGGCTGGGTGGCGCCTTCACTCAAGACCTTTATCCTTCCTTCAGTGTCAGCCCTGTCGTGTCGTTTTCATCATTGTGGGACCAGACCGAGATAGCAAGTATAAGATGCTGCAGAGTTCTTTTGGAGTTCGATTAAAGTTGAAAGTAGTTTAAACTTCAGAATGATTTCCTGCAGGTCTCAGGGAACCAGCATGAAGAACTACAGAATGTTCGAAAGCACATCCATTCCTGTTTCACCAAAATTTCCTGTTTTCTGCTACCTCATCCTGGCTTAAAAGTGGCTACCAATCCAAACTTCGATGGAAAACTGAAAGGTTTGTCTGTCTTTTAATGAATATGTTTACATCACTTAGTCTGATTATAAAAATGTCATTTTATCCACTGGGCTTATGGCTGCTGCTTTAGTTTCTCCCCTGATGTGGGGCTGATGATTGGAAATTGTCAGGAGGTTGGGAATCCTGGGCTGGTGCTGCAGCGGCTCCTTGGAGAACTGTGGGGTTCTGTGGGTGCCACTGAACTGACGAGACAAGAGGCCAAGTCCTGTGGCCACCCGTGGCCGTGCCTCACCCTCACAGAGGCCCCTGCTCACTCTGTGCACTGAGAGATGCTCCTCAATATCTTCCTGTGTAGTTTTCCTTATTTACCTTAAAGGGAAAAAATAGATGTCTCTGTTATTGGAATGTTGTGTTAAGTTATATAATTAGAGATTGAAAGAAATATTGCATAGTACTGAATTCAAGCTCTTTAGAACTGCTACTAAAGAATTTAATTATAAATTATTAAAAGCTTCACTAAAAGGAAATTGTCTTCTGGATGAGGACCAGTTTCTAAGAAAACAAAAAGCACTATTGTGTTTTTCAAACAGTATATACTCATAGTATGTGATTCTCTCTTAAACAGAGGCAGGGCTGACGTTTAAGGTTCCAAAGACCCTCAACTTATTGAAAAAAGGGGCGAGGGGTAGAGGTAGGGGTCTGGGAACCGAAGTTCATCTTCCTTGATAGACAGTCAGCAGGTTTTTAGATGTTGGCTCGTAGTTAACGACGTAACACAGGCGTTTCTGACTGTCACTGTGGGCCTGGTATTGAGTGCACACTGCCTTCAGACACTTGCTCCGTTTCCTGTGACCTCTCTGCATTGTACCAGGGCTGCTGAGACAGCAACATAATAAGCTTTTCTGCACAGCTGTTCTCAAAGGGCTTTAAAATGACTTTAAAAAAAAGACAGTATAACTTGTATCCAGTTTTATGGAACTAGTAGGTTTGTAAAGCAAACCTGTTTTTCCCTCTATCTCCATTGTGTTTACTCCCAGATACCTTATATTTAACTATGGCAGTTTAGTATCATAAATAGAGTCCCAAATTCCTCAATCATCAGCATTGTTTTTATGCATGTTTTAAATTATCTTACCTTTAAATAACAGGATAGCAGTAGGCACATATTAATGCATGGGTTCCAGGATCCTACAATTTCATCGTCACTTAGGAATTCCAAGCCGCTAAGTGAGCACACAAGCCTTTTGATACAGTGCAATCACCCAATGCTTCAGTGTGTTTGAATAAATCACATAAAGAGAGGGCTCCCACAGGCCTTTCTTTCTTCCCTGGAGTTAGAGAGCTGTAAACAGGCAGAGGAGGGGCAGGCCTTCATAGCCGTCCTTTACTGGGGCAAGAAAGTACTCTGCCTCGTTCCATTCCTGTAGCATATAACTACAGTTTTTTTTTGCTGAGGAAGCTTGGCCCTGAGTTAACATCTGTTGCTGATCTTCCTCTTTTTGCTTGAGGAAGGTTGGTGCTAAGCTAACATCTGTGCCAGTCTTCCTGTATTTTGTATGCGGGATGCCACCACAGCATGGCTTGATGAGCAGTGTGTAGGTCCACGCCCAGGATTCAAAGCTGTGAACACTGGGCTGCTGGAAGCAGAGTGCACGAACTTAACCACCATGCCACCAGGCCAGCCCCTACAGTTCTTAAATTAACTCATACATTTTGCAATGAAAGAGCTCAAGGAGAGAGTTTAAGACAAATTGCGCAGATGTAGAAGCTGACTTTTTTTTTTTTTTTGAGGAAGATTAGCCCTGAGCTAACATCTGCTGCCAATCCTCCTCTTTTTGCTGAGGAAGACTGGCCCTGAGCTAACATCTGTGCCCATCTTCCTCTACTTTATATGTGGGACACCTGCCACAGCATGGCTTGCCAGGCAGTGCCATGTCTGCACCCGGGATCTGAACCGGCAAACCCCGGGCCCCCGAAGTGGAACGTGCGAACTTAACCGCTGCGCCACCAGGCCAGCCCCTAGATACCGACTTTTTTAACAGATTTGTCTTCCATCAACTTTTACTTACATGTCTAAACAGATACTGACTCACACAGTTGGTTCACAGTTACCCATAAGTTAGGATTTACAGAGGAGTTAACTGGGAGAAAGAAAGGACAGCAGCTTCCGTTGAGTCGAAAGCCCCATTTTAAGGGGGCTTCAGAGGGCTGCTGCTGAATCCCTCTGCACACCGATGCAGTCTCCTTTGCCTCTGTGTTTCCTTGGGCAGCTTTGAAAGTCTGCTGTCTGCATTATTTTTCCCTTCCATCTTGAACCTTATAATTTGGTGTGATTTCTACCCAGGATGTCTTGTCTGCTGGCCATGCTACTCTCCGGGGCTGGCATCTGAGTGGTTGCCTCTGGGAAGAACGTCTCTGAAGAAACAGTTGTGCAAACATTGCTCTTGGATGATTGTTTCTCACATACTCTTTAACACACTTGTAGAAATAACTTTCTAGCTCGTTATCAATAGTAATAATTGTGATAATCACTATTTCTTCATGGTCCCTCACATTATTGAAAGATCTTATCTGTTTCCAGTGTTATTTAAAACTTTAATACTATGATTAAATTTGCCATTAGTTTAATAGCTTCCCACATGGGAAATCAAAGGATTGAAAGTGCTGAATCCCATTCATTCAAGCTACATTTAACCAGTTCTTACCAAGTGCCTACTGAATCCCCCCACCCCAGCATAGCAAATTCAGTCTGTTAGTGACAAGGAGTTCCCTTTGTATGAGGTGATTCCGTGTTAGAGAACTGCAGGAGGAGACCTGGTGACCACGTCGTACCTGAGGTATAGAAAGAAGCTCCAGTTAGACTTCAGAAAGCATAGCTACACACCAGTGCAAGGTGATTATTTTTAAAAGGGTGTTTCTAATGACTTGTCAGAGCAGGTGATCCTGGGAAAATATCTTCTTTGGTTAATTTTCACAGCAGCGCCTCATCGGTACATCTGCCCTGCAGAGTTCTTGTAAAGCACGACCATGTCCTCAGTTATTGTGACAGAAAACCACTTTTGCCAAGCTCCTGAATTCCTAGCAAAGTTTTCCTCTTGTGGCAAAAATTGTTTAAGAAATGATGAAAACAGAACGTCACCCGGAATGATCATCCACCCACACGTATTTACGGAAGCCTGCAGTAGGCCAGAGCTGACTCCTGCACCTCTGCACGATGATCAGAACTCGTCTGCAAGTGCTCTGGGTCCTGTATTTACTGTGTTCAACTAATATTGTTAGCAAGAGCTCACCACTTGTGATGTTATGAATATAGTGTTCATATTTTCTGAATCCAGAATTGAAAAACCTGGCATTGGTCTCAAGTGAGAACAAAGTTAGACTACAGCTAACTTCAGAACACATCTTTAATCCAAATGTGTGCTTAGATGCTGGTTACTTTAATGATAATTCCCATACTTGCGGGTGCATTAGATACACAGGTCTATCTTATTCCACTCCAGTTTTATAAAGAAATTTGGTGGTGGGAGGTTAAGTACATGTTTTGCAAGTGATTTTAAAATGGTTCTATAAGGGGAAAGCTTTTTGTTTTATACAGAAATTCGGGAAAAATTAATGTATTCTAGATATATAGTAATATCCTACTAATGCTGAAAAAAGCATAAAATCATATAGCAAAAAAGAAACCTCTTAGCATCTGTGAACACAGATAGACGGCAGACAGCAACACGACCTAGAAGGGTGGTGACATAATGCAAACACCAGCATTGTGTCTCAGCGGGTCTCGGTAACTAAAAAGCAAACCATAATAATAAACACATTTGAATAAATCCACACATAATACAAAGCACAGCTATCAGTAAAAATTGGTACAATGCAAACAGAAAAATAAATTTGAATAATCTCCTATATAAGTACTCATAAAACATGGACATCAAACTTTCAAAACTGTACAGAATATGAAGCAAAATAAGTCTGAAGGATTTCCAACATCATACTCATACATGTCATAAAAGCAGCATGCAAGAGGAAAGAAACGTGAATTCTCACGTAAACTGGTATTACAGTGTATATTGGGGTTCTAATAACAAGCAGGGGCAATGCGAACATAGTCAAAAGGTTTGCATATTTATCCCTCAGACCTTGGAAATCACCGGTCACAAAGCCTGAAAACTCAGTGACTGCTGAAATCCAGAGTTTTGAAAACTATAGGCAGTTACTGTATTTACTTAGAGAGTGAGTTCCCAGACATGTCTTGCTTTTCACATGTATTATGTGCATTTTTCTATATGTTCTGAAATAATGATTTAGGAAATTATCACTGTGTTCAAAATACTTCTCTGAAGATCTGTTTTGTGTGTTACTTTGCTAAATCTGTAATGTTAAGCTTGAACCTAATGCTACAAGGGTTATGTGGGTCATGTGTAATCCATTGCACCAAACATGATAGGTAAATAACTCAGACTACTGCTCATCTGCCAGCTCCAAGGCCAACATGGCCTTTTCTTGCCATGTTACTTTGTGTTGCTGTTTCACCACTAGAGGTGGCATCATTGTCACTCTCTGTCTTTTTGAACTTAAGTCCTAGATACCACACCTTACCCAGTTCTATACACTTTTCATAAGGTGGGCACACATAGAGCAATTTTTGGATACATCTTTTGGAGGGAATACATTGTATAAGCCAGAAATATCTCACCTTTTCCCCATTTATCAGTCTATATATGTATAAAACCACAGACAACTTACAGACAGCAGAATACAAGGTATGGTTATGTGAATGGGGTGTGAAATATTTGTATAACGTTTCACATCAACAAAGGTAGAAGACAAAGATATAATTGGATGGAGATAAGACAGACCAGCAGCAGAAGTCTGGGCAAGGAGTACCATTCACCCTGAGAAATGTGGGTCTCAGGAGTTGTTTAGATGCTGGGAAGGTGAGTGATGGCTTTATCACTGGGGAAGAAATGGAGAAAATCAAAGGATGTTTTATTGTACGGCATGGAGGACTGGCTAGGATATTTAAAATAATGATGAATTTGCTTTTACTTGTAGAAATAGATGATGAATTCATCAAAAACTTGAAAATACTCATTCCTTGGCTACTTAGTCCTGAGAGCCTAGATATTAAAGAGATCAATGGGAACAAAATCACCTGCCGAGGTCTGGTGGAGTACTTCAAGGTATCACTCTCATTTCTAGAGCATTTGTGAGTACTTAGATTTGACATGCTTTGGAAGGCAGTTCCTACTTGATATCCCAAAATTGTAGGCTGTAATGTGGGAACAAAGGTGTGAGGAATCTATAAAAATGATAAAAATTATTAGACTCCTAAGAGGAGCTTGCTTTCTGAAATTATTTTTTGAGAAAACTCCTTTAGGTAACTGTACTGTCTCTTTTTATCTTGAGGGAAATATGTCTTGAAATACGAATGTATCTAAGAGTTGGAGAAGTCTGTCTTGGGGCGGGAGGAGGCAGTGTTTCCTTACTCTGTAGTCCTCAGTTACCATTCTGAAGATTTTCCCAAAGGGGCTACACTTCGCCTTCCTACTGGAGAAGATTTGTCCACACTTCCTGCTCTCTGCACCAAGGGCATATGTGAAGTGGGATTATTTTAAGTTTGCATTTACCTGTTTACCTCAGACACCACTGAGTAGAACACTTGTTTTTATGAACCCATATATATATAGTGGTGAATTTCAATTACCCATCTAATTTGTGGATTGATGCTCCAAGAACTAAAATATCAATTTTTAAAATTCATGTTTTGTCTTTCAAAATGCAGTCACATACCTCCTGTGTCATTCCTTAATCTCCATCACTCTCAGCAATAAAGACAGGTTATTTATCTGAAATTTGAATTCTTACTGTGCCTAACACTGTGGAGGAGCTTAGAATTCAGTAGGAGGCTTAGGACCCTTACACGAGTCTGCTCCATAGAGCCTGTGACATCAGCAGGAACAAATTCCCATGGGTAACTGAAAAAGAGGCATTACTCCCAGCAGAGGGATCTGGGGAAGCTTTAAAGGAGGTGGCAGTGAGGTAAGCCTTTAAGAAGAGTAGGATTGGCAAGTGGAGATGTGTGAAAAGGGCATTTCAGGAAAAGGGAATTAAATAAAGGAAACCAAGAAAGATGGAATTCAAGTATAAGAAAGAGCTAATAGTTCCTGAAACTGTCAAGACCTTAGGCCGTAGAATACAATTGAACAGAACTAGAGAAATACTGAATGGAATTACTTGAACAGGAGTCTTTCTTTCTTTCTTTCTTAGGCTTATATAAAGATCTATCAAGGTGAAGAATTACCACATCCAAAATCCATGTTACAGGTATTTACTCATCAGGAGGCCTGACATTTTAAAACACACTGTCACTGAAGCTCAGCTCTCCTTAGCTTTATGCTGTGCTAAACTCAAGGTACACTCCAACCTGGCTGTCAGAAATGACCAAACAAAATAGCAGATGGAATGATTTATTGGAATACTTTTTCTAATAACTCCCCATTTGTGTATTCATCTCAATGAGCATTTATTTCACTTCATACTAAGGAGTTTTCGTTCTCTTTGTGCTAAATTTGTTTACAGAACAGGCTCATACTGTGGTTTAGATTCACACACGTAACAAGAAATAGGAAAGCAGGTTCAGGTTTTAAATAAGTGGTCTGTACAAGTAAACACTTAAAAAAGGAGAAACTCACTTTTTCCTTACTTATTTTTAAAATTTCTTTAAGTTCTTAATGGTTCTTCTTTGTCGTCAGTGATACATTGTTCTATCAGCAACAGTCCTTAAACTTAAGCCCTATTTTTAGATATATTAGTGTATATAAAATATACTATATATTATTTCCCATGTGTTTGGATGTATAGATTTCTTTTCCCCACATTTGGTGAGAAGCTTACAAATATTTTTTAAGAGGAAAAAATCTTCCAAATGAAAATTCATTTTAGAACTATGGTTTATTGAGTAAACTTGTATGTGTTATGCATTTTGAAATTTTAATTTTACTAATTAAAAAAATGTAGTGGAAATATTTTCAACTCTTTCAAATTATTTGATAACTTGGATTCTTGCACATGATGTGCTCATAAGTGGGAACAGCCTGTGGAAGTTTAATAAATATGAATTCCATTTTACATCATATTTTGTGCTTTGTCCAAAGGCCACAGCAGAAGCTAACAATTTAGCAGCCGTGGCAACTGCCAAGGATACATACAACAAAAAAATGGAAGAGGTAAGATTTAAATAATATTTTAAGTGATGTTTAAATAAAACTAGCATTTCTTTCATGAGCTCATTCTTTTTTCTTCAAAGTTACACTGTGTACACATGCAAAGAGGTAGCTTTGACTTATTCTATTTATTGTATTCCTAAAATATTTTAAATATAAGGCAAGAAAAGAACACTGTATGTACAGTTTTAAACATATTTTAAATGTTATCTCTATAATGTAGACACATTTTTTAATTCACTTTTTTTGGCCAGATCCTTCCACTATTTGTAAAATTTAGTAGCTAAAATAACATATGCTACCCTCTCCACTACACATCCCTACATTCCACAATTCTAGTATTTCTATCTTAAATATAAAAACCTGTTCAGAAAAGAAGAAATTAAACCTATTTAAATTAAACCAATATTGCTACATATATTTCCTTTTTGTTTTAACATGCTGAATTAGGATGCCTCTAATAATTATTGTATACATCTACAAATGTGATAGGGGTCTTTTTCCCCCTGAAAATGTTATAAAATCAAAATTATATTAAAAATTGATGGAGTCTTAGAATCAAGGGAAATATAGAATATGGAATGGTGTTTATGGCATAACTAAAGGGTAATTAGAATGAGAGTATCCTTTATATAGTTAGATCTCAACTTAAGTGAATGGTATGGGTAACTGAGATTTCCCTTGTAACTTGCGAAAAAATTAAGAATGTGGGCCAAGAACATTTAATATGTTTCCATTTAGTCTCCTGAAGAAAATACTGAATGGCCTCCATTCAAACAAAAATCAGTGAAACTGCCAAAGAAGATGTTTTTCACAATTTTGCTTGAGAGCTTTACAGCATTGCTCATTGTTTTAAATTAAACTTCATTAGTCAAAATTACTCCAGTGTATTTAGAATAAACTTCCTAGAGGAATGTGGATGGAAGTAGTTTATATAAAGGACCAGTCCATTTGTACTGGAGTGTGATAGATATGGAGTGTGGGAAGATGTAGGTTGACAAAAACATCTCTGCAGGCTCCTTCTGGTTATTGCGTTCTAACAAATTCAACCAGCTAAGTGAAAAATGTTGATACATTGCTAATTTTACTCTGCATTGCTAAACAGTGCTTGTCTGTCTGATACAGATTTGTGGTGGTGACAAACCGTTTCTGGCCCCTAATGACCTGCAGACCAAACATCTGGAGCTGAAGGAAGAGTCTGTGAAGCTCTTCCGGGGGGTGAAGAAGATGGGCGGGGAGGAGTTCAGCCGGCGTTACCTGCAGCAGTTGGAGAGTGAGATAGATGAACTCTACATCCAGTACATCAAGCACAACGACAGCAAAAACATCTTCCATGCAGCGCGCACCCCAGCCACACTGTTTGTTGTCATCTTCATCACGTATGTGCTTGCCGGCGTGACTGGATTCATCGGTTTGGACATCATAGCTAGCCTGTGCAACATGATCATGGGACTGACCCTCATCACCCTGTGTACCTGGGCATACATCCGGTACTCTGGAGAGTACCGGGAGCTGGGAGCCGTGATAGACCAGGTGGCTGCAGCCTTGTGGGACCAGGTAGGACACTTTTAGTGCTCTTCAACTCAGTGCAGCACACGTGTGAATGCCACCTCTGTGCCAGACACTAGGTTAGAGTTGGAAATACACAGATGAATGTGACGTGGGCCCCAGTATTAAAAGAATTTAGAATCTGTTAAGATGGCCAGATACAAACAACTAACTATAATACAACATATGAAGTCCTACACAACTGTTTTCAAGTTAACGTTTCAATACTTTTCAAAAATACACAGATTAGGCAGTGTTTTTACTTTTTCTCATCTTAAAAGTTAAAGCTGTTAAAAGAAGTGTGAGAAAACACGGTTTTTATTTAGCTGATTATGACTTGATTATGTGTTAACGTTACTTCATACTTAGAAACTATCATTTGACCAGCACTGGCTTTGTTAGGAACTGTCATAAGTCATCGTGTGACTGTCTCTTTTAGCATAAACTCCTAAAGGCAATAGCTGATGACTTCAGATTGTCTCTATTTGAACTAGACATTTACACCAGGCCATTGCATGAGTCCAGGTCAACCTCTGGATCAGCTGCTCATGGGTCAGTTATCTTTTATGGTCCAATTAACAACAACCTAGGGAGTCAGGGCAGACAGTTATAAACACACCTAGCACAATAATCAACTCACTATGTCATTCTGGAAGTGTCTTCAGTTACCTCATGAAAATTTAGGGGAATTCAGTGAAGCTAAAGTAGATTCTTCCTAAATTTTAGAGTTAAGACTTTTGAACGTTCCTGGTCTGCAGGTAGCAAGTGACAGCTACAGTTCTCCCAGTGTTACAAGTATACGATACTCTTTAAAACAGAATTGTAACTAATGGATGTACCTTGTGCCTTTGAAGAATTGAGTTGAGATAAATGGTAGCACTATGGGAAAAGAATGAATTAAAAGCTGGAACCTCTGAGCCAGTGTCTCAGCCCCTCAACCTCGAAAGACTGAAGGGGGCAATTTGAGGTAAATCCCAAGGCCCTCCTAGAGTGTGATGCTGAAACCTGTGAGCAATATAGAACTGGGTTCTTAAAAAGAGTTACATGAAATATATAATCTAAACTGAAAAAACCTGCAGGAGTATTTGTTCTTAAACGCTCACAAATAAATACTGTAAACAAAGTTGAATATCTTAATGCTATTAATGAAGCTGGATATATACTTTTCTTTTCTCCCTTTTAAACTGCCTTTGCCACAGGGAAGTACAAATGAGGTAAGTTAAATTTTTAAATTGAGCTATATATTGGTAACATTATTTTTATTTTATAAACTAACTAGACGTTGAAGGATGTCTCATCATAGATTAGAAAATCTGGTGACTACTGCTCCTATGCTCCTGTGTTCTTCTAGCATTAGTTTTAATTGTGAATTTTTAACGTGGTTTTAATATAATTTTTATTCCAGACATCGTATGTGATTTGATCTGCATGTGAAACACAAGAATTGACTATCATAAATATTGTGAATATTTTATCTGTTTTCTGAATGTGTAGAAAATTTCAAAATTCTTAAGCTCCGACAATGCAGGTTCTGCTCTACTGGAGAGTGGAATGGGCAGTTATGAATCTTGAGGGAACTTAACTCCTGGAGAGTATTTAAATAGAGCTACACCCTTTAGAAGTTGTTTTCAACTTTAGCTTTTCAGTGACAGCACTTTACACAGGTTCCAGGCCAGTACACAGTGTAAGTTTCCTGGCATACCTCAGACCTGACCTGTAAATGGTGTTCATGTCTCCTACCAGCACATGCGCAAAACTCCATCTGAGGAAAGAATCTGAGCCTCCAGGAAGGAATCATTTGTTACATAAGAAAAATTATCTCTGTGGAGTCATTTAGGTTGTTATCTTTAGGAAGCAAAACTGATCTTGAACAACTACGAAGACAGCAGATAATTATGGTCTTTTCCTCAGTTTCTGCTGTTACATGTAACTAGATTATGTCCTCTAATCAAATACCAGTGATACATTTAATATTTACAAATCAATAACAAATTTTATGTAAAATTCAGTAAAACAAATTCACCAAAAAAAGTAAAAACAAATTTCAACTTTGTAATTCAAACCTTAAGAAAAAAACGTAAGCTTTTACAAGAAGAGGCATTAAATTGAATATGTTAGAATCAGAATATAATAGAACTAGAATACCATGTTGCACCAATATACATTCATAGAACTGAAAATGGTACTATTCAGACTTAATAGCCACACAGACTCAAAAAGATAAAAATTAACGAATTTCCTGAGCACTGACTACTAGGATATCCAGTTTTTATCCAGCTTTTAAAAATTTTCAGATTTTTTAGACTCCAAAATCAGATAAGTTAATCTTAACTGAGTGTTCATTATGTGAAAGTTAGAGGAGGGAATGAATCTGAGACACTAACTGAGGGTTGGCGAGAATAAAAATATTTATGGACACATATAAAAGTGTAAAAATTCCTATGATTCAAGCACTGTTAAATGGACACAAAGAACAATCACAGAGGTAGTTTTAATGAGGAAAGGCTTTCTGCTCATGTTTCTGAATAAGGTTTTGTAAGATATGAACTAATTAACAGAAACAAGGCAGGAGAACATGTTTAAGTGAGGGATCCCAGTGGGGTGGGGGAGGGGCAGCGTGTGTGCTTATCTGCATGACCATATCAGGAAATAATGGAGAATAAAAGCAGTCCCATTCTGAAAAACCTCTAAGGCAGCCCCGACAGCAGTGGTCTAGCCATGTATAAAAAAGCAGCCATTGGCAGTCAGAAGTTATGAGCTCCTGTACTTCCTCTAAAACTGCTAACAGTCAGAATGTGAGTTCTCAGCACAGCCCTGGGGCATGAGGTCAGGAAGCTCTGCTCCAGGAGGTGTGCAAAGGTGGAAGGAAACGCGATCTGAGAAGAAAGCATCTGCCACGAAGATCAGTCCACAGAAGTAATCACATACACCCACTGGAGAGCTCTAACACATTAGTTATTTAGGTCTTACATAGGTTAATAATATAAAGATTCCCAATTTAGCATGCTAAATTTTATATAGTACCATAAACTACTTATACTACAAAGGAAAAATTTTACATGTGTATTTAATAAAATGTTTTCTAATCTTGATTCTTGTACTTCTAGGCTTTATACAAGCTTTACAGTGCAGCAGCAACCCACAGACACCTGTATCATCAAGCTTTTCCTGCACCAAAGTCAGAATCTACTGAACAATCAGAAAAGAAGAAAATTTAACCCAAATTTTTAAAAATACAGGTGCATGACCAATTGCCAGTTAAATATTCAGTTTTTTGTCTCCATGCAAACATTCAAAGTGCTTCCATCAGAACCGAGTAAAATACCGAGCCTGCTGGAGCCTGCAGTGGGCCGGCGCTTTCACACCAGTGTGTCCTAAGCAGATGTGTAGATGCATGGTTATACCATTCGGTTAACATGTACAGTTCCCTGATTTTGTCTTCAGATATGCTGTTATAATTTAAAGTATTTGTCTATTTATGATGACAGTACATGTGTTCTGCTTGAATTTACTAAATTCTACTACTGGGTTATAATTAAACCGTGTAGTAATATTATTCCAAGTTTGGATATGCTCATTTAATTTCTACAGAAGAATTTTTTAATTACTTCACAGTCATCTGGTAGAGCACAGCATCATAACTCAGCAGGCTTGATTCAGTCTATATTATCTTACATATACCATGAGCTCTTATTTTTAGAGACATTTAAGAGAGCTTTTCAGTTGCTTTATCAAAAACTATATATTGCTTCTTTTATATTATGATTTAATATAGAATATAAACCTCTTGATCAAAAATGCACAAAAATCACTTTGTATATGTAATTGAGTTTCACTGCATTGTATATTTTTTCATTTGGTACACAAAGAAATGTATTCTTCATAAGTTTATTCTTTTAACATGTGAACTATTAGTAAAGTTTACTTTGGTTCCTAAGATTAAAAACAAATGCTTACTGAATTTGGAAATGTTTGGGAAGTGTTGATACAAAATGATGAAGCTTTATCTCTTCTTAAAATTCAAATGCATTTTCTTTAATGTTGACACTGTTACAAATTTAGCTTTTTTTTTTTTTTGGAGAAGATTGGCCCTGAGCTAACACCCGTTGCCAATCTACCTCTTTTCGCTTGAGGAAGATTAGTCCTGAGCTAACATCTGTGCCAGTCTTCCTCTAATTTGTATGTGGGACACCACCACCAGACAGCTTGATAAGCAGTGTAGGTCTGCACCCAGGAACTGAACCTGTGAACCCAGGCCGCCAAAGCGGAGCATGCTGAACTTAACCACTATGTCACTTAGGTTTCCATTTTAAGAAACTTACGCTAATCCCTTTTAGGTACCTTCCAGTTCTTTTAAACCAGTGATTCTATATTGTATTTCTAACTACTAAAATCTTTGGTGGAATTCCATTGAGCACACCTTTTAGAGAGAAAAAAAGTGTGGTGGTAAAAAAAAGTAATGCCTCTTCTCTGGAGCTCTAAAACAGGGTAATTTCTAACTTTCCTAGAAATGGCAAAGCCTTAATTAAATTAAACAGTAAAAGAAACTACGGGGTAACAGGAAAGAATGATTAAGACAGAAGACTGAGAGAGAGTTCCTAAGACACATAAGCTTCCATCTTAGAAAAGTCTGCTCACATGCCCTGCAAAATAGTTTTTCCCACTGACAAAATTCCACTAGCTTACTCTCAGTTTTCAATACCCCTTTCATTATATTGTTTTTGCCTGTGGGCCTTCTGAATGGAAAAATCAAATATTTATAGCATAATGTGTACAATATGGACTCAAACACATTTAGTTTCCA
This sequence comes from Equus przewalskii, assembly GCF_037783145.1. Lineage (NCBI taxonomy): Eukaryota > Metazoa > Chordata > Mammalia > Perissodactyla > Equidae > Equus > Equus przewalskii. The sequence goes on from NC_091831.1 coordinate 183,788,989, forward strand.
CAAAAATATATTTAATAAGTTTGTTATATAAAATCAAACATTTAACATTTTCAACATTTTATCAATAATTCAAACTCACTGATAGCTAACTGGGAGTGCTTGTAGTTTGGAACATTACCTAAACTAAAAATATATTTACATATTTACAACACGTAGATAGAACTGAAAAGCTACTTTAATGTTGAAATTCACAGAATTCTAGAGATTTATAGGCTAGAAGTGCCATAAATTTGTCTACAAATGTACTGTGCTAATTATGAACAATGTCTTAATAACTATTAAACCAAAAGGACAAAAAAATGGGGACAGAAATACTGGGTTTTAAAGTTCTGTGACAAACTCTTAGAAGACAAAAGATATGTAAAGTCAATTTAATGACCAAGATTTCTTATTGAATCCCTGATTGTCATTTTTGGCAGCTCAAGGCAGTCTGTCAGGACGGCAGCGTGCTCTGCTGTCGGGAACTGTACTGCCTTATCAGAGCGATGGTCTGAGGCCGCACGGCAGAACGTCAGGGAGTGGCGCTGCCACACGGAGAGCCTGCTGCACACACCTCTCCCACGCAGGCCAAGGCCTATGCCTCCGTTTATTCCTGAAGGACTACAGGCCCTTCCTCCTTCCAGAACAAAAAAACACTTTCTCAACAGGTTTTAAGGGGCTTCTTTACATTTGGTGGGGAGGGGAACGCCATACATTACATCTAAAAATTTATCACAATAAAGGTCCCAAGTCCCCTTGAGTGTTTTGAACTACACATGAACTACACATGAAATATTTCAATCCTCCAACTCCAGACAGTACCCTCACTAAAGTAGGAACACTTTTTTATTTAAACGCTGCAGAGGTTCCCTCTGTGTGTGTGTGAAAGGAAGGTGCTGCGTCTGTGAGAATTTGCCAGGTGATCACTGTCCAGTTAGCGTCTGTTATGATGACATTTCCTGCTGCATTTGTCCCCATCGAGAATGTCCAAAGCAGTTTCCGAATATACAGTATTGAGAAGTGTTTGCCATCTTGACTCTTAAAATGACATTTTTTTTGCTCAATAAAAGAATATTTTTAATAACAAAATACATGTAAAATTAGAATTTTATAATTTCCAAAAAGTAAGCTGCCTTTATTAACCAAAGTACTTGTTTGCAGTTTTTTATCTGTGAAAATATTTTAAAGCCCTTATAAAACTTAAATTTTATGTTTAAGAAATTAACTTAAAAATTCTTGCCATGTTGCTGGGCATACCACTGCTGTCTCTGCTTGCGGTTTTCCAGCTCTGTGAGAAGAGCCTGTCTGTAGGCTTCATACATTTTAACAATCTGTTCCAGTTCTTTCATAAAAAGCAACTTGAGCATTCCCTGGTAGGTATCCAGGTCAGCCAGCTGGAAGAGTTCCCACTTCAGAATGTGGTCATACCTGTTTTAAAACACAATCATACATATGTTCACAACAGATACATAAATATGTATTTATAGCAATAGACTAGTCTATTTTTATAAACATCAACTTTATTATAACTAAACAAACCATAAGCTTTAATTAAAAACTGAGTTATTAACTGCTATTTAGGTATATTATTTTTTAGGGAGAGGAGAAAACTGCTGAGATTATTTCCTTTCAATTTAAGTTTAAAACTAGCCATTTCTTCTAATCTTAAGTATCAGTTATTCTAATACTAACACTAGACAACAATGAACACAGATTTCAAATCACATTCTATGCTATTCGTAAGTTCATCCAAAGTTACCTGTCAGGAACTTTAGAGCATACTGTGCCTGCCAACAACAACGTATAAAAATGGGCAAGGCCCTTTGTGTCATTAGTGTTGATAGAGCTTTTTGAGGAATGCTGTTCACCACAGCAAACAAGGGACTGAACACAAAGAGGAATGAAGAGGAACCATCCTTCATGGGCTGAGTTTTCTTGAGGTTGCATATACAGTATTTAAAAAAAAAGAAAAACAGAAAAACTCAAGCAGAAAGGTAAGAATAAGTTCTTTTCAAAATGAGAGAATAAGTAGACTGTGCAAGGCTGCACGATGTGGGGAAGGAGTCCTGTCAGACTGTGACAGGACCAGAGTGCAGAAAGCCCCTGGTCCTGCCACAGGCAGGAGATCACATACTGAGATGGAGTAGGCAAGAAACTACTGAAGCAGTAATTGATACTTTGAATCGAAAGAGACCCAAAGACAGCACTCTAATCCAATTTTCTCATTTTACAGATGAAAAAACTGAAACCTAAAGAGCCTATATATCTATTGCAAGATTGTTTAGTGACTAAAAGTTCAGAAAAGCAGAGAACCCCTGACCAAGATACTCCTGAGTAATGGTTTTGAATGTTAATACCTGCTAAGACTCGAGAGAGAACTTGAGGTAGAACAGAGCATAGAAGTTATACTTCTCAAGACAAATTGCAGAGCAGACCCGAAAGGAAGCTTCAAGTATAAATTCTAGTAATTGTATTCTTAGTAATCATCTACAACATTTCCTACACAATAGTCCTTCATTTGGTAATTCATTTAGCATCTTATTCCAAAAGGAACATCTACTATTTTTTTAAAAACGTGTTTTTTTTTTTGCTTGAGGAAGACTGTTGCTGAGCTAATACCTGTGCGAATCTTCCTCTATTTTGTATGTGGCATGCCTCCACAGCATGGCAATGATGAACCATGGTTAGGTCTGTGCCCACGATCCGAACTGGTGAACCCCAGACTGTCAAAGCAGAGGATGCAAACTTAACTACTACACCAGCAGGCTGGCCCCCCAAAAAGTTTTTTTTTAAAAGGAAGCAATAAACAAATACTGAGCAGCCAGTATGAGCCACATACTGTCTTTGGCACAGTGACATCCATTTCTGTACAACTTGGGTATGTGGACCAGGAATACCAGGAGCACGACGTGCAAAACCACAAGGTAAACATATTTTGTTGCATCCCAATTTTACTCATTTACTTAATAAGTGCTGCAAATTTAGTAACAGATATACTTGGTAGAAAGCTTTCTGTTCTCTTTAGTGGGCAACTCCAACTACCTGCCAACGTAAACTGGAGAGATACTATAAGAAATACTCAAGGAGCCTCCATGAAGAAACAGTTGTAAAGTGTTTTGTAGAACCTCTGCCATTCATGTAGCTTAAGATTTTACTTATTTGTTTGAAATAAATTCATAATTCCTAACGAAAAAACTTAACCTTCAGAGTCTAAATTCCATAGCTAAGGGGCATCATAGCATAGTCTACTGACTCAAGATGCTTACGTTTATGCCAGTTGAACCATAAGAAAGTTAAAGTTCAGTTATGATCCCTGCATTTTCTAGCAAGGAAAAGGGGAGAAAAATAAACTGGTAAATATACTTGTTTTTAAGACATGAAATATTCTATATAGGCATTCAAGTTTAAAAAAAGAAAAAAAGCTTCAGACAATTTTCTGACTCCCCTATCACAGTATTTAGGAACAAGAGGATTATGGGGAGAAGCAACAAAATCAGAATGAATAAAGAAAATCCTTTGAGAAGAAGAAAAAGCCTTCTAAGGAAGAGCACAGATCAGAAAAGTATGTGATGTGCCAATTTCCATTCCAAATTCTTGCCCTGTGGTTTCTATAGTTACTTCTGTTCTGCCTGTAATACATCTCAATATGCCTGCTTTTTTTTTTTTTTAAAGATTTTATTTTTTTCCTTTTTCTTCCCAAAGCCCCCCAGTACATAGTTGTATATTCTTTGTTGTGGGTCCTTCTAGTTGTGGCATGTGGGACGCTGCCTCAGCGTGGTTTGATGAGCAGTGCCATGTCCGCGCCTAGGGTTCGAACCGACAAAACACTGGGCCGCCTGCAGCGGAGCGCGTGAACTCAAGCACTCGGCCACGGGGCCAGCCCCTATGCCTGCTTTGTTTTTAAAGAAAAGTATATAATTCCCATTCTTTCCTTCTTAACTAACCAAATAATCTGCTTCTCCAAGCTTAAATGTATTATACTCTAATTATACAGGTAAATCATTCAGAAAATAGGCTGTAAACCACTCCAGTAGCTATGTGTACAGCATCTTTGGCTCATAGAAAAAGGCAGCATCCTAGTCAGACACTACTTATAATATGTGCAAACAGCAACAATGCTATAAAAAGCCATGTTCCCACTCCAGTGGATGCTGCCTGCGGGAGCCAAAACTGCTGCTCTTCCCAGCTCCAGTATGATAATATAGGCTATGTCCCCTGTGTCTACCCTGTAAAAGTGTGCCCACTCTTCCTTTCCACCGACACCCAGAGCTAGGTCAGTAGCGACACTGCAGGATCATTAAGCCATACCAATAGAGTCTGTGTCACGATGCTGTTGGGGACTGGTGCTGGGGGGTGTGTGTGTAAGGAATAATGGAAAGTAAATATGTTCCTGACAGTCTTTTTCCTGGAAAAGATTAAATCTTACAATTTTATCCTACTATAGTTCAGCTTGATTACAGTTATCTCATGCAATAGGGACTTCTGTGAGCAGAGTTAGAAACATAACTTTACTAAAATTAATAATAAAAACTTAGAACATAATCTGTTTCTAAGTCAAGTTCTGGAAGTATATTCAAAATTATTTTGGTAAGTTACTACTAGAGATAAAATTTAAAATTTTTAGGAAGTTAGAAGATCGTCAATTGTTTGCTAAACAAAAGAAGAAACAAGCTAGTTTTTTGGCTAAGGCCTTTTTGATGAGATAAGTAAGGGATTCTCCTTTATCAATGGCACCACTTGGCAAGCCATGCTGTGGTAGGTGTCCCACATACAAAGTAGAGGAAGATGGGCACGGATGTTAGCTCAGGGCGAGTCTTTCTCAGCAAAAAGAGGAGGATTGGCAGCAGATGTTAGCTCAGGGCTAATCTTCCTCAAAAAATAAAAAATTAAATTAATTCATGGATAACAGCTTACCCTTTGTTGACAGAACAATGTTAACCATTTCCATCCTCTTTAGAGACAAAAATTTAGGATCAACTAAAAAGCCACGGGGTTCTAGATCTCTTGTTTAAGTTTTTAAGCAGTAAAGAAGCACTTGCTCTCTTTTATCAGTATTGCCCAATCTGGGAGAGTTCTGACGGATTTGAAAAAACTAAGTTGCTAGCTTCCTAAAGGTTTATAGCTGGCTCACAGAACCAGAGTTGAAAGGGACTATAATCTTTAAGAGTCTGTTTCTTTTTTGTAAGAAGCAAGGAATTCCATTTAAGTACTAAGTATTAAGTATTAAGGCTTTTTAGTTACTTCCTTCTAACAATGACTAGAGTAGAAACAGAGTAGAAAGAATAACCCTCTTCAATCTCATCAACTCCCAGAAATAACAAAGGTTAACAGTTAGGCACATATTCTTCCAGACTTAGGGAAAATATAAATACATATACATATTATATATGACTTAGGATCAGCATATGAACTAAGGCTATACACAGTAGTAGGTCAAGTGGTATCAAGAGTGAAGGAAGAGAGGGAAAAAAGGAAGGAAAGTCCATCTGCCGTCATTTCTTATCCTGTTCCTATACCATACAGACATTACCAGATAAGGAGCCTTCTGTACATTAGCCCAGACACCAAACCATGCTAAACTTCTAAATAAACAAATGTGTACCTAATTTCAAGTAAACTAAAACCAAACTTTTGACAAGCACTGTCTATACCCTGCAGATTGTCTATAGTTAAAAGCTTTTTAAAAATTACATTGCCAGGGCTTAAATTTGGCTCAGGAGGAAAAAAAAAACACAACATGGATGCTTTTAGAGTATAACCCTAAAAGATCATCTTGTCTCTCTTCATCAGGCCACAGATCAACAGCTGTGAATTTACAGACTGAAAAGAACAGAGGGAAGTAAGGGAATGTTTACGTTGGCCAAAATTTAATACATAATTCACAGCAAATGACCAATAACTTTATGAGAACGTTAAACTAGCTTAAATGAACAGAATCATGGTCAAATAATTAAGAGAAATATCCTTTAGGTAACCTACCAACTATTCAAATTAAAAGCCTGATAAGAACAAAAGGCTCTAAGCAAGAAAAAATAATTTTTAAAATCTCTAGGCTAAAGGCACCTGTACACACACACACACACACACACACGTAAAGGGCTGGTAAATACATAATAAGATGGTAAAAATTTAGATCAGAGTTGGCTTAACCTCCTGGAAATTTTATTTCAATGATCATCCTTTAAAATTACAGAAAAGAGTTACTAATTCACAAAAAAAGTATATATGAAAGGTTTTACATTCCTTTTGAATATCAAAGATTTAATTATTTTATTTCAAATTCATTGTCTAATCATCCTAAACTCTCTAAAACTCTTCTTTGGGCTATTTTTATGCTCATAATTTTGGTTTCTGAAATATAAAAGGGAAATAAACAGTAACTGAATGTTACCTGATATAGTTGTTAAAAGTACATGTAAAATGGCTAGCAAAGTATCAGGAATTTAATAGCGGTATGATCTTAGCAGAGATAAAGCCTGTTTTTTTTTCCACCTGTAAAATGGGTTTTGGGATGATTATATGAGATAACATACCTAAAAGTTGAGCACAGTAAGGTATGCAGGAAGCACTGGATAATCACTAAGTATTTTCTTTCAAACACCCCCTTTCCTCAAATCACAGCACTTTGTATATACCACTGTTACTAAAGCCTTATCAAGTTGGGTTATTGATCTGAGTACCTACTTCTCTTTTCCCAGAAGAGAGAAGCTCTTTGAGGCAAAGATTTCAATTACTTATGATTATATTCCAAGAACAGTGCTTACTATGGCACCCAATAATACCCTCAATGAGCCTGGCAAACTCACAGCAATCCTTAAAAACCAGCCCATGGATTTTCCTCTTCAGTGCAGCTTTCCATGTTCCACTCATGATAATACTAAGAAACCGTTAAAGAGCTTGTGCAAGGCAGCCACTGTGCCATGAGCTCTAAAATGCATGATCACTTTTAAGCCTCAGCACACTGAGTGAGGTAGATCAGATTATTATCCCCCGTGTTTCAGTAGAGGAAAAATGGTGAGATCTAAGTTTAGTAACTCGCCCGAGGTCATTCAGTGAATAGGAGATGGAGCCAGAAATCGCACTCAGTTTCCTTCCTGAGTGATCTTAATAACTATTCTCTATCTCTACCCCTAATAATTAGAATAATCATTTCTTAAGCTCTCTCAGAGTGCAAGGCACTGTGATAAACACTTCAGATGCATTATTTTACTGAATTCTTAATTACCTTAAAGTAGGTACTATCACTATCCCCAATTTATGGATGACAAACTAAGTTAAGCACCCCGCCCAGGGTTACAGAGCTAAAAAGCATCAGTGAATTCAGATCATCTTACCCTGGGACCTGCAGCCAGTACATGTGTTACTTCCTCACCCCATGTCCTGCTTTGTTTCACTCATGCACCTAGGACACACCTGGGTCCTTATGTTTACCGTGAGGCATTGCATCACTCATTTACAAGATGCTCTCCCCTGTGAGGATGTACACTTCCCACTGTATCCCTGCTGTAGCACAGATCTGCACACACACAAAGTGAAGATTCAATAAATGCTTGCAGACCTTATATTTCTAATCAATGCTTTTCAAACTTCATAAGCTGCGATATTCTTTCTTCAAATAAAATATTACTTAGAAGCCATATATTATTAAGAGAAAAAATATGGTCCTGCGTGGGCTAAACAGCCCGGACTCATTTGGCCCTCCACTCAGCCCTCAACAAGTCCACTTACTTCACAGGGGCTCGAGCATAAACCTGAAGCCAGTCAGGAATTTCTGCAGTGTGATATGGATTTGCAGGTACCAGCAGGGACTGGTTTCTTTCAGTTTGCTGAGGCTGGTATGTGACAGGAGGTGGCTGATCATACCGAGGTACACTAGAAGAAAGAATCGACATTTGTTAGGATGAAGGCCCTAAATCTAAACAAGAAATTATACAGAACAAATAACATTTAAGTGTTTTTCAAGGTGCCTCTTGCCCAAACTGAATTCCTTCTACCACCTAAAAAACATACAGGTCTGGCCTTTTTTTTTTCCTGCCATACTATAGATTACATAGCACACTGTAGATTATACACCACGCTATGGATTATACACCACACTATGGATCATATACCACACTATGGATTATATACCACACTGGATCATACGCCACACTATGGATCATACGCCACACTATGGATCATACGCCACACTATGGATCATATACCACACTATGGATTATATACCACACTAGACCATACTATACAATCCACCTTTTCTTGGAAACTAGTAGTTCACTACTGTTGTGATGGACATAAGCCTAAGGTAAACCTTTACATATTTTTAAGAGACTTCTCTCTGGTATTTATTATTTTCAAGGACAACTTCGAGGAGGCTATAAAAAAGATGGAGCTAAATTATAATCTTTAACAGAGGCTTAAAACTGGAATCATAAATTTCAGTACTAACTAGTAATTAGCTGTAAATTTGTTTTGGAAAGGTCAACAGCTTCTCTCAAAATGAGAATGGATGTTTCTTCCCCCTTAAGGCTGAAAAGGGGTTCAGAATGTGGGGTACAGTGGGAGGGAGTGCTGTGCTTGAATAATCCACATTAACTGTACTATTTCCTTTCTGCTTTTACCACCTTAGGAGAGCATATGGGAATCAGAGTTGATTAGAACCTATTTTAAATAAGAGACTTTAAAAAAAAACATGCTTTTAATATGTTCTAACAGCCTATATGTTGGGGGGGAGAGGGCTGTTATATGGGAAAATGCTAAGGAAGGAATTAAACCCCCTGAAGGTTAAAGACTGAATTCTGGGAGGCCAAAATGGTACCTTCTAGATTTGGAGACAAAACTGGAAGGGCTGCCTCCAAATGTAAAGATATGTGTATTAGACAAGGTCATTGCAATACTACACGGGGATTAAAATAAATGTTAACTTAGACTATGATTAACAATTTAAAGATCAATGGGCAAATGGCACTGAATTTTATCTTCAACTCTTCTTTCCTAAGTAGATGCAAGGTGAAATATTCCTGATAGCACCTCGAGAGGTGGGGAAGAACTAAGGCTTTGAAGTCACATGCCTGGGGGGTTTAACCTCAGTCTGGCCACTTACGAGTGGTATGAATGTAGGCAAAAAAAATTCACTTCTCTAAGTTTGTAAAACTGGAATAAATTCCTAACAAAGATGACCGTTCTCAGGATTAAATGAGCTAATACAGTTGTCCCTCAGTGTCTGCAGGCACTTGGTTCCAGGACCCCACAGATACCAAAATCTGTGGATGCTCGAGTCCCTTATATAAAATGGCACGGTATTTGCATAGAACCTATGCACATCCTCCCGGATACTTTAAACCATCTCTAGGTTACTTATAATACCTAATACAATGTAAAAGATATGTAAATAGTTGTTATACTGTATTGTTTAGGGGGCAATGACAAGAAAAAAAAGTCTGAACATGTTCAGTACAGATGCAACCATTGTAGCCCTTTCGATTCATGGCTGATTGAACGCGAGGACACAGAGGGCCAACTGTGTAAGTCCAGAGTTCTGCATAAGGAGTCGCATAATACAGACAACCAAACAGTTTTAATACCACCTATGTGAGCTTAAGGCAGGTGTTTAGTCTCTCCTGTTTAATGTCCACAGTGTCGCTGAGAGAAGCAAATTAACTAATTGTGAAAATGCTTCGTAAACTATAAAATTCTGTAATAATGTAAAGTTAATGATGATGGACAAAAAAAGCAAGCTCAATACACTCTCAATCTGGTTGTCTGGACCACAAAGTCCTCTGCCACCTGGTGACAGCAAATTGTAACCACGTTTGGTTCTTTTCTCCCCCATCATCCTATTCATTCAACAAACATTGGCTGGGCTCCCACTACATGCCCGTCTCTGTGCTGGGTGCTGGGGACACAGCAGGAATCAGCGGTACTCACCCCTGCCCTTGGGTGGGGATCAAGATCAGGTGGGAGGGGGGCTCCGAATTACCCTCCATGTCACAGGCCTGCCAACAGAGGCCAGCAGCTTGCCTGAGATGGTACAGAGAGCAGGAGAAGGGGCCAGGGCCCGACACAGCTATCAGGGTTGCTCTGGTTCTTCTGAAGGGATCACAACCTCAGTTGTTCCATACAAACTAAGTGCTACTAAATGGAATCACTGGGAAAAACTGCTTTTCAAAGTTGAATTAATAAATCCAAATATGTAAATGATTAAAACCACACAATAATGATAAAGCTTAGTTTTCTAGTTAATAATATTAAAATGTATTTTCATAATGATTTTAATGGTTCTAAAAAAATGCGAAACTCTGCTATAACCAAAGATCTGTATTATGCTTGAGGGTACGAAACAACATCTATCAACATGCCAATGGTATTCTACCCATTTTTAATCCTGAAAGGTCAAATGGAGTTAACTGGAAATAGTGCAACCTCATTAGTAAACTAATACTAGTTTGCTGTGTACTTTGAAATCCAGCATCTATTTCACATTTACAGCACACCTCGACTTGGATTAATCACATTTCAACAGTGACAACTGACTACTGTATTCCCAGGGCTACAAGTCTGACCATAAACGAGATCTACTAATAAACCCAGCATCAATCAAAACAGCCCAAAGGATCACGGGCTACATTTATTAAACAGATCTAGATGTTTTGTGCAGTTCCAATTTTTGCTTCTTGCCTGGCAAACATAAGAAAGAAGACACAGAACGTCTGAAATTGAATAAAACAGCAAGATGTTATAATTCAAAAGCGTATTTTGACACATTAAAAGCTAAGTCTGTATTATTTATGGGAATTTAAATGTAAAGAGACACATGTTTTATTTATTTATTTCAAATTCTGGGTATCTGCAACAAAAACATTCTGGCATATTAAAGCAGAATCTGATCATAAGAATACTGATCCTGTTTTTGAGGTTTGTTTAAAGAGAAAAGTTTTTCTTTATTTATTCAAGTCATTCATGACTAAATATACGTCCAGAGAAAAATGTTATAAACTCTGAATAAAGTTTTCAAATATTCAACTTCAGGATGCCTTTCTCTTTGATGAAAACATGAGTTCTAAATCTAGCATTAGACAATCTCAAAACAAGAAGCTGAAAATGAAGCTGGTACTCTACCTGGGAGCACAGGGATGCCTGTATTGAGCCTTCTTATTCGTGTGGTCCACATAATAGGTCCCGAATTCTGACGACTCAACTCGCTCCCATCCTGGAGGGAGTCCTTCTCGCTCAAGAGGATGGCTCCAGTGAGTTGTATTTGTGTTGTGATCTATGTAATATTTTCTCCCTCTCATTGTCCAGTCCACAGACCAGCCAGGAGGAAGGGGCAGGTCTTCAGAACCATGGTTAGTTAAATTTCCTAAAGATGTAGCAGCAGCTCTCCCAATACCTGAGGAGAAAGAGCAAAAGAAGAAATAGAACAATGGTTCAAAACTAAAAAGTATGCCATCTGAGAAACAGTTACAAAATTAACCCTCTTGACTGTACTCTTCTGTTAAAATGCATGATTTTATCGTTAGAAATAAAATTTTTCATAAAATAACCAGTATTACTATTATTTAATTACAAAAAGAGGGAAGAACTAGACTCCCTCTCTGAAATAAGATTTTTTTGGTTGATGCCTCCATTAGCAGGCCATACAAACATTTAACTACTAGCAAAGCTAGTTAAGTATGTATACTGCTAAAGGAAAAGAGAGGAAAAGAAAATTTTACCTCATTCAAGATTTAAGAGTTGACATTTCATATAAAACAGCAAAAATAAACTTATAAAACTATTCCCAGTTTATAATTTCTTAAAAATAATCTGGCTGTACCCTAAAACTATTAAGTAAATTTATCAAGGTAGCAGGGTATAAGGTCAACATACAAACACCAATTAAATATCTATATACTAACAACAATTGGAAACGTAAGTTATACCACTTATAATAGCTCCAAAAAGTTAAATATTTGCATTTAAATCTAACAAAATGCATGCAGGATCGGTATGCTAAACAGTGCAAAACACTGATGAAAGAATAAAAGAAGACCTACCAGGTTAATGGATTGGAAGACTCGACATAGTTAAGATGTCAACTTTTCCTGAAATCACCTAGGTTTAAGGTAATTCAAATCAAAATTCCAACAGGAGTTTTTGCAGATACACAGATATAGACACGCAGACTCTAAAATGTATATGGAAAGGCAAAAGAACTAGAGAAGCCAAAACAATTTTAAAAAGGAAGAATAAAGTTGGAGGACTCATGATACTTGATTTTAAGATTTACTATAAAGATACAGTAATCTAGAGAGTGTGATATAATCAAAAGGACAGACAAATCAGCGTAACAGAGAATCCAGAAATATACCCACAGACACAGAGCGAATTGATTTTTGACAAAGCTGAAAAGGCAATTCAATGGAGAAAGGATAGGCTTCTCAACAAACGGTGTTAGAACAAGACATCCACATGCAAAAAAATTAGTCACAACCTATACCTCCCACCTTATACAAAAATAAACTCAAGATGGATCATATATCTAAATGTAAAATGTAAAACTATAAAGCTTTTACAAGAAAAAGTAGGATAAATTTTTGTGACCTTTCATTAGGCAGAGAGTGTTCACATGATTCTGAAAGTGCTACCCGTAAAAGACGACCCTGATAAACTGGACTCCATCAGAGTTAAAGCATTCGCTCCATCAAAGACACAGTTAAGAGAAAGTCAAGCAAGAGACTGGGAGGAAATATTTGCAAATCACATATTAGACAAAGGACTTTAATCTAGAATATACAAAGAACTCTTAAAACTCAACATTAACAACTGTTTTTTAAAAAATGGGCAAAAGATTTGAACAGGCACTTCACCAAAGAAGATAGATGGTAAATGAGCACATAAAAAATGTTAGATATCGTATTAGCCCTCAGGGAAATGCAAATTAAAACCACAATGAGATGCCAATAAACATCAATGAGAATGGCTGACAAACAAAAAAATCCTGATAATACAAGTTCTGATAAGGATGTGGAGCAACTGGAATTCTCTGACATTGCTGGTGGGAATGCAAACGCTACAGCCACTCTGGAACACAGTTCAATGACTTATAAAGTTAAACATATGCATTGCATATGACATAGCAACTCTATTCCCAAATACTTAACCTAGAGAAATGAAGATTCATCTTTACACAAAAACCTGTATGTGGACGTTTATACTGGCTATATTCATCATTCCCCAAAGAAGAAACAATGCACATGTCCTTCAACAGAATAGATAAACTGTAGTACAACCATATGGGGGAATCTACTCAGGAGTAAAAAGGTACCAATTACTAATACATGCAACAACATGATGAATCTCAAAGGCATTAGGCTGAGTGAAAGGAGCTAGCCTCAAATGGCTATAAATTGTATGATTCCCTTAATATGCAATTATTGCAAAGGCAAAACTACTAGGACAGAAAAGTGTGGTTGTCAGAAAGTAGGGGTGGGGTTAGGGGTTGACTACAGAAGGGGCAGCAGTGAGAAAATTTTGGGGGGTGACAGAAGTGTTCTATAAACTAATTGTGCTGGCATTATGTGGATCTATACATACACTAAAACTCACAGAACTCTGTACCTTAAAAGAAAGTTAAGTTTACCATATGTTATTTGGGGGAAAAAAAAGAATAATCTGGCTGTGTAGTTTTATTCTCACACAAGAATAGTAATAACGAGGGCTGACCCCATGGCCAAGTGGTTAAATACGCCTGCATTCCACATCAGCAGCCTCGGGTTCACTGGCTCAGATCCTGGGTATGGGTCTACACACTGCTCATCAAGCCATGCTGTGGTGGCATCCCACATAGAAGAAACAGAAGGACTTACAACTAGAATATACAACTGTGTACTGGGGCTTCGTGGAGGAAAAAAAGAGGAGGATTGGCAACAGATGTTAACTCAGGGCCAATCTTCCTCACCAAAAAAAAAAAAAAAAAAGTACATGAAAAAAACAATAGTAAGAGTGTATAACCAATGACCCCAAAACTCAACAGCTTAAACCAAGACTCATTTAGTTTACAAGTCTCTGGTTAATGATACAGGCTGAGCTTTCCTTGTTGCTGTATCAAGATAACTGATGTGAGGCCCCATGATGATCCAATCTCCATTCTTCTCTGACCTACACTGCTCCTTTTCTATCCCTAGACTTCACTATGCTCCAGCTATGCAGGCCTCCTTGCTGTTCTCAAACCCAGCAGGCGTGGGCTGTTCACTCTCCCTAGAATATTCTTGTTTCAGATATCTGCTTGGCTCACTCCCTCAGCCTCTTCAAGTCTCTTCTCAAATACTTCAGTGAAGCTTCCTCGCACTATTTATTGCAATCTACCTCTCCCAGCTTCCACTCCCCTGTTCTACTTTTTTTGGTGTCACTTTAACCTTCAAACTTATAATCTTTGTTTGCTCATCATCCTTCTTGTCCCACAAGAAGGGAAGATGCACACAGGGCAGGAATCTTTGTTCTGCTGACAGACCTCTAGAACAGTGTCTGCAGAATAGAGCACACACTAAGTGTTCAACAAATAGACAACACTATGAAGACAGTATGGCATTAGTGGAGGAGAGGTGTAAAGATCAATGAAACAGCACAGGGAACCCAGAAACAGACTCATACAAATATGCCAACCAATTTTAGACAAAGTTACAAAAGTAATTCAGAGGAGGAAATACAGCCTTTTCAATAAATGCTACTGGTGCAATTGGACATCCATAGACAAGAAAAACCTTGACCTAAATTTCACACCTTATGGTAGAATTAACTCAAATGGATCATACTTCAATATAAAACATAAAACTACAAAACTTTTAGAAAAAAATATACAGGAGAAAATCTTTGGGATCTAGGGCTAGGTGCTTAGACTTGACACCAAAAACAATCCACAGAAAGAAAAATTTATAAATTGTATCTCATCAAAATTAAACACTTTTGCTCTTTTGTGAAAGTCCACATGAAGAGGATGAAAAGAAAAGCTACGGACTGGGAGGAAATATTTGCAAACCACATACCCAACAAAGGAGTAGTATCTCAAATATATAAAGAACATCCAAAACTCAATAATGAAAACACAAGCCAATTAGAATATGGGTAAAAGACACAGACATTTCACCAAAGAGGATATACAGATGGCAGATAAGCATATGAAAAGACATTTAACATCATTAGCCACCAGGAAAAAGCAAATGAAAACCACAATGAACTATCACTACAAATGCAACAGAATGGCTAAAATAAAAACCAGGGCTGATACCAAATGCTAGTGAGGATGCAGAGAAACTGCATCCCTCACACACTGCTGTTAGGAAAGTAAAATGGACAATCACTCTGGAAAATAGTTTGGCAGTTTTTTATAGAACTAAACATGATTACCATACAACCCAGCAACCACACTCTGAGGCATTCATCCCAGAGAAATAAAAACACATTCACACAAAAACCTGTACATAAACAAATGTTCATAGCAGCTTTATTCACAATAGCCAAAAACTGAAAACAGCCCAGACCCTTCAACAAATGAATGGGTTAAACAAACTGTGGTACAGACAGACACACCATGTTATACTACTCAGCAACAGAAAAAGAGGAACTACTGATACATACAGCAACTTGTATGAATCTCCAGGGAATTATTCTGAGTGAAAAAAGCTAATCTATCTCAAAAGGTTACATCCTGTATGATTCCATTTATATAACATTTTTTTAATGACACAATTTTAGAAATGGAGAACAGATTAGTGGTTGCTTGCCAAGATCAGGAAGGGAAGTGGGCGTGGTTATGAAAGGGCAAACAGAACGGATCCTTGTGGTGGTGGAACTGCTCAGCGTCTTGTCTAAGGTAGTGCATACACAATCTACATGGGATAAAGTGTAAAACTAAAAACATACACACACAAATGAGCTAGGGTAAAACTGAGGAAGATCTAAGGTGATGGGCGTATTGTATCAATGTCAATATCCTGGTTGTGTTACATACTATAGTTTTGCAAAGCGTTACCAATGGGGGAAACTGGGTAAAGTGTATGGGGGATCTCTCTGCATTATTTCTTACAACTGCATATGAATCTACAATTCTCTCGATAAAAACTTCAGCTAAAAAAAGGAGAGTGGTATAATTCCTCGATTCAATGTGCATGTAAGAACTGCCCAAAGTGGCTGAGCTAGAACAAGAACAGCAAAGAAAGAAGAGGAGATAAGAACAGAGCACTGTGAAAAACCAGCTAGCCCAAAACACTATGCCAATAATTTCTACTTTTCCCTCCACAACCCCCACCTCTCTGGCAAGCACAGGAGATGATTTCAAATAACTGGCACAGAAAAACCTAATTTATTCAATAATGTATAATAAAAACAGCAAAACATCAATCTATAAGAAAAATTAAACAGGAAAAAAGGTAAAAACTTTACTGAAAACACATTCAGAAAAATGTCCAAAAGCAGAGAAAAAATGCAACTAAATATTCTGCCATAAATTAAAACAGAAAAAAGAATGAAGCAATCAACTTTCTGAAGGAAGACCAAAAAGAAGAAAAGCAAGAATCCAAAACATGAAACGGTAAGACAACAGAGATAACAGGCATGCTCAGGAAAGAAAGACAGAGACAAAAAGTGGAACAACAAACACGCAGTGTTTGCTACGGTGGAGAGACCTGGCAAATCGTAAGTAAGTGAAAAAGGTTAACATCACCAATAATGTCATATAGATATCATGTATCTCCCTATACATGATACAATGAGGACACTTCATCTCTGTGGTAGTCTTTCCAAAAACCAATAAACCCAGTCTAATCATGAGAAAAACATCACACAAAATCCAAATTGAGGGACGGTCTACAAAATATCTGACAAGTATTCCTCAAAAGTGTCAAAGTCATAAAAAACAGGAAAAGACTAAAAAATTGCCATAGACCAAAGAACACTAAGGAGACATGATAACTAAAAGAAAAGTGTTACTCTGGATTGAATCCTGGAACAGAAAATGGACATTAATGAAAAAACTGGTGAAATCTAAATAAGGCTTGGAGTTTAATTTAAAAAACAACCCTGAGTTCATGAAGATACTAAAAACAAAAACTCATTGGTTACATTTGGAGGTGGCTACATTACCAATTCATTATTCTGAAAAATAGTAAACAAAGGGAAAGATCTAGCATTTATCCTGTCTTTCTTATATGAACAGAAACCAAATTATTGATAAAACAAAGTATTTCATTATAGAATTCCACCTAATACAGAAGAAATGACAGAAGTAAGTATCATCATTGGCAAAACCTAATGAAATACTGGATCTGGCCAAGGATCATGAGTGGCTGCCAAACCAATAGGAAAAGGCTGACGGAGAAATTCATGATGGATGAAATGGGCTGACATATGATCCTACGATCAATTCTAACATCACAAAAGGAGAAATCAATCATTATGTGTCTCTGGAACTGATGCACAGAATGTACATAACACCACCTATGAAGTATTCTGGCAAAAAGGAAAATGTGAGAAAGAAAACAAACGAAATCACTCTTACTCAGTACCCTTTGGGAAAAAAGGTATATATTTCTTAAACAGAGGATGACTATAGAACAAAACAAAGCTAATAAGCCTTTTGGTGAAACTGACCTTGGCTTCTGTCAAACTGCAACTGAAGGTTTATTTAATAAGCATAGCTTAAGCAACTTCCGTAAAGAGAAAATATTTAAACAGAAAAGAAATAATGTACTAAAGACACACACGTAACAAACAACTTTAAAATCACATTGTGTAAGCATGCAATGGCTTTATACTTTCTCATATTTCCATCACTAAATATGTTGTACTACTAGCCACAACCAAGAACAGCAATTAAAAAAGAAATCACAGTCAATTCAATGTACTCATATTGAGTTACTTATAAGAACCATAACATTTTGGCATGACAGAGGGCTCCCTGGAAATATATAAAAAGATTTTTAAATACAGCACTATTTAAAAAAAACTATTACAGTAATTAAAAACTGTACAGGCTTAAAGAGTATTGAAGTTTGTGACAATTTCATTCATCTGCTTAGAAAATCCAAATTTTCATATACTGAAGTTGCCTAAATCTAGAAACACATGTACTTTTATATTTAAACAATATTAGGTACCAAACATCAGGCTTAAACCATGATAACCTTCAAATTTATATTTAGAGGTAACACGAAGACCTCTCTGCAAAATCTCGTTTCCAGAAACCCTGACAATTTGATAAGGGAACTATGAGTTCTTAAAGTTCCAAACAGGCTCATCAGCTTTACCAGTGCCATATAAAACCATGATTCCTAACCTTTCCAGAGATATCCATAAACAGTTTATTTAGTTTCATGACACAGTCCACCTGTACTCTCTGAAAGTGCCATGTGCACTAAACTTTTTTCAAACTATCATTCGGGATAATTTTATAAAACCAACTGAGAGATGAATGTACAATACAAAAAGATTGGAAACCACTATCTAAAGCATAAAACATTACTAGTAATAAAATAGGTCTAGCAGACAAAAAAAAAACAAAAGCTATAACATCAAGCTCTAACACACGAGATCTCCACCAGAAAGCTGAAACTTCAATAACCAAACACACCATTTGGATGAGATATCTGACATCTGCCCAAGCTCAAAAATCCTCGCTCCCTAATTGTAGTAGCCACAGAAAATAAAATGGAATCTGGAACTCTAATGGGTCTACAAGCTCCAGTGTGTAAACAGATACTAAACAATTATAGCCCACGTTATAATCAAGATGCTGATAAAGAGATCTAAGCATTTTTAAACCAAGTCAACCACCTTTTCTCCTCCTCTGCAAAATGATTACAAATAAAGTTGTGTCCCTAAAGATTATTAACCCCTCTTCAAAATATGATTCTGGTTAACTAAATATTTATGCATTTCCTGAAGTAAACAGAATTCCAGTATTTTTCTGTAAAGCCTGACACTTTGCAGTTTGATTTTTATAACTTGATTTCTATAGTCATCTTTAAAAATAATTTTAAAGTTTGTTATTTAACACTGTGTATATCTAAATTATTTAAGTGCAAAACAAAGGAATTCGATCTGCCTTTGGTATTCCAACTAAAGACTTCCTGTTAACAGCAGGATTTCTTCCTTTGGCACAGACAGTGCCTGACTGGTACGTTGGCCGATAAGTTAAAGGTCAAATTTCACAACTAAACGGAGAACTTGCTAGCCCCTAAAACCCTTTCAGGTACTAGACAACTTGTTTTTGTGCTTAACCCTTGAGACCTGGTGTTTCCCAAAAGTCTAAGTAATAACTAATTGGCAGGAATTATGACACTCACTGTCATTACAAAATTACTTTCTTCCATATCTTTTTTATGCTTATTACATTATTAACAGTAATAAAATTTAAAACTCAGGAAAATAAATCTGTCTATAGCACATCCTTACCCTCCCACAAACTTACTTTCTCCTTTCCATCCACTCAAATTCCTTGAACTCTCTCCAGCATAAATCTTGAAAACAAGTCTTTTCAAGATGAATTCAAGAAACTTCCAGCTATTGTCTCATATTCAGATTTTTTTCCTTCTGGAAAAGACAGTTGTTAGACCTTTCTGTTTGGTTAATAATTGGTTATTAATCTTTCCCTGCCACTTAAAAGACTCCTTCAAAGAACTACCGTTCTTTCCAAAAAGGTAAAACATTAAATCTTATTGCCCTGATATAAGGTTACCATGAGAAATTTCTCAAGTATGTATCACTGCTGTAATAAATACAAATCTTTCTTTAAAATGACTTTCTTTAATTTGAAGAAAGTATCCAATTAACTGTATTTCACTTCTAAATCGTGATTATAAAATTGTTTCAAAGTCTATCTTTAAACTCACAAAAACTATATCAGATTGCTCCTGAGAGGATCAGTAGAAATTTAGTTCTTACAGTATTTCCTCAATGATATTTTGCAAATCAGAATTTTAAAACAAGATTTTAACTTGGTATTACTAATTCTTCATAATTACATCAGGCAGAAAAGTGTTAGGAGCTATCGATGATGTCTGCAATATAAATACACATGGGAAAAGTGAGTGGAACGGACAACAATCTGTATTAATGATAAAGAGACTGTTATAAGCTATTACTCCTGCTGCCCTTCAGTTACCAAAACCGTCCTAAGACTCCAGACTTGAAATCTCTGGAGATTTCATTCACTTTTTCAACTATTCATTTTTGGAGCACCCGCTGTGTAGCCAGGTGCTGTTAATCCTATCTGCCTCTTCTCTTTCCTTCATCCCTCAACCCCATTAGTGGCCAAGTCCTATCAATTCAGATGCGTCCCACTTCTCCCCTTTCCAAATGTCCCTAGCCTAGGTCAGGTCTTCATTAACATTTAAAATATTAACCACCTAACATGCACCAAATGTAAGATTATGAAGTCACTGAAACTACTCACAGCATATAACATTAAGCAACTCATCCAAATAAAAGGCAGGGAGATCAAAGTGTACAGAGTACAATCACATCAAAGTAAAAAAGGATGTCCTGGGAAAAGATGAAAGAAATAACTAAAATACTAACAATCTCTGCTGTGATGCTCTATTTTCCCGCATTTTGCAAATTTCCTACAATAAGCAGATAGTACTCCAAAAGAAAATATAAATGAGCTTTATTTTAAAAACTATTTTGGTTGGATAACAAATTATTTCTGAGGTTTAAAACTACACAATATTAGAAAGAGCCAAAATAAACACCGAAGGATGCAACTGTCTAATCCTTTAAGGTGGTTCTTTAAAAAAAAGGCACTCACACATGCTCATTACAGTATTTCTATATGCCTAGAAAACCTCTCCTCTTTAATGTGCCAATGAGACTCCAACATCAGCTTTCACAAAATAAGCTGCTATTAGCACCTATTCCATGCTATTCCTCAATTTTCAAAACTTTAGTGATTTACTTTTTCCCAAATCTATAATTAAATCTCACTTTTCCTTCAAAAGCATCATAGATTTGCCCTTTCTTCTCCAATACCACTAGCACCTGCAGTCCCCTTTTCTCTAGGAATCTATCCTGAGTACAACCGGTAAACTAACCTTTAAACACTGCTTTCATAAAATTACTTGTCTTTTTGAAATCTGCCATGGCTTCTGCTTGACTCAAGTTTAAATCATGTTGTTGAACCACAAATCTCCATTCCATCTTATTTCTTCCAACTAGGCAGAACTACAGAGTTCCTTAGATTCACATCATGCCTACTCTGTTTTCACTGGGCTATTCTCAATTTTCCACCTAACATGCCCTTCTTCTGCCCATTAATCTAAAATCCAAGCTGGAAACACAGATCACGTCCTACGTCTTGCACAAACCACTCTCTAAGTATTCCAGCCTACCCTGATCTCTCTCTTCTGACTCCCTATTGCACTTACAGTCAGTACTGCAAAGTGTAACAACTAATTGTTTTGTGATTATTTTGCAAATAGTGGTTTTGTTCCCCCAACTAAAGCACCAGAGGGTAGATATCAAGGAGGTCAGGGAAAATGCTAGACACATAAATGATTAATATTAACTGAATGTTTTCTACACTCAAAATACTCAAGTGCTAAACTGTTTCTAAGTCACCTTATTTGAAGTCTCACGGGCCAAAAAAGTAAATGTCTCACATACTTTTTATGTTTATCCTGCCAAAATTTAAAGGCTTCAACTAACTAGGAAAAAACAATCAGATGAGAAAGTTTAATTTTCAGCTTGCATCAGTTTATCTAACATAATCCAGTACTTTAGGAATAAAGTAGAACTATCTATTTCTCCTATCTCTTCTGCTCCTTGTACAAGTATTCACAAGTTAGCAAATATGGAAAACGGATTTTAAAAAATTATATGGCTAAAACTTTTGCCCATTCCAAAAAGAACAACAAAAACACATGCTTAACACACTACTAACCACTTGACAATAAGGCTTTTTGACCAACTTGAAAAATAATTACTGAACTCTGAGAACAGTTTTGTTAAGAGACCCAGTGCAGGTTCTAGCTAAGTAATGATGCAGTTGCCCCTGGTATCACCCACCGTGCCCACTTCTCCCTAACTTTCCTTTCCAGGTGCTAAGTCCAGTTTCTCTGAAAAGCTAACCTTCCCATTCTACAAAGTCTTAGATGCAGTCCAACCGGAGACATTAAATTCTCTAGCTTTTCAAGGTTCACAGTGCTAACAGTCTTACACAGCCTTCAGATAAGTACCAAGTTTCAATAAAATGAGTTAATAAAATAGACGAACATAAAATTCTTTCACTCAGCATAGGTTAATAATAATTTGCAAGGTGGCTTAGCAAGACTGGCAAAATGGGAAGTATTCCTCTAGGAGTATCTGTTGGCTTCCCAGGAAAACCCAGAAAAGAGCATCTTTTTAATTAAGTGTAAATAAATCTAAACTAATGTAGTATTCGTAATTTTAAGTTACCTGAAGTATGCCTCCCCTGACTCTGCGGCACTCTTTGGAAGAGATCATGGTTGTATTCGTAATATCTGTAGTCTTCAGGCGCACGATCTCCAAGTGGGCGCCTTCTCTGACCATCAAAATAATTATCTGAATAATAATATCGGGAACCAGAGTCTCCATTTTCAACAGCAAAATTAACTTCTGTTAAAAATGACTGAGAAGAGCCATATTCCCTAGGGACATCTGCTAGACTCCTGGCAAGGTAAGAAGGTGCAGATAATCTGTTGCTTTCTCTTCTCATTATTTCATGGGGTGTTCTTTGAATTGGAGTTCTAAGGAAACTCTGGTTTCTTGAAACCATTCCATCTCCAGGAGCTGAAAAGGCATTAGCGCTTGAATCTGGAAGACAGATATCAGTTCGCCTTGGAATTGTTGGACCGTGCCGGATGAATGAAGGCATGAGATCTATAATAAAAGAGTAAAATGACCATTTCAATAAGTAATAAATACACCTTCCAAAAGCTGTTCATTTACATATCACCCCCAAACACAAAATTTCAATCGACTTACGAAAACACAGTTTAAATTTTTGATTTAAGATAAGTTTATTTTAAAATTGAGGCTGATTAATATTTTCTTACTCAAATGAATTTATAATTTGTGTGAATGTATGTGTAAGCTCAGTCAGAATCAAACGTATTCTGCATACTACCATACATAATATGATAACACGCCAATAAGTGTAACTATGACTTACACATTAATAAAACACGAATAAATGTGTAAAAATAGGAAACAATCTAACAAATGAATACACAGTTACCAGCATAACTTAATATATTTTGTTTTGTTGATTTCACTTTATTTTTGAAGTTTCCAAAAATCTTTCTTCAAGCAAACACTACTTCAAAAATGACAAAACATAATGTTATTCCCTACACAGGAAAACGTGAATTCCTTTAAACAGATTTTTTAATTATTAACCTGGTCTTCCTACTTTTGGCATCACGTAGCACTGATACAGTCACCAAGAGCTGCAAAG
Source organism: Equus przewalskii (assembly GCF_037783145.1). NCBI lineage: Eukaryota > Metazoa > Chordata > Mammalia > Perissodactyla > Equidae > Equus > Equus przewalskii. The sequence continues at coordinate 183,812,414 of NC_091831.1, forward strand.
CCAAAAATTTAGCTACGAAAATTGAAAAACAAAACGATGTCGTTTCAAAGAGGCACAGAAACGTTCCATCAGTTCAAACGCTGATGTTTGCACTGTGGCTCCTCTAAGAACCAGTAATTCAACACAGAAGATAACACTGGAACGACGGCTTGCAAATTCCAGAGCTTCTGAACCAAGAAACTAGCGCAGACATCCCCGCGTAGGAAGCCAGCGCCTTCCAAACACGAAGACACCCGGATCCGCAGGCGGTCCAGTCAGCCGCGAGCCGCGCAGCGCCGCGGCCGGGGACAGGCTCCCGCCTGACGAAGCGGGAACACGGCACCCCCGCAGCGACGCGCTCACAGGGTGGCGAACGTATTTCGTGATTTCAGGTAACGCTTAAGAAACTTCACTCGCGGCGAACCGCGAGCTATCGTAAACTCAGTCAAATCCCTCAGAAAATGTGTAACTGAAAATAAACTGTGGAAGAAACGCTTAAAAACCCCGTTTCCGGTCACGACGCGCCGGTCCGAGGACTCGCCGCGCCAAGCGCAGGGCCGCCGCCGAACCGGAGCCGCGGCCGCCGGAAGCGCTCCGCCCGCGGCCGAGCCCGGGGGCCCGCGAGCCGCGTCCAGCGACGGGTGAGCTAACGCCGAGGCCGCGGGCCCGCCGCCTCCGGGAGGAAGGCGCGCCGGCCCACGCGGGACGCAGGGCGGGAGGCCAGTCCGCGCGCCGCACGGCGCTCCCCTCCGCGCGACCGGGGGGCTGCGAGCGCTGCGGCCGGGGTCCCGGGCGCTGCGGGGACGCGGGGCTCGCGCGCACGGCGCTGGCCGGTGCCTCCGAGGTCTGAGGACCGCATGGGCGGCAGCTGTCCCCTGGGAGCGCGCCCGCGACCCCGGCAGCGCGCGCCACACGGGCCGGCCCGGTCCCCACAGCCGCTGCGACGGCCCCGGGCCGCGCACTCGGCGGGCCCGCCGGCGTCCGGGCGGGAGGACCTCAGTCCCCGCGTCCCCGCGGCGCCCCCGAGGCCCTCCCCCCCGCGCGGCCGCGCCGCACTCACTGCGCAGCAGGGGCGACGTCTCCTTCTTCACGTACTTCCCCTGCACCTCGGCCGGCTTGCGCGCCTCGCCCTTGGTCTTCTTTCGGGACAGCATCCCCGCCCGCCCGCGCGCCGCCGCCGCCGCCGCCTCGCCACCCGGGGCCCCGCAGGGCCTGCCGCATGGTCGCGGCGCTACGCGCGCCGGCCGCCGCTCCGTCGCCTGTCAGTTCCTGCCCGGAAGTCTGCCCGCCCCGCGACGCGGCCCGAGGCCTCGGGGCCCGCAGCCCCGGCACGCCCCGCCGGGCCCATGGCCGCCTCGCCGCCGCCGCCCGCGTCCTCCCGCTGCCGCCGCCGCCGGGAATTCTGGGAACCTCGACGCCGCCGGGCGCCGCCGCCCTCCCCTTCCCCCCGCGCCCCTCCCTCCCCCCTGACCCCTCCCCTCCGACCCTCCCCTCACACCCCTCCCCCGTCCCCTCCCCTCACACCCCCCTCCTCACACCCCGCCCCCTCCCCGCCGACCCTCCCCGCCCCTCCCCGCCCCTCCCCCGCCCCTCTCCACACCCTCCCAGGCTCCCCCGCCCCCGCGGCGCCGGGCTGCGGGCCGCGCGCACAGCTAACCGGCTGCCCTGCCGAGTCCCCGGCGCTGCGCGGCCGCCGCAGGCTCCTCAGCGAGAAGCGGCCTGCGGGCGGCGGAGGGCGGAGGAGTGAGCGCGGGGCGGAGCCCTTCGCCCACAGGTTTCCTCAGGCCTCGGGCGCCGGGCCGCCCCGGGACGCTGAGCGGGCCCTCGGGGGATGCTCGGCGGCGAACGGCCCCGACGACGCCGAGGGCGCAGGTGGGGCCGCCGCCCGGCGAGAGGCCGGGGCCTCTGTCTGGAAGCGGGAACCCAGCTCGAGTGGCGACCGTGGGCCCGTCCCCCCCGTCCGCCGGCGCCTCCTGTGAAGGGAGGCCGAGGACAGAGGCGAGACGGAGTTCCTGCTGCCCTGGGCTCAGTAACTCGCTGCAGGCCTGGGGTGTCGTCGCCCTCGCCGCACACCGAGCAGCCGCGTGTTTCCTCCTCGAGCGAAGCACCGCAGCCTGAGGAGTTGAGGATTTTGAGCAGTAGAGGGCAAGACGGGGAGCGCTCGATGTAAAACCGACCTTACTTTCATCGACATAACTCGGCAGAGCTGCCAGACGTACAGAATGGCCTTGGGGAAGCGAGAGGGGCCCACCCTAGGGACAGGTGAGGGCCTCATCCCGGAGGGTGCTTTTCCCGAGATGGGAACGGCGCGCAGGAGCCTAAGACCGTTAAGAAGGGCCAGAGTCTTCTGCCGCCCCAGCTTCGGAGGAGGGGCAGGTTTTGTTTTGCCATGAACGCGTGCTGTCTGGTCTCCGTCTTTGCGGATGCTGTGTCCAGAGTTCTCACAGTCATTCAGTCAGCAGCGAATCCGGAGCTCCCGCGGGGCCAGGCGCTGCGGCGGATACTTAGGATAGAGCAACAAGCAAACCCCACAAGAAGCCCTTCCCTCACTGGGACGAGACAATAAAGGACAATGAGTAAAACATACTATGTTGCGCTGCTGTAGGAGCCGAGGTGTAAGTACAACAAGACACAGAGGGTGAGCGGCTTCCCACAGTGTGGTAGGATGACCGGAGAAGGCTCATGAGGAGCAGACACGAGTTAGGTGACAAAGTCAGGAGACTGGCTCTGGAGGAAGAGTAATCTAGGCAGAAAGAGCAGCAAGTGCAAAGTCACTGCAAGTCCCCACCGTCTGTCAGACTGGGGGACCTGTCAGAAGGTCTGTAGCTGGAGCAGAGGAGGCGAGTATGGGAAGTGAAGTCAGGCAGGTAGCTGGCTGGGCACCTAGGGCCTTGCAGGTCACTGTAAGGAATCTCACTTTGAGCAGAGCAGTGACTTGATCTAATTTAGTGTTTTCATAGGATGCTGTGGAGGCTGTGCTGAGAGTGGAGTCATAGGAGCAAGGGTGCAGTAGGGAGATAGAGGCTATTGCTGGCTAGGCCCAGGGTAACAGCCATGGAGATGACGAGAAGTGGTCATGTTTTGGACATATTTTAAAGACAGAGCCAACAGGATTTGCTGCCAGATTGAATATGGAGTGTGACAGAAAGAGAAATCAAGGATCACTCCTATGGGGTGTGAACCTGATAGAACAGAATAGAGCTCAATAGAACAACGCTAAGAACTTCAGAAAAGCAGTGACTTGTTCCGGTGGTTCAGATAAGAAGGACCATAGTGTGGATGGAGAAGAAAGAGTGATGAGACATAAAGAAAGAGAAAACCAGGTGTTGTTCCAGATAGGGCGTGAAGGTGGGAGATGAAGGAGGGAAGGGAGTGCCGAAGAAGTGCCCAGCTTCTGCCCAGGGCTTACCTCAGAAGGATGAGAGAATACAAGGATGTCCGGACCTTGTTAATAAAGCCAGCTAGTCACACCTGGGGTTTTCCCAGAGCCTGAAACACAGGATACCTTTCACATTCATGGGGGAAAGAATCATAGATTTTTATAGTTGGAGAAGAATTCTGGGATCAGCCAGGCTAACTTCATTTTATCAATGTGGAAACACAACTAGACAAATTGAACGTTTTGCTTCAGATTGTATTCCTGGTTAGTGGCAGACTGGTCTCAGAATTGGAGTTTTCTATTCCCATTTTGGGCCTTTTTTTGCCACGGCACATTAAGAATCTCACTAATGTGAGTCCAGACTGTTTCTAACACAGTTGTTTTGAAAGCCATCCATGTTCCCTGAAAAGTACTCCCCTTTTCAATGCTATTCCAATTCTTTGAATTACAGCAGAAAGAAAGCCTCAATTAGGTGCTCTTTTTAAGAGCTATAATTTGCCTTTTTATCCAGGAGGGTGCATTCCAGAATCAACAGTCTGCAGGCAGTCTCAGCAGTAGCAATGCAGAGCAATATGTGAATTTTGAATCCAAATCCTTAAATGCAGTGCTTGGAATTCACATCCATTTTGTAGAAATTCCTAGACTCCTGGGAGTTTTTATTAAGGAACCAGATTTTGCAGACATTGCTTTTGATAAGACTAATACTATGTTACACAATAGAGATACTTTTCCCCTTGCAGTTGTGTTCTCAGTGGACAAAATTGACAATTAGGGAAGCTACTCATGTCATATCAACAACGATTTTTTATTAATTTAGCCTTAAAATTTATTTTAAATGAGGCAACAAGGTTTGACTCTGGGCTGACCTCATACCTCTCTGGGTCTGAGTTTTCTTATCTGAAAATGAAGAAATTGGATTAGTTGATTTCCAAAGTGTCTTTCAGCCCGACAGTTTTCTGCCACATAGGCAGAAGGAAATATACGAAAATAAAGACAGTTACCCTAGTAGGACAATAGGCATATAGATGATGTCCCTTCTTTAAAAATGTTTATCTTTATTGCTATGTTTTCATGAAAAAACTGTTAAAGTGTTAAAATATCAGCATTATATAAAACCATCATTAGCATAAAAATAAAATTTCATGCCAGATTGCTACTTTCAAAGAGAGCCAAGGTTCTTATGCTATTTTTACTTTGTCTTGCTTGAAGCGTGTAAAATTTGAAAGGGTGAACTATCTCATAAAGGATTGTCCAATAAAGAACCAAATGGAAATAAGCCGTAAGATTTGAAAAATGAGGAAAAAGATAACAGAAATAGACTCTATACAAGAAGCCCAATATCCTGAAAATGTGAGTTCCAGAAAGAGAGAATAGAGAAAATGGAGAGGACATCATCAAAAAGTAATACAAGATATTTTTTCAAAGATGAAGGAAAGGGATTTCCTAATTGAAAGGGTTTCCAAAGTACCCCTCAAAATTAATGAAGAAAGATCCATGTGTCAATGCGACATTGTGAAATTTCAGAACATTAGGGATAAAAAGATCCTAAAAGCTTCCCGTGAAAGCAAAAGTCAATTATACAGGAATGGGAATAGACTAGCATCAGATTTTTCATTACCAAGAGAGACTACTATAAGACAATGGAACAAAGCCTTTAAATGAGTGAGGGAAAATCAGTTTCAGTTTACAATTCCATGTCCATCCAAAATGTCAATCAAAAGCAAAGGGAGAATTAACACATTTTGGGGCATGAAGGGACTCAGAAAGTGTACATCTCATATATCCCATCCCGGTAAGTTACCAGAGGATAAGTTCTAACAGAATGAGAGAATAAGCACACACACAAAGAGAAAACAAAATACAAACAGGAAAATAAGGATTAAAGAAATAGTGACTCTAACTCAGGAATGTAATGAAGTCTCAGCATCACAGCTGTACAGCTGGAACTCAGTCAATCCAGACTGGAATTGAATTTAAGAGCACTCTAGGAGGAAGAACCTAGGAAAAGATGAATTTAAGAAATTTGTACAATTTGCAACAAATTAAGAAGATGGTAAAGGCTGAAGACTCAAGGAAAAAGGAAAGGAAATGAACCATGAAAAACTTGGAGGTCTCCAGCCTTGTATCCCTTCTGAAAAGATCAGCTTGAGGGTGAAATCCAACAACCAATGGATTAATCAGAATTTAAAACTTGGGATTGGAGAAGTAGTTGAAAATGTCTGGTAGCAAGCATTAAATACATTTTAATATAAAAAAGCCTAAACAATTGCAGGAATTAAGATTTTTAGAAATCCACTTTATCTTGTGTTTTCCCATGTCACTACCTCTTTATATTTTTTTAATTTAAAGAGCTTTAGTATCATTAAAAACTTAACCCAAATCATGCATTTAGTTAAGACACGTCTGAACAGGACATTAAATATCAAGATCCTTTGCCTTTGGCTGGTGATGCTGTTTACCTCATGCTGCTCAGGACTGAGGAACTAGAAATAACATGTAGACAAAGAGCAGATTCAGGGGAGTGAGGAAATGGGAGGGCATGGACAGGAGGTTGTGGTCAGAGGGGAATTTCAAGAGTTGTAAATGATAAGTTACCAGGTGTGACTACATCAGCCACTAGTTAGAATAGAGGTAGAGGTAGAAATGATAGAATTGAGAAAGTGAAGGAATGGGAAGGCAGCATGTCAGAAGATATGGAATTTGGTAAAAAACAAACTATGAGCCATTGGAAAAGGATGAAGGGAGTCTCCCGGAAATCAGTAGAAAAGGAAGAGGAAAGGATAGTACAAATAAAAGGCATAAAAATAACAGATTTCTTCCTTATGATTCATGTATTACTCAGAGGCCTCCAAATTCCTAGAACTTCTGTTTCAAGTCACTTAGTAGTAACATTCAAGTATTCTATTTCTCTGATGTGCTTCACTGTTAAATTCACAGGGCTATTGGACCTCTAAACAAATTGACGTTCTGAATTTCCCTAACAGTCTCCTTCAAATTTAGAGCATGTATAGACTTGCATGCCGGGGCCAGACTCTCTCATACAGGATTAGTTAATAAAACTGAATGATCATATCGGGTAACCAAGACAACTGCCTTAATTATATAGTATCATCGATCTTTCAAAGTGACAACTTTGATGATGTTTCTGATTTGGGATTACAATGACTGAGGATGTAGAGGGAGAAAAGGAATTTCAAGGTACTTTACTGTCTCCATTTCTCTCACCACATAAACACACATCATCCCTTACATAAAAACTGCTCCCATTAAATCCTAAACTTTATTGGATTCTAATAGTAACATTAATAACTAATATATTACACTAGTGAGTGTAATATGAGGATCCATGGCTAGAACAGTCCAGATAAAGGACAATCACTATAGCTTTTGTTATGAATATGGAGAAGTTCTTTCTTCCAGGATCAAGTCAGTGATTGATCTCTCATGTGAATATCCTTATAGTTGAATCTCTGAGTGTGTTTCATTTGGATTAAACTCTTAGAAGCAGAATCTCTGATTCAAAGAGTGTCGCAGGCTAAATAATGGCATCCCAGAGCTGTCCACATCCTACGCAAAATCTGTGAATATGCTAACATGGTAAAAGCAACTTTGTAGATGTGATTAAGGATCTTGAAATGGGGAGATTAGTGTGGATTTTCCAGGGTGGGCCCAATGTAATCACAGGAGTCCTTATAAGAATAGAAGTAGACAATGTGATGATGGAAGCAAGAGATTGGGGTGATGTGAGGAAGGAGCCGTGTGCTAGGCAATGCAGGAGCCTCCAGAAACTGAAAAAGCTGGAAATTTATTCTCCTTTCAGAGCTTCCAGTAGGAACCAGTCCTGCTGGCACATGGACTTTAGCCCAGTAAGGCTGCTTTTCGTGTGTGTGTGTATGTTTATTTTATTGAAGTCATAATAGTTTATAACATTGTGAAATTTCAGTTGTATGTTATTATTGGTCAGTCACCATATATATATGCCCCTTCACCCCTTATGCCCACCCCCAACCCCCTTCCCCTCTGGTAACCACCGAACTGTTCTCTTTGTCCGTGTGTTTATCTTCCACATGAGTGAAATCATACAGTGTTTATCCTTCTCTGTATGGCTTATTTCACTTAACATAAGACCCTCAAGGTCCATCCATGTTGTTGTGAATGGGACAATTTTGTCTTTTTTATGGCTGAGTAATATTCCATTGTATACATATATATCTTCTTTATCCATTCATCATTGATGGGCACTTGAGTTGGTTCTACTTCTTGGCTGTTGTGAATAATGCTGCAATGAATATAGGGGTGCATAAGTCTCTTTGAATTGTTGATTTCAAGTTCTTTGGATAAATACCCTGTAGTGAGATAGCTGGCTCATATGGTAGTTCAATTTTTAATTTTTTGAGAAGTCTCCATACTGTTTTCCATAGTGGCTCCACCAGTTTACATTCCCACCAGCAGTGTATGAGGGTTCTCTTTCCTCCATATCCTCTCCAACATTTTGTTGTTTTTTATCTTGGTGATTATAGCCATTCTAATGGGTGTAAGGTGATAGATATCTTGTAGTTTTGGTTTGCGTTTCCCTGATGATAAGTAATGTTGAACACCTTTTCATGTGCCTATTGGCCATCTGTATATCTTCTTTGGAAAAATGTCTCTTCATATCCTCCTCCCATCTTTTGATTGGGTTGTTTGTTTTATTGTAGTTCACTTGTGTGAGTTCTTTATATATTTTGGAGATTAACTCCTTGTTGGATATATTATTTGCAAATATTTTCTCCCGGTTGGTGGGTGGTCTTTTTTGTTTTTGTTCCTGGTTTCCTTTGCCTTGCAGAAGGTCTTTAGTCTGATAAAGTCCCACTTGTTTATTTTTTCTTTTGTTTCCCTTGTCTGAGTAGACATGGTATTCGAAAAGATCCTTCTAAGCTCGATGTCTAGGAGTGTACTGCCTGTACTTTCTTCTAGAAGTTTTATGGTTTCAGGTCTTACCTTCAAGTCTTTGATCCATTTTGAGTTAATTTTTGTGTATGGCAAAAGATAATGGTCTACTTTCATTCTTTTGCATGTGGCTGTCCAGTTTTCCCAGCACCATTTGTTGAAGAGCCTTTCTTTCTCCACTGTATGTTCATAGCTCCTTTGACAAAGGTTAGCTGTCCATAGATGTGTGGTTTCATTTCTGGGCTTTAAATTCTGTCCCATTGATCTGTGTGCCTGTTTTTGTACCAGTATCATCCTGTTTTGATTACTATAGCTTTGTAGTATATTTTGAAGTCAGGGGTTGTGGGTGCCTCCACCTTTGTTCTTTTTTCTCAGGATTGCTTTTGCTATTTGGGGTCTTTTCTTGCCCCATATGAATTTTAGGATTCATTGTTCTATTTCCATGAAAAATGTCATTGGGATTCTGATTGGGATTGTATTGAATCTGTAGATGGCTTTAGGTAGTGTGGACATTTTAACTATATTTATTCTTCCAATCCATGTGCATGGAATATTTTTCCATTTCTTTATGTCATTATGGATTTCTTTCAATAATGTCTTATAGTTTTCATTGTATAGGTCGTTCACCTTCTTGGTTAAATTTATTCCTGGATATTTTATTCTTTTTGTTGGGATTGTAAATAGGATTGTATTCTTGAGTTCTCTTTCTGTTAGCTCATTAATAGTGTATAGAAATGCAACTGATTTTTGTAAGTTGACTTAGTACCCTGCAACTTTGCTGTAGTTGTTGATTATTTCTAATAGTTTTCTGATGGATTCTTTCGAGTTTTCTCTATATAAAATCATGTCTGCAGACAGTGAGAGGTTCACTTTTGCATTGCCTATTTGAATTCCTTTTATTTATTTTTCTTGCCTAATTGCTCTGGCCAAAACCTTTAGTACTATATTGGATAATAGTGGTAAGAGTGTGCACCCTTGTCTTATTCCCGTTCTCAGAGGGATGGCTTTCAGTTTGTCCCTGTTGAGTCTGATGTTGGCTGTGAGTTTGTCATATATGGCCTTTATTACGTTGATGTACTTTCCTTCTATACCCATTTTATTGAGAGGTTTTTATCATAAATAGATGTTGGATCTTATCAAATGCTTTCTCTGTGTCTGTTGAGATGATCCTGTGGTTTTTATTCCTCATTTTGTTAATGTGGTGTATCACATTGATTCATTTGCAGACGTTGAACCATCCCTGTGTCCCTGGTATAAATCTCATTTGATCATGGTGTGTGATCTTTTTAATGTATTACTGTATTCATTTTGCCAATATTTTGTTGAGGATTTTTGCATCTATGTTCATCAGCAATATTGGCCTGTAATTTTCCTTCTTTGTGTTGTCCTAGTCTGGCTTTGAGATCAGGGTGATGTTGGCTTCATAGAGTGTGTTAGGAAGTGTTCCATCTTCTTCAGCTTTTTGGAGTAATTTGAGAAGGGTAGGTATTAAATCTTCTTTGAATGTTTGGTAGAATTCTCCAGAGAAGCCATCTGGTCCTGGACTTTTATTTTTTGGGAGATTTTTTATTATTATTTCAATCTCTTTACTTGTGATTGGTCTGTTCAGATTGTCTGCTTTTTTTTTTTTTTTTTATCTTTCAGGTTTCTTTTTTTTTTTTTTATTGAGTTATTGATAGGCTACAATCTTGTGAAATTTCAATTGTACATTAATGTTTGTCAGTCATGTTGTAGGTGCACCACTTCACCCTTTGTGCCCACCCCCCACCCCACATTTCCCCTGGTATCCACTAAACTGTTCTTGGTCCATAGTTTTAAATTCCTCATATGAGTGGAGTCATACACAGATTATCTTTCTCTCGCTGGCTTATTTCACTTAACATAATTCTCTCAAGGTCCATCCATGTTATTGCAAATGGAATGATTTTGTTCTGTTTTGCAGCTGAGTAGTATTCCATTGTATATATGTACCACATCTTCTTTATCCATTCGTCTGTTGATGGGCACTTAGGTTGCTTCCACGTCTTGGCTATTGTAAATAGTGCTGCAATAAACATTGGGGTGCACAGGACTTTTGGGATTGCTGACTTCAGGCTCTTTGGATAAATACCCAGTAGTGGGATGGCTGGATCGTATGGTAGTTCTATTTTTAGTTTTTTGAGGAATCTCCATACTGTTTTCCATAGTGGCTGCACCAGTTTGCATTCCCACCAGCAGTGTATGAGGGTTCCTTTTTCTCCACAACCTCTCCAACATTTGTTGCTATTAGTTTTAGATATTTTTGTCATTCTAACAGGTGTAAGGTGATGTCTTAGTGTAGTTTTGATTTGCATTTCCCTGATGATCAGCGATGATGAGCATCTTTTCATGTGCCTATTGGCCATCCGTATGTCTTCTTTGGAGAAATGTCTGTTCATGTCTCCAGCCCATTTTTTGATTGGGTTGTTTGATGTTTTGTTGTTGAGTTGCGAGAGTTCTTTATATATTAAGGATATTAAGCCTTTGTCAGATACATGACTTGCAAATATTTTTTCCCAGTTAGTGGGTTGTTTTTTTGTTTCAATCCTGTTTTCATTTGCCTTGAAGAAGCTCTTTAATCTGATGAAGTCCCATTTGTTTATTCTTTCTATTGTTTCCCTTCCCTGAGAAGGCATGGTGTCCGAAAAGATCCTTTTAATACTGATGTCAAAGAGTGTACTGCCTACGTTTTCTTCCAGAAGCCTTGTGGTTTTAGGTCTCACCTTTCGGTCTTTAATCCATTTTGAGTTTATTTTGGTGAATGGTGAAAAGGAATGGTCAATTTTCATTCTTTTACATGTGGCTTTCCAGTTTTCCCAGCACCATTTGTTGAAAAGACTTTCTTTTCTCCATTGTATGCCCTCAGCTCCTTTGTCAAAGATAAGCTGTCCATAGATGTGTGGTTTTATTTCTGGGCTTTCAATTCTGTTCCATTGATCTGTGCACCTGTTTTTGTACCAGTACCATGCTGTTTTGATTACTGTAGCTTTGTAGTATGTTTTGAAGTCAGGGATTGTGATGCCTCCCGTTTTGTTCTTTTTTCTCAGGATTGCTTTAGCAATTCGGGGTCTTTTGTTGCCCCATATGAATTTTAGGATTCTTTGTTCTAATTCTGTAAAGAATGTCATTGGGATTCTGATTGGGATGGCGTTGAATCTGTAGATTGCTTTAGGTAGAATGGACATTTTAACTATGTTTATTCTTCCAATCCATGTACATGGAATGTCTTTCCAACTCCTTATGTCGTCATCCAATTCTCTCAGAAAGGCCTTGTAATTTTCATTATATAGGTCCTTCACTTCCTTAGTTAAATTTACCCCAAGGTATTTTATTCTTTTTGTTGCGATTGTGAATGGTATTGTATTCTTGAGTTCTTTTTCTGTTGGTTCATTACTGGAGTATAGAAATGCTACTGATTTATGCAAATTGATTTTATACCCTGCAACTTTGCTGTAGTTGTTGATTACTTCTAACAGTTTTCCAATGGATTCTTTGGGGTTTTCTATATATAAGATCATGTCATCTGCAAACAGCGAGAGTTTCACTTCTTCCCTCCCTATTTGGATTCCTTTTATTCCTTTTTCTTGACTGATTGCTCTGGCCAGGACCTCCAGTACTATGTTAAATAAGAGTGGTGATAGAGGGCATCCTTGTCTCGTTCCTGTTTTCAGGGGGATGGCGTTCAGTTTTTGCCCATTGAGTATGATGTTGGCTAGGGGTTTGTCGTATACAGCCTTTATTATGTTGAGGTAGTTTCCTTCTATGCCCATTTTGTTCAGAGTTTTTATCATAAATGGCTGTTGGATCTTGTCAAATGCCTTCTCTGCATCTATTGAGATGATCATGTGGTTTTTATTCCTCAGTTTGTTGATGTGGTGTATCACGTTGATCGATTTGCGGATGTTGAACCATCCCTGTGTCCCTGGTATGAATCCCACCTGATCCTGATGTATGATTCTTTTGATGAATTGCTGAATTCTGGTTGCCAAAATTTTGTTTAGAATTTTTGCATCTATCTTCATCAGTGATGTTGGCCTGTAGTTCTCTTTTTTCCTGGTGTCCTTGTCAGGTTTTGGTATCAGCGTGATGTTGGCCTCATAGAATGTGTTAGGAAGTGTTCCATCTTCCCTAATTTTTTGGAATAGCTTGAAAAGGATAGTTATTAAATCCTCTCTGAAAGTTTGGTAGAATTCCCCAGGAAAGCCATCTGGTCCTGGGGTTTTATTCTTTGGGATGTTTTTGATTGCTGTTTCAATCTCTTTCCTTGTGATTGGTCTGTTCAAATTGTCTGCCTCTTCTTGAGTGAGCTTTGGGAGATTGTAGGAGTCCAAGAATTTATCCATTTCCTCTAGGTTATCCATTCTGTTGGCATATAGTTTTTTGTAGTATTCTCTTATAATCTGTTGTATTTCTGCAGAGTCTGTTGTTATTTCTCCTCTTTCATTTCTGATTTTGTTTATTTGAGCTTTCTCCCTTTTTTTCTTTGTAAGTCTGGCTAGTGGTTTGTCAATTTTATTTATCTTCTCAAAAAACCAGCTCTTTGTTTCATTGATCCTTTCTACTGCCTTTTTTGTTTCAATAGTATTTATTTCTGCTCTGATTTTTATTATTTCTCTCCTTCTGCTGGCTTTGGGCTTCATTTGTTCTTTTTTCTCTAGTTCAGTTAGGTGTGCTTTAAGGTTTCTTATTTGGGAGTTTTCCTTGTTTGTTAAGATGTGCCTGTATTGCGATGAATTTTCCTCTTAATACAGCTTTTGCTGTATCCCATATGAGTTGGTATGGCATGCTATCATTTTCATTTGTTTCCAGGTATTTTTTTATTTCTTCTTTAATTTCTTCAATGATCCATTGCTTGTTCAGTAGTGTGTTGTTTGGTCTCCACATCTTTGTGCCTTTCTCAGCTTTTTTCTTGTACTTCATTTCTAGCCTTATAGCATTATGATCAGAGAAGATGCTTGCTATTATTTCAATTTTTTTAAAATTTGCAGAGGCTTGCCTTGTTTCCCAACATATGGTCCATCCTTGAGAATGTTCCATGTGCACTTGAGAAGAATGTGTATTCAGCTGTTTTAGGATGAAGTGATCTATATATGTCTATTAAGTCCAATTGTTTTAGTTTTTCATTTAGCTCCACTATTTCCTTGTTGATTTTCTGTCTAGATGATCTGTCCATTGATGTGAGTGGGGTGTTGAGGTCCCCTACTATTATTGTGTTGTTTTTAACATCTTCTTTTAGGTCTGTTAATAGTTGCTTTATGAATCTTGGTGCTCCTGTGTTGGGTGCATAGATATTTATAAGCGTTATTTCTTCTTGATGAAGTGTCCCTTTGATCATTATATATTGTCCCTCTGTGTCTCTCTTTACCTGTCTTATTTTGAAATCCACTTTGTCTGATATAAGAATTGCAACGCCTGCCTTTTTTTGCTTGCTGTTCACTTGAAGTATTGTCCTCCACCCCTTCCCTCTGAGCCTGTGTTTGTCCTTGGGGCTGAGGTGTGTTTCCTGGAGGCAACAAATTGTTGGATCTTGTTCTTTAATCCATTTTGCCACTCTGTGTCTTTTTATTGGAGAGTTCAATCCATTCACATTGAGAGTGATTACTGATGCATGTAGACTTAATGCCGTCAATCTGTCGCTCATTATCTTGTTTTCCTGCGTTTCTTTTCCTGTATGCTTTAGCCTACCCATTTAATACTGCAATTTCTTATGCTGGGTTTCTTAGATTTTTCCCTATTTATGTTTTGTGACTCTGTTCTGTTTTTTAGTTTAGTGGCTACCCTGAAGTTTGTATTTAGAATCTCGTGTATAATATAGTCTATTCTCTGGTGGTCTCTTACTTACTTGGCCTATACTGCTTTAGACACTTTGCTCTTCCTCTCCTAAATAATTATTCTCATTTCTTATTCCAACTCGTGTTATGAATTTGTAGTTAGAGTGATAAGATCGTCCTTGCTTTGGTAGTTTCCTTACCTTTACCCTAATGCTATAGTTGAATATTTGCTATCCTGTTCTGGTTCTATCCATCGGTCTCCCTAGTCTGTGGTTTGTGACCCCTTTCTCCCTTTTTTCCTTTTTCAGGTATGAGAGCCTTCTTGAGGATTTCTTGTAGTGGAGGGCTTTTAGTTACAAATTCCCTTAACTTTTGTTTGTCTGGAAAAGATTTAATTTCTCCCTCATATCTGAAGGAAGTTCTTGCTGGATAGAGTATTCTTGGCTGAAGATTTTTATCTTTTAAAGCTTTGAATATGTCACTCCATTCTCTCCTAGCTTGTAAGGTTTCTGTAGAGAAATCCACTGAAAGTCTGATAGGAGCTCCTTTGTAGGTTATTCTCTTCTTTTTTCTTGCTTCCCTGAGTATTCTTTCTTTATCCTTCCTTCTTGCTGTTTGTACTACTATGTGCCTTGCAGTAGGTCTTTTTACATTGACAAACCTAGGAGATCTGAAAGCTTCCTCTACACACATTTCTCTGTCAATCCCTAGATTTGGGAAGTTCTCTTCTATAATTTCATTAAGCACACTTTCTGCTCCATTTTCCTTTTCCACGTTCTCGGGAATTCCTATGATCCTTAAGTTCTTACTCCTCATTGCATCCACTATCTCTTGGAGATTTTCCTCGCTTTTTTAAATTCTTGGTTCTCTTTCTTCCTCTGTCTGGAGCCATTCAGCCTGTCTATCTTCAATTATGTTAATTTGCTCTTCTATGGTGCCTACACAGGCATTCAGGGAATCCGTATTCTGTGTTATCTGGTCCATTGTGTTTTTCATCTCTAGTAATTCTGTTTGATTCTTCTTTATAATTTCAATCTCTTTTGTGAAGTAACTCCAGAACTCATTGGCTTGTTTCTCTATCTTTCTCTCCAACTCATTGAGTTTTTTTATTATAGCTGCTCTGAACTCATTATCACTTAGTTTACCTAATTCCAAGTCCTCAGGACTTAATTCTATGTTTTTATTGTTTTCCTTCTGGTCTGGGGCTTTTATAAATTGCTGGATGGTAGAGGAGCAGTTTTTTTGCATGGTGGTAGAATTCGATTGCAGTTACAGCCTGTCGCCACTAAATGGGGGTCGAGAGCCACATGTTCTGAGCTCTCCGCCTTCAGGCAAGATGGTGGCACCCAGTGCGCTTTTCCATGAGGGAGGGGCTGCTATTCTCACGCACCGATCTGGATTCGGATCAGTTCTGTTCTCTGGTCTCCCAAGGCCCTGGGTTTATGGGGTCCCCGTGCATGGAAGCTTTCTCCCATCAGCGGGTTTCCACTGAACCAGCGGCAGGAGTCCTGGATGATCCCCCGGTTGCGCAGCCCCTCCCCCGCTCCTTCCCGGACCCTTGCAGCAGGGATCGCAGACTCTAGGGGAGGGAGCGACGTTCTCTCCTACTGTTCCAGCTCTTCCGAGGCCGTCAGCAAGGTGTGTGTTCTCCGCCTTCTTGGTATTGTAGGTCTCTAACGTATTGGCATTAGATTTATTCTCTGAAATTCAATTTTTCCAATCCTTTGTTGTATTTTGGTGGGGAGAGAATCCCAGGTCAGCTCACCCCGCCATTTTGCCCTTAATTTGTCTTTCTGATAGTCCATTATTAATATAGAGAAGCTAACAGATTTTTGTATATTGATTTTGCATCCTGCAACTTTAATGAATTCGTTTATTAATTCTAACAGTGTTTTGGTGGAGATTTAGGGTTTTCCATATATAATATCATGTCACCTGCAAATAGTTTTACTTCTTCCTTTCCAATTTTGATGGCTTTTATTTCATTTTCTTGCTTAATTGCTCTGGCTAGGTCTTCTAACACTATGTTGAATAAGAGTGGTGAGAATGGGCATCCTTGTGTTCTTCCTGATCTTAGAGGAAACTTCACTTTGAGTATGATATTAGCTGTGGGCTTGTCATATATGGCCTTTATTATGTTGAAGTACTTTCCCTCTATACCCACTTTGTTGAGAGTTTGTATCCTAAATGCATGTTGAATTTTGTCAAATGCTTTTTCTGCATCTATTGAGATGATCATATGATTTTTATCCTTCACTTTATTAGTGTGGTGTATCACATTGATTGGTTTTGTGGCTATAGAACCATCCTTGCATCCCTGGAATAAATCCATTTGATCACGGTGTATGATCCTTATAATGTATTGTTGGATTCAGTTTGCCAGTATTTTGTTGAGGATTTTTGTATCTGTGTTCCTCAGGGATATTGGTCCGTAATTTTTCTTTTCCTGTGGTGTCCTTGTCTGGTTTTGGTATCAGGGTAATGCTGGCCTCATGAAGTGAGTTTGGAAATGTTCTTTCCTCTTCTATTTTTTTGGTATTAATTCTTTAAATTTTGGTAGAATTCACCAGTGAAGTTGTCTGGTCCTGGACTTTTATCTGTTGAGAGGTTTGTGATTATTGATTCAGTCTCCTTACTAGTAGTCAGTCTGTTTCACTGTGACTTTGATTTGCATTTCCCTGATGATTCCTGATGTTGAGCAGGTTTTCATGTACTGTTGGCCATTTGAATATCTTCTTTGGAAAAATGTCTATTTAGGTCCTTTGCCCATTTTAATCAGATTTTTTTTTTGCTATTGATGCCCAACATTCTTTTACCAAAAATGGTGTTCCATGAAAAAAGTAGCTAGTTTAGCACATTCAAAGAATCAAGTGGTGCTTTTCCTTGAGGCAACTGTCGTTCTTTGCTTTGGAGAAATGCTTTACAGGTGCTTCCTATTTCATGCACAGAATATTAAAAAGATGTGTATGAAAGGGTCAGGATTGTATGAAATTAACAGTTTTTGCTGCTTTATCAAGGATCAAGGAAATTCTTAAGTGAAACTGCCTTCTCTCCCCACCCTCACCCTGAGACTGTGTACTGGAGAAAAATATAATGACTGCAGTTTGGTGTTGCTATTTTGATTCATGCTAAGATGCCACCAGTTTTACCCACCATTGCTTTTACACAATCAGTGCAAATGTCAACACAGTGAAAAAGGCAAATAAATTCTTACTAAGAAAGTTATTATATAACCTCATGGAACCTCTAATAAGTCTTGGGGACTCCTAGTTTCCATGGACTACAGTTCAAGAACTGCTTGTATATTTTTAACACTTATTGAGCCAGGTACTATGCTTTACATAAAGTATAACTCAACTTGATCTCATGAGGTCCCATAAGATCAATATTATTATTTCCATTTTACAAATGCAGCAAATCAAGGTCAGAGAAGTTAAGTAACTCTTTCAAATCTAGTAGGTGACACAGCCAGAATTTGAATTCAGATTTTTCTCTGTCCTAGAGTTTTCTGACTGTATGTTCCTAACCACTGTGCTACAACTAACTGTGCCTGTATAGTTTGTCATACTAAGAAGCTGAATGTCGGATGAATTCTTGACTTGGTCCTTACCATGGTGAAGCTTTCTGGTGCTTTTGTTCTAGTCTCCATGTTCCTCTCTCAAATGTGCCCTTACTTTGTGTTCTTTATAAATGCTAATCATCAAATTTATAGTAACATCTATTTTGTCAGCTATCATGAAGTCTTCTGCTATATTCCAATATTACCCCAGGGGCCACCCATCTTCCAGTCACCCATCTCTCAGTACATTCGGTTTTGGTGAAGCTATCTTCTGCCAGATTGTCTGCCTCTTCTATAGTATCAAAAGATCCCAAGGACTCTGTGTCTTGTTCATCTGTATATTTTCAGCTCCTAGTATAATATATTGTATGTAATATGAGATGATCAAATGAATGGATGAATGAATGAATGAATGAATATTACTTTATCTCTTGGAATCTCCATTTCTTCATCTGAAAAAAATATGTATAAATATGTCACAATGTTCTCTGAAAATAAAAACAATGTAATGCCACTGATAATACTTGTTCCATGTTAGGTGATTGAAAGAAATGTTCACCATGTGTTTAAAATTATCAACAAGACAACAAGTAAATATATCATCTCCCAGAATACAGAAGCAACAACCAGGGGAATTGCTGATCTGTACTTAATTCCAAGTAAGATGTTAGAGTTCTAATAGTTAGGGAGAGAAAAATTGGACCTGGTCAAGTGTATTGCCAAGACTGTAAGAAGTATATTTCACAAAATTCAAAGAAAAGACAGGATCATATGGCATGAGACCTTGGAGAGAAAGACAAGTCAAAAGGAATCACACACTCTCAAAATCTGAAAGTACAAATGCAAATGCTCTCAAAGGAAGTAAGAGAGGAATTATTTAAATCTTGTGTGGTTGAACAGGGAGCATCTACCTTGTGCTCAGATGTTTAAAAAACTTTTACAAAAGATAAAAAAGATAAGAATGTAATTGGGTAGGAATATACAAATGTGGCACAGGCTTGGAAGAATAGTGACAAGAAGAACTCCAAAAATGAGCTAGAACTTGCAAAAATGCTAAGAGCAACCAAAGAAATTCTTGAAAAAAAAGTTATCATCTGAGAAATCAGGCATCTGAAGAGGAGAAATAGATTCACTGCAAATGATGTGTCATATTTACAGATGAGAAAGAACTTCTCTCTATTTGCTTCTATCTTCTCTGCTAAGAAGAGAAGTCTTTGTACTAGGGAAAAAAAAAAGTGGAATTGTGTAGAATCCTAAAACAAATGAAGATATTATAATGGTTGTTCCTGTCCTGTCCAAGACAAAATAAATTTCATGGTAAGAGAATTGGTCAATGAAATTGTTCAGCTTCTGCCAGGACCTTGGAAGAATCATGGAGAAAGGGAGAGATAGTGATGGGAATAACAGAAAGGATATGTGGTAATGTAAGAGCGAAGGAATAACTGCAGGAAAACATCCTAGAGAAGGTGAGAGGGGACAAGATCCAGTTCACAAAGGTGTTGGCCTAGGGAGCAGGGACGGTTTATTCATTGTAATTGTTGGTGGAGATGCAGGGGGCTGGGTAGAGATGATGGTGGGTAAATGAGGTAGTTTTCTTGTGATTCCTTCTAATTTCTTGGAGAATTAAGTTATTCATTGAGACTAAGGAAGACGGATGGGTGTATTGGAGATTTGAATAGAGAGAATGTGTAAAACCATTTTATTCCCTCCTTTTCCACTGGCATCCTCTCATAGTACTTACACGCAAGTGTCTTCTCTCTAGGCTGTATCCCCTCTACCTCCCACTCTCTCGCCTCCCTTTCACAGCCCAGCTTCTCAAAAGAATTGTCAACATTTGCTGCCAAAACTCTCAACTCATCATTTATGTGGAAATTGAAGTCACCAAAAATAATGACAGGAATAGTTGTTGAGAAGATAATGATCCAGGTGCTAAATTCTTCAATAAACAGGGGTAAAAGAGAGGGGGTAGCCTAAAGGTCAGTAGATGGGACTCTTGTACAATCTTAAAGAGGAGGAGGACCATCCAGTTATGACCAATCACTGACACCAGAGTGAGAAGCTTAAAGCCAGATTTATACCAGTTTAAGGAAATAATGTAACGATTCTTACATAGGAGAATTGTGGAGCAAACCGTATGTATACAGTCATGCACTGCAGAACGATGTTTTGGTCAATGACAGATCGCATATACGATGGTGGTCCCATAAGATTAGTACCACGTAGCCTAGGTGTTTAGTAGGCTATACCGTCTGGGTTTCTGTAAGTTACTCTGTGACGTTCACACAATGACGAGATCACCTAATGATGCATTTCTCAGAACGTATCATGTTGTTAAGTGACGTGTGACTGTGTGTATACATGTGTATACACAAGTATATGTGTGCTATCGTCTACATAAAATTGTATAAGTGTGAATGTGTGTGCATATGTTAGCATAGAATTATGCCTGGAAGAGAGTTCACCAAAATGTTAACAGTAGCTACCACTGGATGGTACGATTGGGGTAATTTTTACTTTCTTTATAGTGCTTTTCCCTTTTATTTTGAATATTCTTTTAAAATATGTGTTATCTTTGAGGCGCTGGCCTGCTGGCATAGTGGTTAAGTTCACGCACTCCACTTCAGTGGCCTGGGGTTCAACAGTTTGGAACCCTAAGTGCAGACCTATCACCACTGGTCAAGTCATGCTGTGGCGGCGTCCCACATAAAATAGAGGATGCTTGGCACAGATGTTAGCTCAGCGACAATTTTCCTCACACACGCACAAAAATATACATATCGTCTTTGAATTTAGGAAGATTCAAAGTTATTTTTCATTTTGGGAGAAGATTTTAGGGATTATTCTGAGGTGGCCCTGGTCCTTGTCTACCTTCATTTTAAACTACATGTCTAATGGATAGGAGATTAGAAATAAAGAAGAGTGGATGGGAAGAGACAGCCTTCTTGTATCATGGGATTGTTAGGTTCAGGTAGGTGGGTGACAATTTATTGTAGGAAGACATTTACATCACTTCCAGGCACAAACCTAGACACAGAGGCTCACTCCACCACCTGTAATCAGAACATGAAACAGCTTTTAAGTTTTTGCTTCCAGAGACATGAGAATGTGGCAATTTATTGAATAACAAAAATTAAACAATTGCAATGTCATGTGAGATAACTTAAGCCAAGCATCTCTACCAAAAAAAAAACCACATCAGAATTTTGTCCTTCTCTTTAGAAAAAAGTGATATTTAACGTGTTACACTGTCTTTATAAATCACTTATCAGAGTAAATGTCATGAGCTTGTACTACTTATTGTCAGAGTTATTAGATTGTGATTTATGGGCCCAAAAGGGAAATGTAATCTTTTAACTGTTGGAATATAGCTTTTGATTTTTTATCATGCTGAAAGGTGATTTTTCCTTAAATTACTTGGAAAATTTTCCTCAATTCCTTGCTAATATGTTTAAAACTTTGGTCCTTTAATAAAGAATAAAGAAGACTGAGAAGAACACCATTAAATCATATACATAAAACAATTAGCATACATTCTCTTAAGAGTGCCATTACAGGGTGACGAACTCAAAATAGAAATGTACACTCTTCCATCCACTTAATAATATTAATTGAGCACCAATTTTGTTTCAGGCATTGAGTTGGGAACTAGAAATACATGGTGAATAAGTCACCAGTTCTTGTCTTAAAAGATCTGAGTCTAATGGAGATCAGATAAGTCAGTAGGCAAGCGCAGAGTGGTAGCCGCCTCGCCTGAGAACTCACGGGGTGCTTATGCGAGCACACTGGAGGGGCGGGGCTCCTTCACCAGTCTTCTAGAGTAAAGCAAGATATCTCGAAAAAGTTCAGTAAAATTCTTTTATGTATGGTCTTAGTACCAAATTTAAACCTTGTTTAATTATATATTTTAAAAGGCCCATAACTGTTGCCTTCCCATTTTAAATGGTAAGTTGCTATAGGATTGTGCCACTTAAGTAGGATAAGGTGGCTGTCATTTATTATACCCACTGTGACTTGGATGGATGCCCTGATGAAGCTTGGTATGTGATATCTGGAGAACATGTAGGAATCAGGACAAAGGAGTGGGGGCGGGGACAAGGACAAAAGATAGGAATAGCATGAGCAATAGTGGGTGGCTGCATTTGTCACTAGGTGGCATTTTAAACTGATGCTATCTTTGAATAGGCAGTACTCCTCCCTAAAACTGGGAGTAAACGGGGATATCTGTCTTTGAAATCCTATCTTTAAAGCCAATTTTATCTACTAGCTACACATTTTAGCCAAATTTCCTTCACTGCGACTCTAACCCCTTGTCTGGAGAGTATTCTCTCTCCTGTGGTGGCCTCTGCTCTTTGTACCCCAGGACCCTGACCCTTGCTGGCCATGGTTGATTGGATTATGGAAGGACCCTGCCTGGTCAATCAGATTCTTTAAGAATTTGGAATTGTGACTTGGAAGTAATTGTTGGACTCTATTTGGCACTTGAACAGGAAAGTGATATAAAGCAGGAGAAACGAACACCCCCTCTCCCCTGACACACAGGTGCAGAGAGAGAAGCAAAAACAACAGACTGTGTGATGAGAGAGAGAGGGACAGAGAAGAGGGGGTGCAGGGCGAGCCCACAGGTCTTTGTTTTAATACCTCTGCAGTCTACCTTTCCTCCCTTTGGTTCCATCAAATAAACGATTTCTCACGGTATTTCACTTGAACTAGCCAGAGCAGGTTTCCGTTTCTTTGAGTCAAATTCTTCCTGAGGTAGCAGGAGAGTAAGAGCATTTGTAAACATGGATAAAGTGTGTCTCTTACCTCAGGAAAAATAAATACTTGTGTGCTGTCAAGTGTAGAGAGAGAGTTACTAGAAATGTCCTGAGCCCCTGGTGGGCCTGTAAGTGTTGCTTTGTGACCGTCATTTGTGTGTGGGATTCATTTCCTTACAGCCCCTCCCATACATTATGGACCCTTGATGCTTTCTTCTGGCTTTTACCTCTTCTGCCAACTGTCTGTCTCCCCCAGGTTTTCCCATTTAATATATTCCCAGGAAAACAGGCAAAATGTCTGTTCTGCTGAACTTTCCATAATAGACTATAGGCACGTGCGCAGGCTGCCACAGTGGTTTCTAGTCAGTTCCCTCTTCTCTCCAGAGCGGCTGCGAGGCTGAGGAAGGCTAAGAGAAGTGCCTAGTTTCACACTTAGTAAATTTCCATCTATAACATTTTAATCGTGTTATTTGGAAATAACTTCAAACTTAAAGTTGCAAGAATAAGGCAAATACTGCAAATAATTCTTGCATATCCTTTACCTATTTTTAACATTTTGCTTCATTGCTTTATTCTTTCTGTAATTTTGTGTTTCTGAATCATTTAAGTTGCATACATCCTGGTTGTATATCCCTAAATACTTCAGTGTGTATTTCCTTAGAATATCCTTTTACATAAACACAGTAGTTACCAACTTCAGTAAGCTTAACATTGATATGAAACTGTTTTCTATTCTACTGTCCATATACCAATTTTTCCAATAGACCCAATAATGTCTTTATAGCATATTTTATTCTCCAATATAGAATCTGGTCTAGAATTAGGTATTGCATTCATTTGTCATGGCTATTTAGTCTCCTTTAAGTTACAACATTTCCACAGGCTTTTAAAAATCTCTTTATAACATGGACACTTGAGGAATAGCCTCTTTTTATTGTCCACAGCATTTCAATGCTGGACCACATCTTAGTGCCTGGCACGTAGTTCCAGCTTATTTATTGCTTGAGATCTTGAGACAAATCTCCAAACAGGAAGGAAAAACGATTGGTAAATGCTCATCTGGGCTGTAAGGACTGTTCAGAGTTGTTTACTTTGCCTTAAATAGTAAAGCATACCTCACATAATTATTTCTCAGAATTAAATATTACTTAACATGAGGGCATCCAGCTCTATTTTACATGGTTGCCTACTCTTTAGTTTACAACATTTCACTGACTCAGTTTTACAGTTCTCCTTCATAGAGTTTTAATTTTTATTTTTTAAAAATATCCATTTGTCAAAATTAGCCATTCTTTTGCAAATGAAGCAAAACCAACCAATGAATAAAAAATACTTTTTGTGACTTATGACATACTTTATCTAGATTAAGTTTAACTTTTCAGTCAACAGATTAGACATTTTGCATAATTTAGGTAAAAATTCTGGTCTTCTGGACAAAACAACCATTATTATGGGAAAATGGACATCAGGTATATATAGAGAGAAAATCACTTTTTCAATGCAAAAAGAATAAAAGACTACAAAACAAACAGGTTACACTAATCTCAATGAAGTGCAGAATTACATTTAAAGATGGGTTAAGAGCTTCCCCATTTTCTACACGGAAACACCTGACACTAATCATCCTTATCTCAGAGCCCAAAGCACTGGGTCCATCAACAAAACTCGATTGTCTTCTGTGCAGATGTCTATCTTTTTTCTGCATAAATCTTACTACTCTACTGCAATCAGATGGTAAACAAAAACCAGGAACGTTTTATATTTTTCTTTAGAGTGCAGTGCACAGGGTAGGTATTCAATCAACACTGATTAACTGTTGTTTGCCAGAAGTAGAAATTCAGACGAGTGTTTCCGTATATCCTTACAAATAGACCTGGGCGTGAGTCCTGGGGTCCCTGCTTAGCTGGCGGTGTGGCCTTGAGAAAGTCACAACTTTGTTGTGTTTCAGTTTTCTCATCTGTAGAATGGGGATAGTAATAGTTCCTGCTTCATAAAGGCAGCGTGAAGATGGTATAAAAGCTTTGAAAATAAATAAAACAAGGCTCATCAGATGGGCCTAGTTTGGCCAATATTTCCATTCTACATTTCAGTAGTCAGCATGTTAACGTGCTTTCAGGTTGACTTTTTGTGCCTAAAGTTGCGTATATCTCATCACTCATGAGCAGCTAAACCAAGAAAGTCTGCATCACCAATAAAGATGGTGAAGGGAAATAAAGCCACCTCTGAAGCACCCAAAGTCCCAAGCAGGTCCTTGCCTGAGGTTAAGTCAGGATTCTAGAAGTAAGTCAGGAGTCAGGGAGCCCATTACAACAGGGTACAGGGACCCTAAAATGGCTGGTGTGAAAGATACCAATTCTGTGACAGAAATGGAGTTCCAGTGCTGTAAATCACATACAGGTCATTTGGGGAGTTTTTTAAAGTGCAGAATCTGATTCATTAGGTCTGGCGTTCGGGGTGACGTTCTGCATTTGTAGAATGCTTAGTGTAATATTTTGATGCTTTCATTCCTCAGACCAATGGTAAACACACTGAAACTGTTTATAAAAGTTCATGGTGTTTAGAAAACAAGAGCCATGTTTGCAAAAGTATTTATTTACATTTTAAGCTCACGTTAAATTGTTTCTAGGATAGAATGGCTAAGATGAAATACACAAAGTCACTATAAACACATATACATTCATCTTTATCTGAAAAGAATCCTAGCAACGGCTTTAGATGAACTCAGGTTTTCCTTCACAAAACCAATGTACCCGTCTATCATGCTGTGATAATGTCTTCTCATAAGAATAAATTTAACTTACATCATTCAAAAAAGCTGAGAAACAAAAAGCTAACTTGGATTTATTATTAAACAGCTATCCATATGCCATAAAACCAAAATCATTTCATAGTGCTGAGATGTTCAAATAGGTCCAAACAAGATATAATGAATAAGTTTTAAATATGGAATGCTTTGGTTATTAGGCTTTGACTTGGTTTTTGGCATTACTTGTATAATTATATCATTCCAATGAGTCGTTACAGGCAATCCATTCAAAACCAGACTTGCTTAATACTGTTACAAAGCACCCAGCCTGGCCTTGATTGGGAGTACCTTTAAGATGCCAACAATAGCAACACATTTCTCTTTTCCCTTACTCAGAAAAAAAGAAAAATCACACAAATAAAAAATTCATTCTCATGTGTTAAAATCTGCCATAAAGCCTTACTCATTCTTCAAAAAAAAAAAAGCTCCTCATAATAATATCTGCCCTGGGCATTGGTGCATGATTGACACACTAGACCTGTAAGAGCTCCTCCTATATCTTGACAGCCTATGACTTTGTGATCTACTTACGTAAAATATGCTTCAGATTAAATATATTAGCAATGCACTGGAAGCTGCTGGGAAAGATTCACTTTTAAAATAGTTTTTAAAATCTGAGTTTATTAAGAGTTTTAGAAAAATAAATAAAATACTGTGGTGGTCCTAGCCCTCCCCTCTACTTCTCTCCCTTCGCAAATTTGAGCTTGCAAGTTCAGGCTTCTAAAAAGCAGAAGAAAGCAAAACAGAACAATGTAGGTTTTACCATCCACATTTTCCTTTTCTTAGTGCAACTATCATTATCACAAAGGCAAACTTGATTCTCTTTCCTTGAAATGAGGATCCCATCTTCTAAAACTAATTTAAATAACCGTCCTTAAGCAATCAAAAGAAAGTTTAACAGCCAGTGCAAATAAGCAGCTAAATTTCTATAAAATAATGCATAACTTGTGATTTTAAGGAATTCTATTATAAAGTCTGAAAGCACAATCTAAACATTTAATTTGAACAGCTTAAATTTCATCTCTTTAAAAGGTCTTTTAAAAGCTGTAAGCTATAGTATAAATTGCTAGTTAAATTCCCACTCTAAAGCAGTCTGCAAAGATACACTGCAGCACAAATGTATAAATTCAAGGGAACTTTATATTTCTCACGTTGATCTGTTTTCCAATCTCGTAAGTGCAGTAAAGCAAGAAATGAAGCACCTAGATATTGGTTAAATTAGCTTTCATTTGAGCAGCATTTTGATTTTGGATAAAGGGATTCTAAGTGTAGTCTAAAACTTTCCAGGAAGTCATATTTACATTAATTGTACAGCACTTTATATACACATACATACAGATTTATAACAAATTAACCTATACTTTTCATAATGTCAAAAGTAAAATACAACACGTGATCATATGCTAAAACAGCTAGTTGAGAAATATGCTCGTGTTCGCTTCTGATGGCGATAACCCTGAATACCTTGAAGCATATCACAAAACTACGCCCCAGATGTCAGTTTACTTATGACCTTAGTCTAGACCTATCCACAGTTTTAAGTGAAAAAGATGCTCTGTTAAAGCCAATGCCCTACAAGTAGTCGAGTTTACTAGCAATGTTTACACTGAAGAAAGATTAGGGAAGGCATGATAGCAGATATCAGCTGTTTTGAAGTGTAATTGTAGGGTGAAGGATTAAAATCAACTCTTTTTCCAGGGGGAAATCTGGACTTTCTGATGAGAGCTGTCCAAAAATGAAAAAGTCTGCTTCATGAGTGTGAACTCCCAGTCCGACAAACCACTGCGCCTTGTAGGAAGGACTCTTGTGTTGGCGGCGGGACTCATAGCAGACAGCTAGGCCCCAAAGAATGCCAAAGTTCCTGGATGCAAGCTATTCTGTAGAGATTGAGTTTCTGACATGATATAACTCCTTAGGCAGCTTGCTCCATCTTTTCTGCTGCCCACAAAGCAGTCTTTGATTTTGCTGTTATACCTCTCGTAAATCGATGGGTTGGCCTTCCTGGAATACATCACAGTGAATTTTTCTTATCTAATTTCTCTCCTAGGAAGACAAACAGGTGACTGCAATGAGCTCTGTTAGCGTCCTGCACCTCGTAAGTCTTCCACCGACTGCTGGCTGATTCAGGCTAGAAGCAGCGATTTTACTTGGGAGAAAATGTTATCCAATCTAAAATGTTGACTGTTCTGTAAAGTTCTGACCTTGAGCTGAATGGAAAATCCTATTTGGCACTCCCTTCCCTCAGATAGCATGCCAATGCTTATCACAGTAAGAAATCCTTATGGTCAGATTTGAGATCTAGAGAAATAGGAAGCGTGGAAATTTTGACCTATATTAAACAAACAAACAAGCTAATAATAATAACTTCCATAATTTAGAAGAGGTTTTTAACTCTAAAATCAAGGCCTTGTTTCAGAAGAGTAAGTTCACTAAAAATGTAGAAATAAAAATCCCACTATCGCTCTAAAGACAAATAAATAAGGTCACATGGTTTATACATCGTGAATTCTTGAAGAAGCCCTACAGTATTTCAGGAAGACAGCTTAAAGTATTGTTCCCTGAGTTCTTGAGGCAACCTCAAATGTAAGTTCATGAACTCCAAGACTTGAGAGAGAGACAAACCCACATGGTTTGCTTCTTTCCCTTCAAAGAGTAGCTGTTTACTCCAAAATGGTTTGTCAGTGCTTTCTCTATAGCTCAAATGCTGTAAGAATGTGGCTTTATCCATTTCTCAGAAGACAAGTTCCCAAAGGAAAAAAAAGTCTGTTTAAAGAAAAGTTTTAACATTAGTTAACAGTGCAGTTGAGTAAATTAGATTTATATTTTTAATACATCAAGAGTGGTAATACTGTCAGAAGGCGTGAGAAGGCAGAGTGCTACGGACTCGGCTTTTCTGACTGCAGTGGTTATTGAGCACGGCTTCTGTTACCAAACAGAAAGTCTACCAATTAATTCAAAGAACCACAACTATTAGAAACAGAATGACTTTTCCAAATTTAAATGTGTAAGAAGGCATAGTTTTGTTTTAAAATAACCAAATAATCAGATCTCAAACTTCAATTATCTGGAATTTACACACAGATTTGTACATAATGATAATTTTTAAAAACTCATCTAGAACTGGGGTTTTAAGGTTCTTGAATTGTTTTCATGTATCTACTTTCTTGGTGGCTATTAGAATTATTTTTAAAAAATTCAAAACTTGGGAATAATTCAAACAATGAAACGTGAATATTTGTTTGCAACTCTCATCAGAGTCTATTTAGAAAAACTAACTACAATAACTGGAGACTCCAGCTCTGTCGCTGGCCGTTTTAGGTTAGGCTTAACTTTAAGCCATTAAAGGTATTTTTTTTTCTTTAAAAAAAAAGGTTGCAAGAAGGTACTGAAATGTTCCATCCATTTCAGTAAAGTGCACAAAAACGAGTGTATCCTTTGGCTTTGCTATGACCTCAAGGGAGGTGCAGAAGTCAACGGTGCTGGTGTCAGGTTTCTGACTATGTTACTGAGGCTGGCAATCTTCTCTTCTAGGAGGTAATTTTTCTTTTCTGCTGTCTTTTGTCGCTGTTCAGTCATTTCCAGAGCTTTCAATAACTGGGCATTTTCAACATACAAATCCTTCACCCTCGCATCTGCTTTCGTATTCTTGCAGAGCTAGAAACAGAACCAGAAACATGTTGACTCCATTTCTGTAATTCTTTTAAGTTTAAGGTCTGACATAAGGACAGTTGTTTATGAAGGCAAATGGCTTCTATCAATGATGTTTTTATTTTACAATACAGCTTTTACATCAGACCTGGCATCAGGGATACAAGTGGAGCAAATCCACTGATTTCAAGCTGTTTCTTTGCATAGTATGTTTGTAGAAATCACTAACAAAAAGAACAGATTGAGGGCTCAAAAATGAAAGTTTCCCCCATCTAAATAAATTCGGTATTATTCCTTTATTCAGCTTCTAAAAATATCAAAATACTTTTATAACTTAAATTTCTGAGGTGTAGGGTGTGAACTGTGTTAAACTCAGTTCTTAACAACAGAAGCCTGAGCCTCCCATTCATAGCTACGACCTAGTGATATTTAAGGATCTGGCTCATGTAGTATAGCAAAGAGATAAGACTTGTGCACTTACCATTCTTTAACTCTTCCTCTTTTGCATAGAGCCTTGTCTAGAAAAGATATTCTAATCTTTATGGTTAGAATAGAGTCTAGGCGAGGGTGGGGAAACTAGTCAGCAGCCCTGGGATAATTTTGTTATTGCTCCTGTTAATGTCCTCCAATCCCCCTTCCCTCATTATACCTTTAACTCATTTGACACCCAGTTTCAAGCAGGGCATCTACAAGTTTAGAGGTTTAAGGGAATAAGGAACAACTAAAGAGTGGCTAGTTAACTTATTAGCACTTCAGAGGGCAGTGATAAAGGCTATCACACTGAAGCCCTGAAGCTAGATGGCTGGCAAGTGTAACATACTGACTACTCTCTACCCAACTGTCCTATTACAGCTTTTCCTCCCCCCCTGCCTGCCTTCTATTAAAAAATACTCTGATGGCTCCTCATTACCTACAGAATGGAATTCAAACTCCACGGCTCAGCACATAAGACCCTCTACGCCTGCTCCTCCCTATCTCTCTAGTTTCTTCTGCTTCTCCCAGGACAGTAAGAACTGTTAATGCCAAAGTGTTTGTGGATGTCCACACCCCATATGTTGTCTAACTCCATGATGTTCCCATGGCCTAGAATGCCCTTCCCACATTTCTTCACCTGTTCAAGTCTTACTCAACCCTCAATACTTGGTTTAAGAGGCCTTCAGGAAACTTTCTTTAAACTTCCCTGGGTTGGATCAAGTATTTTTTCTGTGTCTCCTCTACTGAAAATAAAGTGGATCCCATTTTCTTTATTTTTGACACAACTACCTGGCCAAATGCTCAGTACCCTGGAGGTGAACTAGACTCCATAGGCGCAGGGGTTTTGTTTCATTCACTGCTGTATCTCTAGTGCTTAGACCAGGACCTGGAACATAGTTACTATATGTTGAATAAAGACAATTAAAGGATTGAATCAATACATGCTCATCATACAGGACTTTCTCTTTCTCTCCATTCTGTGTATTAAGATATAGGGCAATGGAAAGTTCCTGTCTACCTCTGCATTAAGACCCTCTCTTGGGATTCTTCTTCTTAGGTTTTATCTATCTAGAAAACTAGGTTGGGCAATTCTCCTGCCTCCCTACCCACCCCCCCTCCCCCATCTCAATCTCAGTTTCCAGAGAAGTTATAAAACTTTCCTAAAAAGTAGTCCTTTTAGCATGTCTCTTCAGCAGATGGACAAAAAATTTCTGAACTCTGAGGCCACAGCTGCCACCAGCAGGTGAAAAGGACCAGGCTGCTTAGTGGTCCTGGATTCTAATTCAAAGCATAGCCTGTAGGGGGTTGGCTATAGCTATAGGTACTTTTTGAGGTTGTCATAGCTATTGCAGACAGGAAAGCTAAAGTTCTATCTATTATCCTCCAACTTTTTACCAATATAAAATTTCTGTTTATTTAAATTGAAATATTTCTTGTCTTGAGCAAAAAGAAAAAAAAGCTATAAAAGTTCAATTTGAGCTGCTGAATCTCATTAGAAATGCTTTGGGTCTATGTGAGTCACTGTTAGCAAATTTTTAAAACTGTGGACAAACATATACCTTAAAAGAACTTTGGAAAAAATAACACAGAATCCAGAATTCATATTTTGAAAGTAGTATGGAAGAGCAAATCCTAAATTCTGTGTATTTATAGAACTTGCCTTCATTAGACAACAAAAGCCAACAAGTTAATGGCTGTAAAGGAGGGTGTAAAGCTGGAGTTACAGGTGGGATGTGAGGCGGGCGGGCGGATGGCCCGAGGCTCACTTGCTCTTTGAGCTGATTCACTTTCTCCTGAAGAAGCCTCTTCACCAGTTTCAATTTCTGTTCAACCTCCATCATTCGTTCCTCCATGACAGTTACCAGCTGTTCCTGGTTTCCCTGAAGGGAAGAAAGAGTCTATTATCATTTCCAAATCACGCCACACTGAAAAGAAAGCACTAGCAGTTTATTTCCCTGTAAGAGGCCTAGAGAAAGGACAGCAGAGGTTCGCCCTTGTAACAGCAAGGGTGGAGTTCTGATGAAATGGGGCTTCTGAGCACTGCATGGGTTGCACATGTTAGAAAAGTAACCCTATCAGAGAAAGAATCGAAGATAAGAAAAACTTACCTGTGTTACCATCTTCCCCTGAGATAAAGCAAAATTCACAAAACCATAACTTGATACCCGTGCACTTCTTCTAGTAAAACAGGTATCCAGAGTAAATTAAAAGATGGGAGTCCACCTTCCATCTGCAGTACTGGGGGCCTCTCAGTAACAAAACGAAAACTGAGTCCATCCAGGATCGCCTGTCCTGTCTGTCAGCTTCAGTATGTGTGTCTGGCTCGCCTTTGAAACACTGATTACTGTGCTTTCTCCATAATAATCAGCCTCTTCCTGGCAGTTTTTCTACTCAGCTGTTTCCCAACTGGACATGTCAATAATGTGAGGCAAACATCTGGACTGGAGGATGGGTTTACCATCAGAACAGATCTAAAATTAAGAATCTCCTCCCCACAAACAACTCCTAGATAAAACGAGGGCAGAAAAGAGCCCTGGCTTCTCCCGCTCTCCTCGCACAACAGCGATGGGTTAGGGAATGTGGGCTCTGGAGAGCAGAGACCTAGAGAGAGAGGGTGCAGCTGAGTGCCCCCCAGTCCACGGTGTCCACACACGGAACTTCTGTCGTGAAAGGCTCTCAAGTGTTTAAGCAAAACATCATCATGGCCGAGGGCAAGCCTGCCTCGAAAAGCATGCTCCAGAAGGCATCCTTTAAAAGCATGCAGAACAACTGAACATGAGTTGAAAGCCAACATTCGTTTGGAGAGTACATAATAGCATTTATTTAAACATTAAAAAAACAACTAGTTTGACTAAGTTGAAGACAAAAATTGTAGTAAAGAAAGTCTAATGCAGCAAGTAAATTTCAAGAAATCAAGCCTTGAGAACACTGATCTTTAAAAAAAATCCTATATTTTAAAAGATATGGCTTTTTAAAGTTTAGACATAAGTGGAAAATGCCTGACATCTGCTTGCCTTAAAAAAAAACAAAGCAAAACAAAAACACCATAATAACATAATTAATTTGAAGAACATGGAGCATAGGAAAAGAGTGAGGAAAGAGAAAAAACAAAGGCAGTTGTAGATTTAAAATTTATTTTATTGTTTCATCAAAATTTTCCCTTTTCGCGTCAAAAAAGTATTATACATCTTATACAAAACAGTATAAATAACCCTGATTTTCTTCAAATTCCATATATAAAAGTAGTACCTTTTGTTAAAAATAGTTACAACATATGGAATGAGAAAATATATAGAATACATCCTTTCAAGAATCTCAAATCCACACTCTTTAAATGGTA
The DNA here is from genome assembly GCF_037783145.1 of Equus przewalskii. Lineage (NCBI taxonomy): Eukaryota > Metazoa > Chordata > Mammalia > Perissodactyla > Equidae > Equus > Equus przewalskii. The sequence continues at coordinate 183,845,071 of NC_091831.1, forward strand.
TAAATAAAATGATTTGCATCAAGTTGAAATTCATGAATTTGATTCACAAAATCTGTCATTTCCACATAAATAAATTAGAGACATAATACTGCAGAGGCAAAATCAATAATACAACAAATAATAACATTTAAAAGAGCACTTGAATCCCAAACACTTCTCAGCTAATGTCTGTGTGTTTGTGTGATGTGTGGTGTGTATGGGTGTGTGCTTATGTGAGTATCTGCCGTGTAAGAAATGCCATCAATAGCAGCCCAGTTTTCACAGGTGCCCAATCCTTCTGTAGGAATCTGCGTGCACTGCTCGCTGCTCCGGTAGCAAGGCCTAGAGAGAGAAGGCAAGTGGTACACTTCACCCTGATGTCCGAATTATGTTTTCTAGGGGGAGTCTAAATTCACACATTTATAATGCAAACAATCCTTAAAAGCACACACGTTAACACAACAAATGCAAGCAAAGTGACACAAAGGGAGAAGAATCACATCACTCCACACACAGAGACAGCACGCAGATTCTGGTAATACTCTGTATGCTCAGAATTAGTGTCAGCTCAGGTGCCAGAAACAGAAGTGGTTGCAGTGGCACTCTAGTGAGAGCAATGGCAGTCCACCCTGCCATCTGACTGGAGGAATTTTTTTTTTAGTACAAAAATCTTATTAGTTTTTGTCCATCTGATCCCGAAGTAACTGGAGTAAAAGGATATTTTTTTATTTTTAAACATTGATGGGTAGGTTGGGAAGATCATAGTTTGAAAATAGTGTGTATGAGAGAGAAATGAGTAGAATAATTTGGGTTAAAATGTCCATTAAAAACTGAAGGTCAAGGTTTTATAATTCTATTCTGTAATGAAGAGTTGAAGCATCTATCCAACATGCCACCATCACAATTTTAATTCAATAATTTTATTTTAATATTTGGAAATTAAAGTGGGATGTAGGAAGCTTCCAAAGACATGGATATTAAAGCACAAAAGACAAAAAAAGTTTTGAAAGTTTTGTTAGAAAGATGACAGAAGTACCTCATGACAAATCATAGCTATATACTAGGAGAGGAAAACAGAACTGCTCCAGTGCATAATTCTAGTGCTAATGTGACTTTGCAGAGCCACTTTAAGGGGGATACAGAAAAAGAGTCTGGAAATTCCATATCCAATGTCAACTGAAAGGCAAGATATATGAAAACAGAGGAAGAGCATCCAAACCAGAAAGAATTAATTTAGAATTCTACAAACTAAGGAGTATTTTTTTATTTTATTCCTAATTCTGAATAAACTAAATGGGCAAGACCAAAGAGTTAAGAGACTTCTGAAAAGGATGATTATGAATGAAGCATTAAAGAGAACTATTTGATAAACCTAGGTAATATAAGATTGTGTCTGGTAGTGACCTGGGATAAAGCTAATTCAAAAGGAAGGGGAAGATGATCTTTGTTTTCTTAAAAAGAGTTTTTCAAACATCATCATTTTAAAAAATAAAGTTAAATGAACTATGTCAAGTGAAAACAGTCAGTGCCTACACACCCAGCTTTATTAGCAGTGGACAGTCCCCACCGTGGACTCCCTGGAGTGGCAGGCCACGGCCTCTGGTGCAGGAGTGGCCAGGACACTGTTAGTGCTCTGCATGCTAGAGCTGCACTCGAATGCTGGAATGTGAACCTCAGGTCAACTGTGCACTGTGCTCAAGTGATCCTGGTACTTCTCCAATCACGAATGTGCACAGGAGACCCGGAGCACTTCACTCCCCAGCTTAGAAGCTGAGGGCTCAAAAGCAGAGCTGCCGAATGCAAAAACAGCGCTGCAGTTGTGTGGATTTGCAACGCAGGTGAGGTGTAACTCCCTGACCGAAGATTTTGCTTCTTATCCCCACCCAAGAACTGGTAGAGCTTTCAAATGAACAGTAACATTAAATTAGGTGAGTGAGTTTACCATCAGAGGACAAAAGAGTGTTCTACCTGTGGCGTGCTGGTCTCAGAGGTCCTGTGTTCAAGCTCCTCCTGCAGGTGCCGGTTCATCCTTTCCGCCTGCAGCAGCTGGCGCTGAAGCTGCAGAAACTGCTCCCTGGGCACCGTCGGACAGGCTTGCTGCTGGGGCAGCTGCAGGTCCCAGGTGGGAGGGGGTGGGCTACGCATCACAGGGGCCCTCAGGTGCTGCATCTGGAGGACAAGGGCAAAGCCAGGTCAGTGGCAGGACCTCCATCCCAGAGCTGCCTGGAAAGCGTCAAGCAGGAGCAGTGAAGCCATGAATTCACTAACGGCCTCGCAGACCCACTGATAGCTGAGAACAGGACAGCACGTGAGCCGGAGTGAGAAGGAAGCGGGGAGAGCCATTTTGCTTATGAGATAATATACTTAGTAAATAAGCAGGCCTTCTTAAGAGTTTTAGACAAACTGTACGTCCTCACTCTTGAGTGACTAAAAGGCCATGAGGTACACGATGGATTTAATATCTCTGAATTTTACTTCATTTTTTTCTTACACTGGAACCTTCAATTATCCCTCTTTAAACTACCACCACCACTGGGGTGGGGGCAGGCAAAGGGGAGAAAGGATCATACTCTAGGGCTTAGGGCAGAAAGTGGTCATGCTCTAGGGTTTTGGGGAGAAAGGGTTATGCTTTAGGATTTTGCCACTTTACTTACCATTCATAAAGATTCTTAAAAGCAAATATTCAATGACTACATATTTTCCAAGTTAGCAATATTCTCAAAGAATCTCATCTTGTATCTAAAATTATTTTAACCTATCTTGGTTATCAACGTTATACTCTTCAATAGCACGGTAAGACAGGCAATTCTGGAGCATAAGATGCTATCCCAGAACATCTGGGAGGTGAAATACATGGAATAGAAGTATTTGTTCAAGACAAGGAGGAAATGTATGTGTATCACATGCCAATCAAAGCCAGGGAGAGGAAACAAGAGACCAGGATGCACTGCGTTTGGCTGGGGAAGCACGCACTTCATGTCTGTCAGCACATTCCGCAGACACAGAGCTCAGTGGAGGGCATGCAACAACCATGACCACGTCCTGGATTCAGGCAGCAACTCAGGCTAGTGGGAGGGAAAAGGCCCTCTAAGACACAACTATAATTAAATGTTATCATGAAACTTCAGAGCCACTATCCATTTCCTTAAATCTAAATTGCTGAGGTGGGCCGTTACCCATTCTGAAATATTTCTAGTTGTACATTCCGAAAACCCACCACTTTATTTTCAGGAATAAAGAATATGGAGAATTATGACCCCATGACTTTATATCAGCGGGATGATTTTCTCCACACACGTCTTAAATACTGAGGAAAATCCTGATGTAAATATAAACAGACATGTCCCACAGCTAAAGCAAAATGAAAATGAATATTGGCTCTTACCATAAGTAATTATTAACTGCTATGGTCAGTAGAAATGATTACGCGAACAAGTTTAATGAGATGTCTCCATGCTATGAAATTCACGGAAAAAGAGTGATCTACCTTCACACACTATCTCAGGCAGAGAACGGCACCCCTCTCTGCTAGTTCCAACCACAGAGGTCTAGGGACAGGTTAGCCACAGGCAAAACAAAAGCAAACAAAGAGAATTACAGGAGTTATAAAAAGAGGAAGAAAAGTGTGAGTTATGTAGAGGAAGAACGGCACAAACTGGGTATATCGTCTACTGATTCTGCTGCTCTAGTCAGTAAGAACTTATAAAGGACCAACATTATCTTTCTCCATATGTAAATTTTACAGATATTAAAATGTCTCAATAGCTCTAATCCTGCAACCACTTCCTCACCTGTTGGCATCGGGGTGGTTTGCAAACTAGCCAACTTTTCCTCCACCCATCCCAACATAATTATTTAGAAGATTCCAGGTCCAGTGTGGAATTGATCTGATGTTAAATTCCTTGCCATTTGGAGATGCAGAATATAAACTATAAGACAATTTTGTTGTTCAAGTTTCTGAACTGTTGGCTGTCAGAGGTACACAGCAGAATTGAGAGTTGCTGATACAGTCTGTAATCCTTTTTTGAGTGTTCAAAATGACTCGTTTATAGGACATTGCCTCATATGGTTGAAAAAGCCCTGGAGTGGGAGTCAAGTACTTCCATTCCCTAGTCTAGTGATTTGGGATCTTTAACTACACTGGGGTAGAGAGATGTACCGTATTATATCAGTGACTTTTAAACTGGCATATAGGGATAAAGAGAGACTCCTTCCCTCAAGGGAGTGCATACATCAGATCAGAATCACCTAGAAAGCTTTTCTGAAATTCCTTGATCCCAAAGATTCTGGTATTGGAACAGCTTCCTGGTGCCCCCTACTCCAATGAGAAGCACTGCCAGAGTGAAGGGAAGGACCTCTCCCTCAGGTGAGCTGGGCACAAAGAATGGTGTGAAAACCACTGTACATCCCCCAAATTGGCCTAATCTATAGATATCATAACGTCAATAAAAATCCAATTTTCGGGCTGGTGGGAGAGGGGATGGGAGTTATTGCTTAATGTTTGGATTGAGGAAAAAGTTTTAAAGTGGTGATGATGGTGGTGGAACATTATAAATGTAATTAGTGCCAATGAATTGTCCACTTAAAAATGGGTAAAATGGCAAATTTTATTATGTATATATTTACCACAGTTTTAAAAATTAATGTAATACACCAAAACCCATTGAATTGTACACTCTAAATGGGTGAACTCACAGTGTGTGAATTGTATTTCAATAAAGCTGCTAGAGGATCCCATTTGTATAGGTCTATTCAGAGTTAATAGCTCAGTCTTATTTCCTAAAGAAAGTTTCATTAGAATAGACAGTGTATGAGATGTTCTTTTCAGTGCTCCAACTGAAAATTCATGCTTTTTCTTTAGTTACTCAGCTCTAGTGCCAAGAACACTCAATTTCCCTCATCCAGTAGCAAATATTTACTACTAGATTAGGGAGAAAAATAATGAGGGGACATGGCTTATGATGGCTAATAGCGTGAGTGGTGTTAGAAGAAAAGGGGTTTGCAAGGGCAGGTGGGGGAACTGGGCCGTTGGAATGTCTGGAGAGAATCCGACAGTGATTAATACCCGTTACTTTTCAGTTTGGTCTAGAAGCGTCGGGCAGGCTTCAGACATCTTATTCACTACAGTATGTAATTATTTCATCAGAAAAGCACATCTACATCTAAACACAGCCCACAGCTCAAGGTTTTGAACACATTTATTATATGCTGTCAGAGAAAGAAAAAATGGTTTGGATTTCACTATTTATAGTTTTACTAATCTCTCCATTAATGGATAATCAGAGAACATAAAATTGACAGAAATCTCAGTGGTCAGTGAAATGTCAAGGTGATATGTTTGCCCATATTTCACATTTGAAAACCAAGTGTCTATTTAAAGTTACCTTTGCATGTGTCCAGCTTCATAAAAGAAAATATTTAACTCTCTCTCTTCCTTCCTAAATTCTGGCTTAAAAATATTTGTATACATATGCCTCTTTACCTTAAATGCATTTTACAGTTCACTAAATGTTGGATTGATATTTTCATCTACCCAAAGAAAAGTATCTCAGTAAAATTTTTACTTATTAAGGAGAATTTGCACCTAGGTTGTTTTGTATCTGATAATTGTACCCAGTAGACTGGAAACCTAACATCCAAGCTAACAAGTTTTACAAATCCATTTTTATATTTAACAGATGGGTGTACCTCTCACAACATAGTGTGGAGTTACAATAGTAATGAACAACGGCAATACTTGAAAACTAAACTTCTAAATGCTAATGGGCTCTCCAATTCTCCACATGGATTTCCCAGCTAAAGAGGTCCTTAGATAGCAATCAGATCTATAAAACACTGCAGTGTCGGAGGTGTTCTCATGAATCTGTCACGACCACAGCAATGGCGAGAGAGCTCAGGCCTCTTGGCCTGTGTCAAAGTCCCTGCCCCTTGAATTTGCTAAGGCACAGGTCCTTGCATTTTAGGATAATCGACATTATTTCTTCCTCTGTGAAGCAGTATGAATTCGTATGACTGTGTAATTAAGCAAAAATGTCTATCACACTTGCTAAGACAGACCAAAGAATTCAGCTTGGCAGCATACTTAGATTTTCACTTTTTTCATAATAGGAATTCAACACTGTGCTAGTCTCTCCCAACAAATGGCTCATTCATGGATTAAAATATTCTCCATAGCTATGGCCATTTGCTTAAAGCTTACCTCCACTAGCTGCTCATCCAGTTTTACTTGTTTCTTTTTCAGGCCTTCATTTTCCAAATGAATTGTTTCTAATTCTCGTTCAAGGGAATTCATCTGACTGACCTGTTAAAGAACAAAAAAATTCCCTTAAAAAAAAAAAACAAATACCTGAGTTGCTCTGCTTTATTTTGACAAATTTATGCTAGTCAGAGATCTCAGCTCTTGGAAGAAAGCCAAGCTCATTCATCGAAGGAAAACAACTTTGATTACATTTAAGCAGTTTAGTTTGAATCACCACTCCTCACATTGAACAGATTCCTCAAGGCAGCTGGCTTTAAACTTCAACGCCACTCAGTGTAAGAAACACATTTGATCTTGCAACCCAGCACATACACCCACACCCACGTGTACATATATATGCATAGTTATAAGTGCATATGACTGGAAGAAAACTTTCATGAAATAATACTTATCCTTACCATGAGCCCTGTGCTCTGGTATTTTCTAGTATATTTCATTAATAAAAATGCTGGTGTTTCACTGTCAGTTTCATGATCCTCTACTATGGGTCTGCGGTGGGAAAAACACTGTCTTTAGGCAAAGTTTAAAGGTTTAAAACCAAGACTACATAAAACTTGACTTATCTGACCCCTTTCTCAATTTTAAAGATGAAATTTGAGGATTTTTATGAGTATCCGTTTTTGGAATTCTTTTTATTGCAGGAAGACCCTAATGAGCTAGAGGACACTGGGATTCAGAGTATTGCCAAGTAGAAAACATAGGACGCTATTCTAGAATGCTGATTTGTGCTTCTATCAAAAAGAGTTGAGGAGAAGTGTAGCAAGAATTGGTAACCAGAAGTGTCATCTTTCCAGGTACATTTACATTCATTGTTATTTTTAAACCTATCATCAGACTCTTCCCTTAGTGAACAGGGATGAAACCCACTGTCGTTCTGAAAAGTTTACTTGAATGTACCTAAAATTAAATGACATTACAGCTTTAGAATACACAGTTTTCTTACTGCCCATGGTCATGATAACTTTCACAAACTTATAAAAATTTCATAAAATTTTTTTTAACAAAAGTAACTGACTGTTCATCATTCTTCCCAGATTTTTAAAGAAGACATAATTTTCAGAAGAGGAAGGTAACAGTGAAAACTCTGAGTTTTAGTTTAGAAAAGGAAAGAAACACAAATGAGTAAGAATGAGAACTCCCAGAGTATCACTGGTCTGGAACTCTAACTTTCTGGAACAAAGTGCAGTCATGTGCTGTGTAACGTCTCGGTCGATGATGGGAGGCATATGCAACAGTGGTCCATGAGATTAGTGCCATGTGGCCTAGGTGTGTAGTAGACTGTCCCATCCAGGTCTGTGTAGGCACACTCTATGATGTTCCCTTAAGGATGAAATCCCCTAAAGATGCATTTCTCAGAACGTGTCCCCATCGTTAAGCCACACGTGACTATATAGAAAGCAAACTGAGCTGTGCTACAGAGGATTAAACACACAGTAGCCAGCCTCCAAGATGGTGCCCCATGACCCCCACCTCCTGGTCTTCACACCCTTGCATAGTCCCTCCCACAATGTACCAAGGTTAGTCTGTGTGACTAACAGAATCCAGCAGAAATGTCAGCGTGTCTCTTCTGGGATTAGCTTATGAAAGGTACTACACCTTCCATCTTGGCCTTTTCCGATCTCTCTCCTATCACTCACTGCCACGTCCGAGGAAAGGCCCAGGTGGGGAGGAGCTGAGGCCTTGGGCAATCAGCCAGCAGGGAAACAAGTCTCCGCGTAACAGTCATGTGGGTGAACTTGGAAGTGGATCCTCCAGTTCCACTGCGGCCTTCCAGGGAATGCAGCCCCAGCTGACGCCTGGACGGCCCCTCTGGGAGAGCAGAGCCACAACCCCTTATCTAAGGGGCTTTGAATCGCTGACCCACAGAAACTGAGACAACGGACACTTGTTGTTTTAATTTGTTACACAGCAACAGATGAACTAATACAGACCATATCAAGATGTTCCTAAGAGCCAGGCTATATACATTTTACTAACTTATAAAGCTTGTAATACTCCTGAAAATGACTAACTGCCTTCCTTATTGAAAACGTAAAGTTAATTGTTCCTTTTCAACCATGACTCAATCAAAAATAACTGTGATACTGTTTTGATAAGATTACAAATCATAGATATTAGGAAGAACTGAAATGTGCCATTGTAACCATTTCCTTGGAAGCAGGCAGGGAAGAAACTCACACTTAGGGGACATCAGAGTCAGAACACGGACACAGGGCATCAAGTCTCAAACTAACCTTCCTGCTAGTAGGAGACAGTTCCTTCTGAATCTGTTCACACTCCCTCTTTAAGCTCAACTTCTCCTGCTCGATGGGCTTCACGGTTCCTGATGAGTTTAGATGTTTTTGGTGCTTGGGGGGAAGAAGGTTGGATTCCAGTTGGCGGACCTAAGAGGAACAAATTAAAGAGGAAGAAATGCTAATATAACCACCCAGCCAGGACAAACGAACGACGAACGTAAGGAAAATTTTTATTCAGCGTTTGGGTTTTGTTGTATCAAAAACACCTTTTTTCAGTCAAGTCTGCCAATTCCTGAAGCCTACTTTTTGGATTTCAAAAGATCCTTTCTAGGTAGATCTATTTTCAGTCTGGTTGGGTCTAAAAACCCAACACTGTAAGGGTCAGACAGGGGAGAGGGGACTTCTGGCTCTACCACCCGCTGGGAGTCAACAGTGTGATGTGGCTGCAAGAAAACACAGATCTAGGCACTTCTGCTCTGACATGAGCATAACTTTCAGGAGTGGATGGAGTGACAGTCCGTCGACTTTGTATTGGACTGTGCACACCTGAAACGATGCGTTTACGTCAACTGAGTTCCATGAGGACAGCGACCTCAGTGATGGCAGAGTTTCTGGCACCAAGTAGGCGTTCTCAACGAGTATCTGTGGCTCTTCAGAGTTCTTCCTCGAAAGAGGAGTGAAAGCATAGGTTGAACAGAGTTGGTCGACTGCTTAGCAGAGGTGGAGAATTTAAACAGCAGTTTAATGGTTGGAAAAGATGATCTTGAAAGACCATCCTAGCCTTGAAACGCTGAATCTTTAAAAAGGAGCACCTTGTCTCACAAGGAGTTAGACCAACAGGATTTGAGCCTAGTTTTGCCATTTTTCTACTGCCAGTCCTGGCAGCTGGCCTATTTGAATGAGGGATATATGGTTAACGTAATTTCCAGGAGTCTATATTTTGGGTATGAAGTTTAAAATCACAGATTTTAACATAGAGCTGCTTATACAAAATGAAAAATATTGTATAAACATATCAGAATAAAAGTAAATGATAAATGATACATTCTTAAAATAAGTCTGCCATAGCAGAATACTCAGACTAATACTCTAGAATCATTTCAATCGTATCAAACTAAGCATTTTCAAACATGCACCAGCATGTGCCACGTTTCAGGTCACCTTCCCCCGGGAGTGTGCGAGCTCCGCGCTGGGGTGCTGCACCTCCGCTGGCAGTCTCTCACTCTCTTGCCAAAGCAGCTGTTGCTCCTCGTGCATCAGATGATCCAGTTTGTCCCAAGGCAGGCTTTGTGGCTCCTTACGGAATCCTGATGGATGGGCGGCTATTTCCGGGGCCCAGTTCTTAAGAGAGAATTGCAGACTTAAGCCTTAAAAACAAGCTGACTTCTGTTCTGAGTGTCATATTTACCTGATTAACAGTGATTCTTAGTAAGCACTTTTTAACTTTCACTTTCGTCTTCTAAGGGAAGCAAGCGTACGCATATATAGATATACACACAGGGACCCTGAAACACACTGCTAACCAACAAGCTCAGCTCCACTCTCATTTTCACATGTGCAATCATATCCCTTTTTTAGAATTCAAAGCACATATTGTCCATATAATTGAGGCCTGAACTCAGGAATATGCTTTAAGCTACCAAAGTGATTCCTAAAAATGCTTTAAAAAATACAAAAGGGGGGCTGGCTCAGTGGTGTAGTGGCTTTGGTGGCCTGGGGTTCACAGGTTCAGATCCCGGACATGGACCTACACACTGCTTATCAAGCCATGCTGTGGAAGTAACCCACATACAACATAGAGGAAGATTGACACAGATGTTAGCTCAATGACAATCTTCCTCATGCAAAAAAAAGCCCCAAAAAGGTAATACAACTAGATAGGTCTTTTGTCTTTTAAGCCAAAATATGAAAAAGAATAAAAGATACAATTTCATTTTGAGAAAAATGTCAGCCCAGAAGTAATCTTAAAAAATGGAAAGAATTATTTTATTTAAAAAAAAAATTACAGTTAAAAACAGTATCAGCACCTGGGCCAGCCTGGTGGTGCAGCAGTTACGTTTGCGCACTCTGCTTCGGTGGCACGGGGTTCACTGGTTCGGATCTCAGGCACAGACCTACACACTGCTTATCAAGCCAAGCTGTGGTAGGCGTCCCACATATAAAACAGAGGAAGACAGGCACAGATGTTAGCTCACGGCCAATCTTCCTCAGCAAAAAGAAGAGGACTGGTGGTGGATGTTAGCTCAGGGCTAATCTTCCTCAAAAAAAAAAAAAAAAGTATCACCAAGAGATAAAATGACTGAATTAGTGTCTATGTTTATGACAGGACAAAGTCTTAGTGTCTACCCCAAGGCTGACATCCATAACATCATTCTTCATTTATTTGTGCCCAAATGAAGCAGCACAAATGAGACACACTTCCTACAACATCAAAATGTTTTAGTTTTATTACTACAAAACAACTCAGCCATGTTCTCTAACTTGCACAATACAAAAGATTACCTCATCACTGTGGTTCCATTTATGTGGAGTTCAGAAACAAGCATCCCTAAGCTACAGTGGCAGAGGGTGGAGAAGCGGCTCCCTTGGGGTTGCTGCATGAGAGCCTGCTGGGTGCTGGGTGTTCTAGATTTTGAACTCAGTGGTGGTTACACAAACATACACATAAGTATGTAAAATACATATATTTATGTATACGAACATATACATGTATAAAAATAATCAAGCCATAGACTTAAAATTTGTGCACTTTACTGTGTAAAGTGATACCTCAATAAGAAAGAAAAATTACCTTGTCACCAGCACTCTGAAGTCGCTTGTGTAAAGACATCACTTCTTGTTTTAAAGCCTCCTTTTCCTGCTGAGTCACTCGTAGGTCGGCTTTAATCCGGGACATTTGCAGGTTTACGTTCTGCAGTGTGTCTTCCAAACTCTGAACCTGCATCACGAGAACAATCTTACACTGCGACAGAAATCCCCCTGGTCTCACCTACAGCACGGCCAGGTAGGAAAGAACCAGGACAAGAGACCTCCAGGTCCCTTCTGTTTCCACTGACTACGTCCAGCTCTTGTCAGTAGCTCAGTGGAGACCCAGGCTGTTATGCACATTTACAGGACTTTAAATGATATTTAGGGCAATGATGAACTCTAACTGGAGCAAGGTGCTGCTGCTGGAGTCACCTGTATACCACCAGGTGACATCTTACAGAACCAATTGGCATCACAAAAGATGCTTTTACTGAATTTTGTAGAAATTGTTTTAGCCTGTGGTGTTGGTTTGTAAGGGACCTCTTAGTTTAAAATAAAAATATATACACCTGGATATTTCAATTTAAAAAATTTTAAATTTGTAAAAGAAATGCTGACAGAGATCTTTAACTATAACAGGGCAAAAACCTGCCTTAGAAATCCCATTTCTAAATTAGGAACAAGCAGTCATTTTTACACACTATTCTCAAGCTTTCATAAATAAGTAACCTCATAATGATGAGATGACTCATAATGATCTCATAATAACGAACTTTGAGGGAAATCCTGTCCAGACTATTTCACTATACTGTGAGCATGTGTCAAATATTAGTCAACTGAATCATTCCGAGCCCTCTTAGGCCACTTCCACCTGGAACCTTCTTTCCACTGGGAGTTCCTTCGGAAGATGTAGGAAACACTAACTGTGGATGGACCAAGAACCGTCCACGCACCTTCTGCTGGGAAGCCGTCAGCTGTGACCGCAAGCTTTCGCTCTGCTGCTCCCAAGACCTCTGCTCTCGCTTCACAGTAGCGACTCTGTGCTCTAGGAGTCTGGATTTTGCCAGCTGTTTAGGAAGATAAAGGAGGTGACAGGGCAGTTTTGCAAACGTATCTAGCCTCAGTTTCTCTGCCTCCACTTGTGCTGAAAAGATCTCATGCCATCTGTTTACGTGGGGAGCAGGGTAGGGGAGAGAAAGACAGCTCCTGACTCCCTTTATCCCTTTCATTTTGAGGAGGCTCCTCTCTTTGGGGATTTCCACTTTTCTTCCTCATTGCCTCATATTTTGTGGGTGAGAGATGATGGGCTGGAAGGCAATTAGAAATCTCGAGTGCACCGTAATAGGAAACTAAGAATGCCTATTAAGGCAGGTGGGACCAAGCAGCGTTTCTGGATTTGCCAGGGAAAATACAATAGGAAAAAAAGTGTCTATGTAATAGAGCTCAGATTGTTAAATACAATAATATTTATATTAGTTACATCATATATCAGTAGAATAGTCATATATTTAAATAATATATAAATAGCATGGTTACCTATTAAAATGAGACAAACTTTATATTACTGTCTTTAGTAATATAATTATTAAACAACTAATCCAGACTCTTGTTAAAATCATGGATTCAGGAGCTCTGAGGTGACATAACGGCAGCTGAAATGCTTTCCAGGAAGAGTTTGGAACAATTAGGTCAACACGGGAGGCCCGTGTGCCACTGTGTGGAGACATGCTCATGGTGGTACACACTGTACAATGATGGCAAAAACTGTTCCCCTTCTGCCTGCCTCATCAACAGAGCCACTTAATGCCTCACTTAGAGCTTCCTTTTCTTTCAGCAGTTTTTCACTGTAGCTCAGAACACGAGACATTTTTTGCTGGAAGTCGGAGAGATGGGGACATCTATGCAGCTCTAAGAGAGAAAGGAGCCCTCCCATCACATCTCGTGGCTGTATCTATAAAGAGGTATTTATAAGTGGGCGCTTTCATGGCTGCTGCCATTTCAGAGGACAATATAAACGCTAGAGCATTATAATTAACTTTAACAAAATGTTCCCTGCTCGCTTTTCTCCATTCTCCAACTGACTGCTGAATGTCTGCTCAGACAGGCTCAACCAGACAGACACTGTGAAATAACGGTCCTAGCTTTCTGTTTCACCTTCAGGGTAAAGCACATAACATGCTGCCATTATGTCATCAGTTAACTTGTGTACATATAGCACAATACATTTTCCTCCTTCTTTTTATTTTTATTTTTTGGTGAGGAAGATTAGCCCTGAGCTAACATCTGCTGCCAATCTTCCTCTTTTTGCTGAGGAATATTGGCCCTGAGCTAACATCTGTGCCCATCTTCCTCTATTTTATATGTGGGATACTGCCACAGCATGGCTTGATGAATGGTATGTAGGTCCATGCCCAGGATCCAAATTGGTAAACCCTCGACCGCTGAAGCAGAGCATGCAAACTTAACCACTCGGCCATGGGGCTGGCTCCTCTGGCTTCACTATTAGATTCCAGTAGCACTCCCCCCACCACACACCAGTTGTGAAAACCAAAAATGTCCTCAGACATTGCTAAATGTCCTGGGGTGGGGGTGGGGGCATATCCTCACCCCTCAACTACTGCTTCAAGAGACTGATTGTTTTATACTCCTTATCCCTTCCCCATAGATCATACATTTTTAATTTCCCTCTGCTTCACCAGGCTTTCAAATTTTCAGCTCTTTATCATCATGATTTTACGGCCATCTTCCTACTTCTCACCTTAAGTTCTTCTACATTAGCTTTAGGAAGAGTGTGACAGGGTTGAACCTGTCTTTTACTTGCAGCAAATCCAGCTCACCTCGCAAATCTAAACAGTCGGAAGGACGTAGGAAAATGCATCATAAAGCACCCGGGTGCTGGGTCACTAGGGGACTGGTCTTCCTCTGCTCACTACCTTCCTCCCACCCTAGACCCTCCCAAAGCCAGGTACCTCCTGGGTGTCTACAGACTGGCCTGTGACTTCTGCTGATGCTGTTTGTGTTTCTTTTCAGTGCGACAGATAATACCAGTGACAGTGCTTTGTGCATGAGACATGATGTCACACAGAGCAGCACGGGCTTTCTGGGTCCAAGCCACATGGCAGCAACGGTGGGCCGACACCATCCTACTCTTGTGACCCAAGAGTCCAGGCGCCATGAAACAACTTCCTCCCAAAGGCAGACAGGGCTCACTGTTTTCCATCTCACTATTTATATCAATACCGCTGTAAAAAATATGCAATAAGAATGTGCCAAATGACATCCTCATCATGCCATTTTAGTCCCAGCCCTGCTCCTTGTCTTCTGGTCTCCAGCTTAGCAAAGTCACAAACATTTCCTGTGCTCTGGACTTGGAACCTGTCATTATCATCTTAAAGGCTGAACAACAGACAGACCTTCCAAAGGTAAAGGAGAAAAGAAGGCCCAAGGAACTGAGGATGAACTTGGTAATAACAGCTTTGCAATACTTATACACCACAGAAGGGCCCTGGGAGTTTTAACTTCGGGATTGTTTACATGGACAGACAGCTTCTGTTATGGCAGAACAGACATCCTTTGCACAGCAGCATCTGACTTGAAAATGTTCTTAGAGAGCGCTTATTAGGTACCAGTTCCGTATTGGGCATTATGAGACAGCAGTTCCCTGAGAGTCTTACCAGCCTATTAGGAAATCAGGACTCAGAGCAGACAGTCAGAGACCAACACAGCACAACACTCAGTGACCCAGACCAATATCTCAGCACTCAGAGAAGTGCACCTTTATGCTCAGAGGCTGAACAGAGACAGAGAATCTTATAACCTAATAATGTCATAATATTAAAGCAATCGTCTGGTGAAGCAAATAAATAAAACATAACAACTAAATTCTCCTATTATAAATCAGGATTGCTCAAACTGAAAGTTTCCTCTACTCTTTGAAAAATTCAGAATAAAGAAGAATATAGGACGACATTCAGGATATAACTTTAAGGTGAACCCTCTTTTTTTTTTTACTTTTTATTAAGATTATGATAGTTTACAACCTTGTGAAATTTCAGTTGTACATTATTGTCAGTCATGTTGTAGGTGCGCCACTTCACCCTTTGTGCCCACCCCTCACCCCCCTTTCCCCTGGTAACCAATCTGGTGAACTCTCTTTTATATTTAAAATTGTCTTTGCTTGAAACTTTGAAATAGGCTTCTTCAAGCTGAATTCCTAAGTGAGACTGCAGCCCTGATAATGCTCTACAATTTACTCCAGTGTCTTAGATGCCTCATACTCGCTATAAGAAGGGGTAAGAGCAGCCAGCTTTATCTGTCTCACAAATCTGGGTGAATAGTTGTTAAAGTTATGAACAAGAAAGTCACCCTCTTTTTAGACAAACATATTACTTTATCACCTGGCTGGGAGAAAGCAGAACAACAAATTTCTTAAACTGCAGTGGTGGGATTCATTTATAGGAACAAAATTGCAGTCTAGACCATATGTAAGTTACCTAACTAAGACGACATTTAGAGAATTAGTGATAGGACCCCTTATAAATAGACTTGTTCTGCAAGCCCTCGACTTTACTAAGTAATAGCTAGTTGACAGGACTCAGTGAAAAGGATACTGATGGCTAGAAAAGCCAGACCGTCAGGTACGCATAGTTCTGTGAACCCCCGCCCCGCCCCACACAGCACACAGTCTTACTTGTTTCAGTGTCTCCAGTTCACCTTTGAGAAGGAGGTTTTCCTGTTCCACAATATGAGTCTGTATTTTGACTTCAGAAAGTTCTGCCTCCAGAGAAGACACTAAAGTGGAGGACTAAGAAAAAAATGTAAAAGTCAAACAATACACATACTCATTCAGCCGGAGGGAAATTGCAGGGTTCCCAAAAGGAGCACTGGGGAGACACTAGTATAAATTCAATGACGCTGTTCCATGACCATTCACCCTCATACTCAACAGAACTCAACTATCTTTCAAAACACTTTCCACTTAAATGGCAGGACCATGGATTCTAAGGTAGTTTTTGCAGGCTTCTCCACCATAAAGTCTGTATCTTTCTCTTGGGGGAGATACTTTGAGACTATGCAAATCGTGCTTCTCCTTAAATTTTGCTTATTAATTTTAGTGTCTATCAGTGGATTTTGTCTACAAAAATTATTACTCTGGTATTTGCCTAATGATGACTTTCTTTTGCCTTCTTTTTTTCTCCATTTACTAATTAGAATTCTACTCTAAGGAAGAGCTGTTATTTCTCCCTGCTTTATTTACTTATCCAATTTTTTACATCAGTATGAAGCCATAGATATTTATTTTACGCTATACTATGATTATTTACTTTGTTGATCTAATTGTTGCAGCTTTGGTCATTAGAAGCTCCTTTCGGGTTGGGCCCTGTGTCCTTTCAACATGCCCCATCTTCTTGTGAGCACTGTTTTCTTTCTGGCACCATGAGATGTTCCAAGCTCATCTTGAATTTTCCCTGCCCCAGCCTTGGAATCCATCGTTTTTCCAAGGAGCCCTGGTTCCTTTTATAGGAGAACGGTGTTTAGACACCAAGACCTGAGCACCCATTCGTATCCACACATCTGTGTCTATCTCTCTGTATATATGTTCAGAAACGTGAGTTACGCTAACACCCGGGATCCCAGTCCAGCATCGCAGGGTTCGTCTTAGCCCTCCGCGTTTCTCCATTTACACCTCCATCTCCAACACTGAGAAACTCAGTTCTTCTGGTCTACAGTGTATGTACTCATTTGCTCAATCCTAGCACACACAGAGTGGTTCCAGAATTAGTAACCCACACCCACTCAGAAACACATGTTCTGACTAGATCCTCCTAACAATGGGTGCACTTTGTCTTGTCTGTAGTCCTACAGTATACAGTCAAGATGTGATTTCCAATTACTTAATTATTTAAGTTAATTCTTCTCTTCCCATTGTGGTTATGTTATGCATTCATAATATAGTCAGGTTCATTTGTTAGTGCTGTGTTCCATTTTGGTACCCCCACATCTGGACTGGTTTGAATGGTGTGTTTATTTGGGGATATGTGAAGAATGTGTGTTCTAAAAGTCAGAGCCATAGAAAAAGACATACTCAGAGTGTCACCCCCTCCCTCATCTGTCTCCCATTCCCATTCCTAGTCCGTCCTCCCCCCACCCCCAAGGTAACCATCTCTTTAGCTTCTGGCCCATCCTTCCTCTGCTCCCTTTGCCCAAATGAGCAGACACCTGTCCCCGGTTCCTTACGTGGACAAAGACGTACTCCAGACGCCCTCAGATGCTCTTTGCACCTTTATTTTTTCACTAACAGTATGTCCTGGAAATCATTTCATATCAATAGAGATCTTTCTCATTCCTTCTCTCTCTCCTTTTTTTTTTTAACAGCTGCAGAGCACTACTCCATGGTGTGGCTGTACCCACCACATTCATGCAACCGCTCTCCTACGTATGAGCATCCAGGCTGTTCCCAATATTTTACAATTACAAACAATGCTGCAAGGAATAACTCTGTGCCTATGAATGTTCATATTTTTGGAGGTGCATCTCTAAGGTAAATTTCTAGAAGTAGGACAAAAGGTAAGTACATATGCAATCTTGTTAGGTATTGCCAAATTTCCCTCCAGAGGATAACATCAGTTTACATCCCCCCCCAGCAGTGTATGAAAGGGGCTGTTTCCCCAAAGCCTTGCCAGAAGAATATGTGGTCATATTTGTAAATTGTTGTCAGTCTCACATGTGAAAAATGATATATCAGTGTTGTTTTTATTTGCATTTCTTTACTTATGAGTGATTTTGAACATTTTTCCATAGACTTGAGGGCCATTTTCATCTCCTGTTTGTGAATCATTTGTCCTGTGTTCCCCCCCATTTTGCTGTCAGATTTGGGTCCTAAGGCCTTTGGTTTTCAGAAATTCTTTACATGGTAGGGATGCTAGCCCCTCTCTGTGGTATAGGAGGTAAATATTTTCTCCCAGTTTGTGAGTTGTCTTTTGACTTTGTTTATGCTCTTTTTTTTTTTTAGGCCATGCAAAGTTTTTAAATGTAATCATTTTTTCTTTTTTTTGCCTCTGGTTTATGAGTCATAGTTAGACAGCCTTTCTCTACACCAAGGTTAAAGACGAACTCACTCATGTTTTCTTCTAGTCCTTGTACAGCTTTATTGTTTATATTTAGACTCCTAATCCAAGCACAGTTTATCCTCACGTTTGGTATAAGATATGGATCTAACTGTATCTAGTTCCAAATGTCTACCCAATTGTCCAGGCTCCACTTATTAAAAAGTCCATCGTTACCCCAGCGATTTGAGAAGCTGCCTTTGTTAAACACAAGTTTTCCATTTGTATTCGGGTCTAGACTTTCCATTCCTCTTACCTGTCTATTCACGTGCAAGTACCACACTGTTTTAATTACTAAGACTTTATGTATAAGAAATTTAATACGAGCCTTTCTTTCATTTCTTGGGATTCCCTCCAGACAGGCCACAGCGTGGCCACAGACTGTACCTGGACTTTACAGCGCTCCAGTTCTTCTCTCAGATGAGATTTTTCCTGTTCCCACTCCTCCAGTGCACTGTGTCCTGGCTCTTTATCCTCCTGGCATAGCACTGCCGCCAGATGTTGATTAAGGTCTTGCAATTCTTTCTGATTTTGAGAATTCTTTTGGCTAAGTTCTGTATTCTCCAAATTCAACTGTTGGTTTTTGGTTTTTAATTCTGAAATCTAATTAAAATGGAAATATGTTTTAAAAACTAGTTACCCTACTTTCTGCTAACAAACAGATTTAGAAACTAATTTTTTTCCCTCTTTATGTAGGTAAAGTTACATATATATATATACACACACACACTTAACAACAGAAATAATGCATACTCATTATTACAAATTCAGTCAATTCGCAAGTATATGAAGAAGTGATGGACACTCAGTCCAGCCCTACTCCACACGGGGAGCCACTGTCTACAGCTGGATACGTATCCCTCTAGATTGTTTTCTATGCATATACAAAACCCATATAACACAGAGATTTTTTTCTTCTTTATAACAAAATCATTATCATTATATCAAAATCATTTCAGATATTTGGACAGCCTGCTTTTTCCACTTATAATATCTTATAGACTCTTGTCATTCCAAGTCAGTGCATTCAGAAACCTCCACATGCTATTATTTTTAGTGGCTATAGGGTATTCCATAATGCATTTATCCATGCCCACACTGACAGACATATAGATTTATCATTCTTTCCTTTAATTATGAAGAAACAAAACAATCTTCTAGAAAATTCATTTACACACGGTAGCATTTTGTATTTAGGATCATTTTTTGAAGGTAGGCATATACATAACTGTTTTGATAGAGAGCCCCAAAATGTCCTCCTCACAGTGCTACCAACTTGTAGTCCTGTCAATGACGTCTGGGTGCACGCATTTCCTCACCCCCTTTTTAATACCAGATGACACCAATCTTTAATATTTGCTAATCTGACAGGTGAAAAAAAGAAACATTTAATTTGCACTTTCCTAATCACTAATGAGGTTAACCATCTTTTTATATGTTGTATTCTTTTCTCCTGTGACTTGACCATTCATGTCAATTATCTATTTTTCAACGGGGTTTTGCCATTTGTTTGTAAGAGTACAGAATATATTTTAGATGTTAGTACCCTGTCTATTTCAAGTACTGAAAATACTCTTTTCCCAGGATGTCCTTGTCTTTTGACTGTTTCAGACAGATTCTTAAATGGTCTTCCCCCGCACAATTGCATGGTGTGAGATTATACAAATTGGGCACTGAATGGCACAGGCTATCTGAATAAATCATAATTCTTGAATTCTTGGTGAAAAGATATAACAATTAACTGGTATTCTAGATCTGTGAAATTCTGTCCTTAACTCTCTCCTTTCAATCATGGTGAGGAAAGAGGAAGGAGCTAACAGTAATCTAAACTACATGTGGGATAGGGCTAGGATTTCATGGGTTTGGTTTTAGAGGCGTCACCTCCCCATCCTCTCCCCCTCCCACTACTGGTTACAGAGCTTACATTAAGCACTCAGAGTCTAGAGATAATACATACATTATTATATTCACGAGAAATAGAAACCCCTATCTTATACCACACATGAGGATAAACTCTGCTTGGATTAGGAGTCTAAATACAAACAATAAAACTATACAAGTCCTAGAAGAAAACATGGGTGAGATCATTTCAAGTCAGCCAGAAGTGAGCTTCCACTGTGAAACTCAGGATTTGCAACCTCACCATCATTAGCTACATGCTATTCAAGTAGCATGTCCTATAAATTTGTAAATTTCAAATAAACAAAGAAAATTTCAGAATCAGGAAACATTGGGAAATATTAAGTATCACCTTACCTGTGTCTTTAAATTTTCAACCATCTTCTGAACTGCAGCTTTTTCCTGTTCTACAGTTTCTATTTTTTGCCTAAAAGGGACAATGAAAATATAACTTAAGAGTTAGGCTTTAAAAGTTGAAGTAAAATAGTTTTAGTCCTTGCAAGAATGCCTTAGGAAAATTTACATCTTACCACATTTCTTCCTGAGATCCATTTAATTTCCCTAATTTCAGGTTAGACATGCTATCCTCTTCATTTAAAGTAGTAATTTCACTTCTCAAAATAGAATTTTCCTCTTGAAGCTTCTCAGATTCATATCTGAAGTACAGAGATTTAAAAAAATAGTTACAACAAGGCAGTCATCTGGCATCTTTGGAAATACTTTCTAGTAACTTCCAATATAAAACAAGTACTCCACGCCAGTTATAAAGAGAAGTCTAAATTAGTAGTGTCTTAGTACTTGGAAATCAAGCTATGACATATTGACTCATTTCTTTTGGGAAGTAAGAATTTCACTAAAGGACTAAGTTAAGGAAGTGTGGCTGACACCCTCAGCGCGGAGCCAGGTGAGGACGCAGTGCCCGCTCTGGCTGCTGCTCTCAGTGGCGAGCGCACTGCTCTGAGCAGGTAACTCCACTCAGTCTCTAGTCCTCCTGCTCCGAATAGACAAAAACCATATTACTTGGCTGTGTGAGTTTTAGTTTTAGGGCCCAGGGGACCTAGAGAAAGAAAATTCACACATAAATAAAAGGGCCGCAGTGAAATATGTACAGTAATGTTTACATTGATTTTTATCCATCTCATCATATTATGATTTTTAGAACTAAAAATGGTCTGAAGTAAGAAGAGGAAAAACTACATCTAGAATTAAATAATTTTGTTTCAGATCATTAAGCTGTTTCAGACAATGTAATATTTTACGAGTCTTTTTTTGAAACCGAATTTGCTAGAAGACTATAGCAATCATATTTTACAAAGTCAAGTGAGCAGTGGTTCCAATTAGTTTCACTTGCCTCTTTATTCTTCAAGCACATTTATTAGAATCTGGTAGCTCCTCAATGAAATTTTATGTCCTAAGATAAATTTCCATTGTTTACAGAATATCAGCCTGTGCTACGTGATACAAGCGAAACACGGTCAGCCACAAGACACATCATTTTCCTATATTAGTACAGGAAGGGAGTTCTGATCTACCAGGTGAGTTATTAATACACAAAAGGCATTCACTCTCACAGAGCTTGTTTCATCAAAACGAGGAAAATAACATTCAGAAGAAAAAAAAATTTATCCATCCAAACCAAGTGCTAGGAAGAGTTAAGGACTTGACAGACATTGACGAGCATGTTGTTAAAGGCAGACACGCTCCATTATGGACTTTCACACCCAAACGAACAAGACATTGAGTTCCCGGGAGGAAGGGAAGGGAATGCCTCGGAGGCAGGGCTAGTCTAGTTGTTAATAGGATGCAGAGGCAGAGGAAGCCTGAAGTTCTGCTCTCTTCTTGAAGATTACCAGGGGGTTAGTTTCTCTAGGCACAGCAGGCAGCGGGAGTTAGATGTGGTGAGGTGCTCGCTGGGATCCATGATGTTGGCAGGTGCATACATTACCTCAGGAGCTCCACTTTCTGCTGCATCTCACTGCAGGTCACCTGCAGGTCGTGCATCATTGCCTTCAGCTCCTCCTCCTTTTCTCCTTGAGAAGGTATATCTTTTTGCTTAACCAAAGTGGTGACTCTCTCCCTTAACTTTCTAGTCAGCTCCTGCAGCTTTGTTTTCTCCAGTGCTAACTCTGCTATGGTGGCCTGATGCTGAAAATGCTTGTCCTGAAGGTGGAGGAGAGCAGGGTTTCCCTCCATTGTAACCTGGTTCTGTACTCCCGGCTTTTCCCGACGTGTCTGGATGGTTCTGTGTAGCCAGGCAATTTCACGGGCTTTTCCTCCTTCCGGGAGCTGTGTGTTCTCCTGCTCGAGGTACTGGCCTTCTTGGTAATGTTCTTCTATAACGTGGTGTACACTCACCACCCTTGGCACACCCTCCAGGGTCTGACTTAGGCCGAGCACCTCTTCGTCAGGGTCCGCCGCCAGGCTATCCTCACAGGCCTCCCTCAAGGAAACACAGTCACACGGCAGCACCGATGTTTCTTGCAGCTTCTCAATCTTGCCTTGAAGTCGCAAAACCAGAACGTGCAGTTCCTCGTTTTCTCTTTTGACCTCATCATAACTCTTTTCCAGGCTGAGGAATGTTTCAGTCACTTCTTCCACTTTCTTTAGCTCATCCTGTAATCTGAAAACCTCTGCGGCGAGTTCTTTGTTATTTTCTAGGGCTTCGTCGTAGCGCGTCTCCATCACTCTCAGCTCCTCCTGAAGGCAGTCGTTTTCTCTGCTAGCATCCTCGTATAACAGTCTATACTTGGGAGAAGACTCAGGGACTCTCTCAAGCAGCTTTAGCTTCTTTTTTAGCACAGAAACATCAAAAAGTAGGTCCTGTTTCTTTTCAGAAGCTCGATCGCAGTCTGCGCGTAAGATCATTAGTTGTTCCTGAAGCTGACAAATCTGATTCTTCAGGTCCCAGGTCTCAGTCCTGGTCTCCTCACTATTTCCAAGCTCGGAAAAACTCTCTATTGTTGCTTCAGACTCCTCCACTTTGACGTGCTGTCTCTGAGCAGAGCTGGTCCCCGTGCTTCCGAGGTCCCCAACCTCAGGCTCCTGCAGCTCACCTGGGGCGCACCGCACGGCCACACCTTCCACCTGCTCCATTTGGTTTTGCAGTAAAAATGGCGCTGTCTGTTCCACAGAATTTCCAAGAAATCCAGTAGTTGGCTCATCTAAACAAGAAGACATGACCGACCCTGGCTCTAATTTTTGCAGCCTCTGTTGCAATCTAGAAATTTCAGTGGCCATTTTCACGTTTTCCTTCACAGCTCGTTCATGAGCTCTCTGCAGGCTTAAGAGGACATCTCCGTTCTCCTCCAGTAGCTGCTCTCCTTGCTGGAGCAGGGACATGGCTCCGCTCCCTTCTGCCTCCTCCCCTCCCATTGCCTGGCAGCTCCTCTGGAGCCTGGAGAGAGGAGATGCCACCTGTCGCATTTCCTTAATTTTATTCTGAAGCCGGGAGATTTCTGTGCTCATCTTGGCCCTCTCTTGCTCTGCTTTCTCACAGGCCACTTTGTGGGCACTCTCCATGGCCAGAAGCTTGGACATCATTTCCTGCCTCTCCTGGTCATGTTCCCTTTGTATCCTTTCAAGCCGCTGGGTGGCCAGCTGCTCCGAGGCGCCTGCCTGGCACAGGACCTGCTCGTGGTCCTTCAGCTCTCTTTCATGGCTGCTCTTCAGCTCGAGGATCTGCTCGGACAGCAGACTTTGCTGACTTTCAGAGGCATTTCTTAGATCTTCCAGGTCTTTGAGGAGCTGCTCTCTCTCAACAACCATGCTATTCAAATGTTCTGTGTATGTTTTCTCCAGCATCTCTCTCTCCTGGCTCAGGACCAGAGAAGTTGCTTTCTCCCTCTGGAGAGTCTCTTTAAGCTGCTCCTGGACCTCTGCACACTCCTGGGTGAGCTCGTCCTTCTCAAACTCCCACTGGGATCTCTCCTCGCACTGTTGTTCTAGGAGCTCCTTCAGCTCCTGGCGGTAGCGGCCCTCCAGGCTTCGCAGAGCATTCTCACATCTCTCTGTGACTTTCTGACAGTCAGCCTGACACTGGGCTTCTATTTGAGAGGTTCTTCTATTACACTCAGTTTCCATTTTTTCCCTAAATGTGGTCAACATACAGCATTACTGAAACTGCCGTCAACTCCAGAAGCAAACAAAACACATCTCCCCTGGATAGAAGAGACTGCCAAGCAAACAATCTAAGTCCTTTCTAAAGTGGTCTTCACTGATGGCTATGTGACTCCTTTATACTGAGAGGGCATCTCAGTTCCGAGAGCCAGGACCAGCAGCCGTAATTAATTCAAAAGACTGACTGACCTCTCTCTGAATTTAGAAGGAAAATTTAGAAACCAAATTCTTTGGCATACTCCTGCATGTATTTGCTTATGGATTTTTAACCAAAAACTTAAACTGATATTTTACATTAAATGATCAAATGCATATTAACCTAACTCCTATTGGGAAATACATAAAATTCTTTCATTTTAATTGAGTATACATTGGAGGATAGCAGTCATATAAACACACATATTAACGAATTCATTATGCTTTTGCCTCTTATTTAATAAAGTAGCACCGAGTTAACCAGAGAGTGAGGCAACCAAAGCCCTCGAGTGTGCCTGAGATCTCAAGTGGGGAAGGTGAGCACAGAATCATGTCTAGTAACTCTCGGAGGAGTTACTTTGCCCAAAATCTAGTAGAAATAGCCTTTTTCAGAAAACAAGACTGAAAAACGAAGGAACCACATTTGGGATAATCTTACCCTCATCTAGAACCTTAAAAAATACAAGTCTGATACAAGAAATACTTTCTTCTTTTTTAAAAACAGTTTCAATAACTCCAGGGTAGGCTTATGTCTAAAGAATGGCAAACAGGTTGAAAAACCAAAAGGAATCTAGGCAATGAATGGGCTAGTAGGCCTTCTGATTGTCCTGTCTCCTTGACTGACCGGGACTCCTCGTGGCCCCAAGGGACAGCGCCCAGGCTGCTCATTTCCCCACTTTCCTTACCTTCCCTCTTGAAGTTCTCTTTGGTGTTTTTCCAAGAACTCTTTCCGCAACTCCTCTTTCTCAAGAGTGTGCTTCTCCACCAGGCCTTT
This sequence comes from Equus przewalskii, assembly GCF_037783145.1. Lineage (NCBI taxonomy): Eukaryota > Metazoa > Chordata > Mammalia > Perissodactyla > Equidae > Equus > Equus przewalskii. Next base: position 183,870,385 of record NC_091831.1, read on the forward strand.
GAGCTGCTCCTGGTGCAAGTGCTCCAGCTCCTGAGTCAAGCCTCTCACTTTCTCCTCTGTCCAGGCGCCCTCATGAGCGAGTCCATCCCTCTCCCGGGTGAGGCTTTCCTCCGCCTGCTCCAGTCGAGCCTTGAGCTCCATCTCGTGCTCCAGCCTCAGCTTCTCCTGCAGCTGAGTCTTCTCCTCATCCCACTTCATGTGCAGTTGTTTCTTCTCCTCCTCGTGTCTGCGGGTCGTTGTTTGTTGTGCCTCCTTGAGCACTGCTGCCTGGCCCTGAAGTTCTGCAATTTCTTTTTTAAGGTCACTTCTTTGTTTTTCTAAGGTGTGCACCTCATTCTCATACTTCTGCCTCATGCTCTCCTGCTCCTTTTCACAGGCGACCTTGGTTTCATCCAGCTGCTTCTCATAATGGCGCACCTAAGGTCAGGAAGCAAAACCGCCACCACGTTATTCAACTCAAGGCCATGGAAAGGTGATGGGGGTGGTAAGTACTTTTTCCTACAAGACATTCCTCAGTTTTCCCATTTTGTTTTAAAGTAACTTAATTCACAACCACATTAAATAAGACACTTTTAAGTCAGGCACGGTTGGCTTTCCTTTTTAACTTGGTTGAATTTTGTCAGTTTCTGAACAACTCTATTAAAAGCGACTAGACCTTCTCATGGATACCATTTGTCTTCCCAGGCATGCCTTCTAACTGTAAACTTGGGGCCTTAAAATAGTTAATTAAATTCAATATTTACCGAACACCTATCAAGCATTCCACAGGCCTCATGGGGACCAAAAGCTGGGTAAGATGTAGTCTATGCCATCAAGGAGAAACCAGTCCAGACATGGTTATGACAAGTACAAACAAGTAGACTACAAGGCAGAATAAAAAATATAAAAGGTATAGGAAAAAGAGCTACAATGTAACCCAGAGAATCAAAGGAGGGAAAACATTACATTTGGTCGCGGGGAATTCAGGAATGGGTTCATGCAAGAGGTGGCATTTGATACAAACTCTGAAGGGTGAGCAGACCTTCAAAAGGTAGACAGGAATAATCACATAGCATGCAACAGCATGAGCAAAAGAGGACAGTTTGATGAAGAACAGCGAACCACCTTTTTGGCTGGAGGAGGAGGTGACTCAAAGGAATTGTGAAAGAGAAGACTGGAAATCTAAGTTGAAGCTACATGGTGAAGGGTTTTGGAGGCCAGATTCAGAACTTGTACCTAGTTTAGGAGGTAATGCTATATCAAAGGGCTTTTTTGGTTTTATTAAGACATTTTTTTTTTACAAGTTATAAATAATGTAATGGCCTTCAAAAGTTCCATGCTTGCTAGGGCTGAAGATACTATGTTTTGGAAAAAATCTCTCCCAGGAGGAAAAGGCCTCACCCTCAGCCTATAAAACCATCCTGAATAAGTGGGTTCCTGGCAGCCACAGATGCAGGAGGAAATGTACAGAAAGTGCCACCCTATGATAAAAAAGAATCGAGAGTGTCTGCACACAAAAGCTTGTCAGAGCTCAAAGAGAGCTGGACTGACAAGAAGGACTTACTTTATCTTCAAGCTCTAGTCTCAGGCGACACAAGTCCCTGCGATGCTGCTCTTTCATCTGTTCGATGGCCAGCTCCGCCTCAATGCTCATATTCAGTGGATTGCATTCCTCAGAGCCAAGCCCTGAAAACACATGGGACCCATGACCCTGCAGCAGGTTCTTTCAGTAACATAACCAGCATCCTAGGAGGGACATTCAGTTTAACTAAGGAACAATTTTCAGCCTAAACTGCCACAGATGACATCTACTAGGAAACAACAGAAGCCAGGAGAAGTCTCTTTTCAAGCATTAGGGAAAACAGGAAGAAGTGAAGGTGGACAGATTCTTGCATGTACAGGCAGTGTACCAAAACTTAATAAAATCCCTCTTTTTGAACAGTAGGTGGGGGTAGGTGTGGACATTGTTCTTAAAGGTGGCCTCCTCCTAATGAAAATGCTGCAGAGTGAGGCAGTTTCGTCAAACCAACCAGCCTTCTATCCATCCAACAAGCACTGAGCGACACACTAGCAGAGGAGCAATGTGGCAGGAGAGTGATGGCTAGCATACTTGCTGCTGTGCTTGAGGAGTTAACTTCTTGGGTCAGGATATCCATCCTATCACTCAACATTGCAGAAGACTGAGTATTGTGACATTAACTTCCTGTAGGTGGAACCCACCTTAAATTGTCAGCTAAAATTAAAAAAAATAGGCCATAGGTTAGGAACCTGGACATAGGCAGTTTAGGGGAGAACTTCCCAACTCATCCATATGAGCTCACCTCTGCAGCTACCCATGATGGTGACTAAGAAGGACACTGAAAAAGTGAAGTATAAGTTGGAGGCTGAGCTAGTACATAGAAAAGATAATTATGTTTTGTACTATGTAGAAATTTCTTAAGGCAGGAGACTCCAAAAAGTTTTTCATGCTGGAGGTACACAGGCAGATGGGAGAAAGGGCATAAGTCTAGTGTCTGGGATTAATTGTCTTGCTTTGGGCTTTCTTTTCATACATCATGGCATAACCCCAACTGAGAAGTAATACTTGGGGTGTAAACCACCCCATGATGGTTTAGCTTCACGTACCAATAAGGAGAACCCCCAACACTTGGTCATCTATGGAAAAGCCCAGAAAAGCTGCTGAGATGTATCATATCATCAGCTGGGCTCCATCCTCAAGCTACAATAAGGCGACAGACTTAGAATCAGAGGAAAGGTCTTAGGGCCTCTTCCTGTCCCCTTCCTAATCCCTTATTTACTCTGGAATAAACAGGTGAGGAGAAGGATAAACAACCCTTGTAAGAACCTATACTCCTACTCCAAGTAGCAGTGGAGAAAACTATTTCTAATAGCAGAACTTACTCTGAGCCCTTTCTGAAATTCCAACTCAGCACACTGGAGGAAAGAGGCAGGATATCAGGAGTGAGGAAAAGAGCTGAGAGTGAATGTAGGCAACCAACACTTAATTATTTTATTTGTTGTTTTGCAGACATTTAGCACAGCCAGAGTTAAGAAACCAAATTCTGTGGTTTCTGGCTGGCCCATTCTCCAAAACCATCGTCATACCAGTTGGCAATCTTAGAAAGGCAGGATTCAGGCTCAGTGTCTGAATTCTAACACTCCCCGGCCTGGACTCTCAGACTGTGGCCAGCTGTTTTTTTTTTAAACAAAGCAAATACCCCTGTGGTTTGATTTTTCCATTCCTTTGTTGATGCATATCAAAATCAGACAGAAATAGTTTCATAAACACTTCAAGGACAAATGAAAAACCAGACCACAAGTGAAATAGCTCAAGAAAATAGTATTGCCAAAGTCTTTTTTTTCGGTTGCCAAAGTTTTGAGATTTTATACTCAATTTTACACTTTTTAGAAAAAAACAAAAGTCAAAGGCAGACATTGTAAAGATGGTGTCTGAATGGCTTACCCCGGTCAGGCTCAGTGCACCCACTGTGACCATCAAGCTCTTCTGACAGAGAGTTCTTCAAGGGAAGTCTGAACACTTTGCCTTGTGTACGATATTCTTCCAGCTCAGACTGGAGCTCATCCACTTGGTCTTGTAATACCTGGAGTTTAAAAATCGACACAAGTCTTCGATGTGAAACCAAAAGCACAAGCAACAAAAGAAAAAATAGATAAATAGGACTTCATCAAATTTAAAACTTTTGCACTTCAAAGGATACCATCAAGAAAGTAAAAAGACAACCTACAGAATGGAAGCAAAGTTTTTGCAAATTATATATCTGATAAGAGACTTGTAACTAGAATACATAAAGAACTAATGATAAATAGCCCATTTAAATATTGGGCAAAGGATCTGAATAGACATTTCTCCAAAGAAGATACACCAACAAGCACATGAAAAGATACTCAACATCATTAGCATCAGGGAAATGCAAATCACAACTACAATGAGATACCACTTCACACCTGGTAGGATGGCTAGAATCAAACAGACAGACAGTAACAAGTGTTGACAGGGATGTGGAGGAATTGGGACTCTCATACTGGTGGGAATGTAAAATAATGCAAACCCTTTGCAAAAAGTTTGGCTGTTCCTCAAAAGGTTTAACGTACAGTGATGATATGACCCAACAATTCTACTCCTAGATGTATACCTAACAGAATATACAAAAAACTTGACACAAACGTTCGCAGCAGCGTTATTCATAATATTCAAAACAACCGAAATGTCCGTCAGCTAATGAATGGATGAATAAAATGTGGTATAGCAACCTAATGGAATTTTATCCAGCAACTGAAAGAAATGAAGTACTGATACATTGGATGTACTACAACATGGACGAACCTTGACAACACTATACTAAATGAAGAAAGCCAGTCACAAAGGACCACATATTGTAGAATTCCATTTAGGTGAGATGTAAAGAATAGGCAAATCTATAGAGACAGAAAGCAGGTTATTAGTTGCCTAGAGCTATGGGTCATGAGAGAGATTACAGCTAAGTGGAGTGGGAGCTTCTTCTTGGGTGATGAAAATGTTCTAAAATTGATTATGGTAACAGTTGCACAATTCTGCGAATATACTAAAAGGCACTGAATTGTACACTTTAAATGGGTGACTTGTATGGTTATGAAAAGCTGTTAAAAAAATAAAGAAGAGGATGGATTTGGGGAAGCAGAGCTAATCGATTGTACTGATGAAACAATTAACTTTCAAGACATAAAGAAAACACTTCTACTTGATTATGGCCAAGAGCCAAAACCTAACTGTCAAGCGGCACAAACGTTTCCTTTCTTTTCTCAGTGTGCAGACACCTGAGAAGGCAGGCCATGGGCAACCTCACAAGGAAGTCATGGTTTATCTCATCTCCACATGGGTACAGTCTTCATCGAAAGCAGCCAGAACTCAGCTATGCTTACCTTGCTAAAATAAGCAAGTGTTTCTGGTTTAAGGGAAAAACCCAAATTCCAAAGATTAGGAGCGTTACTTTTTAAAAAAACATCAAAGATTCCTCTTATTTATAAGGAAGTTTTGTCTCTTCTGGTAGGAATTTGTAATGATTTACCAGCTAAACACTTGAACAGTTTCGGTTTCATTTGCATTTTGTAAATAAAAGTAAGCAATGTATTCTGAAAAAAACTCACAGGACAAGGACCAGGTTTGCAGTGATGGACCAGGAAAGGCTAATTTTGGAATAAGCCCATCAGCAGGACCACGAATTCCTTCACTTGGGATAAAACTCTATTTTCCTCTAAGCACTAACGATTTCTTCCCTGGATAAGGCAGACAAATGCAGTTTGCATGATTCCCTAATATGTCAGAATACTAAATAATAATACTGACAGCTAACACTATGTTACACGCTAAGTCGCTGGCTCTGTTCTAAGCACTTTACATAGACTCACTCATGAATCTCGACAATAGCCCTGGTCTGTGGGTACTCCTACTTTACCATCTCGTAGGCGAGGACTTGAGGCCCCACAGGTAAAGGGACTCACTCCTGGTCCACGGCTAGTGAACGTGAGGGGACTGGATCCCAGGCACTCCCCTGCGTACCAGATCCTCCTCAGTCACTCACCCTGCACTGCTGCTCATACTCATTCCTCATATGCGTCAGCCTCTCTTCTTGCAGAAAGAATTCAGCACTGCTGGGGTCGAGGTCGCCAAACTAGAAAGAAGAAGGGCAAAGCTGTCATCTCCCAAGTGTCCTCCTTCGACCTATGACATATCACAGGCCTGTTCCCGTGCCCACCCAGTCACCTGAGGATGAAAGGAATGTGACACTTAAGCAGAGACACCACCAGCTGGAGGATGTGGAGAACGTGCTGGAGTGATGTGTTTGGCTAAGGCAGGGTCACTTCTCAGCACCATGCAATGATTCCCTCATGTCCAACCTGCTAGATTTGGTCCCTGCGGAAAGGACAACTCCTTTAGCCCCTAAAGAATCCCCTACCAGCAATGTTCTGGGTGGCGCTGCTCCTGTCCTTTGAGCAACTGCACTTTGAGTTTCTTATGAGGAAATCAAATTCAAACAGACTTACCTTTTCTGCTAACACATTGTCCAAATTTCGCTGAAGTTTGTTTGTCAGATTCTCATACTCTGCCAACTTCTCTACGTTTTCCAGAAGCTCATTTTCTAGACGACTGTTTTCCTGAAGAGACATGGAGACATTAAACAGGCAAGACGAAAACAGAAGCAAACCGTTGCACCATTGTATATGATGCATACAACAGTGCTCTAGCTGAGAAAATTTGTTCCATCCTGAAAGTTTTATTAGATTAGACAAAAGTAAATATAAAAATTGATATTTATCTTATCCAAGAGGAGTCTTCCTCCTCTTTTTTTAATGCTGTGGAACTTTGTGTCCAACATGACAGCCACTAGCAGTCACACGTGGACACCGAGCACCTCAAATACGTGAAGTACACGCTGAAATGCGCTGTAAGCGTAAAGTACTCACCAGAGTCCAAAGAGTTAGTACAAAAATGTAAAGCAGCTCGGTGATAATTCTTCTATATTGATTACATGTCAAAACGATAATATTTTGGAGATGGATTAAATAAAGTGATTTAAAATTAATTTCACCTGTTTCTTTTTACCTTTTAATGGGGCTTTTGAAAATTGGAAATTACATAGATGGCTTGCGTTATATCTCTACTGGACAGCATTGCAGGAGAAAATTTAATGACAGGAAAAAATTCTCAATATATTGTCAAATGAAAACAAACTGGTTGCAGCATACCTTGTTCGGCTGACAGCAAAAGAGAACACAGAAAAACTGTAAAAAGTAGAATAACTCTAAAATCAATTCTCACTTAGTGATGATATAGTTTGGTTTATATTTCATTTACAATTTTATTTTGGTTTAAAGATGTAAAAGCTACACATAGAGTTTTTTCGTAATTGGTATATGTTTAAATTATTATAATAAAATACATCAACTGAAGTCCAAAAGGTGGGTTTTTTTCCTGTACATATAATATTTGTTAGAGATTTCCACCCATATTTGTTAAAAAATGAAATAAAACCATACAGACATGTCATTTGATGTATTTTCTATTCCAATGTTAAAAGCTAATTGGAAGAACATTATTTTCAAAGTACACTTTGCCAAAAGAATATAGAGCCAGTATATTTTAATACATTCTAGTTCACACCCTCACACAGCAATATGGAGTAAAAAAGGATGTGCTCGAAGCATTAAAAAAAAAAATACTACCTTCCCCCAAAATGCCAAGTCTTCAACTCTAGTCTTTCAAAGTATGTTTAAATTTAGATGTCAAAACAATCAGGAGCAAGCCCGGTGTGTCAGGCCTGTGCTGGGGCTCTGGAAACAGGAACCAGATTCTGTCACTTGTCCAACAGTCTGGATGGTGGGGAGGGGACAGACAAGGATGAAGTCATCCATGATGCGATGGGAAATGCACTGTCTTCTGGCAAGAAAAAAGTGAGTGTGACAGGAACAAAAAAGTCACTTGGCCTTGGGTATTGGAGAAGGCAATGAAGGGGCATGAAGCCCACCGAGGAATGAGAGCCAGTGGCACGTTCAGAGGGGCTGCAGGCACACACTGGCAGCTGCGGGCAGGACCTGAAGTTGGAAAAGGATGGGGACGAGCCCCGTGCAGGGGCCTTCAGTGCTACCATGTTGCACTTTACAAAGGGTAACGGCATGGTGGCAAGTGTTCTTTAGTGAGGTGGCTCTGGTGGCAAAACGGAAGTTAAATAGAAAAAAGGATATGCGTAAGCCGGCTCAGAAATCGTGATGAATTCTGAGCCTATTCAGAGGCTGTGGAAATGGAGAGGAGAAGGCTAAATCTGAGAGGCATTTCAGAGCATCAACAGGACTTAAGGCTGATGAGTGAGGATGGCTGAGGATTTTAGCTTCCGTGACTTGCAGCACATGGTGATGATGTAGATTAGGGAGAAAATTCTGGAGAGGAAGCATTTTGCTGGTTAGGGAGCAAGAATTAGCTCAATTTTTGATGTGTGGAATTTGAGGAACTTTCATAACCTCAACAATAGTGACTATCGCCTATGTACTTATGAGCTTCCAGAGACTGTATCTGTAGCATCTCCTTTAATCCCCATATCAATGCCATGGGGTTGGTCTTACAATGGTGCCCATGTTGTACGTTAGGAAACAGGTTTGGGGAACTTGATCAAGGGTTTCCAGGAAGTAGTGGTATCCAGATTGGAACCAGGCAGTCTGAGTCCAGAGCCCCTGCTTTATCTCTAGACTACACTGCACTGTATAATTGGTGTCAGGGTCCAGGAAAGAGGAGGGTCACTTCCTCTCCGGTGGCACAGGAAAGGAGAGGAGGAAGTACAAGGCAGAGGAACATCTGGAAGCAGAGAAACAAAGCTGGTGGCTGCTGTGTGGCAGGAGACAAGGCCACCTGCTAAGAACAAGGGGGAAGGGGGGAAGGCAGAGGGTATCAACCAGGTTCCAAACAGCCTGAGCATCCAGTGCAACTTCAGCAGCTGAGAAGAACAAGACACATTAATCGACACTGTTGGCAAACCAGAAGCCTGGATACCCCCCAAATCCAGACGCCAGTGGGTCTCAGCCATGTCTGGGTCAGGACCCAGCTGGGCAAACGTACAAGAGTCCTCGGACTGAGCCCTGTGCAGACCTGCCCTCTTACAGAGCCACGGTTCCCCCATGGTGCCCCCGGCAGGGACACAGACTAAGGGGATGATTACCTTTAAAGAGAGGGCGAGGCGGTCCCGGAGGTAGTTCTCTTCCGTTTTTGCCTTTTCGATTTCCTGCTCGAGTTCCAGACGCTGCTTGCCCACCTGTTGCAGGATCTGCTCTCTCTCTTTGCGGAGTTCACTCTTCAAGGCTGCTATGCGCTCCTTGTACTCTTCGTCTAGTTTCCTGGGGGGAGGACAGACCGACAAGCTGCCATCAAATCCCTCAGAGGCCCCTACGCAGATCCACCAAAAAGGGAAACAAAGTCACAGAGATGGAGCTCCTTAAGAAGGCATATGATGTGTCCTGCTTTCCTCTAGGCTTGGCCACACCTGAGTCACTCCAGCCAGGTGTGGCCAAGCAGGCAGGCTGAGCCCCACTCCCTGGGCCTGGATGGCGAGAAAGCAGGGGCCTCGCCCTACCGGTCGCACCTGAGGTTGTACTCATTCCGCCGTTCTATGGCCGCGTGGTGATCGTCCACCTCTGAGGCCATCAGAGACTTGAGCTTCTCAGCCTTGTCCAGATCTGACCGTAGCTTCTCTTTTTCTCTGACCACTTGGTCAACTCGCTCCCTAGAATCAGAAATAAACAGAGTTAAAGGGAAACTGCTTCTAAGCAACAAGTAGACCCAAAAAAACTCTCATTTGGCTTGCTTCAATACAAAAACAAAACCAAGACAACCCAAACCCTTACAAACAAAAAGACATTCCACCACATCCCTGAAAGCCCATGTGCCGATCTGAAGCTTCCTCGTTCCACAGCAGTGAGATGATGGAGGTCAGCCCCACTTGCACACGCGGAAGGACGTGTGTCTCAGCATCTGAATGACCCGCTGGACAAGAACAGAAAGGGACGGAGCGAGTGAACCTTCCACTCAACTCACAGCAGATGCCGGATCTCAGCCTTAAAGCTGGCCAGAGCCGCCTGGTGAAGGCCGTTCTTGGTGACCAAAAGTTCATTTTCAAGAGCCAGCGTCAATTCTGTCAGGTTGACATTTCCATCAAGGCTGAAATCCAAGGCCTAGAAATCAGAACAAGGTCAAGACAATCACTAGCCCTGTGCTCCAAAAGCAGAAGCTGTGAAGGTCAAACAAACACAGAGAACTGGATTTACCATCTAGAAGCTGCATGATTATATATCTTTAGTGATTGCTAAGGAACAATCTTTAATCTAGAACATAACTAAGTTCTCTCTAAGGAAAGCATAGCATGGTTATTGGCATGTTTAAAAAAATACTATCTGGCACTATAAATGAACACAGTAGTTTAATCTTTACCAACCAGGGATCAGTTAAGACCATTTTTCTTGTCAATAATTTAGGGCTTAAAAATGTGGAAAATAACTAGCAACAGACTCCTGGTTAAAGGGGGTAGGAAAAGTTCTCTCTTGTCTCTGAGATCTTGTGAACAGAAGAATCATTAAGGAAAAACCAAATCAAATCAGTTTCAAAAAACAGTGCAATTTTCCAACCCTGCCCCAATTTGTTATTTTTCTCCCATTTTAGCTGCCACACCTTCAGGATCTCCTGGCTGTTCTCAATGCCCTCTTCCTGCCAGGTGTCGAGAATTTTCTCCACTGAGGCATAGCCCATCCCATCATCCAGGCAGGAGAAGACCCGAAAGCCAATGGTACTCATCATCGCTGATGGGGTTGTGGTACGTCGTCCACTCTCATCGAAGGACTGGAAGAAGAGAGAGACTTGAGCAAGCTCAGGAATTTCAACAAGACGTTGGTGAGGACTGAAACTGGTCCGTCCTGACCACGATGAGCAGAAAGCATGTTTCCATAATTGACACTGCTGCAAAAAAGTCACGCAGCCCCTTTGATCTCCTTTTCCAAGTGAGGCAAGAATGCAAAGCTTATCAAAAACAATTGATCTGGCAGAGAGTTCCTTGACATAGACGAGATGTGTCTCTACTTAACACCAGGTTTCGTCTGACCCACAGCTGACATTAAGGGGCATAATTAGTGGTCTTCCCACTCTGTAATTTATGGTCATTTCTCAAACCCAACTTTTCCTTCCCAATAGTTTAGTCTTTCTTTCCGACTCTCCTTTTGCTTTTCTCTTTCTCATCAGCATTTTTCTTCAGACAGCAGATTAATTCATTAGAAATTACTGAAATGGGTTTTAACTTCTACTCACAAAGAAACCATTTCTTACCTGCATGGAGAGGTGCCTTTTCAACTGTCGATATGGAGTAGACGCTGACGGTGGAAGGGATTTTCCATTTTTGAACAAGCCGTAGAAAAAGTCTTCCACGCTCATTGTACCATCAGGATCAAGATTATGGAAGACTTCCTCGAGCATCTAGAAAACGGTAACCACGTATTTTAAGTATTTCACTCAAAATAAGCCAAGGCCCAAAGTACACCCCTGGCCAACAGAAATTGGCACCTCTGTTGATCCCAGGACTCCAGAAATACAATATGCCCCTTTATTCTCACTTCGTTGAATTTATTTTCCTTTCCAGTAATATGTCCTTCTTCCTCACACAAGCTAAACAAAAGTCCATTTTCAGCATCTTCATAATCTTACTCAATTTAGCAATGAACTGTTTCCTCTTCTACTCACACTCTTAGAACAGGTAATTTTTAACATTGCTAAACATTATTCTTACGAATTAAAAAATTACTTTGAAAATATAAAGATATAGCTTCCCAGTGCTGTGATAAAAGAAATTAGTTGGACATTCACTAAGCCGTTACGCTATGCTGACTCCACATATTTTGCTTACATTGAATTTTTGAAATCACTATGTTAGCACCGCAGAATTTGGTCTGGGGTGGAGAGCAATGATCTAAGAGTTTGGTTCTGAAACCCATGACTTGGGAGTCAGAACGTTACTTGGAATAACACTGCGTGTTTGGGGTTTTTATTTGTTTTAGTGCTTTCACACAGAAGAAACAAAGACTGGATAAGAAGAATTGGTGTATGTGCCACAGAAAGTTTCCAGAGACATAAAGAGAAGGGAATTCTGACTGGCTTTTATGCCGTCTCTGACAGTAACCAAGTAGTGCTCCTTATATAATGGGGAAGGGGAAGCTGGACCAGAGCCCCTCCTCCAGGCTTGCTCCCTCGCTCAACAGAGGAATGGAAAGGGGACTGAGGCAGTGTGAGTCACTGAGGCCACAAACCAGGGAAGGCAGGCAAAGACCTCCTTCCTGCTGGCAGTCGGATTCCTCTTTATTTTGGGGGCTAACATTTTTCTACAGGAACATGCCTCAAACGCATAAAACAGAAATCCCCTGGGGATCTTGTTAAAGGACAGACTCTGACACAGTAAGTCTAGGGGTGGGGCCTGAGATTCGGCATTTCTAAGAAGCTCTCAGGTGTACCCATGTCACTGAGTAGCAAAGAGACAGAATAAGCAACAATTTACTCTTGTTACATCAGAACCTACCAACTCTTGTTACATCAGAAGTGGGCATGTGAAGTGTCCTCTGCAGCCTATGCAGCAACCACGTCCATTCTAACAAAAGCCTTAATTCTCTGTAACATCTTCAAATTTTCAATATTCGTTTCATAAATCTGGACTATTGCTAGGATTCATGCCATCTTACAATTGTTGATTTTATTCTTCTTGTAAGTGCTTGAGGCATTTCTTTTACCTCAAATGCTTTTTTCCAATTCACTTCCAATAGGAAACATCTGTTTCTATTCTTGTTTTTATACCACTTCCTCTGGAGAGGACTCTGAAACAGGAAAATCA